>NC_052158.1:66350158-67067004 GCF_902713615.1 Scyliorhinus canicula | reverse complement strand
GGACCTGGAGACAGGGAGATTGTTCTGGGTGGGACTTTAACACGGTGCTGGATCCGGCTCTGGACCGCTCAAAGTCTAGGACGGGCAGGAGGCAGGCAGCGGCCTCGGTGCTGAGGGGTTCATGGATCAGATGGGAGGGGTGGACCCTTGGAGGTTTTTGAAGCCGGCGGGGTAGGGAGTTCTCCTTTTTCTCCCATGTTCATAAGGCGTACTCCCGGATTGACTTTTTCGTGCTTAGCAGGGCGCTGATCCCGAGAGTGGTGGGGGCGGAGTATTCGGCGATAGCCATTTCTGATCATGATCCACATTTGGTGGACCTGGAGCTGGGGGAGGGGAAGGATCAACGCCCGCTGTGGAGGTTGGATGTGGGGCTTTTGGCAGAGGAGGAAGTGTGCGGTCGGATCCAATGACAACGGGGAGGTGCAGGTTGGGGTGGTTTGGGAAGTGCTAAAGGCAGTAGTTAGAGGGGAGCTGATCTCTATTCGGGCGCACAGGGAGAGGGTCGAGAGGGAGAGGCTGGTGGAGGAGATGGTCAGGGTGGATAGGAGATATGCAGACACCCGGAGGAGGGGCTTCTGAGGGAGCGGCGCCGTCTCCAAGCGGAGTTTGACATTTTAACCACCCGTAAGGCGGAGGTGCAATGGAGGAGGGCACAGGGGACGGTGTATGAGTACGGGGAGAAGGCAAGCGGATGTTGGCTCACCAGCTCCGGAAGCGGGAGGCAGCTAGAGAAATTGAGGGAGCCATGGATGCGGGTGGCAACTTAGTGTGGGTGGAAAGGACATCAATGGGGTGTTCAGATCCTTTTATGAGGGGCTATATCGGGCGGTACCCCCCGGGGAAGCAGACGGGATGGACCGCTTTTTGGATAAGTTGGAGTTCCCAAGAGTAGGGGACGAGCGGGGAGGGTTTGGGGGCCCCAATTGAGCTGGAGGAGTTGGTGGAGGCGCTGGGAAGCATGCAGACAGGGAAAGCACCGGGGCCTGACGGGTTCCCGGTGGAATTTTATAAGAAATTTTCAGATTTGCTGGGCCCGCTGCTGGTGAGGACCCTGAATGAGGCCAGGGAGGGGGGGGCTTTTGCTCCTGAAGCGGGACAAGGACCCCCCTTCAGTGTGGGTCTTATAGGCCGATCTCGCTCCAGGAGGGTGGAGGATGTGGTCCCGACGGTGATTCATGAGGACCAAACGGGGTTTGTAAAGGGGAGACAATTGAATGCCAACGTGCGGAGGCTCCTGAATGTTATGATGATGGCGCCAGTAGTTGGGGAGTCAGAAATAATGGCGTCCATGGATGCGGAGAAAGCTTTTGATAAGGTGGAGTGGAGTTACCTGTGGGAGGTGTTGCGGAGGTTTTGGTTTGGTGAGGGGTTCATTAGCTGGGTGAGGTTGCTGTACAGTTTCCCCGGTGGCGAGTGTGGTGACGAATGGGAGGAGGTCAGAGGACTTTCGGCTTTCCAGAGGGACGAGGCCCTTGTCTCCCCTGCTAATTGAGCCCCTGGCCATGGTGCTGAGGGATTGTGCGGGGGGGGGGGGGGGGGGGGGGGGAGCACCAGATGATCTGCTGCTGTATGTCGCGGAGCTTTAGGTATCTTGGGGTCCACGTGGCTAGGACCTGGGGGGCTATGCATGGGCTTAACTTTTCAAGGCTGGTGGAGCAGATGGAGGAGGAGTTCAGGAGGTGGGATGCGCTGCCGCTCTCGTTGGTGGGCAGGGTCCAGTCGGTTAAAATGACGGTGCTCCCGAGGTTTTTGTTTCTTTTCCAGTGCCTCCCCATGTTGATCCCAAAGGCCTTTTTAGAAGGGTGAATAAGTCGATTCTGGGGTTTGTGTGGGCGCGGAAGGCCCCGAGAGTAAGGAGGGTATTTTTGGAGCGAAGAAGGGCAGGGGGCCTGGCGCTGCCCAACCTGTGTGGATATTATTGGGCGGCGAACGTGGCGATGATTCGCAGGTGGGTGACGGAAGGGGAGGGTGGCGCATGGAAGAGACTGGAGATGGTCCTGTGCGGGTATGAGTCTGGAGGCTTTGGTGACGGCCCCACTTCTGTGGTGATCACAAGTTAACTGGATGCAATACAACTGAGCAAACACTAGAGGGGGCACGGGAGAGCCATATAAATAGACGGGGACAGGAAGTGAGGACACTTCACAGAGGACAGACACACACCCACACCAGCTAGGAGCACTGAAGGTAACCTTAGGAAACAGCTCTGAAGAGAGAACGAACTCACAATAAAGCATCTTCTCCACATTTGAGACTACGAGCTTTATTAAGACACGAGTAACAACACATGGTACCCAGGAGTGGCTTCAGACGCTGACTACAGGACAACTCAGTGGCAGATACAGAAAGCTCAAAATGGCATGGAAATCTCCTACTGGACATTTGACTTGGAAGACATCGCTAATTCGAGGATGTGGCTTGGATACCCAGATCAGCTAGACCTGACTGGCAATGTAAGAAATGTCTGGAAAAGGTTTAAACAAATGTTTGATTTTAATCTCGTAGCTAATGATATACAAGAAGCCTCAGACAACATTAAAATAGCAATTCTCACCGCAGGGCCTGTAAATAGGAAAGTGTATAATGGATTTAAATACTCAAAAGGTGAAGACAGAAACAGCTTACAAACGTTACTAAAACAAATTTGAAGAGTACTGTGAGAATTTGAACAGCAAGGCATGCTCAGAGTCCAAACTGCACAGAGACTGAGTGATGCAAAACTTTAAAAATCACGAAAAAACAAGAAATCGCGAATGAAAAGTACAGATCAAAAAGAAGAAAAAAGATTTCTCACAAAGCCAAAACGCTGAAACCCTGTCCAAATCGGTAAGAGAAGATTACTTACGAATTTTGGAGAGAGAGTCCTGGTGGGAAAGAAAAATCCCTGAAATCCGCGAAAAACGCCAAAAAATGGCGTTGGAGCACATTTTGCAGTCTCCGGTAAGCAAAGACTACAAATGGCGTCTGCGCATGCGCCGGAACCGGAAGCCGCGCATGCGCAGTCAAAAAAAGTCTTGGTCGCAGATCGTCATGCGCATGCGCGGCTTGCGCATGCGCAATGGACACAGAACCGCACAGGGAAGGAAAGCCGATTTGCGCATGCGCAATTCATTCCTACGCGTGACGTCATGACGTCTGAGCATCCCGACCACGCCCACTTAAAAGGGAAATGCCCGAAAATTGAAAATAAGACACTTAAAGTGGTAAACACAATTTTCTTGCCTCAGAACACAGCAAAACGCCTGAACTTAAACCAACAGATAAAAACAACTTGCACAACACCCTGAAAAAGCAGTCTGCACCACCCAAAGTGAAGAGAACAAAAAGAATTCCGAAACAACAAAAGATGATTTGTTTTTCGAAGATTACCTCTCAGACATGGCTGAGACAGTCGGATATGCTTATCACAGCATCAGCGACACGGTCGCAAAGTTCAACACGAATCAACTCGTGGTAGAAGAATCCAACCAGGATGATTTGGTTTTCGAAGAATACTACTCAGACATGGAGGAGTTATTTGGACATGCTGATCACAGCATCAGCGACACCGTTGCAAAGCTCAACACGACCTACTCATGGTAGATGAATCCAACACCATGATGCCATGGCAGCTCGTCGATACATTGGATGACAGCAATACCCTAGACGAAGACGACGCCACACAGAGAGCACAGGAAGACTCCACAGAGCGAGCGATGACAGGCTCCACAGTGCGAGAAATGAAAGACTCCAATAGGGATGCAAGCAAACACTCCCTGGCGAACACCATGCATGCACAAGACCATGAAGGTCAACCTGCCGTATCTGAGCAACCACAAGCAGACTATGAAAGTCTAACAAGCTCACATGAACAAGAAGAAGACAATGCACCTCTACCCACTGCATGCGAAGACAGTGACAAGGTGATCACACTCGACGTACAGGATCACAGTGAGACTGACAGTTCTCAGCTTGTCTGTACCGAAGCACAGAGCGAAAACAGTAACAAGGTGATCGCACTCGACGTACAGGATCACAGCGAGACTGACAGTTCTCAGCTTGTCTGTACAGAAGCACAGAGTCGGGCCACCCAACAGTCTAGAGAGACATGCCGAAAGAAAACATGCAGATTTTGACTCCAGAAAGGAGCACCTGGAGTCCAGAGAGACAACGCCGAAAGAAACCATGCAGATTCTGACTCCAGAAGAGGAGCACCTGGAGTCCAGAGAGACCAAGCCAAAAGAAACCATGCAGATTTTGACTCCAGAAGAGGAGCACCTGGAGTCCAGTGAGACAACATCAACGGAAATCATGAAGATTTCAACTCCAGAAGCGGAGCACCAAGAGTCCGGAGACACCACGTCAACTGAAATCATGCAGATCTGGACTCCAGAAGAGGAGCGCCAGAAGTCCACAGACACCACGTCAATTGTATTCATGGAGGTTTTGACTCCAGAAGAGGAGCGCCAAGAATCCAGAGACACCGCGTCAAATGAAATCGAGAAGAATGTGACTCCGGAGAGCACCAAGAAAGCAAAGATGAGGAATCCAATTCTCCAGAAATGATTGATGTCACCTGCACCGATGCAACATCAGATCATTCGCACCACTCTCGAGACGAAATGCTCAATGACTCAAATTATCCACTCGGGACACGAATAGAGTATAACAAGAAAAACAAAAGTCAAAAGAAGCACAGCAGAAACGGGACAAACAACAGCAAGAACAAAAGCAACATGAAGCGCGACAAGACCAACAACAATAGCAAGAAGCACAGCAGAAACGAGAACGACAACAGAAAGAACAAAAGCAACATGAAGCGCGACAAGACAAACAACAAAGTCAGGAACAAAGATAGCGACAACACCAAAGACAGAAACGACAAAAACAGCAACACGAACGGCAACGAAAACAACAAAGTCAGGAACAACGACAGTGCCAACACCAAAGACAGAACGACAAAAACAGCAACAAGTACGGCAACGAAAACAACAAAAACAGGAACGACAGAAACAACAGCAATGAAACAACGACTTGTACACAATGGTACTACTCGGCACATGAAGGACAATGCCACAGCACACTGCAGAACGATGACAAGACTACAAACATGTCATGGGATGACAACGAATCGCACAAACTCACGTCTGCTCCAGAACGAGCAAGCACACCAGCATCCAAGGTGGATGAGACAGTAAATCAACACCACAAGCACAGAAAAAAGTCCATGCCAGTCAACATCAGTGAGGTGACCATGCAAACACCTCGGGATGATGCATTGGGTACTTAAAATAACAAGGAACACCAACAACATTCACAGCGGACTTGCAATATCAATATCACCACGTCATCAACAACAAAAAAAGAAAAAAAAAAAGCTCTGAACAAATTCATCAAGTTTGGACTCATAAATGTTTTTATTAAGATTGAACATATAACTACATTGGCTTTGTAAATATGCAATAGCACCATCACCTGTATAGATACGCATATCATAAGTAACTGTTTTCTATAATTTTCTTTAACGATGTACAGCAAATATGTAAAGAGAAAAAGGGGGATGTGGTGATCGTAGATTGACTAGATACAAAACAACTGAGCAAACACCAGAGCGAGAGCTATAAGTACACCGGGACAGGATGTACAATTTTCTTTAACGATGTACAGAAAATATGTAAAGAGAAAAAGGGGGATGTGGTGATAACAAGTTAACTAGATGCAATACAACTGAGCAAACACTAGAGGGGGCACGGGAGAGCCATATAAATAGACGGGGACAGGAAGTGAGGACACTTCACAGAGAACAGACACACACCCCACCAGCTAGGAGCACTGAAGGTAACCTTAGGAAACAGCTCTGAAGAGAGAACAAACTCACAATAAAGCATCTTCTCCACATTTAGACTACGAGCTTTATTAAGACACGAGTAACAACACAACTTCCACTCCCCCCGGCAAAGTACTCCACGAGTCCGGTGGTGGTTGCGTCCCTCAAAATCTGGGGACAGTGGAGGCAGCATAGGGGGAAGTGAAGGCCTCAGTTTGGGCCCGATACGGGGCAATCACCGTTTTGCACCAGGGAGAACGGGTGGGGGATTTGGGAGTTGGAACAGGGCAGGCATCAGACAGTTTGGGGACCTCTTCTTGGATGGGAAGTTCGCGACTCTGGAGGAGCTGGTGGGGAAGTGGAACCTCCCCTCTGGGAACGCTTTTAGGTATATGCAGGTCAGGGACTTTGTTAAGAGGCAGGTGGAGGAGTTTCCGCGGCTGCCGCCAGGGGGGTGCAGGACAGGGTGCTTTCGGGGACGTGGGTCGGGGAAGGGAAGATCTCGGCTATTTACCAACTGATGCAGGAGGAGGAGGAGGCCTCAGTAGATGAGCTCAAAGCGAAATGGGAGGAAGAGCTAGGGGAAGAGATTGAGGATGGAACGTGGTCAGATGCCCTGGAGAGGGTGAATTCTTCCTCCTCTTGTGCACGGCTCAGCCTAATTCAGCTGAAGGTGCTGCACAGGGCTCATATGACGGGAGCAAGGATGAGCCGGTTTTTCAGAGGGGAAGAGAGGTGTGGGAGGTGTTCGGGTGGCCCGGAAAACCACACCCATATGTTTTGGGCATGTCCGGCTCTGGAGGGGTTTTGGAAGGGGGTGGCGGAGATTTTGTCGGAAGTGGTTGGGTCTAGGGTCATGCCGGGCTGGGGGCTCGCGATCTTTGGGGTAGCTTCTGAGCCGGGAGTGCAGGAGGCGAGAGAGGCCGGCATTCTGGCCTAGTAGTCCGGCGCAGGATTCTGTTACAGTGGAGGGATACGTGGGCCCCAATGTTCGGTCCTGGGTCAACAACATGGCTGGGTTCATCAAGTTGGAGAGGATGAAATTTGCCCTGAGGGGGGTACAGGGGTTCTTTCTGCGGTGGCAGCCCTTTCTCGATTTCCTGGCGAAGGGGTAGAGAGTGGTCGGTCTCTGCAGCAACCGGGGGGGTGGGGGGGGGGGGGGGGGGGGGGGGTCGGGGGAGTATTTTTCCTGCGGTGGGATTGTTGTTATTTTCTTCTTTCTTGTATTGCTATTTGTTATTATTTATTTTGGGGGGGAGAGTTCTTGTTTTGTTGTGTGGAAACACGCCTTGTTTGGTTTAAATTGCGGGGAGAAATTTGTTATTGTTATTAAAAAACTTGAATAAAAATTATTTTTTAAAAAAGACCTCTGACATGACATCTGAGAATCCCTGCCAAAATCCCCTCCGCTTCAGACTCTCCCAAAACATATGTACATGATTCACCAGACTCCCCCCCCCCCCCCCCCCCCCCCCCACACCACCCACACCTGTCCTCCACCTCCTCAAAAACTTACTCACCCGGGCCACAGTCAGTGAGCCCTGTGGACCACCTTGAACTGGATCAGCTAAGCCTGGCACACGACGAAGATGCATTGACTCTCCTCATGGCCTTCTCCCATAGCCCGACTTCCAACTCCCCTTCCAACTCTTTCTCCCATTTCCTCTTCATCTCCTTGATTGGGACCCCTTCCCATTCCATCAATTCCTTATATTTTTCCGAGACCCTCCCCTCCCCAACCCCTGTTTTAGACATCACCCTAGTCCTCTTAGGGGAGGCGAGGGAACTTGGCACTGCCTCCTTAAGCCCCCGTCTAGCCCCCCCGGACAGAATCTATGGTTTCACAATCATGACCACACTGACGCTCTCCTCCAGTCTCATATGCTGCCTCCATTGCCCCCACACTCTCAGGGCTGCCACTACAGTGGACTTGTGGAGTAACGAAACGGCAAAACGACACAGGTGCCGTTAACAGAGCCCTTGCAAGATGCCGCCTCCTCTCGCTCCCACACTGAGCCCTCCTCACTACCATTCCTAATCATCAAAATATTGGCACACAGTAATAGTTAATAAAGTTTTGGAAGTCCCAAGCCCCCTTCCCAGGCCCCTACTCAAGAAGGACCTTCTTCACCCCGGGTTTTCCCGGCCCATTTAAACCCGAAATCGCCGCATTCATCTTCCTAAAAAATGCCTTGGGGATGAGATTGGAAGACACTGAAACCAAACAGTTACCTCGGAGGACTGTCATTGTCACCTCCCCAACAGTGACAGCGGGGCACGTCCCACCTACGGAAGTCCCTTTCATTTGTTTAATCACCCTGCCCAATTTAATTTTATAACGCTGATCCCAGTCCTTGCCACCTGAATCCCCAGGCAACTAAAACTCCTTCCCACCACTTTAACGGCAACTCCCTCTTGGGTGACTTACGTGACTGCTAAGACAGTGGACTGGTCCATATTTAAGAACTCAGTGACCAACTTAAATGAGTATGCCATCACCGTCACAGACTTCATCAGCAAATGTGTGGCTGACTGCATGCCAAAGAAAGCAGTACGTACGTACCCCAACCGGAAACCATGGACGGTATTCCCCTACCCCCCGCCGGGTCGGAGAATCGCCGGTGGCGGCGTGAATCCTGCCCCGGACGGCTGCCGAATTCTCCATGCCGTAGAATTGGCAGGGCGGGAATCATGCCATGCCAATCGCGGCCGCTCACATGTGCCCCCCTGGCAATTCTCCGACCCGCGATGGGCCGATGTCACGACCGTTCTATGCAGATCCCGCCAGCGTAAATTAGAGTTGGTCCTTTACCGGCAGGACCTGGCAGCGCGGGCGGCTCCCGGTCCTGGGGGTGGCGGCATTCGCCCCGGGTGGGGGGGGGGGGGGGGTGGGGGGGGGGTGTGAGGGGGGGGGGGGGGGATGCCCCCATGGTGGCCTGGCCCGCGATCGGGGCACACCGATCCGTGGACGGGCCTGTGCCGTGGGGATACTCTTTTCCTACGCGCCGGCCGCAGTCTGTTGGGGAGGGCGCAGACAGTAAGCATGCGCGGACCCGCACCGGCCGGCGGAGTCCCTTCGGCCCTGGCTGGCGCGGCACCAAAGGCCTTCCACGCCGGCCGGCCTAGCCCCTGAAGGTGCGGAGGATTCCACACCTTTGGGGCGGATCTACGCCGGAGTGGTTCACGCCACTCCATCCCGCAGGGACCACCCGCCCGCCGGGTACGGGAGAATCCTGCCCCAATGGCTCAATCACGAGATTGACTCCCTACTGAAGGACGGATCTGAGGCGTTCAAGTCAGACGACCCTGACCTGTACAGGAAATACAGGTACGACCTCCGCAAAGCCATCCGAGATGCCAAGAGAGAATATCAAACCGAGCTAGAGTCACAGACAGACTCTCGGCAATTGTGGCAAGGGCTAAACAACATAACAGGCTACAAAGCGAAGCCGAGCAGTATTTCCGGCAGCCGCGTACCCCTCCCCGATGAATTCAATACATTCTATGCTCGGTTCGAGCAGGTAACCAACGATCCGCTGTTGAGTGCCCCCAGCAGCCCATAACTCACCCATACCCACCATCACAGCTTCCGAAGTCAGATCGGCCTTCCTGAAAGTGAACCCTTGAAAGGCGACGGGCCCGGACGGGATCCCTGGTTGTGCACTCAGAGCCTGCGCGACCAGCTGGCAGAGGTATTCGTGGACATCTTTAACCTGTCCTTATTCCACTCCGAGGTCCCCACCTGCTTCAAGAAGACCACCATTATACCAGTGCCAAAGAATAACCAGGCAACGTGCCTCAAGACTACCGTCCGGTGGCCCTGACTTCAGTCGTAATGAAGTGCTTCGAGAGGTTGATCATAAAGCGCATCACCTCCATACTCCCAGAACACCTTGATCCACTGCAATTCGCATACCGGTTTCCCCCTGGGTCTGTTATATAAAGGAGTAAATCATCCGCGTAAAGTGAGACCCAATGTCCCCCGTCCCCCCCCCCCCCCCCCCCCCATCACGCGCCAAATGTTCGATGCCCTCAGCACCATTGCCAAAGGCTCTATGGCGAGGGCAGACAGTAGTGGGGAGAGTGGACACCCCTGCCTTGTCCCCCTGCACAGACTAAAATACTCTGATCGAACCTGGTTGGTCCTTACATTCGCCACCGGTGCCTGATATAGCAACTGGACCCAATCCACAAATCCCTGCCTGAATCCAAACCTCTGCAAGACATCCCACAGGTACTTCCACTCCACACCATCAAAGGCCTTTTCTGCATCCATGGCTACCACCACCTCCACCTCCACCTCGGCCCCTCCGCAGGAGCCGCCTAATGTTGGACATCAGGTGTCGTCCTTTCACAAATCCTGTCTGGTCCTCCCCACTACCCCTGGAACACAATCGTCTATGCGCATGGCCATAATCTTTGCCAGCAATTTCGCATCCAAATGCAACTGCGAGATTGGCCTGTACAACCCACAACTCACCTTATCCCGCTTCAAAATAAGTGAAAGCGATGCCTGTGATTGTTTGCCCTGGCGATAACGTTGTGGGGAGCACTTCCAGCTCTTTGGACTCATTAAAAACCTTTACCAGGAGTGGCCCCAACAGCCTGGAAAATGTTTTATAAAACTGAACCGGATATCCATCAGGCCCCGGGGCCTTACCCAATTGCATAGGCTCCAATCCATCTATAACAGGGGTGGGCAAACTTTTCCGGGCAAGGGCCACATTCAGAAATTCACAATTCACAAAGGGCCGCATAGTATATTAAGTAAAATAATTACTTCACCCGGTTATGATTCTGGGCGCCTCATATAGAACATAGAACAGTACAGCACAGGACAGGCCCTTCGGCCCTCGACGTTGTGCCGAGCAATGATCACCCTACTCAAGTCAACGTATCCACCCTATACCAGTAAGTAACCCAACAGCCACCCTATTAACCTTAAAAAAAAAATTTTTTTTTTTAAATTTTTTTTTTAATGACTTGGTGGGCCGCAGAAATACCTTTGGCGGGCTGCATGCGGCCCGCGGGCCGTAGTTTGCCCACCCCTGGTCTATAACCTCCCTCAGCCCAATTGGGGCTCCCAAACCCTCCACCAACTCCTCATCTATCCTCGGAAACTCCAGCCCCCCCAGAAATTGCTTCAAATCGTCGTCGTCCCCCCCCCCAGCTGAGGGTTCCGATTTATACAATCCACTGTAAAATTCCCTAAACACATCATTCACCCCCGCCGGATCCAAAACCACATTCCTCCCCTGTATCTCTGGCCTCCTGTTTCCTCAGCTGATGCGCCAGCATCCTGCTGGCTTTTTCCCCATATTCATAGACCGCCCCCTTTACCCTCCTAAGTTGTCCCTCCGCCTTACCTATGGACAGGAGCCCAAATTCCAGCTGCAGTCTTTGACGCTCCTTCAGAAGCCCGTCATCCGGAGACTCCGCATACCTCCTGTCCACCTGTAAAATTTTGCATACCAGCCTGTCTAACTCCACCCTTCTCAGCCTTCACCTTATGGGCCCGGATTGAGATGAGTTCCCCTAATACCCGCCTTCAGTGCCTCCCACACCACCCCACCCGAAACCTCACCCATGTCATTGATCTTTATATATCCCCGAATGGCCTCCCTCACCCGCTCGCATACCTCCTCCTCCGCTAACAGCCCACATCTAACCTCCACTGCTGGAGCTGGGCCCTTTATGTGTTAACTTGCAGGTCAACCCAGTTTGGGGTGTGGTCCGACACCACAATTGTTGAATATTTAGCATCTGCCACCTCAGCCAGCAGCGTTTTGTCCAACACGAAGAAGTCTATCCGGGAATACATCTTGTGCACATGGGAGGAGAATGAAAACTCCTTACTCTTTGGCCTCCAAAAATCCCCACGGATCAGCTCCCCTCATGCACTCCATAAACCCTGCAGCTCCTTTGCCATTACTGATACCTTCCCAGACCTGGCACTCGACCGATCTAGCCTTAGATCCAGGACCATGTTGAAATCACCCCCCATAATCAATCGATGTGAATCCAGGTCCGGGGTCTTCCCCATCACCCGTCTAACAAACTCGACGTCATCCCGGTTTGGGGCCTATATATTTACCAATGCCCCGGCCATTCCCTCCAATTTCTCACTAACCATATATATACCCCCCCCCCACCGTGTCCACCTCTATATTCCCCACCACAAATGCCACCCTCTTATTTAGCAGGATTGCCACCCCCCTCGTTTTCAAGTCTAAACCCAAATGGAACACCTGCCCAACCCATCCCTTCCTTAACCTAACCTGGTCCCCAACCTTCAGATGTGTCTCCTGCAACATAGCCACGTCCGCCTTCAGTTGCCTCAAGTGCGTGAACACATGTACCCTTTTGACTGGCCCGTTCAGTCCCCGAACGTTCCATGTGACCAACCTGGTCAGGGGGCACCCCGCCCCCTCCTGTGGTATTGTGTGAAGCAAATAATGGCATGATGGGAAAACTAGTCAAGTCTTCTTGGTACAATTGAATTTAACCTAAGGCACAGATTCAAAATACACAGATATACACAGCCGAGGTCGACTTGACCTCAGAACCGAGTGACTCTAAAATTCTAAGATAAGGTGTTTTCATCATGAGCCTAAATGTAGTCTCAATACATAACAAGCTGAACAACTATTTCTTCCTGTTCCTAAACAACTTGTTCCCTTTCTTAAAACAAAGACAAGATAATGATATGAAACTCAAGTCCCCTAAAGGTCAGCAAGGTGACGCCATTGTAACGATTATTACTTATGTTTTACTTTCAATCAAATTCCTGACCAAGCTGTATTCATGTTATCTTGATCCTATAATGTATAAGAATCGCCTTCTTTTCTGTAATATCGCAGACTTGGGACGGACTCCGCAGTTTGTAATTGACTGCCTTCCGACTTTCCAAGTTTCTGCCATTTACTGCTAGCAGTTCTAATTAGTGAATAAAGTTCAGTTTTGCTTACCTAATGAATGCTGTTTGAATTTCTCTATCACAGTCAAGACGCGGGGAAAATATAAAATTCAACATTTGGCGCTGCGAGAAAAAATCCAATATCCTGAAGTGAGCTTCCATGAGGGACTGAGAAAAAGTGATCAAAGCCACGACCGGAGTAAAGAGACAGACGCCGGCACAAGGTAAGATTGACCTTGGTCTCTCTCTCTCTCGGATCTGTGCTGCGACCCCTCATCCCTGACGGAAGTAACTAAACAGGTGACGGTTCTCGAATCTAAATTTGACTGTGAGTACATTTTTTTTGTGTAATTAGCAGCAGGTCAGGGACCTTGTTGATCTCGTTTTTCATCCGCATCAGATTTATACAGGCTGTCAATAAATTTGGGTCAGGGACCCTTTGATTAAGTTTTTGGGGTCAGGGACCCTCTCAGTAATTTTTTGGGGTCAGGGACCCTCTCAGTAATTTTTTGGGGTCAAGGACCCTCCAATTTGATTTGGTACCAGAAATTTTTGTTTGAGCGTTTTTTTTGCCTGGGGCACATTTTACTGACATTATGCAACAAACTTCAGATAAACCTAGCGGCAATTCCCCTCTATTTTTCATGTGTTTAGAAACCTCTTCTCAAGAACGTAATATTCGAAGATTGGCTGCAGTGCTGCTTTAAACAATAAATTAGGTAACGATATCTGGCCACTAGGTTACACAGGGATCTTGGAACTTTGACAATAACATTGATGCAGAAAAAAAAGCAATCTGGAAAAAAAAATGCCGGTTTCAAATTGTTTAATTTTACAGTGGAAAAAAAAACAGTCCACTTAACGCACCGAACAATCACAATGAGTTGAAGAGATAACGCCCGCAAAGAGATATTAATGAGTGTGTGAACGGTAAATTGAAAAATTGGGAGACTTTAAAATCGTAATGTGAACTTTGGGATAGAAAACAGTCAAAATGATAAAAAGCAATTCGGCAATAAGAAACCTCCTCTCCCAGACAAATAGGGCTAGCTCATAAGATTATAGGAAAGGAGGATCCTCCCAGTTGCTCTGGCATGCCGATGTTCCCCTATTCAAGCGATACGGAAGACGAGGAGAATTTGAACCCTGGACCTCACCCTCATTTTGCGCTTCCCGATCTTGCAATTCCACTGTCCTAAGTCCTGACTCCCACTTCTGATCCCATTACCAATGAAACTCCTGCTAACGTATCCCCCTTAGCGACACGCACTCGGTCACAGACGCAAGCTGTAAATATCGAACAATCCTTCTCTACGGAAGACATGATAATTGACTAAAAGGTGTTGATTAAAAGATCCACAATAAGGAAATTATAGAAGTGAAGTTAATAAGTTACCAATTTAGAAGCATGCTGGCAATAATGACTGGATTTTAACATTGTTTTTGAACGAAATTTAGTAGATCAGATGATGTTAACTAACTACTGCTTGGAATGTTGTACTGGCCTTATTATGATAACAAGTGGTTCTTCTGAAGGACAACAAAATGCGTACTCGAATTGTTTTTAAACTAATGGCAAAACATTCATAATTCCTCTTGCAAATGTTCCCAAAGTTGTTCAGTTCACACTATATCAGTTTAAAAGAAAGTAACTTTACGAATAAGAGTAATTGAAATATGAATAAGTTTTTAGATTGCGTGAAAAGACGTAAATGGCATCACGCCAAGTTCTCCGCCCCTTAGATTCTGCAGGAAACATTAACCATTTCAGCAGACAGTTGGTCTTTTTTGAATTGACAAAAAAAAATACTTCTCAAAGAATAGCTAATGCCTCTAAAATTAATCAGTGCAAATTGACTTAAATGGAATAACACAGATAAAGTTTTGAAAGAGAATGAAAAATTTTTGTTCAAAATTTGTCCGCAAGGACAAGGGCTGAATCCAAGAGAGAGAAAGAGAGACAGAGGAAGAGATTGAAGGAGAGAGAGAGAGCCAGCGACAAGAGACAGGAACTGTTAGAGAGAGCGAAAGAGAGCGAGTCAGGGAGAGGCAGAGATGGAAAGGTAGACAGATAAAGAGAAAGAGCAACAAGAGTTCCAAAGACAGACAGAGTTATGTAGAGAGGGAGAGAGATAGATAAGAGAGAGGGAAAGAATTCATATTTCATTTTTCAGACTTTGACTTTAAAAATTATGTTTCAATCTGTGATGATTTGAAAGAGGTAAAGAGATATCGATGCCAACATGGTCCTTGTTATTACCTGAAACCTTCGCGATAAAAGGTTCCCCTTAACTTTGTAAGGCGGGTGGCATAGAATCTTTACGGTGTCACCTTCGAGCTGTTAATTGGTTTGTACGGAGCGCGATTACTCCGTGATTTAAATTATAATCTCCTGCAGATGCGGATAACTCTGCTTAATAACACATAAACAGGGCAAAAAGCGTCAAGTGCGTGAACACATGTACCCTTTTGACTGGCCCGTTCAGTCCCCGAACGTTCCATGTGACCAACCTGGTCAGGGGGCACCCCGCCCCCTCCCCTTGGATCAACCATAACCCATCCTAGGCCAGTGTCCGGCCATGTCCTGCACCTCCTCTGGCCCACCCTCAGACAACTACCGTCATCAACCCTCCTCCTCCTCCTCCATCTTAAAAGTCCCCTCCCTGTCAGCAGTCTACTCCCACCCCAGTCAGCCCACCCCACTCTCCCCTCCCCCCACATGGGTATTCAGCTCACCCCCCACTTTGCTTCCATGAACTAGCCCATCCAGCTAGCCTGGCAGCCCCCGCCCATGACGCCTGGCATCTTATCCCCTACTGGTTCCGCACCCCCTCCCCCGCTCTTAGTGCAAACATTCAAAACAATCGAAACAAAGGCAAGAAGTAAACAAAACAAACCATCCCCCCCCAAGGTTCGAAAAGACCTACCCCATCTCCCTTAACAAAGAACTATATATCAGCCTAACCCCAAACAGGACTGAAAAATATAAACAAATAAGCAAAACCCCCAAAATAAATCCGAACAACACAATCCCAAAGTTTTTACAGAATATTGTTCAGAACTCCGCAGTCAAAGTTCAAGGTCCTCCTACTGTCAGTCTATTCTCCTTCATAAAATCCGCTGCCTCCTCCGTCGAGCCAAAGTGCAACTCCCGGCCCCCATAGGTCACCCATAGATGAGCCGGGTACAGTAGACCAAACTTTATGCCCCTTTTGCATAGGGCCAACTTGACCTTATTAAAGCACGCCCTCCTCTTTGTGAGCTCTGTTCCCAGGTCCTGGTACACCCGGATCTCGACATCTTTCCATGTGCATTGCCTCGTCTGCCTGGCCCACCTCATAATGCGTTCCTTGTCCAGGAACCGATGTAATCGTACCATCATCGCCCTCGGCGGCTCACCTGCCCTGGGGCTTTCGCATCAGTGCCCTGTGGGCCCGATCCACCTCCAAAGGTCAATCAAACGCACCTTCTCCAACACCTTCCCCACATACACACCAGCATCCGATCCTTCGATTCCCTCCGGCAGACCCATGATCCGAATGTTCTGCCTCTGAGAATGATTTTCCAGGTCTTCCACTTTCTCCAGCAGTCTCTTCTGCTGGTCACACAGCAGCCCAATCTATGCTGCTATCGAGGTGGACTGGTCCTCCTGTTCCCCGCCTGCTCCCCAACGTCTGGATCACCTGTCCCTGGGCTGCCAGTCTCATCTCCACGCAGTCAACCACCACCTTGATCAAGTTCACTGCCCAGACCAGATCCTCCGCACTCTCCTTCCGTTGTTGGGTGAACTTCTCATTTAAGAAGCTCACCAACTGGTGCATCGACCACTGAGCTGACGGGGTCCGACCCTGTTCGTCCAGCATCTCCACACGCGTTGTCCAGTCCTCACTCGCCGCCACCACCACCTGGTTCGTTCTTTTACGATTACGTCTGGGCCACAGCTCCATAAACTAGGGGTCAGTTTCTTCTGTTCTTGCTTCTACACCTTTCCTCTACAAAATTCCTGCAACAAACCGGCGTAAAGGCCCCAAAAAGACGACCATGTGCGGGAGCTGCCCAATATGCGACTGCTGACTCCATGGTCGCCACCGGAAGTCATGTTCATACTATTATTCATCTGTTGTTTGTATATATTTGACCCACAGTTAATGTTAAGAAAATGTTTATAGCTTTAGCTACAAGTGTTCTTGTAATATAAATCAGGCCATCCGACAAGAACATTACATGATACCAGGCTGGATGGTATTGAAAACTGAGAAAGACCGATCAGATCATTGAGTGAAGCCTGCCACGAGGTCCACAGAGATTTGAAGATTTTGCAGACTGCAGGAATGAGCGCCGTGGATTCATTGAAGCCACCAGTGAGTCTCAGATTTCATGGTAATGTGGACAGCAACTGGTATGTGTTTAAACAGCAATTTAATCTGTTTCTTACTGCAGTAAATTTAGGAGATCAATCAGATTTGCCTAACGTAACGATGCTCCTGACAGCGGCAGGGCCCGAAGCAATTTGTGTTTAATACATTTAAATTTGCAAACGATGAAGATAGTAAAAATTTTAAATAAGTAATTCAAAGATTTGGTGAACATTGCACACCCAGAAGGAATGAAATTTATGAACGCTATGTGTTTAGACCACATTTACAGAAGACAGAAGAGTCCACAGAATCATTTCATCACTGATTTAAAGTTAAAAGCTAAAACCTGTAATTTTTCTGCGGTGGAATCTTCCATAATTCGGGACCAGATTCTATTTTGTGTGAAGGAAAATAAGCTGACGTAACGGCTGCTGAGGGAATCGGAGCTATCCTTGGAACAAATAGATAAAATTTGCCACGCTCACGAACTAGAAGCACAGCATTCAAAAATGTTTCTCAGTAATGGCGCCGTCTTCTTGGAGGAAAGCATTCCGGTTGCCACCCTTTTTCCAAAAAGGTGGGAAACTTCCAAAAAAAGGTGGGAAAGCTCCTGCAGCTCCTGGCATGCCATCAAATAGGTCAAAGATCAGGATGAAATATTTCTGTGTAAAATATGTGGTCAAAGGCACAAATTAAGGCACTGTCCAGCGTTTGGCAACTTTTGTTCCAGATGCAAAGGAAAAAAATCACTTTGCTCAGAATTGTTACTCTTAACTCAACCCCAGATCAGTTAACACAGTGGAAGATGCAGTCTCCAGTGATGAAACATCATTGTTGAAATCCCCCCGCCCATTATCAGGCCCCCCACCTCCAAATCTGGAATCCGGCCCAACATGCGCCGCATGAAACCCGCATCTTCCCAATTCGGGGCATATACATTGACCAGCACCACCCGCTCCCCTTGCAGCTTGCCGCTCACCATCACGTACCTCCCGCCACTGTCTGCCACCACACTCGACGCCTCAAACGACACCCTCTTCCCCACCAGGATCGCCACCCCCCCCCCCCCCCCCCCCGGTTTTTTGCATCCAGCCCTGAATGAAACACTTAGCCCACCCACCCCTTCCTCAACCTGACCTGATCCGCCACCTTCAGGTGCGTCTCCTGAAGCATAGCCACGTCCGCCTTCAGCCCCCTCAGGTGCGCGATCACGCGGGACCGTTTGACCGGCCCATTCATTCGCCTCACATTCCAGGTGATCAGCCGGATCGGAGGGCCACCTGCCCCTCCCCCGTCGACTAGCCATCACCCTTCCGTAGTCCGCCACGTGCCCGCGCCCCCCGCTCAGACCGTTCCCCACAGCGACAGACCACCATCCTGATCCCCTCTGCACGCTCCAGCTCCTTCTTGGCCATTCCAGCAGCAAACCCGGTATCCCCCCCTCTTTCCCCCCCCCCCACCCTCCCCATTCCCCCCCCCCCCCAAGCTAGGGCCCCCCTAGCTGCGTAACTCCAGTCATTGTACTTCCGTAAGTCAGCCGACTCCTGCTGACCCCGGCTGCTCACGCCACCCCAATTACCCTCCCCAGTGTCCCCCAACCATTCCCCCAATGCCGACCCCCCCCTGCTTCTCCAGCGCGGGAGAGAGGCCCACGCCCCCCCCAAGCCCCCGCCCCCGACCCAAAACGTGGGAAGACAGGCACATGACCCAACAGGGCCGCGAACCCCACCCAAACCCGTAACCAGTGAAATAATAAAAATCCCAACATTATATGATAAACACCCAAGTAAACAGAAGAGTCCCGCAGAAAAGAAAAGGCTAGACAACAAAAAAAAACATCGTCCAATGGAACCAAAAAGAGCGAAAGGATATCAAGGAGGACAAAGCATCCGGGCTGTGTACAACGTTCCCCAGCCCCCAGTCCTCAGTTCAAGTCCAGCTTCTCTGCCTGGACAAAAGTCCAGGCCTCCTCCGGGGAGTTAAAGTAAAGTTGGCGGTCTTTATAAGTGACCCACAGGTGTGCCGGCTGCAACAGGACAAACTTGACCCCCTTCTGGTGGAGCACTGCCTTCGCCCGGTTAAACCCAGCCCTTCTCTTCGCCACCTCCGCACTCCAGTCCTGGTAAATCCTGATCTCCGTATTCTCCCACTTACTACTCCTCTCCCTCTTCGCCCAACGAAGCACGCACTCAATGTCGACCAAGCGTTGAAAGCGACCAGCACCGCCCTGGGTGGCTCGTTCGCCCGGGCCTCCGCAGCAGCAAACCGATCGGCACCCTCCAGCTCCAGGGGTCCCCGGAACGGTCCTACGCCCATCAGTGAATTCAGCATCAGGACCACGTAGGCCCCCAAATCCGAACCTTCTAGCCCCTCCAGGAGGCCCAAAATCCGCAGATTCTTCCGGCGGGAGAGCAGTTCTCTATCTCCTCCACGCTCGCCAACCATTTCTTGTGAAGCGCCTCGTGCGACTCCACCTTCACCGCCAGGCCGAGGAGTTTGTCCTCGTTCTCCGAAGCCTTTTGCTGCAGCTCCCGAATCTCCACAGCCTGAATTTATCTACTGGCTGGTAAATTGAAATGTACTCACCCGTATTTAGGAGGCGGATTATTCTGCCGGAATCCTGTATACGCCCGAGCTCACAGCGCCAAATAATGTAGGAGCGATTTTAAGACCTGTGTATTGAGTCAGCTTCCATGTGGGGTTATTCCCTATGGCTCCAGCTCAGTACAGAGAGGAACAAACACGACAACCTGACAAAGATGGCTTATTTAATCAAGCTTGTTTCATGTCCCCGGAAAAACAGACTGGATATCAGCCAAGACTGTTCTGCCGAACAAAGACCCGAACACAGTAATTATACAACATTCAAAAATCAATAGCCCACCCCAGTTGAACGCGATCCAATCCCTGAAGCTGTTTCTTTTAAATTCATCCAATAGAATTGCAAGCAATGTTTAAACTTCACCCAATAGAGTTGCAAGCATTACATGATTGATCCACATCCTGACAGCTGCGTACAATCCCAGCAGCTTGCTGACTGTTTGTGAGAAGCAGAACAACAGAACCAGCACCCTGAATTGTTCCACAAAGACAAAGATGTCAGAAGTAATGTCCTTTTGGTCAAGTTAGCTATCCTAAATCCCATTTGATTACTTGTTATTGCTATGTCCTAAAAATACATGTTTAATGGTTAATACTGATACTCAGTCCTATAATTCATCTCAATCCTTAATAAGGACAATTTATGTAAAACTACTCTAGTGGCATGCTACCGAATCAGTTTTGAGAGGTGTCATCGCGAACCCCCCCCCTTTCAGGAAGATTCCACCCAAAATGTTCTCACATTTATAGAACTCAACAATCATGACAATCACATTCATATTTTCTCGATAAGAATACATGTAAATAGATAACTAAATTTAGTTTTTTGACATTAAATTATAGAACATAGAACAGATTTGACTTCGCAGGAGGGTGCCAGTGTTCAGGTAGTGGTTTGAAGTGTGTCTACTTCAATGCCAGGAGTATCGAAATAAGGTAGGGGAACTGGCAGCATGGGTTGGTACCTGGACTTCGACGTTGTGGCCATTTCAGAGACATGGATAGAGCAGGGACAGGAATGGTTGTTGCAGGTTCCGGGGTTTAGGGTGTTTTAGTAAGCTCAGAGAAGGGGGCAAAAGAGGGGGAGGTGTGGCGCTGCTAGTCAAGGACAGTATTACGGTGGCGGAAAGGATGCGAGATGGGGACTCTTCTTCTGAGGTAGTATGGGCTGAGGTTAGAAACAGGAAAGGAGAGGTCACCCTGTTGGGAGTTTTCTATAGGCACCTAATAGTTCTAGGGATGTAGAGGAAAGGATGGCGAAGATGATTCTGGAAAAGAGCGAAAGTAACAGGGTAGTTGTTATGGGAGACTTAACTTTCCAAATATTGACTGGAAAGATATAGTTCGAGTACATTAGATGGGTCGTTCTTTGTACAATGTGTGCAGGATGGTTTCCTGACACAATATGTTGACAGGCCAACAAGAGGTGAGGCCACATTGGATTTGGTTTTGGGTAATGAACCAGGCCAGGTGTTAGATCTGGAGGTAGGTGAGCACTTTGGAAATAGTGACCACAATTCGGTGACCTTTACGTTAGTGATGGAAAGGGATAAGTATACCCCGCAGGGCAAGAGTTATAGCTGGGGGAAGGGCAATTATGATGCCATTAGACATGACTTAGGATGTGTTGGTTGGAGAAGTAGACTGCAAGGGTTGGGCACACTGGATATGTGGAGCTTGTTCAAGGAACAGCTATTGCATGTTCTTGATAAGTACGTACCAGTCAGGCAGGGAGGAAGGGGTCGAGCGAGGGAACCGTGGTTTACCAAAGAAGTGGAATCTCTTGTTAAGAGGAAGAAGGAGGCCTATGTGAAGATGAGGCATGAAGTTTCAGTTGGGGCGCTTGATAGTTACAAGGAAGTGAGGAAGGATCTAAAGAGAGAGCTGAGACGAGCAAGGAGGGGACATGAGAAGTCTTGGCAGGTAGGATCAAGGAAAACCCAAAAGCTTTCTATAGGTATGTCAGGAATAAAGAATGACTAGGGTAAGAGTAGGGCCAGTCAAGGACAGTGGTGGGAAGTTGTGTGTGGAGGCTGAGGAGATAAGCGAGATACTAAATGAATACTTTTCGTCAGTATTCACTCAAGAAAAAGATAATATTGTGGAGGAGAATGCTGAGACCCTGGCTATTAGAATAGATGGCATTGAGGTGCGTAGGGAAGAAGTGTTGGCAATTCTGGACAAGGAGAAAATAGATAAGTCCCCGGGGCCGGATGGGATTTATCCTAGGATTCTCTGGGAAGCCAGGGAAGAGATTGCTGAGCCTTTGGCTTTGATTTTTAGGTCATCATTGGCTACAGGAATAGTGCCAGAGGACTGGAGGATAGCAAATGTGGTCCCTTTGTTCAAGAAGGGGAGTAGAGATAACCCCGGTAACTATAGGCCGGTGAGCCTAACGTCTGTGGTGGGTAAGGTCTTGGAGAGGATTATAAAATATACGATTTATAATCATCTAGATAGGAATAATATGATTAGGGAGAGTCAGCATGGTTTTGTGAAGGGTAGGTCATGCCTCAGAAACCTTATCGAGTTCTTTGAGAAGGTGACTGAACAGGTAGACGAGGGGAGAGCAGTTGATGTGGTGTATATGGATTTCAGTAAAGCGTTTGATAAGGTTCCCCACGGTCGGCTATTGCAGAAAATACGGATTGAGGGTGATTTAGAGATGTGGATCAGAAATTGGCTAGTTGAAAGAAGACAGAGAGTGGTAGTTGATGGGAAATGTTCAGAATGGAGTTCAGTTACGAGTGGCGTACCACAAGGATCTGTTCTGGGACCGTTGCTGTTTGTCATTTTTATAAATGACCTAGAGGAGGGCGCAGAAGGATGGGTGAGTAAATTTGCAGACGACACTAAAGTCGGTGGAGTTGTAGACAGTGCGGAAGGATGTTGCAGGTTACAGAGGTACATAGATAAGCTGCAGAGCTGGGCTGAGAGGTGGCAAATGGAGTTTAATGTGGAGAAGTGTGAGGTGATTCACTTAGGAAAGAATAACAAGAATGCGGAATATTTGGCTAATGGTAAAATTCTTGGTAGTGTGGATGAGCAGAGGGATCTCGGTGTCCATGTACATAGATCCCTGAAAGTTGCCACCCAGGTTGATAGGGTTGTGAAGAAGGCGTATGGTGTGATGGCCTTTATTGGTAGAGGGATTGAGTTCCGGAGCCATGAGGTCATGTTGCAGTTGTACAAAACTCTAGTACGGCCGCATTTGGAGTATTGCGTACAGTTCTGGTCGCCTCATTAAGGAAGGACGTGGAAGCTTTGGAACGGGTGCAGAGGAGATTTACCAGGATGTTGCCTGGTATGGAGGGAAAATCTTATGAGGAAAGGCTGATGGACTTGAGGTTGTTTTCGTTAGAGAGAAGAAGGTTAAGAGGTGACTTAATAGAGGCATACAAAATGATCAGAGGGTTAGATAGGGTGGACACCGAGAGCCTTCTCCCGCGGATGGAGGTGGCTAGCACGAGGGGACATAGCCTTAAATTGAGGGGTAATAGATATAGGACAGAGGTCAGAGGTGGGTTTTTTACGCAAAGAGTGGTGAGGCCGTGGAATGCCCTACCTGCAACAGTAGTGAACTCGCCAACATTGAGGGCATTTAAAAATTTATTGGATAAGCATGGATGATAAGGGCATAGTGTAGGTTAGATGGCCTTTAGTTTTTTCCATGTCGGTGCAACATCGAGGGCCGAAGGGCCTGTACTGCGCTGTATCGTTCTATGTTCTAGTACAGCACAGAACAGGCCCTTCGGCCCTCGATGTTGTGCCGAGCCATGATCACCCTACTCAAACCCACGTATCCACCCTATACCCGTAACCCAACAACCCCCCCTTAACCTTACTTTTTTTAGGACACTACGGGCAATTTAGCATGGCCAATCCACCTAACCCACACATCTTTGGACTGTGGGAGGAAACCGGAGCATCCGGAGGAAACCCACGCACACACGGGGAGGACGTGCAGACTCCGCACAGACAGTGACCCAACTGGGAATCGAAACTGGGACCCTGGAACTGTGAAGCATTTATGCTAACCACCATGCTACCGTGCTGCCCACCCATTATTTTTTCATATGTTTGAACTAAAATCTAAAACCAATAGCCTCGCTTACAGATTTGGTCGTCATTGACGAGGCCTGCAGTCCTTCCCCAATTGTGCCTGAAAAGGCGAATGTGAGATGAAAGTACTCCCACATTGCTGTGAGGAAAGGAAATGCTAGATTTGACCCAGTGGAGATTAAGGAAAGATAATATATTTCCAGTTCAGGAGACGGTGTGCATGCACCATCGTGTGCACCTACTGCCATCAACCTTGTAGGTGTATAGACTGGAGTTTTGAGAGGTGTACTTAGAGGAACCTTGGTACGTTTGTGCAGTGATCCTTGGTGATGGTTCACCTGCAGCCACACTGTAGCCGTGTCATGGAGAATGACTGTTTACAACGATGGTTGGGGTTCCAATGAAGCAGGATCTTGCTCATGGATAGTGTCAAGAGCATTCTATCACCACTCCTGCCTTGTAGGTGGTGGAAAGCCTTCAGCAACTCACCAGCTTCTATGCTGCTCTTGTAGCCACAATATCGATATGCCTCATCCATTTAAATTACTAGTCATTAGCAACTCCTCCTGCTGCATTCCCCTCCCCTACACCCTGCCACAAGAATGTTAATGGTAGAGGATTATTGGAGGAAGTCATTGCCTGGCTCTTCATGTGTTTTTCGCAGGTGCATCACCATTAATTATCTCACGTCTGGAGGCTTTTCTGCGTGCGATCAAAGGCAGTTTCATTATGTATCATTGGGTGGATAACAATGCTGGAGCTTGTTTTTGTAAATCCACCACTCTGTCTTAGAATTCCCCCTATACCAAAAGGGCCGATATTCCAAATGATGAACAGGGATTCTCACTCCCTGACTCCGAAGCAGGCTTCTGTGGGTGCTATCCAGGTCAAACTATATTTCCAAGTTATTCCCCGGTATAACCCATACCTTCACCGAAGAATTTTACCTACTTACCCCTTAGTAGCATCGATGTCCTGGGTCCTGCATTGCTAAGGAAGTGAAGTAAGCTAATAACCACATTTTCAGGTTAAGTTATTTTATTATTATTATACTTTTTTTTAATAAGTTGCAAACACTTTCTTTACAGAAAGGAAAAACGATTAGTGATTCTGGATGCTGCTGGTTTGTTGTAGGGACCTTCAAACTCTCTCTCTCTTGTAGTTCTCCTCCCCTTCTCTCCTGTTGCTGTTTCTCTGTTTTCTCTGTTCTCTGTGTTCTGTCCTCTGTCCTCCCCATTGCTGCTGGTTTGTTGTAGGGACCTTCAGACTCTCTCTCTCTCTCTCTTTTAGTTCTCCTCCCCTTCTCTCCTGTTGCTGTTTCTCTGTTTTCTCTGTTCTCTGTGTTCTGTCCTCCCCATTGCTGCTGCTGGTACACTTCCTTAGGTTGTGCCAATTTTATTTCAACCTTGCCCTTCATAGCCTGAGCTTTCTTGGGATCAATAACTCTCCCATCAAGTTTGTGCTCCCCATTCAATACCCTGTCTACTCTTTCAGGATCCTTGAAGAGGATAAACCCAAATCCTCGCGAACGCCCAGTCACAGGATCCATTTTAATTAAGCAGTCTACAATCTCTCCACCTCCAGAAAAGCAGTCCCTTAAATCTTTCTTACTTGTTTCCCAGCTGAGTCCACCAACAAACATCTTCCTTCTCATCCTCCTCATTCTTGCTGCCGTTTCTTTGAGCCTTCCACCTCCTTGAGGGGAGCGGAGCTCCCCCGGGCCGTGCCCCGGCCGCCAGCTGTTGCTGCTTCGCGTTCTGCTGCTCTCTTGATGGCTGCTGCCTCGCGCGTGGGGAGAGGGGCGAGGGAAGCCCGCGCTTAGTGCTTTTTGGCGGGAGAGATCGGGACCTCCGATAGGGAATGGACTACGGGGCTTAAAGGGGCATGGTGAGACACAACCAGGCCAATGGGTCCCCCTCTATTCAGTACATCACAGTGCTTCAACACAGCACAAAGAAATCTATGCAAACTCTCTTTTTCTTTTTCCCTTTCTCCTGCTGCAGGTTGTAATAACAATTCTGACAGACTGAAATTGACTGCATTTTTGACAGAAGACCTGGCCACAGTTTCTGCTCTTTTCAGCTGCCACCAACCTCTTGTGGGATCTTTCCCTGCACTCTCCCAGACCAGATATTGGCAGACCTCTATGTTTCAAATGACACATTCTGTATTTTCCAGAACAAGCTCTACAGGAACTACATAAATTGTGGGGCAACCAGTTCAAGAGCACTTATCTTTAGTGTCGCAATCACAATGTTGTAAGGACACACAGACTTTGCTCCCTTCTGAGTTGCTATGTGTTCTAAATCTGAACATTGTATTCAACATGGTAATGGTGCCACACAAAACATTGGTGAGTAACCTCAGTGTGAAGGTGGGAATTGTCTGCACAAGGGCTGTACATTGGCCACACTGGTGAGAATGAGGCCAAGTAGGATTTTCCCTCTTGGTTACTTCACCAAGGTCCAGCCTGGTAGATATGTCCTTTGGAGCAGCCAGATTGGTGGGTAGTGGTACTGCTGACCCTCTCTCGGTGATGGGCTTCGAGGTATCCTCCCTCCAGACTGCAGTCTGTGCCTTGCTACCTTCAGTGATTCAAGGTACAGGATAACTGTAGAAAACTCCCAGGTCCACTCACTCCTGGCTGTACACCACTGTATCACCAGCTTTTGTGGGACAGGATATTCCGAGATTTGGTGATGGTGGATGGTAACTGTAAGTTAATGTTACCACTTCAAGCTGTTGCTTGAGTTGTCTACGGGACAGTTTTGGCACAGGTCCCCAGATGTTGGTGAAGAGGGCAAGGTTTTGCCTTAACTATTTACGGTGCCCAGGTCAATGCGAGGTGGTCCAAAGAGTTTATTCTTTTTCCACTTTTCTGTAATGGTTTGATGTAACTGAGTGGTCCACAGGTTAAAGTCAACCGCTGTGACTTTGGTGAAGTAAATAAGATGAGTTTTAATGACTTAACAGCAAATTGATGGCCACTTTTGCCGAGACCAACTTCTTCAGATTTATTAATTGATTGATTTTAAATTCCATTAACTGTTGTGGTGAGATTTAAATCCAGGTCTGCAAACTACCCATCCCATTGTTAATGGTCCAGTAATATTTCGATTAAAATAGCAAAATCTTTGGCTGTCACATCGTTTTTAGGGCGTGAGCCACCTGGCATTGATATTGGCTTCTGGCCAAATGACGCAATTGCACCTCATAATCAAACAGTTCCTAATCAGCCATTCTTACACACAACACTGACTCTCTGGAACACTGATGTATTTCAACAGGTAGGTGATGATACCTTTTAAAATCGCACCTTTGCTATATTTTCAGGGTATTCTTGTCAGATTGGGAACTGATCTTTACTGTGTCACATCGTATTGTTTCCTTTCACACTTTCACACCGAGAGCAGCATGTGGAATAATATAAAATAGGACAGATAAAAAGAGATCTGCGTGTTCAATCCTGTCTTTCAGTGTTTCTCAGGTGTACAGATAAAAAGAGATATGTGGGTTCAATCCTGTCTTTCAGTGTTTCTCAGGTGTACAGATAAAAAGAGATCTGTGGGTTCAATCCTGTCTTTCAGTGTTTCTCATGATGAGGGCCGACAAACCTGTTCTGTGCTGTACTGTTCTATGTTCTACGTACATTGTGCAGCTATTGGATGAGTCAGAAAATAATAATCGGGGCAGCCCGGTGCCGCAGTGCCTCACCGCTGCCTCATGACGCCGAGGTCCCAGGATCGATCCCGGCTCTGGGTCATTGTCCGTGTGGAGTTTGTACATTCTCCCCGTGTTTGGATGGGTTTCGCCCCCACAGCCCAAAGATGTGCAGGTTGGGGGATTTGCCACATTAAATTCCCCTTTAATTGGAAAAAAAGTGGCAGCTTAGAGCCAATGTGGATCAGCGAACACAGAACTGAATTTGCTGTGAGTTAAGACATGGACAGCAGGGGTGCGATTTACTGGTCTTGTCGCGCCCGACATGGTGTTGCAACGAGGCAATTGAATCACACGCGATCGGCATATTTAAATGAGACATTAGGCTCATTTAACTAGGCTAACCTTTTAAAAAATAAATTTAGAGTAGCCAATTATTATTCTTTTCCAATTAAGGAGCAATTTATCATGGCCAATCCACCTAATCAGCACGTCTTTCGGTTGTGGGGTGAAACCCACGCAGATATGGTGAGAATGTGCAAACTCGACCAGGTGCCATTTAGTACTGGTCCACACAAACGTGGAGCACCTGTGGGGCTCCCAGGCCATTGGAGATCCCAGGGTGGTCAGCGACATGGCAGGGTGGCAGTCTGGCTCTCCCTCTGGCACCCGGGCACATTGGCACTGCCAGTCTGGCACCCTAGCACTGCCTCCCTGACACTGCCACTGCAGATTCTCTTCCCTGCTGTCCCATGTGTACCTCAGATTCTGCATTTTCCCTGCTACATAGTATTACCGGTGAGTTCAGCTCCCCATTACTGAAAACGTTTCTAAGTGTGGGTGGACTGGGGAGAAAGTCCCCAAGGACCCAAAAAATGACTAAGTGTGTTTGAATACTGATGTACCATCGATTGCACGCGAGGCGAGTGATTTACCAAAGTCTGGCTTTAATTGACTAGAACACAGCTCTGCGATCGTCTACAGTGGAAAGGGACGATCGTCAGGCGTCTGAGCATTTATACCTCGTTAATAGAGGCGTGGTTAACTCAGCCTCTCGGCCAGTCGGTCGAGAGGCACATGACCGACCAGGGCCAATGGTAAGCCGCCGTTCTGGCCCAATGGCAGACGAGTATGCAGATCATATCACCACAAATACCGGGTTCCAGGGTGTCAGTAGTGGGGTACCGGGGTTCCTGGGGCCAGGGTGGCAATGCCAATGGTCGGGGCCTGAGGGAGACCATGCTCATGAAAGAGGAGGTGAGGGCGGTTGAGGGGGGAGGGGTGAAGGGCAGGTATGGTGGCCTCATAACGAATGGGGGATAAAGGGTGTGGGTCCAGAAAAGGGGGGTCTGACAGGAGGGATTGGCAGTGATGAAAAGGTGGGGCCCTCACCAGCCCCATAGCGGGGTGTCCTCACGGCTGGGGGGAGGGGATGCCTATGTATGCAGAGGGTCCATTAGTGGGGGTTTAGGGGGATCCCCAAGCTAATTTAGTGATCAGGGCACCCTTTCAAAGCGGCGGCCCGATCTCTGAGGAGATGGTATGTTAGCAGAATTAAATGAGTCGAGTTCTTCAGACTGTATGAAACTTGAACAAAGTAGCTTTACTTGCCACATGCATGCGGCGGAATTAAAAGTCAGCTATCTTAGCTGCAGCTCGGTCCAAGTTGCTCTGGCCCATAAAGCTCTCTTCCACATCTTATACAGTTTTGGATAGTCTGGGGCAATTCAAAAGAAGGCAAGGTGATTCAAAGTATTATAAAATAATTGATTATCGATACTGGCAGTTTTATTAAGTTGCAGTCACTTCCCTGATTCGATGGCGGGGATACATTGTCTGACGTACCCTACTTTTAATTATTCAGTGAACACATCTTGTCTATCAGCTTTGCAATACGAACGAATGTCCTTTAGACAATCGGCCTGTAATGAGGTGGTGAGAGCTGTTTCCCTGATGCATGTATACGGGTAGGTCCACGATGCCTCTTCCAGACACTCAGGAGCCAGGCTGAGCATTTCTGATTTGTTGGCGATGAAATGTGTTACCTGAGATATGCGTGTGTTTAGTATGCTGATTTGTGTTTGTTCACATTTTCGGTTTGAGAGATTCTCTTCCCTTCTGTCCCATGTGTACCTCAGATTCTGCATTTTCCCTGCTGCATAGTATTACCGGTGCGTTCAGCTCCCCATTACTGAAAACGTTTCTAAGTGTGTGGGTGGACTGGGGGGAAAGTCCCCAAGGACCCAAAGAATGACTAAGTGTGTTTGAATGCTGGTCTGGATCTCACCCAAAAAGTCAATGAAACTGAGAAATGTATTGTTTGAATTCCACCCCAGATATTTGCATGACCTCAGGTTTACAGAGTGGAATATTGGAGATCAGACAGGTGTATGTTGGAGTTGTTGATTCCAGAGGTGATGAAGGAGTGAATAAAATTTTCAGCAGCAGATGTGCTGAGACAGAATCAGGATGTGCAGAATGATAATTACAGGGTGAAAATAGGTAGTCTTAGTGATGGCCTGAATATCAGGCTCGGAGCTCTCTTAGGATCAACTGTGACATTGAGGTTCTCAACGGAATCTAGCTAATCTCACACTGTTGCCAGAGTGAAGGTTAAAGTCTATAGCTATGGATGGAGTTTCGAGCTGTAAGAAGTGGCTACAGGTTTCCCATATTTAATTGTAGAAAATGTTTACTCATTTACAACAGGATGTTGGATAAGAATCTGATAATGGAGCAAAATGGAGGAGTCAATAGTGTTGAGATAGAGCAGCGCATGTACACATTAACACTATGCCCACAGGCAGCATGTAGATAAGAACAGGGTTGGGCTAAGGGTTGAAAAGAGGAGGTGAGTTGTAAGTTCAAATTACTTACCTTTGCAGGAAACAGGAAGTTTGTCCCACAGACTTCTGGGAAGGTTTACCCCTCCCTAGACAATAAATTCTGGTGGAGCAGGTGAGTGCCTTATTACATTATTATTTTTCTTTTTCTTATTTGTTAACCAGAACTAAGTTGAAAAAGACTATAGCAGAGGTATCCAAGTTTGTTTTTTTTTAAACTGAAATTTATACAAAGTAATAAATTAATTAACTAATCAGAGATGGCTGGGGAGGTGATGTGCTGTAGCTGTATGATGTGGGAGCTGGCTGTTCCCCTTGTGAATGGCAATGACCACATCTGCAGCAAGTGTTGGTTGCTGGAAGAACTCCGGCTCAGAGTTGATGATCTGGAATCTGAGCTTCAAACACTGCGGCACATCCGGGAGGGGAAGAGTTTCCTGGACACTTTGTTTCAGGAGGCAGTCACACCTGGGAGATTAAGTAATTCACATTCAGTAAGTGATCAGGGACTTCAGAGTGTGACTGTTAGTGAGGCAGGCAGGGGGAACCTGAGTTCAGGAGTGCAGGAGCCTCAGCCCTTGACCTTGTCCAACAGGTATGAGACTCTTGCTCCCTGTATGGATGAGGAAAAGGGCTCTGGACAGGATGAGCCAGCTGATCACGGTACCATGGTGCAGAAGGCCATTCAAGAGGGGGGAGTAAAAAGACAAGTAGTTGTTATAGGGGATTCTATAATTAGGGGGACAGATGGTATCCTATGCAAGCCGGATCGGGAGTCTCGCATGGTGTGTTGCCTGCCCGGTGCCAGGGTGCGGGACATCTCTGACCGGCTTGAAAGGATATTGGAGCGGGAGGGGGAGGATCCAGTTGTTGTGGTACACGTTGGGACTAACAACATAGGTAAAGCTAGGGTGGAGGACCTGTTCGGGGACTATCAAGCACTAGGAAGAAAACTGAAATACAGGTCCTCAAGGGTCATAATCTCCGGATTACTGCCCGAGCCACGTGCCAATTGGCATAGGGACAAGAAAATTAGGGAAGTAAACACGTGGCTAAGGGATTGGTGTGGGAAAGAGGGATTCCACTTCATGGGACATTGGCATCAGTTTTGGAACCGGGGGGATCTGTACCGTTGGGACGGTCTCCACCTGAACCGATCTGGAACCAGTGTTCTAGCGAAGAGGATAAATAGGGTGGTCAGTAGGACTTTAAACTTCTGAGTTGGGGGGAAGGGAAAGTGAAAGCGACAGGGAGCATAGAGTTAAATGGCAAAATACGCAGGAGGATAACATGTAGGCAGGTGGATTTAAGCTTGAGGCAGACTAGGAATTCAACAAAAAGGAAGGATAACTTTGGACATCTTAGGACTTCCAATATCTGTAATGATAAGAAAGTTAGCATTAAGGCACTTTACCTGAATGCTCGTAGCATTTGTAACAAAGTGGACGAACTAATGGCACAGATCATCGTGAATGATTATGATGTGGTAGGCATCACAGAGACATGGCTGCAGGGGGTTCAGGACTGGCAGTTAAACATCCAAGGATATACAACCTATCGAAAAGACAGGGAGGTGGGCCGAGGGGGTGGGGTTGCCTTGTTAGTTAAGAACAAAATTAAATCTATGGCACTAAACGACATAGGGTCGGATGATGTGGAGTCTGTGTGGGTAGAATTGAGGAACCACAAAGGCAAAAAAACCATAATGGGAGTTATGTACAGACCTCCTAACAGTGGTCAGGACCAGGGGCGCAACATGTACCGGGAAATAGAAAAGGCATGTCAGAAAGGCAAGGTCACGGTGATCATGGGGGACTTCAATATGCAGGTGGATTGGGTAAATAACGTAGCCAGTGGATCCAAAGAAAAGGAATTCATGGAATGCTTACAAGATGGCTTTTTGGAACAGCTTGTCATGGAGCCCACAAGGGAGCAGGCTATTCTGGACCTAGTGCTATGTAATGAACCAGACTTTATAAAAGATCTTAAAGTAAGAGAACACTTAGGAAGCAGCGATTATAATATGGTTGAGTTCAGTCTGCAGTTTGAAAGAGAGAAGGCAAAATCGGATGTAATGGTGTTACAGTTAAATAAAGGTAATTACGAGGGCATGAGAGAGGAACTGGCGAAAATCGACTGGAAGCAGACCCTAGTGGGGAAGACAGCAGAGCAAAAATGGCAGGAGTTTGTATGCATAATTGAGGACACTGTACAGAGGTTCATCCCCAAGAAAAGAAAGATTATCCGGGAAAGGATTAGACAGCCATGGCTGACAAAGGAGGTCAGGAAATGTATCAAAGAAAAAGAGAGATCCTATAAAGTGGCCAAAAGCACTGGGAAATCAGAAGATTGGGAAGGCTACAAAAACAAACAGAGGTTAACAAAGAGACAAATAAGGAAGGAGAGGATCAAATATGAAGGCAGGCTAGCCAGTAATATAAGAAATGATAGTAAAAGTTTCTTTCAATACATAAGAAACAAACGACAGGCCAAAGTAGACATTGGGCCAATTCAAACTGATTCCGGAAGGCTAGTGATGGGAGACGAGGAAATGGCTGGAGAACTTAATAAGTACTTTGCGTCTGTCTTCACAGTGGAAGACATGAGTAATATCCCAAAAATTATAGAGGGTCAGGGGGCTGAGTTGAGTATAGTTGCCATTACAAAAGAGATGGTGCTAAAAAAGCTAAACGGTCTTAAAATTGACAAATCTTCTGGCCCCGATGGGCTACATCCTAGAGTTCTGAGGGAGGTGGCTGAAGAAATAGCGGAAGCGTTGGTTGAGATCTTTCATAAATCACTGGAGTCAGGGAAAGTCCCGGACGATTGGAAGATCGCTGTTGTAACCCCCTTGTTCAAGAAAGGATCAAGACAAAAGATGGAAAATTATAGGCCAATTAGCCTAACCTCGGTCGTTGGTAAAATTCTAGAATCGATCGTTAAGGATGAGATTTCTAAATTCTTGGAAGAGCAGGGTCGGATTAGAACAAGTCAACATGGATTTAGTAAGGGGAGGTCGTGCCTGACGAACCTGTTAGAATTCTTTGAGGAGGTGACAAGTAGGTTAGACTGGGGAAACCCAGTGGATGTGGTCTATCTGGATTTCCAAAAGGCCTTTGATAAGGTGCCACACAGGAGGCTGCTGAGTAAGGTGAGGGCCCATGGTGTTCGAGGTGAGCTACTGGCATGGGTTGAGGATTGGCTGTCTGACAGAAGGCAGAGAGTTGGGATAAAAGGTTCTTTTTCGGAATGGCAGCCGGTGACCAGCGGTGTCCCACAGGGTTCAGTATTGGGGCCGCAGCTGTTCACCATATATATTAATGATCTGGATGAAGGGACTGGGGGCATTCTAGCAAAGTTTGCCGATGATACGAAGTCATCGGTAGTGCTGAAGAAGTGGGGAGGCTGCAGAAGGATCTAGACAGTTTGGGAGAGTGGTGCAGGAAATGGCTGATGCAATTCAACGTGAGAAAATGTGAGGTCTTGCACTTTGGAAAAAAGAATCCAAGCATAGACTACTTTCTAAACGGTGAGAAAATTCATAAAGCCAAAGTACAAAGGGATCTGGGAGTGCTAGTCGAGGATTCCCTAAAGGTAAACATGCAGGTTGAATCTGTGATTAAGAAAGCGAATGCAATGTTGTCATTTATCTCAAGAGGGTTGGAATATAAAAGCAGCGATGTGCTACTGAGCCTTTATAAGGCTCTGGTTAGGCCCCATTTGGAGTACTGTGTCCAGTTTTGGGCCCCACATCTCAGGAAGGACATACTGGCACTGGAGCGTGTCCAGCGGAGATTCACACGGATGATCCCTGGAATGGCGGGTCTAACATATGATGAACGGCTGAGGATCCTGGGATTGTATTCATTGGAGTTTAGAAGGTTAAGGGGAGATCTAATAGAAACTTACAAGATAATACATGGCTTAGAAAGGGTGGACGCAAAGAAACTGTTTCCGTTAGGCGAGGAGACGAGGACCCGTGGGCACAGCCTTAGAATTAGAGGGGGTAAATTCAGAACAGAAATGCGGAGACATTTCTTCAGCCAGAGAGTGGTGGGCCTGTGGAATTCATTGCCGCGGAGTGCAGTGGAGGCCGGGACGCTAAATGGCTTCAAGGCAGAGATAGATAAATTCTTGATGTCGCGAGGAATTAAGGGCTACGGGGAGAATGCTGGTAGGTGGAGTTGAAATGCCCATCAGCCATGATTGAATGGCGGAGTGGACTCGATGGGCCGAATGGCCTTACTTCCACTCCTATGTCTTATGGTCTTATGGTTGATCTGTGGAGGATACTAAGGTTAACAATGCAGGAGCAGGAGAGCAATAACAACTAATTTTCCGGGTTCGATTAGATAGATAATAATGGAATCTGCTGAGAACATTCCCACACACTGGATAAGCGTTGGAAGAGAATGATGTGGTCAGTCATGCCAAAAATCATAAAATGAAATGAAGATAAGAAGTAGGACAGGGTTAGGCCATTCGACCCATCAAGCCTGTTCCCCATTCAATGAGATCATGGCTTATTGTGGATTGAAAAAATGAAATGAAAATCGCTTATTGTCACGAGTAGACTTCAAATGAAGTTACTGTGAAAAGCCCCTAGTCGCCACAGTCCGGCGTCTGTTCGGGGAGGCTGTTACGGGAATCGAACCTTGCTGCTGGCCTGCTTGATCTGCTTTCAAAGCCAGCGATTTAGCCCTGTGCTATTGAACGCCACATTACATTTCTGCCTGTTCCCCTGTAATATTTTCTTTGATTCAAAATCTGTTGCTCTTTTGAATATATTCCATATTCCAATCTCCACTGCTCTCCATGGAAGCGAATTCCAAAGACTCATGGGACGGGATTTTCCATCCCACTGCACCCGTTTTGTGGTGCGGTGCATCCCCGCCAGCAGCAGGATTCTCCTTCCCACCAGGCGGCCAATGGGGTTTCCCATTGTGGGCACCCCCATGGCCTCAGGAAATCCATAGGTGTGAGTACACTGCCAGAAAAATGGAGGATTCCGCCTATGGAGAGTCCAGCCCATGGGCTTTTGAGAGAAGCAAATCCTCCTCATCTCTGTCATGGATGAGAGACCTTTTACCCTTAAACTGTGTCCCCTAGATCTCGATTATCTCACGAGGGGAAACAAGCCACATCAGAACCTTTCGAGTTAACCATGGGTGGTGCGTCCATCCAGTGGATTTTTCTTACTTGTTGGAATGCATCTATTCTGCTTCTTCTGAAAAGTCACCTTCAATGTTTGTCACTATCACTATTGACCTCTCTCTTAACTTGATTTGCCTTAATCTAATCTGTAAAATGATCCGTGCTCAAAGTGGAAGGAAGTGATGCATGTGGTCACCTCTCAAGGATTTATAATCGTGATTTTAGGTGAACAGCTCCAATATTTCCTGGTCTCTCTGCCTCACTCCCCCATGAGAGGACTATCTTTTGACTGCATTTGTTCTGGCGTTAATGAGGTGATAGTTAAATATATTTTATGAAACCCTGGTTGATTTCAGTATAAACATCAATAATACGGCGCTTCGTTACTGAATAAAGATTCTCTATCTTTGATTCACAGGAGCCTTTGAAGAAACAGCTCAGATTCACACCATGGGATCCCGTTTCAAGTGGTTCCTGCTCATTCTCACCCTTATAGTTTGTAGTATTCTTTTCAGATTGTACAAGATGGACACCTATCAGTTCATTAAAAGCGGCATCTTGGAAATAGCTCAAGTGAAAACAAAAGCCGCCTCAAGTTTTTCAGAACGAATCGTGGAGCCTGGCATAATATTTGTGGAGGCAACTGATAAAGTTGAGCCATCACCATTGGCGGTGTGTTCAGTGGAATCTGCTGCTCGTTTAAACCCAGAAAAAAAGGTCTATTATTTCATGAAGGGACTCAGTGGCAAGTTATCACAATATCCACATCCTAATTATACTGGCATTCCATTGCTGTCTGCAATAAGTAATGTTGTCCTTGTACCCATGAATGTACCTGAACTGTTTGAAAACACTCCTTTGGACAAGTGGTATCAAAAGGTAACCAACTATGAAAAATATTTCCAATTTCTACAGTTGTTGTTCCTGGTTATTTGAAAAATAACGGGTGGGATTCTCCATTGACTGATGCCGAAATCACGAAACACGATTGGGTGGAGAATAGAATCCAAAGCTAAAATCACGGTGGACGCCAAATTGACGCTAAATCGTAATTCTCTGTCACCTCGACAGCAGCGTCAATGCAATCTGGAACGCACAGACAGTAAACACCGTTTATATGACATTAGCGGGCCAGCCCGGTATTTTCCAGAGCCTCTGCGATGCTCCGCCTCCAATGGGCCAAGTTCCAGACGGCACGGTTCACTTGTGCTTTAAAATCAGGAAATCGGCGTCATGGCTGCTGAGAGAGAGTGGGTACCGAAAGTGTCCAGCATTACCATAGTTTGCGGACGGTTGTCACGCTGGCTGGGGGGGGGGGGGGGGGGGGGAGGCTTCTGTTAGGGCCAGGGGAAGTAGCGGGGGAGTGGCCAGGAGGTGGGCTATGTGGTCGAGATGGACGGACACGTAGCACCATTGCCGCAACCGGCAAGGCAGCTGCACATGCCGCTAACAGCCCACTGTGAACTAAGGGCGACGGATTGTATAAGGGCACCCCCAGTGCCATCTGGCCCAGGCCAACCCAACATCTCTATGGGCGTGCTCCAGCGCAGCCAGTGCCATCTTGTCGGCTGATATGAGTGTGTGGGCTTGTAATGTGTATATGCAGCTGCAGCTTGTCAACTTGCTGAGTGTCAGTCACGGACCTGGCGAATCCCGTACCGTTTTTCACTGGAATCGATTGTGTTCCACGAATCGATCCAGGTTCGGCGCCAGTTTTGCTGTCGTTAAAGTCCAAGAATTCTGCGTCGGTGTCAACACTTTGGGCTGGATAATCTGATCGCCGACATCAAAATCGCGTTTGGTGATCAGTCGGAGAATTCACTTTTATGCTGGAATCGGGGATGGCGCCGTTTGTCCAATGCTCTGCCCCCTCAAAAACGGCATGCTCAAGGAATATGCCGCATGCCGATGGCCTCATGACGTCACCTGAGGCCCTCCCCCGATGCTCCGACCTCAATGGGCCAAGTGCCTGAAGACGTGGGATACGTGTCTCACAACTTTTGTGGACCTCGCGTGGCAACTGCGGACTCTGTCCAGCGCCGCTACAGTTGGGGGGGGGAACCGTTCCGCTGGCAGTGGGGGCTTTGGCAGGGTCTGGTGGGGGTGGCAAGGGGGGGTTACAGGGAGGCGGTGTTTGGCAGGCCGGGTCCTTGCACAGCCGGCGCTATGCTGTACGCCGCAGACACCTCAGGCCACCACCTTGTGCATGCGCGGCACGGACCCGGCAATTCTGTGGCCACATCCACAGGTAAAGCCTGGGGCTTTACGCGGTCCGGCTGCTATACCCCCACCGGGCTGAGGATCCAACATAGCCGCAGAATCGGAGAATCCAGTCACTAGTCTCAGAAACGGGGAATCCAGCTGAACATTTATGACGCAATATAAATGTGGAAATGTTGTGAATTGTAGGGTTTTGTCATTAATCCCGCGAGACTCAGATTAAACAAGGCACTGAGTGGAGTAATAAACCCAGCCACTGACATAAAGGACAGTGCTATTTTTTGATCAGTTTATTAAGTCTAATCTATGTTTAAAAGCATTTGGTAACTACATTTGATAGAAAATTCAGCATCCAGACAGACACGACTATATGGTACTGCTCACAGAACCACGATATGATTAGTTTCTTAGTCTGTGGAGGATTCTCTGCACATTATCTGTTCCCTACTTTATTTCCTTATAGACGGTGTTTTCGTCTCCGCCATTGGCGAGCAGCCCATGTGGGCCAAAGGCTCTCCTTATATCCTTCCTTTACTCATTTTAGGTTCTTGGGGCATGTACCCGAAAAGTAACTAGCCGTGGCGCTGAGTGGACGATAGAAACCGGGAGACCCTGCTCCCAGGGTTGACCCGGCTCTCACGTTGTGATCTCAATCCCGCCCATTGTGGGATTTTATTTTTCAGCATTCATATTAAAGTGAGATAGCTAGCCTCGCTTTAATGTGTATATTCCCGAGATACCGAAGCATGGGCTCTATCTCCTTTGCCACAGGTTCCTTGGCTGAGTGTGGTTCAGTGGTGGTCTCCACAAATGGGGACCAGATGGAACAGAACTTGTGGGAATTTCCCAGGGGAGCGGAGGGCCAGAGGTGCATACCCTTAGGGCAGGATTGTACCCTGGCACTGCTGGTGCCACCTGGTTATCCTGACACTGCCCAGGTGGCAGGGGCACTGCCAGGGTGCCAGGTTGGCACTGCCAAGCTGGCATTATTTTGTGCAGTTGTGATCTGGCTGGGGGCAGCCTATGAGGGGGTGGGGCCAGGGGATCCACCCATGTGCTTTGGGACTTGGGGGGGGATCCAGAGATCCAGACGCCATTTAAAAAATGGTGGCCCGATCTCTTGCTGCACTGAGAAAGCCCGGCGAATGGAGCTCCTCAATGCACAAAACGGGGCTCTGTGCGGCCTTGGCTGTGCTGCCTTGGTGCCAACCTGACACTGACAAGTTGCCCAGGTGGCACTGCCAGCTGGTGGGGCACTGCCAAAAGGCTAGGTTGGCACTGCCAAGGTACCAAGCTGGCATTTTGTATGCATTGGTGATCCAGCTGGGGGTGCCCTGCATGAGTGTTGGGGGAGCCAGGGTACCCTCCCATAGTGCGTTGGGGCTTGGGGAAGTCACTTCGGGGTCGCCAGAGATCTGGACCCCATTTAAAAATGGCATCCCGATCTCTTGCTGATCTGAGGAATTCTGGCGAATGGAGCTCCTCAATGCACAAAACAAGGCTATGTGTGATCTCAGCTGTGTGTTCCCTGCTGAGGCCCCGTATCTCACGCGAGTGCTGTTCATCCGTTCATCCTGCTTGTTCAGTATTCCTTTATAGAAGTGTAATGATGCACTTTCAGAGATTTCAGTAGTGAACAACAAAGGGTTTATTTACAAGGATCTACATGAGCAGCAACATGCCTGCAGCTGGTTCTGGAATCCGTCTGCCTGAGAAAACTCCTCTCCCTGGGGTGATTCCCCATCTTCTCACCCAGGCCAGGTGACCTTCACTGAGCTGTATTACCCCTAAATGGACAATCACCACTAAAACAGAATGCCTGAGATGGATTTAATCAGTTTTCTGACCCTTGTGGATCAAAAAGCCATCACACTTTTTGTTTGGCTCTCAAAATTATACTACATTAATTGTCCTTAACACATGATATCATCTGTCCAGTGTTGTCCCCATAGGTTAGCTTGAATCAATGAGCAGAGTCTTTTGTTCTCAGCAAGTGTCTGTCCTGCTATCTGAAAAAGCAGCGAGACACCCATGTTGTCTCTGAGGAGGAAGTCTCGCCATAACTTCTGCCTATAAGGCAGTTAAGTTGATAGCAATTGGTCTTCCCCAAGACTGAGGGCGCTGAGGTGGCACAATGGCACAGTAAGTTAGCACTGCTGCCTCCTGGCGGCGAGGACCCGGGTTCGATCCTGGCCCCAGGTCATGGTCTGTGTGGAGCTAGCACATTCTCCCCATGTCTGCATGGGTCTCACCCCCACAACCCAGAAGATGTGTGGGTAGGTGGACTGGTCACGCTAAATTGTCCCTTAATTGAAAAAAAAATGAATAAACAAACAAATAAAATAGACTGATGGCCCTGGAAGGTGACTTCCCATCCGCCAAGAGCTGCTATGCAATCTGAAGCCAATATATTTTACACTCAGAGGAGGGCCATCAGCAACCCTCCCCCCAGAGCCCCAGGACATGACTCAGGCAAGAGTGCTGTTGGCAGAGAGGTGGTCTTGCTGGGTGGGGGCCAGGCTGGGTGGAGGTCATGGCGACCATCAGCAAGTGCAGGGGGATGGCCTTCAGTGGGTGGCCACTCTTCTACCCCACGTGCATTCCATTGATTGTGCACACATTAGTGCAGATTGAGATGCCCATCCTCCAGCAGACATGCAGCCTGCACTGTTTTACCCAGCACGGTGGCACAGTGGTTAGCACTGCTGCCTCACAGCACCAAGGACCCAAGTTCAATTCCGGCCTTGGGTGACTGTCTGTGTAGAGTTGGCACTTCCTCCCCATGTCTGTGAGAGTTTCCTCTGGGTGCCATGGTTTTCTCCCACAGTCCAAAAGTGTGCAGGTTAGGTGGATTGCCCGTGCTAAATTGCCCCTTAGTTTCCAAAGATGTGCAGGATGGGTGGGGTTATGGGGATAGACAGGGGAGTGAGCTTGCGTTGAGTGCTCTTTCAGAGGGTCGGTGCCGATGGAATGGCCTGAATGGCCTCCTTCAACGCTGTAGGAATTCTATGGTTCTTTTCAGGCTGCATGATTCAGGCCTGCCTGGAGCTGGGAAAATTGCAGGAAAGGTCGTGTGAGGTCCTTGTGACGATTAATTGGTCACCTAGGGGACCTAAGTGGAGGCCAGGTGGGAAGATGGATAATTGGCCTTCACACCTGGAACTTACTTCCAGTGGAAGTGGGGTTGTCACACCTGCCCAGAGGAACAGCTTCTCAGTATTCAACCTATCAAGTTCCCTCAGGATCATATATGTTTCAACAAGAAGGGTGGGTCAGTAAATTTGCTGATGACACCAAGATTGGTGGAGTAGTGGATAAGGTGGAGGGCTGTTGTAGGTTGCAAAGAGACATTGATAGGATGCAGAGCTGGGCCAAAAAATGGCAGATAGAGTTCAACTCTGATAAGTGCGAGGTGATTCATTTTGGTAGGAAAAATTTGAATGCGGATTACAGGGTCAACGACAGGGTTCTGAGGAATGTGGAGGAACAGAGAGACTTGGGGTTCATGTCCACAGATCTCTGAAGGTTGCCACCCAGTGGATAGAGCCATGAAGAAGGCCTATAGTGTGTTAGCGTTTATTAACAGGGGGCTTGTGTTTAGGAGTCGTGGGGTTATGCTGCAACTGTACATGACCCTGGTGAGACCACATTTGGAGTATCGAGTGCAGTTCTGGTCACCTCACTATAGGATGTGGAAGCATTGGAAAGGGGATTTACCAGGATGCTGACTGGTTTGGAGGATGGGTCTTATGAAGAAAGGTTAAGGGAGCTAGGGCTTTTCTCTTTGGAACGGAGGAAGATGAGAGGCGACTTAATAGAGGTTCATAAGATGATGAGGGGGATAGATAAGAGTGGACGTTCAGAGACTATTTCCTCGGGTGGATGTAGCTGTTACAAGGGGGCATAACTATAAGGGTCAGGGTGGGAGATAGGAGGGATGTCCGAGGTAGGTTCTTTACTCAGAGAGTGGTTAGGGTGTGGAATGGACTGCCTACTGTGGTAGTGGAGTCGGAAACTTTAGGAACTTTCAAGAGGTTATTGGATAGGCACATGGAGCACACCACAATGAGAGGGAGTGTGATAGCTTGATCTTGGTTTCGAACAAGGCTCGGCACAACATCTAGGGCCGAAGGGTCTGTGTGCTGTACTGTTCTATGTTCTAAGATCACTTCTCCTTCTACAAAAATTCACTGGGTGTGTGTCTAATCAGTTTGATTCTTCATGTCAGGAATAAGTCATGCGAACCTTCTCTGAATTGCTTTGACCATCATTCTACCCTTTTTAAATAAAGAGCTGTTGTAAAAGACCTTGGGCGCGATTCTTCGACCCCACCGGGTGGGAGACTCGCGGGAGTGCCGGGCGAATCACGCCACGCCGCCCTGGCACCCGCACGCGATTCTCCCACGCCCCCAAAAATGGCGTGTCGCGTTTTGCGACAGGCCGCTCGGAGAATCGCTGCTCCGGTCGAGCGGCGATTCTCCGGCCTGGATGGGCCGAGCGGCCTGTCGAACCCGACCGGTTCACGCCTGCGCCAACCACACCTCGCTTGTTACTGCCACAAAGAACTCTAATGAACTGGTTCATCGTGATTTCCCTTTGACAACACCATGTTGACTCTGCCTGATCCCAATGTGATATTCTAAATATCCTGCTCTAACCTCCTTTGTAATGGATTCTAGCCATTTCCCTGTGGCAGACATTAGGCACACAATTTCTCCAGGGTTCGGCAGTGTAGATGCAAGAAGAATGTTCCAACTGGTGGTGGGACATAGGACACGGCCTCAGAATAAAAGGTAGGTCATTTAGGGTTAAGATGAGGAGGAATCAGACCAGGCTAAGGAAGGGCTGGATTAGCCAGGTCTTCCACTCGGACTTGGACTCGAAGTCCAGAGGGGTGGCAATCATGATCAACAAGCGCGTGCAATTTGAGGCAGAGGGCATATCTGCAGACAGGGGGGGCAGATACCTGATGGTACGGGGCAGACTGGAGGGGAGAAGGGTGGTGCTGGTGAATATATATGCCCCGAACTGGGATGACGTGGACTTTATTAAAAGAGTGCTGGGGAAGATCCCGGACTTGGATTCTCGCAAGCTAATAATGGGAGGGGACTTTAACATGGTCCTTGACCCGACTTTGGATCGGTCGGGTCCCAGAACGGGTAGACTCTCAGCAATGGCAAGGGAGCTGAAAGGGTTTATGGGGCAAATGGGGGCAGTGGACCCCTGGAGAGAGGGACAGCCAACAGGAAGGGGCTACTCGTTTTACTCGCACGTCCATAAAGTATATTCCAGGATAGATTTCTTTGTAATAAGCAGGGACTGTATGGGGGAGGTAAAGAACACGGAATACTCAGCAATTACCATTTCAGACCATGCCCCGCATTGGGTGGACCTGCAGTTCGGGGGAGCGAGTTATCAACGCCCGCAATGGAGGCTAGATGTGGGACTGCTGTCGGAGGAGGGGATCTGCGAGAGGCTTCGGAAATGTATAAAAAATTACCTGCAGGTGAATGACACTGGGGAGGTCTCAGCGGCGACCGTGTGGGAGGCGCTAAAGGCAGTAGTTCGGGGGGAGCTGATTTCAATTGGGGCCCACAAAGCCAAGGCAGACCGGGCAGAGATGGATAGATTGGTCAGGGAAATGGGCCGGATAGATGAAGAGCGCGCGGAGTCCCCGGGGGAGGTTTTACTCAGGGAAAGGCGGAGGCTACAGGCGGAACTGGGGGCACTATCCACGAGCAGGGCCGTGGAACAGCTTAGGAAGGCGAGGGGAGTGGTGTACGAGTATGGGGAAAAGGCTAGCAGGCTGTTAGCGCAGCAACTCAGGAGGAGGGAGGCGGCCAGGGAAATAGGTAGAGTGAGGGACGAGGGGGGGCGCAAAGTGGAGGATCCGGCAGAATTGAATAGGGTATTCCGGGACTTCTATCGTAAGCTGTATACTTCGGAGCCGCCGGAAGAACCGGAGGGGATGAAAAGGTTTCTGGACGGGTTAACATTCCCAACAGTTGGGGGGGGGGGGCAAGTGGAAGAGCTGGGCGCCCCAATTAGAGTAGAGGAGGTATTGGGGGGCCTAAAGGCCATGCAATCGGGGAAGTCCCCGGGGCCGGATGGATACCCAGTAGAGTTTTATAGGAAGTTCTCTGAGCTGGTGGGCCCGGTCTTGGCGAGGGTTTTCAATGAGGCAAGGGACAGAGGGACCCTGCCGCCGACAATGTCACAAGCCACCATATCTCTGATATTGAAGCGGGGTAAAGACCCGGAGGTGTGCGGGTCCTACAGGCCAATCTCCCTGATTAATGTAGACGCCAAGCTCCTGGCAAAGGTACTGGCGGGGAGAATGGAGGACTGTGTACCGGAGGTGATTGGGGAGGATCAAACTGGGTTCGTTAAAGGTCGGCAGCTGGCGGCCAATCTGAGGAGATTGCTCAACGTGATAATGATGCCCCCGGCGGGTAGAGATGTGGAGGTAGTGGTGGCAATGGACGCCGAGAAGGCCTTTGACCGGGTAGAGTGGGACTATCTATGGGAGGTGCTCGGACGGTTTGGGTTCGGGGAGGGATTGATGGATTGGATCAAATTATTATATCAGGCCCCGAGGGCCAGCGTCAGGACTAACAGAGAAGTGTCGGAGTACTTTAGGTTGTACCGAGGGACCAGGCAGGGCTGCCCGCTCTCCCCGCTGCTGTTTGCGCTGGCCATAGAGCCGCTGGCGATGGCGCTGAGAGCCGCAGAGGGTTGGAAGGGGATGGTGAGGGGCGGGGTTGAACACAGGGTTTCTCTTTATGCAGGCGACCTGCTCCTGTACGTGTCGGACCCAGTGGCCGGGATGGGAACTATACTGGGAATGCTGAGGGAGTTCGGCCAGTTCTCAGGATACAAATTAAATACGGTCAAGAGTGAAATGTTTGTGGTCCAGGCAAGGGGCCAGGAGAATAGATTGAGAGGGCTACCGTTTAGGCTGGTTGAGGAAAATTTCCGGTATTTGGGAATCCAGGTGGCACGAGACTGGGGCAGGCTGCATAAGTTAAATTTGGCCAGGGTGGTGGAGCAAATGAAGGGAGAGTTTCGGAGATGGGATGCACTCCCGCTGTCGCTGGCAGGGAGGGTGCAGACTGTAAAGATGACAATCCTCCCTCGATTTTTGTTTATTTTTCAGTGCCTCCCGATCTTTATCCCACAGTCCTTCTTCAAAAGAGTTAACGGGCTGATCATGAGCTTTGTCTGGGCGGGAAAGTCTCCGCGGGTAAAGAAGGCGATGTTGGAGAGGAACCGCAGCGAGGGAGGGCTGGCTTTGCCGAGTCTGGTCAATTATTACTGGGCGGCCAACATCGCTATGATAAGGAAGTGGATGGTGGGTACGGGGTCTATTTGGGAGCGGGTGGAGGCGGCTTCGTGCAGGGGCTCCAGTTTGGAAGCCCTGGTCACGGCTCCTCTACCGCTGCCGCCGGCCAAGTACACCACCAGCCCGGTAGTGGTGGCGACCCTGCGGATATGGGGCCAGTGGAGGAGGCATGTGGGGGAGATGGGGGCGTCTGTCTGGGCGCCAATCTGCGACAACCATCGGTTTGCCCCCGGCAGTATGGATGGGGGGTTCCGAGTATGGCGGCGAGCAGGGGCGGGAAGGGTGGGTGATATGTTCCTGGAAGGGAGCTTCGCGAGTTTGAGGAGCTTGGAGGAGAAATTTGGGGTGGTAAGGGGAAATGATTTTAGATACCTACAGTTGCGGGACTTTGTTCGTAGACAGGTCCCATCTTTCCCGCGCCTCCCGCCAATGGGGATCCTAGACAGAATAGTCTCTGGGAGGGATGAAGGGGAGGGTAGAGTCTCGGGTATTTATAAGGTGCTCATGAGGGAGGAAGGGTCCCAGACAGAGGAACTGAAACTTAAATGGGAGGAGGAGCTAGGCGGGGAAATGGAGGATGGGCTGTGGGCAGAGGCCCTGAGTAGGGTAAACTCGACCGCGACATGTGCTAGGCTCGGGCTGATCCAATTTAAGGTCGTTCACCGGGCCCATATGACGGTGGCTCGGATGAGCAAATTTTTCGGGATAGAGGACAAATGCGCTAGGTGTGCGGGAGGACCAGCGAACCATGTTCACATGTTTTGGGCATGCCCTGAGCTGAGGGGGTACTGGGAGGGATTTGCGGGGGTCATGTCCCAGGTGCTAAAAACAAGGGTGGTGATGAGCCCAGGGGTGGCAATTTTTGGGGTTTCGGAAGACCCGGGCGTCCAGGGGGAGAAAGAGGCCGATGTGCTGGCCTTTGCTTCCCTGATAGCCCGGCGACGAATACTATTGGCGTGGAGGGACTCAAAGCCCCCGAAGACGGAGTGGTGGCTAGCGGACATGTCGAGTTTCCTGGGGATGGAAAAAATCAAGTTCGCCTTGAGGGGTTCTGTGCAGGGGTTCACCCGGAGGTGGCAACCATTTATTGACTTCTTTGCGGGAGAGTGAGCGTCAGCAGGGGGGGGTTAGAGTAGAGTAGGAGGGAAAATATGGCGGGTAGTACCGATGGGAGGGGAGCGGGCTTGTGCAATATGTTACGGTGGAAGTATTGAAAGAACGTGGATGTTTGCACATTTTTGCCTTTTTTGCTTCCTTTCTGATGATGTCTGTAACTGTTTATAAAGCCAAAAACTACCTCAATAAAATTGTTTATTAAAAAAAAAAAAAGATGAGGAGGAATTTCTTCAATCACTGGATAAATCTCACCCCGATGGGCTATGGAGATTCAGATATTGAGGATATTCAAAGTAGAAGTCAATATATGAATATATACTGTTATAACCCTACAGGAGGCCAAGGGATCTGCAACCTCAGAGTCCAGAGGGCCTCACCTGAGTGCGATCTATCTAGATGAGGGGCGTGGAACTACCCCCTTAATCCAGGGGCCTCTGGGACATAAATACCCCGCCCAAGTGTGGGCCGGCACGGGAGACCCTTCGGGGAGCAGGAGGTGCAATCTAATAGGTGGAATAAATATTTGAGTACCTTCCGAGTGGTCGCTTGCCTGGAACTCTGCATAAAGCAATGGCATTAAAGGATTATGGGGATAGGGGAGAAAAATTGTGTTGTGGAAGAAGATCATCCATTATCTCATTAAATGACAGAACAGGCTCAAGGGGCCAAATGGCCAAACCTATGTCCTCATTTTACTTTGCTCCCGTGTTTAATTTTAAATGTGTAAAATGGCCATTGACTGAGAATTCCACATTCCAGAATGAGAAACCAGGGAGACACAAGGGAGGGAACCAAAGACAGAAATGAAAGACGGAAAGTAGAAACAAAAATGGAAGGTAGAGGGAATAAAGGCTTGGAACAAATAGGGCCACAGTACAAAAGATCATGTGTAGAAATGTTAAAAAGACAAGTCTAAAGGCACTCGGTGGGATTCTCTATTTCCGAGTCTAAGGGCGCGATTCTCCGGAAAGATTTCTAAGCGTGTTAGCAAGCGGGAACTGCAGCAAGCTTCCCAGTGCTCAACCCAGCGAAACCAGCATGGCTATTCAACGTTAATTGGTCCACTTAACGAGGCCCCACAGGCTTCTCGCCGCAAATGAAGGCCCGCCAGCCGATTCGCCGGGAACGCGCTCGCCAGCCCCCAGCGAGAAAAGTCAAGCAGCACTTAAACTGCACTCACACTGCGCCACCGTGCAGCCCTGGACGTGCCAAACTTGAGTAGTCATTGCCATACTGACTGACCCATGCCTCCCACTGACCACATGTCCATTCTCCCACAGGTCCTCCAGCCGACGGTCCCAGCCCATCCCGAGTGGTGCCCTGCCCAGCATCCCAGCAGAACACCTCGGAGGAGAGCTCCGAGGATGCCAGGATTGATGCGCCACAGCTGTCATCCCCACCCTCAACCAACGCAGATCCACACTTCTCGGTGGGAAATGTTAGTGAATAGGCTTCTTGGACACAATCTGGTGATCACCACACTGCTGATGATGTACATAAGATGGAGGCAGGAATTCCGAGGCAAGACAGCATTCATAGGGTGGCTGGATCCCAGGACCCAGCTGGGTCCCAGCCTGATGCTGAGCCTCTGGAACAGGGTTACCCGGAGCTGATAGAGACGATAGGGAGCGGCCGGGACATTCAGAGGGAGATGTCAGCAACACTCCAGCAGATCCATAGCCGATTGGAGGAGTAACAGAGGCGACGGGCACAGGAGATGACGCCAACAATGCATGGCATCGAGGCCAACACTGTTAGGGTGGCGACCTCAGTGGAGAGCCCGGTGCACGACATCTGCAGCATGAGAGAAGGTGTCCAAAGCATTGCGCAGTCGGTGACGGCCATGGCTGAGGATCTTGGCAGAATGTCCGACTCGCTGGGGGATGTGACCCAGTACCAGGCTGAACTTGATGTGGTGCTGCGGGCACTGCCGAGACACTGCAGTGCATGGCCCAATTACTGAGGAGCATCGCCAAGAGCGTCAACACCGGGGCTCGAAACTGCTGCCCCTCCATCCTGAGGTGAAATCTGGGGCCATATGGGCAGCGACCACGAGGAAAAAGGGTTGGATGTCAATCTAGACCCGCCACATGGAGTGGGAATAGTGGACACCAGCTCCCCTTAATTCAGCCCCTCTGATCAGTGGGGAGCACCGGGGGGAGGGGGGGGGGGGGGGAGCACGGTGACACATTGGTTAGCACTGCTGCCTCACGGTGCCGCGGACCCGGTTTCGATCCCGGCCAGGGGTCACGGTCTGTTTGGAGTTTGCACATTTGTACGTGGGTATCACCCTGCAGCCCAAAGATGTGCAGGATAGGTGGATTGGCCACGCTGAATTGTTACTTAATTGGAAAAAAAAGAATTGGGTACTCTGAATTTTATTTAAAAAGAAGCACCTTTAAGCGCAACCAGTACGATGCCTCTGTTACTTTCTTCCACAATGCGGGCCGACCTCCGAACCTTGGCCCAGCTCTGCAATGACTTATGGGCAGCACGGTGGCACAGTTGTTAGCATTTTTGCTTTACAGTTCCAGGGTCCCAGGTTTGATTCCCGACTTGGGTTGCTATCTGTGTGGAGTCTGTAAGTTTTCCCTGTGTCTGCGTGGGTTTCCTCTGGGTGCTCTGGTTTCCTCCCACAAGTCCCGAAAGACGTGCATTAGGTAATTTGGACATTCTGAAATATCCCTCTGTGTACCCGAACAGGCGCCGGAATGTAACCCTAATTTGGGGGTTTTCACAGTAACTTCATTGCAATATTAATGCAAGCCTACTTGCAACAATAAAGATTATTATTAGTAGTAGTAGTATTCCCTTGATGGCCACCAGGAGCAGGTGTCCTCCTCACCCACATGGTGCCAAGTCTGCGAGGACATGACAAAGGTGCCGTACTGTCTCTTGTTGAGGCGGTGTCTCGTGCGGCACGTGCTGTCCATCATCTGTTTAGACGACCAGCAACACCTGTACACTGTTGCTCGTTGTGTTCTCTCCTTAATTGGCTCTGTTTATAGCGGTTAATATGGTCGCCTTCCTTAATTCTGATTACGTTTGCTCAAGAGTCGCCAGGTATCTTTCGATACTGTCACAAGTTTCAAAACCGAATACTGATCAAAGACTCGATATACCAGTTAGTAAGTTCGAAATCAATGCTCATTTGTTTACACACACAGTCAATTATACTCATGCACAAAACTCTACCAACTAAACTCTCACTACCACTAAAGCCTATACTTAGCTTCGGGTGCCCACTCAGTCAGAGGAACAATGGCCGTTGTCCGGTTCTGAGGCTGCTGGGGTCGAGCTGGTACGGAAGAGTAGCTAGGGGCATCTGTCTCGTAGTGTGCATTGACTTTGGACTTACTTGTTCTGGTTCAGCTGCTAGGCAGGTCTTTCCTCGCTGAGAGCCAAGGCCAAGAGAGCGATTCTCTCTTGGGGGCTTCTTCTTATACCCAAAAGGGGCTTTGCACGCTTTTGGGAGGGCCTTGAACTTGGCCCCAATTAATTGGACCGCATCTTGATCATCGATATCGATCTCGACCAATAAAGGGGTGGGTGCCCTGATTGCTGGGCGTGTCATAGGTGGCCGTTGGCCTGCTTTGTTCTAGTCTCCTCTGGCGCCGGGGTGTCTGCCTTAGTATCGTTTACCTAAATGTTACTCTTTTGTCCCTGGAGATGGCTCATTAGTATGGTAATGGCTTTGCAGTATCAGTCTTGTCTCAGAGCTACAGCTCCAATCAACAGACAAACCTTGCACCTGCTTGCTTTCTCAGCATTGTCCATTTTCCCTGCATTCTTTGCAAAGTGTCCATTTTGTAATCGGGATGTGGCCATCCCAGATGGCTACACCACCCTTGGCCATGGTGGGCCTCCCCCTCTGGGTGTCTCCCTGGCCTGATGGGTGGTCGGGTCCTCAGGGTGTGGGGCGGGGTCCGACACATGGGCCGCCACCTCGAGTAAATGCAGACTATGCTGCTGTTGCCGACACCGGCGTCTGGCCACCCGGCCTAGCAGCAGCATGACTAGGCCAAGTTCTGTGGAGTCCAAAATACTGTCCATACCATTCAATATCTGTAAGGAATTAGGAGAGAGTGTTTGACAAAAAGCGGTCCAGGAGCCACTTTTACCCCATTGATTTTCCCCCCTTCCCCCACCTGGAAAGTCCTATCCACGCACTCCCAGTCGCAGCGGGCCCACTCACCAGACCCCAGACCCTGCACCCCAGACACCTGGACGTAACGTCACCTGGTCCGCCATTGGTCCCCTCCCCATTGTACTCATCCACCCTGCGGCTGTGGACATGTCCCCGCAGCTCTGTCTCATTCCCTGATGTTGGCTGCTGCGAGTCCCCGATGCGGCAGAGAATCAAAAACCGAGATCAGCGCTGGGCGACAGCAGGCACCAATCCGAACGCAATGCTCCCTCCCTGGCGGCGGGATCGAAGTTTGTGTTTGTACGACAGAGAGAGGATATAAATCAATGCCATTTGTATCCACTTAATGGGCCCTATTCTCCAGCCCTCCACGATTCTCCGGCCCCCTGAGCTTGGAATCACGTGGGAAGGGATTACAACAGGTCTCACCAAACATGAAACTAACGTGGTGGACCTCCTGGTGGGACAAGGGGGTAACACCTTAACGGAGATGCCCCAAAGAGAATCCAAGGGCCATCCTCCTCACCCCCACCACAATCCACGACCTGCCCATCGCTCCTCTACCGGACAACCCCCCTCGCCACCTGCCCCCACACAGATGTTCAAAATGGGAGAATGTTCCAAGAGACCCCTTGATAGGGAGACTCCCCCAGGGCCCCCTAACTAAAGGGACCCCGCACAAAGACCCCCTAACAAAAGGAACCCACCACAGGCACCCCTTGACTAAAGGGCTTCCCCCCACCCCCTCCCCTCCAGTAAAGAAACCCCTGTCTAGATGCTAGACATCACCCCAACCATTCTCTGTCTGGGAAGATATTTGTTCTGAACCTTTTCTAACTTCTCACTCAGTATCTGCTACTCCATTGACACTAATTTACCATCAAGTTGCTATTTCATAGATTTCATTGAATTTACAGTGCATAAGGAGGCCATTCGGCCCATCGAGTCTGCACCAGCCCTTGGAAAAGGCACCCTACCTAAGCCTCCACCCTGTCCCCATAACCCAGTAACCCTACCTAACCTTTTTGGGACACTAAGGGAAATCTACCATGGTCAATCCACCTAATCTGCACATCTTTGGACTGTGGGAGGAAACCGGAGCAGCCGGAGCAAACCCATGCAGACACAGGGTTAATGTGGAGACTCCGCACAGACAGTGACCCAGCCGGGAATCGAACCTGGGACCCTAGTGCTGTGAAGCAACAGTGCTAATCACTGTGCTATTGTGCCGCAGCTCTACTGATTCCACATTACTGTTGCCAGCTCAATTCTCAGCTTTGTAAATCAGGTCCTTTGATAATTTAATATTGTTCTCTTGGACTGTTCTTGTCCCTTTTCCATACTAGGTTAAATTAAACTGATCATATGGCAGCACGGTGGTGCAGTGGGTTAGCACTGCAGTCTCACGGCGCCGAGGACCCAGGTTCAATCCCGGCTCTGGGTCACTGTCTGTGTGGAATTTGCACATTCTCCCCGTGTTTGCGTGGGTTTCGCCCCCACAATCCAAAGATGTGCAAGGTAGGTAAACTGAACATGCTAAATTGTCCCTTATTTGGAAAAAATGAATTGGGTACATCCAAATTTATTTTTTTTAAATTAAACTGACCACTGCCACCAAATATTCTCTCACTGATAAAACTTCAAACTACCCAACTGCATTTCTTAAAACAAATACAGAAGATTTTCTGGATGGGCCGATTAGGTACAGACTAAACATATTCTGAATACATTTTCAGAATACTGCATTTTTGATTACCTTTAGTCTGAATTAATTTGTGTTAATAACAGGTCATTGAGATCTTCCAGATTCATTGTTGCAGCAGCTAGTCTAAATATTTCTGCTCTTCAATCTCTTTCCAAGTATTTGAAGCTCCAAAGTATATTACCAGTTGTGTAACTATCCCTTTCTTGTTGCTCAGTTCAGCACCCATGGTCCCTCCCTGCATTTCTATATCCCTCAGTCATTGGAAATCCTAGAACCAGGAACGCTGAGCTTTGATTCCTGCCCTTTCAGCCATGTTTCAGTGATAGCTATGATCTCATCCTTCCAAATGTGGTACATCTCCATCTATTTCCCCATTTCTAGCATGGTCTCAGAGGACAATTTATTTCTCGCTTTCCTCACAAACACTTTCTATGCCGTACATTGTGCCATGTCGTGGCTGGGAAACCATTCATACCCAGAGTACTTCTGGGAAAAGCCATTGTGGAACAAACCAATATAAAAACTCTCCCACTTTTTATTAAAGATGACCTTAGGGAAATATGTGGAGCTTCTGCAAACTGACTGAGAAGTACCTTAACTGCAAGACACTGTGGCATAGTGGTATTGTACCTGGTACTGGTAATCCAAGAGACCCAGGGTCATACTCTGGGGTCACGGCTTTGAATCACACCATGGCAGATTTGAAATTTGAAGTCAATAAAAATCTGGAATTAAACGTCTAATCATAGGGCAGCACGGTGGCGCAGTGGTTAGCACTGCTGCCTCACGGTACCAAACACCCAGGTTCGATCCCAGCCCCGGGTCACCGTCCGAGTAGAGTTTGCACATTCTCCCCATGTTTGTGTGGGTCTCACCCCCACAACACCTGCAGGGGAGGTGGATTGGCCACGCTAAATTGCCCCTTAATTGTAAAAATTATTCTTCAAAGTCTAATCATAGAAACTCTACAGTGCAGAAGGTGGCTGTGCGGCCCATCGAACCTGCACTGACCCTCTGAAAGAGCACCCTACCTAGACTCACTACCCCACCCTATCCCTGTGACTCCACCTAACCTTTGGGCACGAAGGAGCAATTTAGCATGGCCCAAACAACATCTAACCTGCACATCTTTGGACTAATGATGACCACAAAACCACGATTGTTGTAAAAACGCATATGGTTTACTAATGCTCTTTTGGGAAGGAAATCAAACATCCTTACCTGGTCTGGCCTCCATATGACTCCAGATCGAGAGAAGTGTGGTTGACTCTTAAATGCCCTCAGGGATGGGCAATAAATGCTGGCCAGGGACACCCACATGAACGAATGGGGAAAAAAATGAGAAGGCACATGGACAGTGTGAATATGCTGAAAGGGAGCATCATGGATTGAATTTGGCTTTGTCTATTGTATCATAGGTGAATCCAGAATTGGAAAAATATTGGATCCATGTCCTTGCTGATGGCTGCAGGATCGCTCTGGTATGGAAATACGGTGGCATCTACCTGGATACTGACATTATATCAATAAAGCCTTTGCCAATTGCGAATTTTACCACTTTGGAAGATGACACAAGATTAGGTAATGCAGCATTTGGATTTCATATCAAACATCATCAGTTTGTGTTGGAGTGCATGAAAGATTTTGTCGCCAATTATATAGGGCACATTTGGGGTCAGCAAGGTCCTCAACTGATAACCCGTGTTCTGAGGCGATGGTGCAAGTTTAATGACACAGACAAACTCGCTGTAGAGGAATGCAATGGAATCACCGTGTGTAATAAAAGACGGTTCGCTCCAATCCCCTATCAAAACTGGACACGTTATTTTGATTCCTGGAAAAAGGAGGATATAGAGAGCGTCTTCTCAGGTACATATGGAGCGCATGTCTGGAACTATATGAATACGAATTCTGGCATGACGAGAAAAGTAATTGCCGGAAGTGGATCATTAATTGAACATTTCTTTCAAATGTACTGTCCAACCACATACAGAAGTTTTATTCAATTTCCAAAGAATCCAGAGTCAATTAGGACCTGAGATTTTGGGGACAATGGAGGACATCCAAAAGATGCGGTACAATTTGGGACAGAATCTGAAAATTCCACCATTATAACTTGATTTGGCACAACAGAAATCTCACCACCTGACAGCACAACTGGGTTTGGTTGTAAATGTTCCAAAACCATGCTGAAATTGCATCTTGCCCCATTAGGAGCATTTCAAAAACTCTATAACATGATGCTGGAGTTCCACTGTGATAATGTTAGCCTGAACTATATTTTCTGCTGTTGGATTTTAAGGCATTATATTGGGGTTCCTATTGCATCAACGTTATTTTGAATGTCAGCAATCTCACCTGGGAACTTTGGACGGTAATCTAATACAGAGATTGAAAAGTGAAAATATTTAATATTTTAAGCACGTACCCCTTCAATTCTTTGAGAGCAAAGCTCGTGAAAAAAGTGCGGAACAATGAAATGAAATTGCTAAAAATATAAAATGAAAAATAAAGTCATGGTCATTCATGTATATTCCCAATGATAACAATATCAATCGATAAGCCATTGAGAATGATAACTCTCTACTTTTATAAGCTGGACAAACTCTATCTCACTTGCTGGCATATTATTTTGGTCTTGATAATTTTAGTATCTGCTTTTTAAAAGCTCCTGGTATAGTTTTAAAACCAGTAAAAATCATTAATGCACTCTTTAAATAATGTGATTAATATTATTTTTGTTTATTCTGGGGGTATTAGAAACCCTAAGGAAGGAGGTGTTGAAAGAAGAAATGACCAAGATTTCAGCAGCACAGGGAAATAGTCAGGATGTATGCAAATCTGATAGTGAATAAAGTCAATGATGGTATTATATACTGTGAAATGGGTGTTACTTTATAATTGTGAAGAAAATTTATAATGAGCTTACCTATTAATTAATAATGACATTTGAAGTGTCGTGGGAATAATAGACTGAGGGTTTGAGCTTCGTTTCAGGAATTTTTATTTGACACGATATTGTGGAGAGGGCTGGAGTAGGCTAAATAGCCATTCCACAGTACTCTGAATTATACAGAAGAAAACCATTATCTTCATAGTGTGAAATAAACAGCTCTAAAGAAAACAGCACCTGACTGACTATGTTTATTTTAAACAAACCTTGGGAACATACATAAGATGAAATACGTACGTTCTTCCCATTTGGCTAAAAACAACTCTCATATGCATTTTGCTGTCTTTGGGGAGAACAACGTGTTTTCATAATAAGGCCGAGTACAAAATATTAAGCAGTATTTTGTTTATGTTACCTGACCTTCCATGTTTTGTTCAAAAGCAGTCCTAAAATATGGTCAAACATTCCCAGCATGCTTTAGCAAGTGCCTTTTCTTTAATAGCATCTAATATTGATGCATTCTCTAAGCAGCCAACTAATCCTCACACTGACTTCCCTTCCACAAGAAGGGACAATGAATTAATGATTACATTAAAAAAATTGGGATGATTTTATCTGATATTGCTAACTATAACTGCTAATAAATGCTTGATGCAAAAATGCACATCTTGATGTATTTTTGCCACAAAATGGTGATAAGAAAATTAACTGACAACATTGTATGTGTATTAAAGAGGGTCCATTAAATAAAAATTCTAATCTATCTGCCATTTATTGAATTTTTATTGATGCATTTGGATATAAATTACCCATTTCAATCTCATCCTTAAATCTTTGATGACGCATAGATCATTTTCAAATTCAAGTGTCCCATATCAATAACTACTCACAAGTGAAATTTTCCAGGATCATCAGCTTATGTTTGCAGATGATACAAGGATATGCAGAAGGACAGGTAGAATTGAGGAAGCATGGGGCTGCAGAAGGACTTGGACAGGCTAGGAAAAAGGGCAAAAAAGAGGCAGATGGAATACAATGTGGAAAAGTCTGAGGTTATGTAATTTAGTAGGAAATATAAAGGAAGCTGAGTATTATTTAAATGGGGAAAGACTGAAGCAAACCTTGAAGACACAGAGGATTCTCAGGGGGCTGAGCGGTTGTTTCCTTGTTTCCCTCTGTGGGATAGTCAAGGCCCAGAGAGCATAATCTCAGAACTAGGGGTCGGCATTTAAGGCAGGGATAAGGAGGAAATATGTCACAGAAAGCTGTCACGGCTGGGTTGTTAAGTGGGTTCAAGGCTGAGATAGGTTTTTAATCAGTCAGGAATCAAGGGTTCTGGGGATAAGGAGGAAAAGTGGGGTTGAGGATTATCACATCAGATCAATCATGATCTCACTGAATAGCGAAGATTCGATGGGCCGAATGGCTTACTTCTCCTGTGTCTTAGGGCTCCTATATGTATGCCATATTCCATATGCAGTCCATTAGACAAATGAAGAGATACTTGAAATGGGAGGTAAAGAACTCTCTAAGATGTGACATCCACATTTCAAAATGTCAGTACTTTGGACATTTGATCAAAGCTGAAAAGCAACAGAGATTTCTTGATAATAATAATATTAATAATCGCTTATTGTCACAAGTAGGCTTCAATGAAGTTACTGTGAAATGCCCCTAGTCGCCACATTCTGGCACCTGTTCAGGGAGGCCAGTGCAGGAATTGAACCCGCGCTGCTGGCCTTGTTCTGCATTACAAGCCAGCTGTTTAGTCCACTGTGCTAAACCAACCCTCCACTGTGCTAAACCAGCTCCTGGTTCAAGATGATCAAGTGAATGGCAGCAGAAAGAGGATTCAACCTAGGCATAGATGGATAATGTATGTCACAGAGCGGGTGAAAATGAGTTCCAGTGGAAGTGTGAGGATGATAAAGATAGTGGAGGGCGCCAGAGAGTGCTAGCAGAGCTCCTGACAGGAGTGGCTCCAAGCAGCAGCAGCATTGTAATGAACCAGTTAGCTTGACCTCTGTGGTGGGGAAGTGGCTGGAATCAATCATTGAGGAGGAGATGACTGAACATTTGGAAAGACAAAGCTCAATCCACTCTTGTCAGCTTGGTTTTATGAAGGGTAAGTCATACTTGACAAACTTGCTTGAGTTCTTTGAGGACGTAACTAGCACCGTGGATAATGGGGAACCTGTGGATGTGGTATATCTAGACTTCCAGAAGGTGTTTGACAAGGTGCCGTGTAAAAGGTTGATCCAGAAGGTGAGATTGCAGGGGGTTGCGGGTTATACTAGATTGGATTGAGGATTGGCTGACTGACAGAAAGCAGAGGATCGGGTTAAATGGGTCCTTCACTGTTACGAATGCTGCAGGGTTCAGTCCTCGGACCTCAACTGTTCACAATCCATATAAATGATCTGCAAGCAGCAACAGAGTGCAACATAGGAACATTTAGGGATGATACTAAAATAGATGGGAAAGGAGTGAAGAGGAGATAAAAAATTTACAGATGGGTATAGTTAGACTAGGAGACTGGGTGTCTTTATTCATGAATCGCAGTAACTCTGTATGTAGGTACAAAATGTAATAAGAAAGGCATATGGAATGTTAGTATTTATTGCAAAAGGACTGGAGTATAAAAGTAGAGAAGTAGTGTTGCAATTGCATAGGGTGTTGGTGAGACCACGGGAGGGATTCTCCATTAGGCGATGCCGAAATTCCGGCGTGCGATTGGGCGGAGAATAGCTCCCATTGGCAAAATCACGGCAGGCGCGTTGTAACGCCGAATCACAATGCTCCGTCATTCAGAAACGGCGTCAAAGCAATGCATGCTGCACGTCCTCTAATCACCGTTTACATATCATTAGTGGGCCCACCTGCGATTCTCCACCTTTGATGGGCCGGGTTCCCGACAGCGTGGCCCACGTGTGCTCTCAAACACCATGAACCTGATGTGGTGGCTGCTGAGAGAGAGAAAGGACAGTGTCCAGCATGGCATACTTCACCTACAGTCGTGCCGCTGGCTGGGAGGGCTTCTGCCAGGGTCGGGGGGAGTAGTGGAAGGAGGTTCAGGAGGTGGGCTGTGGGGTCGGGGTGGAATGGGTCTGCAACATCATTACCGCAGCCGGCAGGTCAGCCATGCAGCTGCGCATGCCGCTGACAGACCGCTTTAAACCTGGTGCCCTGGGTGGCTCCCCTCCCCCCTCCACGGAGCACCCCCCATTGTCCGGCCCTTCAGCTGTATGGTGCTCCAGCACAACATGTCTCATCTATTCGGCCTCGATAAGTGTGGACGTGGGGGGTGTATTGTTTATGCGCAGCTGCAACATGTCATCCCTGCGAATGTTAATCACGGACCCAGCCAATCCCGTACCATTTTTCATAGGATTCAATGGTGTTCCACGTGGTGCTAACCCCTCACTGGTAACGGAATCAGTGCAGGTGTGGCGCCCATTTTCCTGTCGTAGAAATCCACGGCTTCTCCATTGGCATCAACACTTAGTCGCAAAAACTGAGAATCCAGCCCCACATCTGGAGTATTGTGTCCAGTTTTGGCCTCCTTATTTGAGGAAGGATGTGGTGGCATTGGAAACAGTTCAGAGAAGGTTCACCAGTTTGATTCCGGGGATGAAGGGGTTAACGTATGAGGAGTGTTTGGGTTTAGACTCAGAGTTTAGAAGGATGAGAAGGGATCTGATCAAGGTAAATAAAATACTAAAAGGGATTGATAAAGTGAATGTAGACCAAATGTTCCCCCTTGTGGGGCAACCTAGAACAAGAGGTCACAGATATAGGTTGAGAGGTGGTGGATTTAAAACAGAGATGAGGCGACACCACTATTCACAGATGGTGGTGAATTTGTGGAACTCGCTATCTTCTTGACAACTTGTGGTTTTGCATCTGATCCGGGGGGGGGGGGGGGGGGGGGGGGGGGGGTGCAGATTAGAAATGCGATTGATATGCAGATCTACATCTTCAGCAATTTCACTAATAGTTTGTATTGGTGCTCTAGATAATGCATCTTCTTTAAATTGTATCTCGTTGGCGAATGGTAGTGCACTAAAATCAGTGAACACATTGCTGAATTTGCTGATAATGTTCTCAGAATCCTTGGATCCAATTATTTGTGGATGCTACATACCAACTGCACTAGACCCAATTCTTCACAGGATGATCATCTAATAATGAATCCAAGCCCTTGGATACAATATATAGAACAGTACAGCACAGAACAGGCCCTTCGGCCCTCGATGTGTGCCGAGCAATGATCACCCTACTCAAACCCACGTATCCACCCTATACCCGTAACCCAACAACCCCCCCCCCCCCCCCCCCCCCCCCCCCCCCCCCCCCACCTTAACCTTACGTTTTAGGACACTACGGACAATTTAGCATGGCCAATCCACATAACCCACACATCTGAAATGAAATGAAATGAAAATCGCTTATTGTCACGAGTAGGCTTCAAATGAAGTTACTGTGAAAAGCCCCTAGTTGCCTCATTCCGGCGCCTGTTCGGGGAGGCTGTTACGGGATCTTTGGACTGTGGGAGGAAACCGGAGCACCCGGAGGAAACCCACGCACATACGGGGAGGACGTGCAGACTCCGCACAGACAGTGACCCAGCTGGGAACTGAACCTGGGACCCTGGAGCTGTGAAGCATTTATGCTAACCACCATGCTACCGTGCTGCCCCCAATACAGAACGGGACGGAATAAACTCTGTTCTTCACCACCATACTGAGGTCACAAACTCCATGACATTTAACACTGAACCATTATAATCTCTCAGGGAGATTTTGTGATTTCTTCTAATCGCCTGAATTTTTTTGTGTTTTTTTACATCTGTCATGTTGATTAAATTGGGTTTGGCACCAGTGTCTAACTTCAATTGGACCACTGTACCGTTCACTTCAAGGAGTAGCAGTCATTTATCCTCATCAACCCCATTTATTGTAAATGGAGTATCAGTTTGCATTTTTTACCTGCTGGAGAATTTTTTGATACCACAAAAATGTTATTCTCTGTTATTAATCCACAAACAATGATGTTTCATCACTGGCCACTATGTCTCCCACTGTGCTGACTGATCTGGGGTTGAGCTTAGAGTAACAATTCTCGAGCAAAGTGATTTTTTTCTTTGTGTCTTGTCATGGGAGTGTCTCTTTAAGAAATGGTTCGTCTTATCGCATGGCTTCAGTGATGCCATTGTGTGGGTGGAGCTGAGCGGTGGCTCTGAGTTTTACTTTCGTTTTGGTTTGGGCTTGTTTTGGTGGCTCTGAGGCTTTTGCTTTCATTTTCACATTTGGCTGCTGTATTCAGACAGACAAGTATCTTGGAGTCTCTCCACCTTCAGTTTAAAAGCTGTTTCCAGATTACTTGATATCTTGAAAATAAATAATTGCTTTCTCGAGGGAATTCAAATCTGCTGTTTTGAAAAGGAAACAAGAGTGTATACCAGGTCATGAGTGCTGTGTGCTGGGCCTCGCCTTTGAAAAAGGTTTTCTGGTTGATGGGATCTTGTTATTAAATTGGAACAGTTTAAGAGGGAAATTTATTAAGGGTTATACATCGCGTACTGTAGTGTGTGGAGTATTTATGTTTGTAGTTGATAAAAATGCTTACTGTGCGTTTATAGAAATATTAACTAAATTCGTAGAATAAACTTTGTTTTTGATTAAAATTGCTTAAGGTCTCTGTTGAATAACACCTGAAAGGTAGGCCTTTGTGCTCATTGTAACCAAAATGAATAGACAGTTGTATGTCAGGTGAACTCCATGATACACTTTGGAGTTTTCTAAACCATGGCCCATAACAATCTGGAACAAAACTTGCCAAACCTGGACACTGCCTTAATTTGTGCCTTTGACCACATCATTTACACAGAAATACTCTGTCCTGATCCTTGACCTGTTTGTTGGTGTGCGAGGAGCTGCAGGAACATGCGCGCCTTTTTTGGATGTTTCCCGCCTTTTTGGAAGAAGGGTGGCAACCGGAGTGCTTTTCTCCAAGAATACGCCACCATTACTGAGTAACATTTTAGAATGCTGTGCTGCGTGCTCGTGAGCCTGACAAATCAATCTGTTTTTTCCAAATACAGCTCCCATTCCCTCAGGAACCATTCCTTCAGCTTATTTTCATTCACACCAAACACAATTTGGTCCCAAATTATTCCACCGCAGAAAAATCACAGGTTTTAGCTTTTAACTTTAAATCAGTGATTAAATGATCCATAGAGTATTCTGTCTATCCTGTCTTCAGTAAACGTTATCTAAACACATAGCGTTCATAAATTGCATTCTTTCTGGGATGCAATGTTGATCAACTCTTCGAATTACTTTTAAATTTTTAAAACTATTTTCATCGTTTGCAAATTTAAACGTATTAATCACAGCTTCGGGCCCTGCCGTAGACAATATTCCAGATGTAGGATGCGATTCTCTGGCATCATTAGACTCTCACTCAAGTGAAACAAGGCCGGTGAATAGTGGTAGGGGCCAAAAACGAGATCTGCGTCAGGCACCAAACATTTCTACACAATTAATGAGAGCCAGCCCACATCCAATGGCCTCCTAACTTTCAGAAGCCGGCCAAGCAAGTGGTCACACTGGGACCAATTAAAGCTCCTTTTGAAAAACATGATCCTGGCGGAAAGCCTTTTCTGGGGAGCTGAGGAAGGGAGTAGCCATCTTTGCTCACAGGGAAAGAGCCCCTGGGCACCGGGCTTACCACCCCAGTGCCCGGTGGGGCTAGGAGCTCTCAGCTGGGGGTGCGGGAAGTTCTGCAGGAGGGGGCGCCATGGGTTTGTGAGGTGGGAGGCGCTGGGTGGGCAACCGGAGGGCAACTGCTCGCAGAACCATCATGCCAACTGCTGCATTGTGTTTACCCGTTCCTGCGGCAACCCTTGCCCCTGCCTGTCTGCCCGCTGACCCATAACCCCCACTGACTGCCGAAACCTCTGGCCATGTGGCTAAAGGCTATCGCTAATATGGAATTGGCAATCGTGGTTAAGTGAGCACTTCATACAACCCAAGTGGATTCCGATAGGTGAGCGGGCCATGCAGCATGTGGGAGTCATTGCCTAGCATCCCAATCAAACCATGATGCCTGGACACTGAACTTTTAACACTGCAGGAGGAAACAACACACACACAACAGTTAACATCCGAGCACCCAGGGGATGGGACACAGCTCCGGGAATATGTCCACAGCTGGAGGAGTACCCCGGGAACGGGGAGGCCTTGAGAGATGGACCATGGGTTCAGGGGTAAGCCCGCATTGCGGAAGAAGGTGACAGAGGCATCAGGCTGGTAGTGCACTGAAGGTATTTAATGTGTTTGACAGTTCACCACCCTCTCGATGGTGCTGCCCCTCCCCCACCCCTAGTACCCTCAGTGATTTTAGATGTGTTTGCCTTCCTAACTCTGCCACTACGTCCAGGTGTGTCCCCAGGATGCACATCAGAGCTGGAGGCAGCCAGCTGCTGCTTACCTCGCCCCATGGCCTTCAATACCCCTGGTGGCAGTCCCCTGGGAGCTCTGGAGCCAGAGGGCCTCGGCTCGCTTGTCGGCCACACATGCACAGCCGTGCCGCCTTGACCCATGTGCTGGTTGCGACACACGGCCTCATCAGAGGAGTGGATCCCGGGTGTGGGGAAATATTAAAACCAAGTTTTGAAAATATTGTAACTGTGAGAAAGTATACTGTGAGACACATCAGCTTTTCTGAATGTAGACTACAAATGTGACAATGTAACAAAGTAAGTACGCCCAGTAAATTAGATATCAAATTTGTCATAGAACATAGAACATAGAACAGTACAGCACAGAACAGGCCCTTCGGCCCTCGATGTTGTGCCGAGCAATGATCACCCTACATAAACCCACGTAACCCGTATACCCGTAACCCAACAATCCCCCCATTAACCTTACACTACGGGCAATTTAGCATGGCCAATCCACCTAACCCGCACATCTTTGGACTGTGGGAGGAAACCGGAGCACCCGGAGGAAACCCACGCACACACGGGGAGGACGTGCAGACTCCACACAGACAGTGACCCAGCCGGGAATCGAACCTGGGACCCTGGAGCTGTGAAGCATTGATGCTAACCACCATGCTACCGTGAGGCCCTAAACAGTTGTCATGTTAGAGTATCTTTAAGAAATGGGTGTTTAAGAAATGTACCTTTAAGAAATGAATGTTTATCAGTGATGTCAGAGTATGGGTGGAGTTGGGCTGTGTCCGCTTTTTACTTTTGTTTTAGGCTATTTGCTGCAAGGCGTTTTAGTTTCGTTTTCAGTGTTGGAGCTGAAGCCAGACAGAGCAAGTGTACTGTTGATCTCTCTGCCATGAAAAGACTATCTCTTGATCTTTTGGTGAATTCAGAATTATAAATGTTCTCAGTAGTGAATGTAAACCAAATGGGCTTCTGATAAAAGGTGTTTCTTCTGTATCCTGGATGTTGTTTGGGACGTTATTAAGGATTACTTAGTGTTGTATTCTTTGGAGGTTGTATTTGAATTAATGGTTGCTAAGATCTTCACTGTATGCTTTAAAAGGTTAACTTGAGTTCACAGAATAAACATTGTTTCCCACTCTCTTCCTTATTCTCTTTCCATTATTCTCTTCCTGATGCCCTGCTGGGCTTTTATTTCTTTTCATTGTATTTGAATGTGTACTAATCAAATTTTTGCAATAATGTCAATCTCAGACTACTACCGGACCCCATCCCTTATTAGAAAATAAGAGATCCCACAGGTTGGCACTGCAAACAGGATCACTAGAGGAAAAGGAACCAGAGATCAATCGATAGGATCTATACCTGGAGGTAAGGATACCTCTTTATTTTTTAAAAAGTTCTCGGCCGTTGTTTAGACTCAGTAACACTCTTCCACGACCTTGAACTTCTCTGGTATGAACGTCGGTTCAAGTCCCTAACAGTATAGATTTCGGAAGTATGCAGGACAGGCCTGGCTGAAAAGCCTCCCTAAACAAAAATAATTGGTATTATGGCAGAGGAAAAGAACCACAAGACCATAAGACATAGGAGCAGAATTAGGCCACTCAGCCCATCGAGTCTGCTCCACCATTCAATCATGGCTGATATTTTCTCATCCTCATTCTCCTGCCTTCACCCCATAACCCCTGATCCCCTGATTAATCAAGAACCTGTCTATCGCTGTCTTAAAGGCACTCAGTGATTTGGCCTCCACAGCCTTCTGCAGCAAAGAGTTCTACAGATTCACCACCCTCTGGCTGAAGACATTCCTCCTCATCTCTGTTTTAACGGATCGTCCCTGTATTCTGGGATGGTGTCCTCTGGTTCTAGTTTTTCCTACAAGTGGAAACATCCTCTCCACATCCACTCTATCCAGGCCTTGCAGTTGCAAACAGTTGTCTACCATAGTCAAAGATAGGCAGGCCCCGCTGGATGTTTCCATCAACGAGAGCCTTCGGCATTTAAAAGAGTATATAGATCAACAGTTTAACTTATCCAAGATTGAGAAAAAATATGGTGTCATAATATACACATAAGTATATGATGGTGCATAGACACACACTGACTGACACACTGCAAGACCAATCAACACACACAACACAGCAGCCAATCACCAGTTAGGGCACGGTCACAATAAAACCAGAGGGCACTAGTTTTCCTGCTCATTCAGGTTACAGCCTCTGAGACAGACAGAGCCAGCAGTCAGTAGCACAAACCTCTACCATGTGCTAGCAGTATAGGCTGGTCAGGTTAGGCATAGGTCTTCAGTCAACCTAACATAGTGTCGACCCACAGTGCAAGTATGTTTAACAGCTCATAGTTAAATAAAATAGAGTTGTACTTCTACAAATGTTGGTAGCCTGTCTATGTTACTGCTAAGGTAAATGCAGTCTCCACAGATCCAGAGTACCCAACACATCATGGTACCAGTACGTGATGTTAGAGTTTGATGGACCTACCCTCAAGTAATCTGCCTTCGACCAGCGATCAGCCATCCGGTAGAATGGACAGCGTCCGCCCTCCCCCGCCGCTCCGCATCATCGGCAAACTCGGTGCAAACTGGAAAATCTTTAATCTGGAAGCTGCTTCAGACGCCGGGAAGATTGCTCCCTTCCTTTCCACGGCCGGGGACCACGCCATCCATATCTTCAACTCCCTCATATTTGCTGAAGATGAGGACAAGTCCAAGTTTAAGACGGTCCTGCTCAAATTCGACAGTCACTGTGACATCAAGGTAAATTAGAGTGTTGAGCGCTATGTCTTTCAACAGCGTCTGCAGGGTAGGAATGAACCCTTTCAATCTTTCCTCACCCACCTTCGCATCCTCGCGCAGTCCTGCAATTACGGCTTCACCTCTGATTCGATGATCCTTGACCAGATCGTCTTTGGTATGCAGTCGGAGCCCCTACGCCAACAGACTCAAAGTTAAACAGCTCACCCTTGCTATAGCCATCGAGACCTGCGTTCTGCATGAACACTCCACTAACCGATACTCGCACATTCAAGTGGCAGAAATGGCGCGGCAAGGCCCCCATGAGGCAAAGCGGGTGCAAGCCATTAAACTGCTCCAGGGCCTGAGCCTAGATAGGGGCGGCCATTTCGTGCACTTTTCACGGGCCCCTGCGCATGCGCGCACCGAGGGGACGGCAAGGCCGAAGACTGCACTGCGCAGGCGCGCATTTCGTACGACCGCACTGCGCATGTACGATGGTACACCAAACGTTCTGACATCACGACGTGCAACAACTGTGGCTCCGCCCACTTAAAGCGGCAATGTCCTGCAAAATCCCGACGCTGTCTCCAGTGTGGCAAGCTTGGCCACTATGAAGCCCTATGCAGGTCTGCTCAACCAACTACCTCCCGTCGCTCCCACCAGCCACGCAGGGATGTCCGAACCATCCAGCCACCGGTAACTGATTCCGACTCCGAAATGATTCCGGACCTTGACACCGAGGATCACAAAGTACTATTTCGGGTGGCCATCATCACCAAACATAAGGTGCTTCACAAAATAAAAGCTATGTCTTTCCCAGTACTCAGCATTGATCCGGAAGACGAGCGGTGTGCCACCCTCACGGTTAACCGATCTCGCATCCGATTCCAGCTGGACAGCGGCGCTTCAGCCAACCGCATTGAGTGGTCTGACCTCGAAAGCTTCCATGTCAAGCCTACCATCCTGCAATCCGCCTGCCAGCTTCTGGACTATAATGGCAATACCATTGCTGCCAGTGGCTCTTGCCAGCTTGTGGTGTTGCACCGTTCATTAAAGGCCACCCTGCCCTTTAAGATACTGGGATCCACTAAAGCTTCCCTACTTGGTGCTCAGGCGTGCAAGCACCTAAACCTCATCCAAAGGGTTCACTCCTTGTCACCCGCTGATGCTTCAGCATCTCCAGACGCCGATTTTCAAACACAACTGAAGGACATCATCACCCGATACCCGGTGTATTCGAGGTCTTGGGCACTCTCCCATACACTTATAAAATCTTGTTAAAACCAAATGCCACGCCTGCGGTACACGCACCTCGCAGGGTACCGGCACCCCTCAAGGACCGCCTCAAGCAGCAGCTGCAGGACCTCCAGGACCAGGGCGTAATATCAAAAGTAACAGAACCGACTGACTGGGTCAGCTCCATGGTGTGTGTTAAGAAACTATCCAGCGAACTACGAATATGCATTGATCCCAAGGAAATTCAACCGCAATATTATGAGGGAACACTGCCCCATACCAAAGCGCGAAGAACTCACCTGCGAGATGGCTCGCGCCAAATTTTTCACCAAGCTAGACACATCCAAGGGGTTCTGACAGATCCAACTTGATGCATCCAGTCGGAAGCTCTACACCTTTAACACCCCATTTGGCCGGTATTGTTACAACCAGATGCCGTTTGGCATCATCTCAGCATCGGAGGTGTTCCACAGAATAATGGAGCAGATGATGGAGGGCATCAAAGGGGTTCATGTATATATAGACGACATCATCATCTGGTCTACCACCCCACAGGAACACTTTGATCGCCTCCGACGTGTCTGCCGAAGAATCCATGAGCATGGCCTCCGTCTCAACAGAGCCAAATGCTCCTTTGGTCAACCAGAATTCGTTGCCCACCTCAGAGACTGAATTTATAAACTACCTAAATTCATGGACTCTTTGAACTCATGAACTGATTGTTTTGTTACCCTGGTTTGTATATACTGTTATTCTAGTTATGCTTTGTGTTCCATAAAGTCTATCTGCACTTGACACCTTCCTCTGTAATAGATTAGAGTTTATGTATATAATTCTGTAAATATGCTCACATATGCCCCACATAGACAGGAACATTCACATATTACATTATTTATTGCCACATACACACACATTTTTTAAAAAAAGGGGGATGTCATAATATACACGTAAGTATATGATGGTGCATAGACACACACTGACTGACACACTGCAAGACCAATCAACACACACAACACAGCAGCCAATCACCAGTTAGGGCATGGTCACTATAAAACCAGAGGGCACTAGTTTTCCCGCTCATTCGAGATGCAGCCTCTGAGACAGATGGAGCCCGCAGTCAGTAGCACAAACCTCCACCATGTGCTAGCAGTATAGGCTGGTCAGGTTAGGCATAGGTCTTCAGTCAATCTAACATAGTGTCGACCCACAGTGCAAGTATGTTTAACAGCTCATAGTTAAATAAAATAGAGTTGTACTTCGACAAGTGTTGGTAGCCTGTCTATGGTACTGCTTGGGGAAACAAAGTCTTCACAGATCCAGAGTACCCAACACATCATATGGTACCTCCAAAGGATAATAGTCCGTGGAAGATATCAAAAGAATCTGGGGGAAAACTACCTGTATGAAAGAAAAGGAACAAACCAATTGATCCCTAGTCGTCATGTTGCTCAGACCTGATTCTATTTACAGACGGCTCCTCCTTTGTGTTGCTCGTTCTGGGTGAGTGTGCTTTACACTCAATTTGGCTCTGTTTTATTCCTTAGCTCTAGAGTCGTCAGGTATCGTTACGATACCGCCACAAGATTCAAGTTCAAGTCAGACCAATAACTGAATCCACCAGTTAGTAAGTTCAAACAAGACACGTTTATTATAATAGTTATCTACTACTTATGCATATAAAACTAAAAGACTAGGCTATTCCTACCACTAACAGGCCAATACTTATCTGGAATAAGGGAACTGCCGGATCAGGGAACAATGGCCTCTTGCTTTGTACTGGATCCGCAGGCTTCCAGTTGGTGTGGACTAAAGGGGTCAGGAGTGTCTACTCTCGTGGCGTGCGTTGTATGACACTTACTTGATGGCGGCTGCTGACCAGGCCTCTCCTTCTCAAGGTCTTCTGCTGAAAAGGTGTTCTGCTGGGAGGGCCGGCTGGTCAAGAAGAAAGAATCAGTCCTGGGATCTGTCTTTTATAGGTCCCAGGGGCTTCGTGTCCTTCTGGGCGGACCCTCTCTAAACCTGCAATCGATTGGGTCTCTTCCCAATCGATGGATTTGAATTTCCCCAATAACGGGGCTGTTCCTCGATCACTGGGCGGTTCCTTCCACCTTATTGGTGCCCTTTGTCTCAGACTCCACTGGCGCCGGGATGTCTGACCTTCTATAGAATGTAGCAATTGCAGTTAACTGTTGTGTACATTGTGCCTGGGAATCACCGTGAATCGCTCACTTAATATGCGCAGCTCGTTAGTTACAATTCTATCTGGTTTCTGTAGCAGCTAGAATACAGGGGATTCTGCAAACTGCTTGTTTCTTTGCCAATGTCCATTTTTCCCTGTAACCTTTGCATTCTTCCATTTTGTGTGAGGAAGTTGCTAACCCAGGTGGCTACAGTCATGGGCCAGGTTCGACAATGAATCGAAATTCCGAGTCAATCCCAACATGATCGCTATGAAAGAACAGCTAAAGGCAGTAAGCGAACAGTTAACAAAGGAAAGACTAAAATCGGAAAAGTTAGAAGCCGAAGTAAAAGAACTTCAGTCAGCAGTTAAGGAATTTAAGTTCAAAATCAAATCTGAAATCAAGTCCAAAATCAAAGATCTTAAGCAATTTGGCTGACCACACTAAATAAAGAGGTCTAAATTACCCTTGGAGACAAGGAGCAGCAACTAGGGGCAGGACGGGCTGCAATCAAGCACTGGCTACACGTTTTCAGTGCAGCAAAAACAGATAGATCGTGGCTTGCCAACAAAAAGGAGCGGAGCAAGTTTAGAGTATGACGAGTGATTCCAATCTATTAGGTTGGAGCTCTCAGGAATGAACGATCACGGACCTGACAATATGAAACACAGCACTTTCAGACCTATGAAAGCTGCCTTCATCGCTGGACTAAAGCCAGAATTGACAAAGGTGTGGTCACTCCGCCCAACCGTGGGAGACCCGAGAAACAACCTTTGCAGCGTTAGTGGATCGGTGTAACCAGTTAGACCAGGATATGGGAGCTTAACTCTGAACCCTGCAGGCAGGATAGAAACCCAAGGATCCTAGCAACAACAACACCCAAGAAAAACAACCTGGTAAGTGTTATCATTGCGGAAATAAAGGCAGCTGGGCAAGGAGCTGCAAAGAAAAAAAGACATCAGGGATCAGCCTGACACACAGTCCAAGCCGACCCTCTGGTGGAGACAATCTGGTGCAAAGATTCAAGCAGCTTACACCACAGCAACAGAAGGTGTTGCTGGAGGTTGCAAAGAACTAGGGGAGCCCACCCTCGATCTCTCAGCATCTCTCCTGGCACTGCCTCCTGGATACAGGGGCTAAATTAACATTTTTGCCTCAACAATACAAAAACGCTTTACCTCTAAATGACAAGGTACAAATTGCCCATGGGGCTGGGGGCCAGGTTTTGGGAATCAAAAGAACTCAACCTATACTCATTGGATTTGGCATACACGAATTGACCACACTAATCTGGGTCGGCCCAGTGAGACAAGCCCTTCTGGGCATGGATGTACTAACTCAATTGAATTCTTTGTTTCATTTTGAACGTGGCCAGGTAAAATGGTCTATCAGAAGCCTGAAGAAGGAGTTGAAAGAGCACCCAATATGGGCCAAAGATAAGAATGATTGCTGCCTACTCCAGATGGAACCGGCATCGGTTACTGGGATTGCCCTACCATGCACCAAACAGTACCCCATCAGCCCAACCTCCGTTGCTGGCATCTTGCCAATCAACCAACAACTCGGAGCAAGGTGTGCTGGGAAAAACACATAGTTCCTCAAACAGCCCCGTATGACCAATGGGACTTGGCATCTGACCGTTGATTACAAGAAGGCCAAAAAGTATTGATCAAAGGGAATCTTTGATGGCTGACCCCTCCACCATTTTTAATGCTCTAACATTTTGCTATCTATGAACAGAGTATCCCAGGTGACCGCAGACAGATGGACAAGATGGACAGCAATCCTGCAAGCCCCCAATCTCCACATTGTCCGGGCTAGCCCGGTGAACCCATCATACATGCTCCCGCTTCCCGAGGAGCAAGACGGGGAGGAGAGGGGCATGACTGTGTGGAGATCTTGAAAAAAATGGAAGAATCGAGCTTGGCGACAGAAGAACCATTGCACAACCCAGACCTGATTCTATTTACGGACGGCTCCTCCTTTGCGTTGCTCATTCTGGGTGAGTGTGCTTAACACTCAATTTGGCTCTGTTTCGTTACTTAGCTTTGGAGTCGCCAGGTATCGTTAAGATACCGCCACAAGTTTCAAGGTCAAGTTCAAAGCAATAAAACCATACACCAATTAGTAAGTTCAAACAAGACACGTTTATTATATTACAGTAATCTACTAATCATGCATATAAACTATAAAACTAGGTTAATCCTACCACTACTAGGCCAAATACTTATCTGGAGAAGGGGACTGCCCGATCAGGGAACAACGGCTTCTAGCTTTGTCCAGTGTCCGCAGGCTTCCAGTGGTTATGGTCTAAAGGGGTCAGGAGTGTCTATTCCCGTAGCGTGCGCTGTGACTTACTTGTTGGGGGCTTCTGTCCAGACCTCTCCTGCACAAGATTCTTCTGCTGCAACGGTGTTCTGCTGGGAGGGCTAGCTGGTCAAGGAGAGGCTGACAGAGAGCTAGTCGAGGTGAGGCTGGTAGAGAGAGCAAGCTGGGGTCAGGGTCTCTGCTTTATACTCCTCTCAGGGTCTTGCGCCCACCTGGGCGGACCTTCTATACTCTTGTAATCGATTGGGTCTCTTCCCAATCGATTGATTTGAATTCCCCAATAGCGGGGTAGTTACTCGATCACTTAGGCGGTTCTTGGGACTTATTGTTTTGGGCTTCTTTGGCGCCGGAAAGTCTGGCCTTCCATTCAATGTATCGATTAGTGTTAACTTGTGTCTTTTGTGCCTGGGGATCGCCCGGTATCGCCTCATTAATATGCTAACTGTTTCTTTTCATAGCGTTGTCTGGTTTCAGCACCGCCAAACTGGTTTCTGCAGCAGTCCAAATATACAAGCACTCTGCAAGCTGCTTGCTTTTTACAACATGTCCAATTTTCCCTGCATTCCTTGCAATCTTCTATTTTGTGTTTGGGCAGTGGTCAGGAGTGTCTATTCCCGTAGCGTGCGCTGTGACTTACTTGTTGGGGGCTTGTGACACGAGATTGTGACAAAGGGTTGTCTACCCTCAGGGACGTCAGCCCAACAGGCTGTTATGGGCCCTGGCGGAGGCATGCCGGATTGTAAAAGGACAGATGGTTAACATCTATATAGACTGAAGGTACAGCCTGGGGGTTGCTCACGGCTTTAGCCAGTTATGGCGGAGAAGAGGATTTCTCACTGCCGCTGGTACACCTACCTGAAATGGGAAGGAGGTGAGACTTACTAGAGGTCATACCACTGCCCTGCGAAGTGTCCATCTTGAAGTGTAAGACCCATACGAAGGAAAATACCACAGAAGCATAAGGAAACACCCTAGCCGACAAGGCAGCCAAATAGGCCGCCTCACAATGCGATTCTCCAGAGGAACCAGCACAAACATGCAGATTAAGAGCAATCAGTCTGACTCGAGACCGACAGACAATGCAAGGTGACTGTACTCGAGAGGAAAAGTGGACATGGATTGAGGCAAGAATGAAGCTACGTGATGAAGGCATCTGGAGACAAAGAGATACCAACAAGCCAGAAGAATAATCCCGGACCTATCCCGGTAATGCCCCAACTGAGTTTCCCTACCCCTGCCGGACCATTCCAGCATTTGTAGGTCAGCTATATCTCCCTTCCTCCATCTCATGGATATACTGATGTTCTTGCGGTGGTCTCCTCTATGTCGGAGAGACCAAACGCAGACTGGGTGATCGCTTTGCTGAGCATCTTCAGTCTGTGCGCATTCAGGACCCTGACCTTCCCATTGCTTGCCATTTTAACACAAAACCCTGCTCCCATGCCTATATGTCTGTCCTTGGCCTGCTGCAATGTTCCAGTGAAATTCAACGCAAACTGGAGGAACAACATCTCATCTTCCGGTTAGGCACGCTACAGCCTTCCGGTCTCAACAGCAATTTCAACAACTTCAGATGATTAGCTCTACCCTACCTCGACCCATTTGTTTCCATCTCATTTCATTTTAACTGTCTTTTACCATTTCTTTCTGTCTTGTCTTTCTTCACATCTATTTACAGCCCACCCCCCCCCCCTCATCTTATCCACCTTTCCTTACCCTTTCTCCCCTTAGCTTCCCTCTCCCCTCCCCCCACATCTACATCTGTCAGTTTACCTTCTGATGTTAGTTTCTCTGCTGTTTGGCCTTTCACACCTTTTGTTCTCTCTGGGGACTGCTATTCGCACTCTTTCCCCTTGGTTTCTGTGGCTATTAGCACCCAGTTTCCCTGGGTTTCTGTGGCTATGACTCATCTTTCATTCTCACTCCACATTATAAATATTTCCCACTTTCTCTGTCTTTTAGCTTTGAAACGTTAGCTCTTTTCTCTCCCGACTGAAGCTGCCAGACCTGCTGAGATTTTTCCAGCATTTTCTCTTTGGGTTCTCGTGGTTGTCGACATGTTCTCAATGTGGGTGGAAGCCATTCCAATTAGAATGGACACAGCCAATCACACAGCCAAGATCCTGTGTCAGGATTACATTCCCCAATGGGGAGTCCCGACCAGCATTGACTCTGACCAGGGAACCCACTTTACAGGTGCTGTCTGCCAAGAAGTCTGTAGATTATGAAACATTAACTGGGACTTACATTGTCCTCATCACCCACAATCGTCAGGGTAAGTGGAATGAATGACCAGAACTCTGAAACAACTACTTGCCAAACATCATCAGGACGGAATGCCTTTTCCCCAGGCACTACCAATGGTTCTGTGCATATTAGGGCAACTCCTAATAGAACTACAGGTCTGAGTCCATTTGAAATTATACCAGGAAGACCCATGTCCCTGTCAGGAACCATTGATTTGGGAAAAGCCGATTGTCATTTGATGAGTGATGCCTTGTTAGAATATTGTCAGAATCTAACAAAAGCTATTAGTTTTGCTTTCCAAAAGGTATCGGCAGCCTGGGGAGATCGTCAGAAGGACACAATATTGACCCCCGGCCTTTCAGTTTACGTGAAGTACAAAAAGTTCCCCTAGATGCTAAGTGGGAAGAACCCGATCAAGTGCTATTGATCACCCAAGCACCTGTTAAAGTCCAGGGAGAGAAAGCTTGGATTCACACATCTCACGTTAAATGAGCACAGTGATTAAAACTCCTATCTTTTAAAAGGACAATTCTTATTTGTCAACATGATTAACAATATTGTTGTATCGGTTGCTTGCTTTTTCAGTTCTTGCATTCCTTGCTTTCCAGCACTGCCGGATCCAGACAGGTTTTCAAGGAGCTAAATGTTAACATCTTCCTTTACATGTCCTATACATATGCCAAAGATGCCAACATCACCAGCTATTGGGTATGTGCTTACATTCCCATTTACACTAAGGCATTCCTTGAGACCCTTCCCCTTTAAAGCGTCCACAACAGCTGAATGGTATATCGTCCTGAACATCTCCCGCTCGTTATCCTCCCATGAGGGAGCAACCTCATGTGTAGGGACTAGCTACCTGATCGAGACAGCAGAAAACATTGAGAAATGCACTCAGCAGGTTATCGTTTGACCACTTTCTCAGGGTGGTACCAGCCTGTTTACAATCGGAGCCATGGGCCCCATATATAGAACTTCCCACTGCCTTGAATCAGAGATGATCCATATGTCTAACAGGCAAACGGTTAGGGGGCCAAGGGGTAGGACACAGCAATTGTATTCACTATTTTGATGTGAGCAAGGTAGTGAAATGTATTACATTACATGGGCGTACTATTCCTGAGGGACGGTCAAAAGATGCCTCCCTATCGCAATCTCACTAGCGGAGCCAACTTCTCAGAGCACTGGTATCCCGAGGCGATGGCCCGCTTTGCCTCTTATTAGGGTACTTCTTACTTTATTTGTGGCCACAAGGTCTATCCCTGGCTACCACGCTCTTGGACAGGATTTTGTTATTTGGGGTATGTTGTCCCCTTTATTCACCATTCTATCTCTCAGAGGACCTTGGATGAGGCGCACTATCAGGGAGATAGAAAGATTATTCTCCAACTTGATCCATTTTTATGGGACCGTTAAGCTGGCAAAGGAGTCTATTAACATGGTATCTGTCCTGGAAAAGATCAAGCCCCAGATAAAATCAATGCAGAAATGGTTACCGAATAGCTCTGGACTATGTTCTTGCTGAAAAGGGTGGAACTTGTACTCAGATAGGGCAGTGCTGCACCTATATCCCAGACAGCTCCAAGGAAATTACTAATTTGGCAGAGCACATCCAAAAGGAGATAGAAAAACTCAAACAACCGCCATCCGCCACCTTGTGGAGTTGGGCAGCTGGACGGCTGGGCCCTATGGGAACCTCTTTAGTTCAGGGCTTGATCTTATTCTTCATTATCATTCTCATTATGTATTGTGTTTTTGTGTTTGAAATGCCTTGGACACCTTCACTAATGCTGCTGATATCGTGTACCAGGCACTCCATTGCGGACACCACCCTAGCAGTGTTGGGTTGGTGCCACGCATTGCTGGTGACATCTGCCCATAGCCTCTGGGACTCCTCCAATTGGCTATGGATCTGCTGGAGTGTCGCTAATGTCATGGGAGTGTCACTTTAAGAAATGTTTTTGTCTTATCACATGGCTTCAGTGATGTCATTGTGTGGGTGGAGCTGGGCTGTGGCACTGGGTTTTACATTCACTTTGAATTTGGACTGGTTTAAACTGCACAGGTTGAAAGAAGTGTTTCTCCATCTTCATTTTAAAAGCCAATTCCAGACTAATTGGTAACGTAAAAGAGATAATTGCTTTCTGGAAAGAGTTCAAACCTGCTGTTTGAAAAGGGGAACAGAGTATCACTAACAAGTCTTAAACCAGTAAGAAGACCGTGTGCTGTGCCACACCTTTGGAGTCACTGGCATGGACCCCATCCTCCTCCCTCGGCATGCCCCGATGGCCCCCAGGCTACTCCAGCCATTCCGAGCCCCCCCCCCCCCCCCCCCCCCCCCCCCCGGAACCTGGCGTTGCCCGCTTTGGTCTCGACCAGGGTTTGCACATTCGCAGCCATGGAGCACAGGGAGTGGACCGTCTGGGACGCGCACACATCACGCTACAACTGTGCCAGCACGCTGAGGGTCTGCCAAAGCAGCCAGTGACTGGGCCACCTCCCTCTGGGTCTGCGCAATGCCGGCCAGCACCTAGGCAATGCCACCGACGCTCTGAGCCTTGGCCTGCTGCGACTGGGCCACGCTGAGGAGCACCACTGCAATCTCCAGGGGGCTCTGGCACTTGGCTGTCTGTGAGAGGACAGCCCTGTCCTGGGCCTTGGCCCCCGCCTGCACAGAATTCCCCAGGCCCTGGACACTCTGACCCATATCCGACACCACTGCCCCCATTGCCTCCACCGCGGATGCCACCCATCTGGTGTCGACCTGGGTGGCATACCTAGCCGGCATCACACACTGCTCCTGCGCATGGATAGACTCCTCCACCTGCGTCTGCAGGTGCTGGACGCCGGCTGCCATCCCCTCTTGAAGTTCCTGGGTCTCTGCCTGCACCTGCACTGTGAATGGGACTTGATGTTCCAGGAACCCGGGACTCATCTAGGCGGCAGCTGGTTCCTGGGGCTAGCCTGCCCTCCGACCGTCCGGCTTCTCCGACCTCCACCTGCTGTACCGGATGCGATGTGTGGTGCGCACCAGATAGTGTTCCAGGAGCCTCTTCACTAATGTGCCCAACCGAGGTGATAGTCTCTGGGATGCTGGAGGGTGTTGGAGATAGCAGTGACGGAAAGTCGGTGTCCTCCGACCAGAGTTGTGGGGTATCCTGAGGCAGAGGGCTGGTGTTCGGGCTGCTCTCCCCATCAGTGCTCAGCCATCTGGGGGGCACCGGCTCTGGCACAGGTTGGGGGCGGGGGGGCTCCGGATGGACCGGCCGCATCCCCGGCAGGTCCTATAAGACACAAGATGACATATATGGTTAGCGAGCGGGCCAGGGGAGGGGGGCGTCCACACATGTGTCATGGGGATCCGCTACTAAGTGGGGTCTCACTTGTTCGCCCGCCACCGACCTTCACCTCGTGAGACCTCCCTTTCCACCCGGCAACCGACCACGTCCAGTGCCTTCTGCTCGGGCAAGGTGAGGGGCCGCAGGTCTGGTGGTCCCCCTCCAGTCTTCCCCCGCTCCCGGCAGTTGTGTGCAGCCTTCAACTGGGAGGGGGGGGGGGGGGGGGGTTGCAAACACAGACAACGACGCATGCAGGCCAGAGGCTGGGTAGATGATGGCACCAATGGCCAGAGTACTCGGCAATTGCAACTGGCATGGGTGCTGGCATGCGGGGCAGGGTGCGGGTTGGTCCCACCCCCGGGGGAGAGGGGGTTAGTGCCATGGGCACAGCGCTGCCTACTGACCCTAGCCGCCCTGAGGTCATGCAGTTTCTTCTGGCACTGCATGCCAGTCCGGATGATGTTGCCCATGGCGCTGACCGCGTCTGCCACCTCCGCCCAGGCACGGTGAATGATGCGCTTGGTGGCCTTCCTCCCGGGCTGGGGTACAGGGTCATCCGCCTCTCCTCCATGGCGTCCAGCTCAGTGTACCTGAACCGTGGCGCTGCTCTCCTTCCAGCCATCCAGCACAGTGGGCTAAACAGCTGGCTTGTAATGCAGAACAAGGCAGCAGTGCGGGTTTAATTCCCGTACCAGCCTCCACGAACAGGTGTCGCAAAGTGGCCACTCGGGGCTTTTCTCAGTAACTTCATTGAAGCCTACTTGTGACCAAAAGCGATTATTATTGTTGACTGGGACGGTGTGTGTGGATTGTTTAAGTGCAGCTGCGGCGTGTGAGCCTCATAGGCGCCAATCATGGACCCGAGGAATCCGGCGGCGTCTTGCATCGAACCGGTTGCATTCCACGTGGTGACAGTGCTAGCCCATTTAGAGTTGCTGAATCGGTGCAGCTGTTGCGCCGTTTTTCCTGTCCTAAAACACCACTGTTCCCATGCCGGGGTCAGCACGGAGTCTCAGAAACGGAGAATCCAGCCCCCTGCCTCACGATGCCAGCTCACCCACCCTGCAGCCTCCAGTCTCAGCCAAACAAGGTGAAGAACCTCAAACCTGCTTGAGGAGGCTGACACTCCTGCACCTGCGTCCCTTACTTGCCTCAGTTGCTGTCACATCCTCCTGTTCCTGACCACTTCACAAACCAGGAGATCCTATCCTCAGGGATGCGACTACCTCCTGAAACAAAGCGGCCAGCTAACTCTCGTCCTCACTTATGTGGAGCAAAGTCCACAGCTCAATGACTCTGAGCCAAAGCTCCTCAAGCTGCAGACACTACAGATGTGTTTGCCCTGGATAACACCATTATCCAGAACCCCAATATGCTGCAGCTTTGACATATCACTTGCCCTGCCATACTTATCAGTTTCCTTAATACAGCTGGTGCCTGTGGGAAGTTTCTATTCACCTAATGAGTATATTTTGAAGCGGCAGGCAGTGACTGGTGGGGTCCCACAGGGATCAGAGCTATTCACATTATACATCCATGATGTGGATGAGGGAATGAAATGTAATATTTCCAATTTTGCGGACAAAACCCAAAATCTGATGGCAAGGCATGTAGTGAGGAGGATGTTAAGAGACTTCAAGGTGATTTAGACAAGTTGCATGAGAGGGCAAATACATAATGCATGGCAGATGCTGTAGAACTTGTATAAATGTGAAGTTATCCACTTAGGATGGAGAACAGGATGGAGAAACAGAATGGCAGAGTATTATCTAAATATGATAGGGAAATGTTGATGTCCTCGTACACCAATCACTGAAAGCAAGCAAACAGTTAGGAAGTCAAATAGTATGTTGGCCTTCATTGCAAGAGAACTTGAGTACAGGAGCAATGATATCTTACAGCAGCTGTACAGGACCTTGGTGAACATTGTGTGCAGTTTTGATCTCCTTATCTGAGAAAGGATATTCTTGTTATAGAGGGAATGCAGCGAAGGTTCACCAGACAGGATTAGGCGAGGCAGAGTCAACTGGGCCTATATTGACTCAAATTTAAAAGGATGAGGGGGGATCCAATTGAAATGTATAAAACTCTGACAGGGCTGGACGTATTGAATGCAGGAGATACAGCCCCCTGGGCTAGTGCGCAGTCAATTCCAGTCCCACTTGATCCGGTGTCGCAACACAATTGAAACTATTAAATATTTCTTGGAAAAACACCCAAAGTCATTGGCCCTAGCTGCCCAATAACTACAGTCACCAGGTTCATAAAAAATTTAAACACAATTAATTTTATTAACAGTAATTATAATTAAATATGCAGCAATAATCCCCCATTTAAACTAGTGCCACCCTCCACATACACACACAAGAGGAGTGTAAAAGTCTTTGTTTCAGATGGTTGTTTTGAGCACCTCTTGCTTCAATCCAGGCTTTCAGTTTGAGGTTTCACACATAGATTCATGCAGATTCTGTGTACAGCTGTGAAGTTTGCCATCCTCCAACCTGGGCTTTCAGTTCGAGAGTTTTCGGTTTCCAGTCTGTAGATTCATTCAAGTCTCTACAGGTACAGGAGAGAGAGAGGGAGGGAGAGAGAGAGAGCAGGGGAGAGAGAGGGAGGGAGAGAGGGAGAGAGAGAGAGAGAGAGAGAGAGAGAGAGAGAGAAAGAGAGCAGGTCCTCTCTCCCCCCCCCCCCCCCCACCCCCCAAGTGTCCATGTCTCCAATCTGTCTTTCCCCTGACTCTCTGAAAATCATCCCACTCAAGCAGGACCCAATCACCACCTGTTACCCGGCAGAATACGGTCTTTTGGCCAATTCATTTGCCACCAGCCAGCTAATTGAACTGAGTTGCACCGATCCCTCAGTGCTGAAAAGTCTGAGTTTTGTTGCCCAAAGTTAGTACAGTGCACTATGTTGTAACTTTGAAGTTTCTCATTTCCCCACTCGATTTAAAAGATAAGGGGGGGGGGGGGGGCTCCAGACAAGGGGGTCACAATCTCAAGAAACAGGATAGGCCATTTCAGACTCTGACTAGGAGAAACGTCTTCACTCAGCTGGTGGTGAACTTGTAAAATTCTCTACCATTTCTCTGGAGGCCATAATCACTGAATATATTTAAGAAGGAAATAGATAGATTTCCCAACTCTAAAAGTGTCAAGGAATTTGGGGAGAGTGTGGAGCATGGTGTTGAGATAGAGGAACAGCCATGATCATGTTGAATGGTGGAGCAGGATCGAAGGGCTGAATGGCCTACTCCTGCTCCTTTTGTCTGTTTCTGTATCAACAGCAAGCTTAGATATAAAGATCCTGCTGATAACTCTCAGAACGTTAGGCTGACCAGCTAAATACCTTGCGATTTCAATGGTATTGGAGACTCTGGAGGGCAGGCAATTGGATGCCTCCGAGTTATCCAGGAGGCCTACTCAATATGATGTCCGTATAGGACTCCGAGTTGGCCGCATGAGTAGAGCAAGATGCTCTGTGCTGACACTGGTGTATGTCAACTGTAAAAAACATGCATGAAGCCATCCAAATGATCAGGAATTCCCAACTTCAACTAATGTATAGAAATATGGGCTCTGCTTCATCATTAAAGATCAAATCTAACCGAGAGACAGGCGTCGGAAGAGTTGTGATGGTTCTGGGGGTGCATCAAAAGATTTACCAAATCATGACATCTTCTTGAAGAAACTTGCGCTCACGACAAGATTGGGAGGGTAAAATATACAAAAATGTTTTTGCAGAACTTCCCTTTTCCTAGTATTTCTAACAATGCAAGCCTATTTTGTAGCAGTATTACAATGCCTATTTACAAATATTTTAAGAGGGTGAGGGATAGATAATCTAGACCCTATGCGTGTCTAATGCCATTGCTGTTCCGCAGAGGATGAAGCCCAACCCAACAAACTGATCTGGTCCATTGATGCAGAAATACTGCAGATTCTGTGGCAGCTCAGATAAATATTTACTGAGGTTTCATAGTCCAAATCATTATATTGGATAGGGGCACCAGTGCCAGGTGAATGGACATGGAAGAAACACCACATTATCTAACTAAAACATAGGAATTATTTCTGAAGTATTAAGTAGCCTAAGTTGAGAAGTGTAATAATGTTCATTAATAATGTATTTAGACCACAGTCCCTTACAGTGATTACATGCAACCAAAAATGCAATATATTGTCCTGCAAGGGTACAATATGGCCATTCAACAATGTTATGGCTTCCAAAATGAGGACCCACTCCAAAGCACTGTCACAAAGGAGTTAAGAACAGACTCTGTCCTTACAAATGTGGTAGCAGTGACATTCATGCAAACCAAATCAAAAATAGGAGGTAGTGTACATACAACGGACAGAAAATGGATATGTACCTGAAGAGAGGGAAGGACTGTTGAAAGATTTGCCATGAACTAACTAAAACAATGTGAGAGGTCAGCATAATTCTGAAGGCTTTCACAGAATGCAAAGCATTATTGCCCGTACCCATGTTGTCCTTTGGACCTCTCTTATTAAAAAAACAAATTTTCCTCCCTCTTGAGTCCAACTTGCCTGGAATTTCTCAAAATTATTTTATTTGACTTTGTGTAAATAGTTCAATTATTAAAATATTATTATCCAAAAATATGATGGATGTACCTATTTTATTTTTTAATTTGTCAATCCCGGATGGCACAGTGTTTTCTGTTTTATTTTGTGACACAAGACAAATTTCAGCTACAGGATTGCTGACATTATCCTGTAGCCCAATCTAGTTATTGCATAGTCAACACCTATTGTTGGATGCTATAGTCTTGTACTATTTATTCACTGACACACTGCACCACATTTTCATTGATATGGTCCGTGCCAAATGTTAATAGGATCCAATCTGGCTGGTGAAGCCGAAACCAATTTACAGGGTTATTCTATATCGAGAGTTTATTGACTTGTTCAGTCTCACAGCTCTCCTCTCACTTAACCCAGTGTCCCAGTTGCCCCCTATTTAAAAGCTCAAAGACAACTAATTCATACTCATCTCCCACTTTTCTATTCATATTCCCCCATCCCTAATTGCCCTTGAACTGAGTGGCTTGCTAGGCCATTTCAAAGGTATTTAAGAATCAATCTAGAGTTACAACAATTGGCAATGGTCATCATTAGACTTTTAATTCCAGACTTCTATCAAATTCAAATTTCACCATCTGCCACGGTGGGATTCGAACCTGAATTCCCAAAAATATATCCCAGCGACAATCCCACTATGCACCACCTCCCATAGTTCTACCAACCTTAATAATGATATTAACAAACATTGGAAATGTAATTAACAAGACATTAACACCAGGTACTTAATGATCACCTACAGCTGCTGAACAGTACAGTTGTTGGAGAATACAATCCCCCTCCACATATTGAATGGTACAAGCAACTTTGTTGTTGAACAATACAGTCGGTACAAGTTATCCAAAGGTATACTCCAGTTCCAGTTGCAAAGTCACACAGTATATATTATTTTCCAATCCATACCAGTGAAGAAATTCAGAGATGGGAAGAGAGCCGACACAATGCCAGATGGTGATGCTGATAATGTTGGGAAGGGTCAGACATTCCATCCAAGGTTTTGGGCATGTGATTTGCTATTTCAGTTCCAAGCACAGCAAAGGAGTGTGGAGCAGCAGCAAGACCCATGTCAAACATCATTCCACACACAGCTATCAAAAGAGAATGAGACCCGAGAGAGTGCAAACCTCCGATGCAGTTAATTTTATCCACAAAAAACATTACTGGTCACTTAGATTAGCACAGAGAAACGCCTCACAGGAGACAAGTCTATCGATGATAAATAGGAGATGCCTGGAGAAAAGGCCCCTGTAGGACCAGCCTGACTTGGAAATAGATCATCATTCCTTCACAAATACAGGATTAAAATCCTGTAATTCCCTCCCTAACAGCACTTTGGATGTACCAACACCACATGGATTACATAAAACATAGTGCCGAAGGAGGCCATTCAGCCCATCGAGTCTGCACCGACCCACTTAAGCCCTCACTTCCATCCTATCTCAGTAACCCAATAACCCCTCCTACCCTTTTTTGGACACTAAGGGCAATTTAGCATGTCCAATCCACCTAACCTGCACGTCTTCGGACTGTGGAAGGAAACCGGAGCTCCCGGAGGAAACCCACTCAGACATGGGGAGAACGTGCAGTCTCCGCACAGATTGCAGTGGTTCAAGAAGACAACTCACCACCATCTTCTCAAGAGCAATTAGGGATGGCCTAGGCAGCAACACCCACATTCCATTAATTAATAAACAAAAATCATGGGACAGAAGTATCAAGGATTTACATGTGTCAGAGGTTTTTCAATTACAAAAGAAATATTTGAGAAATGCAATAGTGACTCCCTTAAAGTCAAAGCTCCATTAAAGCCTGAACTCTCCAATTGCACTGTGCCACCGGTTACTGCTATTTAATGCCACCCTGCCTTCAAGAAGAGATGAATTGATATAGTATAGCACATGGAACAGAACAGCCTGTGCAACATCCTGGATGTTCAAACGCCTCATGCAACTGAGTAACCAGGCAACATCCCATCAGACACCAACTGAACTGTTCGCCTCATTCCAAAACTTAACCATACCTGCAATGACTGAAATAAAATCTTTGAATCCATCAGACTGACCTTTGATTTCGTCGAGGCAATCGAACCTAATCATCATCTGGTTCCAGTTTAGTCCATTGTCTGACATTGCTTTCTAAATTCTGGCTGTGCAGACCGCTTTCTATGAACTTAGCAGTGACCCTAATTATTCCTTTTCAGACTAAAGCCTGGAATTTCTACAGGCTTCTTTTTATCTCCCACCGTAAATGTGGCAGAAGATCAACATAAATTTCCAGAGTAACAGTGTAAACAGTGCTTGGGCCATTTCTCCAGCGTTCGTCTGAAAATTCTGGCACAAGATCAGAAGCTTAAGTAAAATGTCCTGGCAATTTTATTAAGGACTCTCTCTATTGCTGCGTAACTTCAGTGAAAACCCTGTTTATGTGGCATGAGCAGACTTTAAACAATCGACCGATGTTACGGCAGCTGACGAAAGAACCAGGGTGCATTCCCAGCATTAGTCTTCTCCTTAAGAACCAAAGATAGGCAGTGAAAAAAACAGATGCTTCCCCACTGTTACCAGACTCCTGAATGACCCTCTTATGGACTGAACTGAAGTTTCCACGTATTTTCTCGACTGAGTAGTACTATAATGCATATGCTTCACACCCGATGTCTATGTCCATGTATTTACATTGTGTATTTGTTATATGCCCTATGTTTTTTATGTATGGAATGATCTGCCTGGGCTGTACGCAGAACAATACTTTTCATTATACCTCAGTACACATGACAATAAATCAAAATCTAAATCTAAAATGTACACAATTTGTGCAACTTGTATAGGAACATATATAGACTAGTGTCCTTTACCTATTGGTAGAGGAGAGGCAAGTTGAGAAAACTTTTTTCCCCCCCCCAAAGTTATTGTGATCTGAAATGCACCACTTGAAAGGGTAGTAAAAGCAGATTTAGAGTACCATTCAAAAGAGAATTGGAAATAATAGTGAAAGATTGGAAACTGTGGAGGTCAGGTACAAGTTTATCAAAATTTAATTAACAGGTATAGAAAAATAATAAAAAGGCTGCTGGAATGTTGGCCTTTATATCTGGAGGAATGTAGGGGCCAAGCTTCAACTACACAAAACAGGAGTCAAATCACACCTGGAACACCAAGAGCAGTTCCAGGCATCACGACTTAGGAAGGATACACTATGCTTGGAGGGAATATAGTATAGAAACCAAGGGTTAAATTACAAAGAGAGATTATATAAACTAGGGGTGCATTCCCTGAAATTTAGAAAATTTAACTTGATTTCAGATATTAAGATTTAGGTTTTCAAGATATTAAAGAGACTATTCAGGGTCGATAGAAATTGTCTCCCTTTGTGGGGAGTCCAGGATGAGAGTATAGTTTAAAAATTTGAGCTAGATCTTCCAGGATTGAATTTAAGATACACTTATATACACACAAAGGGACCATCTTGCAACTTTGAACAGAATGTTGAGAGTTGGGTGAATGAGGAGAAGGAGGTGCTCCTTTGATTTTTCTAACTTTTTCACCATGTAGGAATTGATTCTTATTCTACTAAAATAGAAAAAGCCAGCTGTTTGTTGAGCATCTGGTGAGTGGTCACGGTCTATTCCATTACTAAGGTTTAAAACAGTACGCAACAGTACGTTTAAAACGGTACGGTTAACAAAATCCAAAAAGCAAAATAATTAATTGAATAAAATAAGTAGTTAATTAAAATATATTAAGGATGGCAGGACAGGTGATTTATCATGGCTGCAGCATGTGAGAACTTCTAGATGGCAATGTGGTCCAGGGCAAATCCGTCTGCAGTAAGTGTCCGCAGCTCAAGGAGCTTTGACCACCTGCAGGGTGGAGGCTGAGCTGCAGACACAGCGATGTATCAGAGAGGGGGAAGTTACGTGGACACTTTGTACCAGGAGACGGTCACACCTCTTAGGATAGGATCTTCTGATTTAGTCAGTGGCCAGGGACAGGAGGGTAAGATTGCGAGTGAGGGAGGTAAGGGGAGCCAGAGGGCAGGAGTACAGGAACCACAGTTTTGCAACAGGTTTGAGGTTCTTTCACCTTGTTTGAATGAGAGTGGGGGTTTTTAGGGCAGGTGAGCTGATTGACCATGGCACCGTGCTACAGGAAGGCATTCATGGGGTGAGCAAAAAATGAATGCTAATTTTAAAATGGAGATTAATAAATTTTTGCAAACCAAAAGTATCAAGGGGCACATGTGGCTATATGACATTTTAAAAATATGTTATATGGCATAAGGGTGCAGATCAGTTATGGTCTCATTGTAATGGCCGACTAGGTTTACTCCTGTTCCTAAAAATACTTAAAGGGAATAAAGTTACATGCAAATGGGGAAAGAACAGTAGACTGGGATTAATTGGCTAGCTCTATCAAAGCTCTGACATTGGGATACTGGGTTGAGTGGTACGGTAGCACGGTAGCATTGTGGATAGCACAATCGCTTCACAGCTCCAGGGTCCCAGGTTCGATTCCGGCTTGGGTCACTGTCGGCACATCCTCCCCGTGTGTGCGTGGGTTTCCTCTGGGTGCTCCGGTTTCCTCCCACAGTCCAAAGATGTGCAGGTTAGGTGGATTGGCCATGATAAATTGCCCTTAGTGTCCAAAATTGCCCTTAGTGTTGGGTGGGGTTACTGGGTTATGGGGATAGGGTGGAGGTGTTAACCTTGGGTAGGGTGCTCTTTCCAGGAGCCGGTGCAGACTCGATGGGCCGAATGGCCTCCTTCGGCACTGTAAATTCTATGAGTGGCCTCCATTTTTAGATGCCTTTACACTTAGCAAGGGGTAGTTCTACCACCTCCCCACCCCTGCCATATCATTTGAGCATAGGAGGGTGCTGATGTACATTCCATTAACTGCCAAGTTTGATACTAACTTCACTGGCTGCACACTTGCTCAGACTATCCGGTCTATGTATTAATCGGCAAAGATATTGAATAAATGAAGGGATTCCAAACTATTCCAGGAATAGCCAAGGCTGGAAACTTCACCTTTTGACAGCTCCCGTCACCCTTAGGTTAGTGTTCAAACTCGCCGTGTATCCACACAGCTCTAAGGAGCAGGCTGCAGCACAAAATGGTGGCGAGTAACGTTGCAGTGATCACAGCCGGTACATCCTTCTTCTGACCGACAGGAACCTGTAGTGTTAGGGTTTCTACGACCTGCAAAGAGACGGAATCATTAGATACAGCAACTGAAACAGGAAAAGATTCTGAGGCTTGGTAACTTGTAAACATGAAACAAATCCATACTTACTCTGATGGGAGTGCTTTTAAGGATAGTGCAACATTTACTTTTAGCTCAACAGCAAATTATATGAAAAATACTTAACTGTACAAATTCCCAAATTAGAAGACTCTAACCCTTACAGGGAGTGTTGAGTGATAGGAACAGAGAATGCCTAATCAGATACAGCAAGTTCAGCATGTGGTGCCCCTGCTTTCAACTCTGGGGAGGCGATCACATCAGCATCACAAAGCATGATTTACTTCCAAATTACTCTCTACTTCCCTGACTCCCACCATTGACTTTCTCCAACTCAATGTTAACACAATGCACCTTTAACAGAATAAAACATCCCAAGGTGCTTCACAGAGTGTTACAAGACAAATTTCGACACAGCCACATTGGGTAAAATTAGGGCAGCTGGCCAAAAAAGTAAAAAGTAGTGTCTTGGCAAAAGAGAAGTAGAGAGTTGGAGAGGTCCAGGGAGTATATCCCAGAATTTTGAGGCATTGCAGACACAGCCACCGATGGTGAAACGATCAAAATAAGAACTGTTCAAGATACCAGAATTAAATGAGCTCAATTATACTGGAGGATTGAGTCATCATGGGTGACTGACTGTGTGGAGTTTGCAGTCTCCCAGTGTCTACGTGGGTTTCCTCCGGCTGCTCCAGTTTCCATCCACAGTCCAAAGATGTGCAGGTTAGGTGCATTGGTCATGCTAAATTGTCTCTTCATGTCCAAAGGTTAGGTGGGATTATGGGGATAGGGTGGGGAATGGGGCTAGGTTGGGTGCTCTTTGGGAGGGTCGGTACAGACTCAATGTGCCAAATGGCCATTTTCTGCACTGTTGGGATTCTATGGGCTGGATTCTCCGCAGCCCCACTCTGAAATCGCGTTTGGCGCTGGGGCGGAGAATCAATTTTTGCACCGAAATCGGGCCCTGCGATTCTCCGGGACCCAAGAATCGAACGGTTTCACGAATTACTCCACGCGGCTGGGGGGCCCATTGCCAGAGACCCGCCCAGCTCCCAGCCAGCCGGGTTCCAGACACCATGGTTCTAATCACCTATTGCCGTTTGGGAACCTCGCGTGGCGCTTGTGGACGAAGTCCATGGCTGCCCTGGTGGGGGGCGGGGGGGATCGGCCACCGGACGGGGCCTTATGGGCGGCTGAGACGCAGATCGGGCTGGTCTGATGCAAGGGCGCCCAGCCGATCCGGGGGGGGGGGGGGGGGGGGGGGGGGGGCCACATTTTGGAGCTGCCTCCGCGATCTAGGTCTGCCATGGCGCTTGGCGCGGCTGCTGGAGGCGGTTGCCGTGCGCATGCGCGGACTCAAATCCGGAAGTGCAGAGGCCAATATCCACAGCTGAAGCTGCGAGAATTACTCCGGGTCCCTGCCAGCCCCCTGGAGGTGAGTGAATTGGTTTAATATTATTTGAGGAAACTCCGGAGTGCAACGCCAGCGTTTGTACGCCGGCGTGGGGATATAGCCCCATTTTGGAAGAATCCAGCCCTATGTTTCTATGATTGCGGGATTTGGAGATTATAGCGACATGGAGAGGAGAGGCCCTGCAGGTATTTGACAAAAAAAAGAAAGATAATTTTAAAAATGAAATGTTGACTGACCAGAATGATATGCAAAGTTTTGGATGACCTCAAGTTTTATGGAGGAGTTCAGGAACCTGTGTGTTAAAATATTCATGTCTAGAGGTAACAAAAGCATGAATGAAAGTATGAGCTGAGACAGGAGTGAAGTTGCCTGATGTTACAGAGGTGGAAATAGATGGCCTTAGTAATGGCATGGATAGGGAAGCTCATCTTGAGGTTAAATATTACACCAAGCTGCAAAAGGTCTCGTTTATAAAGCAAAACTCAATCTGTTGTCAGGCATAACAATGGAAGTGATAGTTAAGGACAGAATTTGGAGCTGGGATCAAAGACAATTGCTTAATTCATCCCAATGTCTAGTTCAAGAGATGCGGTTTGATAATTTAGCATCAGTGTAGGGGTCAAGAATGCTGGTAGCAAGGTACAGCTGTGTATTAGTGAAAACTAATGCTGTGTTTTCAGATGATGTTGCTAGGTAAATGAGAAATAGGAGGGAGCCAAGGATAGATCCTTAAGGGCAGTAGAGGTAACAGTGCAAGGGCAGGCAGGTGAGCCATTGCAAGATACTCCGGCTACGATTAGAAAATTAATCCTACCCAGCTGGACAATAGAGGTGTTGGGGAAGGATGGTAAGGTCAGCCATGTCAAAGGCTGAAGACATGCAAAAAAAAAGATGAGGAGGGAAGCTTTAACTTAGTCACAGTCATAGAGCGGCACGGTAGGCGCAGTGATTAGCACTGCTGCCTCACGGCGCCGAGATCCCAGGTTTGATCCAGCCCTGGGTCACTGTTCGTGTGTGCAATTTGCACATTCTCCCCATGTCTCCCCGAGTTTCCACATTCACCCCCACAACTCAAAAGATATGCATGGTAGCTGAATTGGCCACGCTAAATTGCCCCTTAGTTGGAAAAAAAACAATTGGATACTCTATATTTATACAAATAAAAACTTTGTCACAGTCACAAAGAACGCCATTTGTGACTGTGATAAGAGCCATTTCAGTACCATGATAGGGGCGAAGACCTGATTGGAGGGATTCAAATATGAAGTTCTCAGATTTGGGAGGTACCAACATGTTCAAGGACTTTGCAGAGGAAATGGAGGTTTAAAACAGAGCAGAAATTTGCAAGGATGCCTGCAGCCAGCACTTCCTTCATGTTTTGTTGCCTAACACATCAGCAGGGGATTCAATATTGTTCAAACATGCACATAAAACCACCCCACAATGCTCAAAGCTAACCTACACCTCTCAAGGGAGGTGCATTGTAGCGAGAAAAGGTGTTGGTGGTTGTTCTTCAACTGAATTTGACCTGAGAAAGACAGGTCAATGGCTGATTATCAGAGAGAGTGATTCCAGGCTTTTGAATGCTGGATGTTCTGGAGGACCTGTAAAAGGGGGATCGCCCTGTAGTCTCAGTAACGCAGGTGATCTTCCTGGCTCATGATCAGAATTTGACAGGAACAGATAGCCACAGAAGTCAATGTGAGGAATATAACCCCAAAACATCTGGATGCACAGCGGGTAACTGTTTTATGATCTGACGCGAGTGGTCAAAGTCAGTGAATGCATTTTAAAATGCAATAGTATAGCAAGGGGCTCCATTAGCCTGAATCGCTGCTCAATTCACCGCACCCCCGTCATTCACCTCTCAATAGTCTCGGTCAATCAGCAGTCAATGTCATCATTCATATGGCTGACCTCACCCATGGACACTTAACACTGTTGCAAGCCTCAAATCCACATCTCACATACATCGCCACGCTGTTCAACCAGTACAGTAAAATCACCCCTACAGAGTGAACAATAGTCACCCACTTTCTTGCAGGGGAAGATGGCGCACAACCAGAGGCAGTAGGTCCTAACTGGAGAGAAATGTGTCTGGATGATCTAATCATCTAATCCCCATGGAGGAGATGGTGCTGACTATTATGGGAAGGGTCATTTCTGAGCCCGTGATCACTGGCAGTGCTGAAGTCATTGAAGATGAAGGTATCCATGTATCTGATCCTCCTTTTATCATCCCATTTTTCTCATTCCACAATCTTTTCTATTTAAGTTACTGATAATGTACGCTTCTCTTCCCGCAATACAACCTTACCTCTAGCCCTTTCTTTTCCTTTTAGATACACAAGCAATGTAACCTAATCAGGCAGAGGAGGAAGAGTAAGAAGACAGCAAAGATGAAGAGATACCACCATTCAATGTCACAGTTGCAGCTACCAGCTAAGACACCAACACAGCGTGTAATTTTGAGGATAGACTGAAGTTGGGTCAGTATACGGTGAGGCAGTGGGCACGGGTGAACTCCAACTAGGAAAAATAGTGCTGGTGTCAGCTCATCAGGGGGTGAGGTCGCACACTGGTTAGGCTGCTGAGGACACTGATGATTATTGGAACAGACTATAGAAGTACACATCAAAGTGCTTTGTGCACTGAAAAGCCCGAGTTCAATGTCGAGGAGCTTGGAGGAGTCCAGCACTAATTCGGCGCAAGGCTATAAACAGAGCTTGGATCCAATACTTTCCAGCATAAATACGGGGGCACTGCTGCAATGCAACTGTGTAGCCAGCCATGATTCAGTGTCTGATGGCCAATGCCTCAACTTCCATTGCAGCAGAAAGTGATGGTGCAGTGGTAGTCACTGGACTAGTAATCCAGAGACCCAGGGTAATGCTCTGGGACCTGGGTTTGAATCCCACCATGGTAGATGGTGAAATTTGAATTCAATTAAAAAAAATCTGGAATTAAAAGTCTAATGCTGACCATGAAACCATTGTTGATTGTCGTGAAAACCCATCAGGTTCACTAATGTCCTCAGAGAAAGAAATCTGCCGTCCTCACCTGGTCTGGCTTACTTGCGACTCTAGATGACTCTTATGCCCTCTGAAAGGGCCGAGGCAAGCCACTCTGTTCAATGGCAATTAGGATTGAGCAATAAATGCTGGCCAGCAATGCCCACATCCAATGAATAAATAAAACATCATCCATCTGTGTGCTGCAACCAAAGCTTAGACGGCTGTCTTGCAATCTTAGCTTGCTGCCATAGAAGCTCAGACTTTTACCATCATGGTTCTGGCTGCCATTGTGCAAAGGGTGCCATAGCACTTCTGCAATCTGTTCTCCAACAGACCAGATCCATAAAGAACCTCCCGAAACAGCCTCCATTCTCCTCCTCCTCCTCCTCCCTCAGGGTCAAGAGAGATTGGCAGCTGGATGGTCTGCATGCTCTGCATACATCTGGTTGATGTTAGATGTAGATATGTTAATCTCTTTACCAATACGGTGTCTGGCACACTTTGCATCAGAAATGTGCATGCATGGCTCAGCTGCCATTTTGTAATCCTCATCTCTGCGGTACGGTGGCACAGTGGTTAGCGCTGCTACCTCACAGCACCAGGGACCTGGGTTCAATTTTGGCCTTGGGTGACTGTGTGAAGTTTGCATGTTATCTCCGTGTCTGCGTGGGTTTCCTCCGAATGCTCCGGTTTCCTCTCACAATCCAAAGCTGCGCAGGTTAGGTGTGGTTCAGGGATTTAGGCGGGGGAGTGAGCCTAGTGGCGTGCTCTTTCGCAGGATCTCTGCAGACTCGATGGGCCAAATGGCCTCCTTATGCACTGTAGGAATTCTATGACGCTGATTACCAACAAACATTTTCAAAGCTGTATTAAATGAAAAAAATGAAGTGCAAGTGGATGTTTTGTTTGCAAACTAAAAGGATGACAAGTATGTGACCAGATTACTGGAAAAAGGTGATTTCAGAAAACTCCAATCGGTTTCAAGAAGAAATCGGACTGGTTCTCACTAAAAAAAATGGATTGATCAGTTAGATAGACAAAAGCTCTTCTCTTGCTTGAAACTGTTAATGTGTCAAAAGGTCATGAGAAATAGGAGCATGACAACGATATTTATATCAAATAATGTGGTATATTATTGTTTTTACCACAGGTCCAATGGAATAAACTAGAATAATTTTGCTTATTTCTACACAAGGTACATAGGAAATAAAATTTCCACAAGTCAGCAACTTACATTCCGATAATTAACATTCTTCCAGCTACAGGTACTGGGACTATTTGCTGAGCAGGGAGCCTCACTCACACAAAATTTCCAATTTTCCATTAATTGATTACCTAAAAGAAACAAAAAAATGAATACAAGGAGATTTATAAATCGGAATTTTTAAAAATCTAATTTATTTAACAGAGTTATACTTTGCATCGGCTTTTAGTAAAGAAACAGGTGAGTTGTAGGATAAAACTGCAGCATCACCATCAAGCAAGGTCATGTACTGCACATATTACACTCAAGGTAGCGTTCTTTACACTGTCCCATTCAATTATTCCAGGCCCAAGTGTGGAACAAGGTGGCCAGGGTTGGTTTAGCTCAGTGGGCTAGACAGCTGTTACACGATTCATGAGACAAGCATGTAGTTCCTGATTCAAGAAAATGCTTGAAGATCTGTCTCAAGTGCTAGGTTTAATACCTGGGCGGCACGGTGGCATAGTGGTTAGCACTGCTGCTCACAGCTCCAGGGTTCAATTCCAACCTCAGGTGATTGCGTGGAGTTTGCACTTTCCCCCTGTGCCGGCGTGGGTTTCTTCCGGGTGCTCCGGTTTCCTTCCACAGTCCAAAGATGTGCAGGTTAGGTGGATTGGTCTTGCTAAATTGCCTCTTTGGTGTCCAAAATGTTAAGTGGGGTTACTGGGATAAGACGGAAGCATGCTCTTTCCAAGGGCCGGTGCAGGCTTGATGAGATAAATGGCCTCTTTCTGTATTGTAAATTCTATCATTCTATACCTTAGACTGGATCTTAAACAGTAGTGGTGGTGAATCGCAGAAGAAAAAAAATCATTACAGATTCTGGTCTTTAACCTTCCTAAAACAAATCTGAAAGTAAGAGGTTTCGGGAGGGATTCTAGTGCTTAGGGCCCAGGCAGCTGAATGTTCATCCAACAATGGTGCAGCAATGAAAACTGGGTATGCTTCAAGAAGCTAGATTGGAGGAGCTAAGATATCCTGGAGGGTTGTGGGTATGGAGGAGTTAGGGCCCAATCTTTGTAGGGTAAACTTAATAAACATTTGCAGAAGGCATGTGACCAAACCTCTGGGGATGTCTCCAACCAGAGTTGGCAGCCCTACTTACGAATTTGGCTTTACAATAAAGGTTTTTTTTATCAGAAAAGCAAGTTTGCTGCAATCTACAGCACAAAATGCAGACTGTGTGGACCCAAGCCAGACAGGTGACAGGTTCCATCTGCTGTCTGACCTAAATTGGATTTCTGCATTCCTAAATTATGGGGATGAAAAATGGCCAGGGTTTCCACTCAAGATGACTTTTTGCTGGTAAATGTAAGTGAAGGAATTGGCAGTGGATGGGATTGCCATTTGATTAGCTGTGGTGAATTCCCACAGTGAAATAAAGAATGTAGGCTCACCAGATGAGGAACAAGACAATAGCTGGCCCTTATGGAACCATAACCAAACGGCAACAGGAGTTAGGGGAGTGGATGGAAAATTGGAAGGCAAAGCAAACCCCAAAATGTAAGTCACCCATTCTAACTTGTTACATACTTTCCTGGCAGCGAATCATCAACTGTGGTTTATCAAGGGTCACCAAAGCAGTGGTTTCCTCCGTATCTGTTGGTCGATGATATCGTACATGCACAGGGACAGTGCCAGTAAAATGTCCACTGTGTTTGGGGCCAGGCTTGAGGTAGACGACAATTGTGTGTGCTGTTGACAAATATTCTGGAGCTTCAATGTTGATCTCATCCTGAATGAATATCTGCACAGCAATTACAACTGTTAACAAGTCAGCACCAATAGCAAGGAACAAACAATAACCACTGTCGCTACATAGATCCAAGTGAGTAATTCTCAATAGTTGGTGCTACCAGTCAAATCACAGTAGTCTTAGCACCATTGTTGTTGAAATATGTGGCATTGCTAATTAAACAGAATATCCAGTAGTTGTAGTAACGCTTACCATTTCACAGTTCTTCTGTTAGAATGTACAACTGTTTTTACATGACAACCAGTTTCCAAAAGGGATCTAACTGAAAAGCTCTCCAAAATTTATTGTGCAAGGTTAGCTGTCACAAGAGGTCTTTAAAAAGAAAACTTGGGGTCATGATGTCGGCACCAAAACATGACAGCAATTCACCCACAAGCCTTAATAAAATCAGCAACAGCCGGAACAATCTGGGGAAAATAGATTTAAATAATGTCAGATGCAAGAGCTATCAGTCAACGATTATAAAACTATGTATGACTGTAACAATGCCTGAAAGTACAAACAATATACCTTAAATAATATAATAATATAATAAGCTTTTATTGTCACAAGTATGAAGTTACTGTGAGAAGCCCCTAGTCGCCACATTCCGGAGCCTGTTCGAGTAAGCTGGTACGGGAATTGAACCCGCACTGCTAGCCTTGTTCTGCATCACAGACCAGCTGTCTAGCCCACTGAGCTAAACCAACCCTGGCCACCTTGTTCCACACTTGGGCCTGGAATAATTGAATGGGACAGTGTAAAGAACGCTACCTTGAGTGTAATATGTGCAGTACATGACCTTGCTTGATGGTGATGCTGCAGTTTTATCCTACAACACATTCTATTTATATAGCATCTGTATATGGAAAAACACTCCATGATGCTTCTCAGAGAAATTATTACACACCAAGGTGCATATCCTATATGACTGTGAAAAAGGTAAAGTACCCCTTCCGTACCAGCATCCCTGGACAGGCGCCGGAATGTGGCGACTAGGGGCTTTTCACAGTAACTTCATTGAAGCCTACTCGTGACAATAAGCGATTTTCATTTCATTCATTTTCATAAGGAGGTATTAGAGTAGGTGACTAAAATACTGGTCAAAGAATAGGTATTAAGGAGTGTCTTAATGGATGTAGAGAGTAGGAGCAGTTTAGAGGGGGAAATCCAAGGCTTGCAGCCCAGGCAGCTGAAGGCATGGCCGATGTTGGAGCGATTAAATTCAGGGATGCTCAAGAAGCCAGAAATGGAGGACCACACATCTCTGAGAGATGAAGGGCTGGAGGAGATTAGAGAGATAAGAAGGTGCGAGGCCATGGAGGAATTTGAAAACAAGAACAAATATGTACCCAACTAGGAGCTGGAGTAGGTCAGCCAGCATAGGGGTGATGGGTGAATGCGATTTAATGTTAGAGTTTTAGATGAGCTCAAAGTTTACAGAGGGTAGAAGGTGAAAGGTCATCCAAGAGTTTCTTAGAATAGTCAAGTCTAGAGGTAGAAAAGACATGAATGAGGGTTTCAGCAAGAGGGGTGCTGAGGCAGGGGGAGAGAAAGAGTCAAGTAAGGTAGAAATAAGTGATCCAGATACATGGTTGAAAGCTCCTCTTAGGTTCAAATGCATCACAGAGGTTGTGAACTGCCTGGTTTATTCTCAAACAGTTGCCATAGAGGGGGTTGGGGTCGGTGGTGAGGGAGTGGAATTATGGTAGAGACAAAAGACAATTAAAGCAATTGCTACAATCTTTCCAACATTTAAATTGAGGATATTCTTGCAAATCCAGGGCTGAATATCATAAGCAGTCTGAAAATTTAGTAATAAATAAATAATATACCCAAAATCCATCTTCAGTCATTGCTATAGTTATACACAACCATTATAATGCGCTTTAAAAAAAAATTTAGAGTACCCAATTCATTTTTTTCCAATTAAGGGGCAATTTAGCTTGGCCAATCCACCTACGCTGCACATCTGTGTGTTGTGGGGGTGAAACCCACGCAAACACGGGGAGAATGTGCAAACTTCACACGGACAGTGACCCAGAGCCGGGATCGAACCTGGGACCTCATCGCCCTGAGGCAGCAGTGCTAACCCACTGCGCCACCGTGCTGCCCTATAATGCTCTTTGACTGATAACTCTTGCACCTGATATCTAATTAAATTCATTTTCCACCACGAGATGCATCGCCTGACAACGTAACTTCCTGTCCTGGTTCCCATTGTTAGCTGATGTAGTTAACAGTTCTCTCTCCTTTGTCAAACTCTCACAAGTCCTTGAAAATGTTGTCCCAAATTGTCCTCACCTTTTCCAGAACTCCACATTTGAATCTCTCCAATCAGGTTTCCACCCTTGCCATAGGTTCTTATCAAAGTCACAAATGACATCCTATGTGACTGTGAAAAAGGTAAAGTACCCCTCCACATCCTTCTCAACCTGTCTACAGCCTCTTGAGGTAGTTAACCACACCATGTTCCTCCACCATCATCCAGTTCTGAGACTGCATTTGCTTGGTTTTTATTTAATTTTAACCAGAGAATCACCATTAATGGCTCGTCTTCCTGCTCTGGTGCTCCACAATGGTCTGTCCTTGGCTCCTTCGTATTTCCAATTTACATGCTGTCCTCAGTGACATCATCCAAAAAAGTGTCAGTGTCCACAAGTATGCTCAGGACACTCATGTTTTACCTCACCACCACCTCTCTCAACTCCTCCATTATCTCTAGGAGAGATGGGTTGTAACACTAGCATTGTGAAAAACATATCCTGCTCCCTCACAGTGACAAAGTGACCAAAAGCAAGGTAACAATACTCCTACTTCTTTCTGCCCTTGTTACTGATAAGTAAAGCAGTCATACCTCTTCACCTTTATGCTCTCGTAGTGATGCAAGCTCAAATGGATCCACATAGAGTCCTTGGGGTAACTGCGCCTTAATCATAATGCAACAGCCTTGGTGAGCACCTTCACCAAGCTCAACATCCATTACCAATTCTCTGCAAAGAATAACAAGCAGTCAATGAGTCACAGTAAGTCAGAATCCTACTTGTTCATCAATGCTTTCTCCAAATTAACTGCATGAAGAAAAAGGCATCTAGATGTATTTTTATGTCCCATGTCTCTGAAACCTTGAAACGCTTTTGGAACTCTCCTCTGGCTCAGTGAATAAAGGCATCACACAGTATTCAGCCATTAGAACAGAAGATCCACATTTCTGCCTGGCCTGCACTGGCTAGAACCCATGGAAACATATGGCATTCATGATATAGGAGGAATGGAAGCACGAGGTATACAATCGGTGGGGGATGATGGATGCAGGAAAGGTTTGGTCTTTCTTGGATTTATAGGAGATACTGTCATACAGGATTGAGGGATTGGGAACTGCTGACAATGTTGGATTCAAACTTTTTATTCAATTAAGTCACTGAGATAATAAAACATAACCTCTTACATGTAGGCCATATGAAATCTAGGTACCAAAATACTCAAATGTCCCAGAAGATATCACTATTACTGCATAAAAACATACAAAATAGAAGAAGTGTAAATCTTTCATCCCACTTCAGTAAGATATTAACTGACCTTTTATACTGCTATACCTTCCCACACTTCACCATATCCCTCAATGTCCTTAGTATCTAAAAATCTGTTGATCTTTGACTTAAATATATCCAACGGATGAGCATCCACAGCTTTCTGGAATAGAGAATTCCAAAAGGCTCACACCCCCATAAACAAGGAAGTTTCTCCTCATCGGAACCTAAATTGCCAACCACTTATTCTGAAACATGACCCCCTACTCTCCAACGAGGGACAAAATGCCTTTCAGCATCTACCCTTTCAGGCCCCTTACAAATTTTATATGTTTCATTAAGATCATCTTACATTTTCCGAAACTCAAGGAAATATCGTCCTCACCTATTCAATCTCTCGTCTTAATACAGCCCTTCACCCCAGGAATCAATCCAGCAAACCTTTGTTGTACTGCCTTTAGGACAATTATCTCCTTCTTTAGGCAAGGAAAACAAAATGTACATAGGATTCAGCTGTGGTCTCATCAAGGCCCTGTAAAATTGCAGTACTTGTATATGCCAATCCTTCTGTAACAAAGGCTAACATGCCATTTGCTCTCTTAATTGTTTTCTATAGCTACATTCTAACAGCTTGTAATTTACTACAATGATTCCAGGGACGAGGGACTTCAGTTATTTGGAAAGATTGAGAAGTTTGGGATGTTTCCTTGGAGAAGAGAAGGTTGAGAGGAGATTTAATAGTATTCAAAACCATGAGTGGTTTGGACATAGTGGATAGGGGAGAACCTGTTCCCATTGGTGTACTGATACAAGGTTGCTCAGCATCTGACTGCAGGAAATGTGGCCCTCTGGATGTACTGTCCCATAGCAATTAGCTTGTAGCTCTTTACAAATATTATAACTGTGCCGGAGAGAAAATGCTGGAAAATCTCAGCAGGTGTGGCAGCATCTGTAGGGAGTGAAAAGAGCTAACGTTTCAAGTCCAATGACTCTTTGTCAAAGATGGCAAAGAGTCATCGGACTCGAAACGTTAGTTCTTTTCTCTCAGATGCTGCCAGACCTGCTGAGATTTTCCAACATTTTCTCTTTCGTTTCAGATTCCAGCATCCGCAGTAATTTGCTTTTATATAACTGTACCTAACCCCCAACTATACTAGCCCCCAATCTACCATATTCCTATCTTCTACCTGACTTGAATGGTCCCCTGTACTATGGTCAGTTGGCTCATTCACCCTACAGACCATTCACAATCGTAGCTAGGAACTCATACATGTTGGATAAGGGCAGGTTGAGACTCTTCCAGCACTGGACCTGGGGTCCTCCGAATTGGCATATATTAGCCTCAGAAAGAGTAAATTGGAATGTATTATTGGAGCTTCAGTGTTAAATTACACAGGTCAAATGTGTCATCGCAACTTCCTTGTGTGTATCCTGTGACCCAATTGCTATCATTTAGTTTATTAGCTTTCGCCCCGTGCCGCATACACCTTTGATGTTTTATCTCTTTCAATATTTTATTGCCGAGAACTAATTCTTCCCAATACACACTGATAATTGAAATTCCTTCAACACACTCCTCCCCTTCCCGCATCACTGCGGGAAATGCCTGTCTGATACTACTGGTCCCTCTTTGATTTTAACCCACAAATTCCAGCTCAATATTATGTAATTCTATATACCAATTAGTTTATTCTATTCAATAACTTATATGTGTGCTTCCTTACAGAGTACAAGGCATTAGCCCTGAAATTCTGTTACAGATTCTCCAATTTTGTGAATTCATATAATCAAAAGATAGGATTTGCAAGCACACTGCTTCATCCAATTCTCTTATATTAGCTGTCCTGTATTAACATAAATGTGAGAACATATCTATATTCTTGCATCTCTTACCTATGAAATCCATCCTTAACAATACGTCTGTTCAAACTCACTGATTGCAGCCAGGGTTCAGAGTATAATGGATCTATGCCTGTACAAACACAGAACAGTAAGCATTCCACACTTGGCTTGAGTCAGTATTTAACAGCTGTAATGGGGTAAGAAACACATTTTTTTTACAACTTTGGGAAATCACAAGCAAAGGGTATGATTTTCTTAATTTTCTGTTACTCATTAAAACTTCCCATCAGTGTTCTCTTCTCCCACTAATACTTCAACAGTACATTCTGGAGAAACCTTTCTTCCAAAGAAAACCACATAAATTAAATTCTGGAAAACTTCAAAGGCCTCCTACAGGAATTCTAAGAAAAACAGATCTCCAGAATAAAACTGAAGGCACAGGCCAAACACGTACCAAGTGGCTGAACAACGTTTTGAAGATTGTCGGAATGGCATGTCTAGGAGGTTGACTGATCAAATTATTTCTGAGAAAAGGCTTGAAATAAAGAGAGAGGGAAAGGAGGTAACATTGCATTTATGTAATATGGTATACTTGCCTTTATTAGCTGAGGCATGGAGTTTAAGAGCAGGGAGGTTATGCTGGAACTGTACAAAACATTGGTTAGGTCACAGCTGGATTGCGCAGTTCTGGAGTCCACATTATAGGCGGGATGTGATAGCACTGGAGAGGGTGCAAAGGAGGTTTACCAGGATGTTGCCTGGGCTGGAGAGTTTTAGCGATGAAGAGAGATTGAATAGACTGGGGTTGTTTTCTTTGGAGCAGGGGAGATTGGCATAGATAGGGTAGACAGAAAGAAGCTTTTCCCCTTGGTGGAGGGATCAATGACCAGGGGAAAAAGATTTACGGTAAGGGGCGGGAGGATTAGAGGGGTTGTGAGGAAAAACCTTTTCACCCAGGGGGTGGTGGGAATCTGGAACTCACTGCCTGAAAGGTGGTGGAGGCAGAGACCCTCATAACATTTAAGAAGTATTCAGATGCACACTTGCGATGCCAAAGCATACAAAACTATGGGCCAAGCACTGGAAAATGAGATTATAATAGGTGGTTGTTTTTGACCGGCACAGGCACACTGGGACAAATGGCCTTTTTTGTGCTGTGGACCTCTATGGCTCTATGATTTCTGCAAGTTTTTATGACCAAAGGGCATTCCAAAGCAATTAACATGCAATGCGGTAATTGATTTTCAAGTAACAGGCCTGCTCTGTTGGTGGAACGCACCTGAGTCAGCAAATTGTGGATTCAAATCCCACTCCAGAGACTTCAGCACAAGAATCAAGCTAATATTCCACTGTGGTACTGAAGGAGTGCAGTGCTACCTTCAGGTGAGATGTCCTGTCTGTTCTCACAACGGAACACAAAACATCCCAAGGTACTCCCTTCAAGAAGAGCAGGGTAGTCAGCCTTGGTGTCAGGCCATTATCACATTGCTCTGTGGAATCTTGCATTGCACAAGTTAGCTTCTTTTAAAATAAATTTAGAGTACCCAATTATTTTTTTTTCAATTAAGTGGCGATTTAGCCCAATCCACCTACCCTGCACATCTTTGGGTTGTACGGGTGATACCCACACAGACACGGGGAGAATGTGCAAACTCCACACGGCCAGTGACTCGGGGCCAGGATCGAACCCGGGTCCTCAGCGCAGTAAGCGGCAGTGCTAACCACTGCGCCACCATGCCGCCCATTTGATGAAGTCATGGAGGGGATTGATGAATGTCAGTCAATTGTGCATGGACTTCCAAAAGGCATCTGATAAAGATGGGGAGGCGTTAGCATAGTCGCTGGACTAGTGATCTAGACATCCAGGATAGTGATCTGGGGACCCGGGTTCAAATCCCACCACAGCTGGTGATGGAATTTAAACTCAATAAAATTTGTGGAATTAAAAGTCTAATGATGACCATGAAACCATTGTCGATTGTCGTAAAAAAAACATCTGGTTCAAAAATTGGAGGGAAATCTACCATTCTTATCTGTTCCGGCCTACATGTAACTCCAGACCCACAACAATGTGGTTGAGTCTTAACTGCCCCCTCAAGGGCAATTAGGGATGGGCAATAAATGCTGGCACTGCCTGCGATGCCTACGTTGCATGAAACAATAAAAAAAAGTGTTAAATAATAGAAGTGTTAGCAAAACTAAAGACAATGGAATCAAAATTGGCTCATGAAGGTGGTGTCCCCCAGCATTACGACCATTGTTTTTTTTTTACATACCTGGGCTTGGACACACAGGGAATAATTCAAACGTTTGCAGACTTAATAAACAGAGGACGGTAGTAACAGACTTCAGAATGACAGAGAGGTGAAATTTAATAGAAGGGCGAAGTGATGCATTTTGGAAGGAAGAACAAGGACAGGCAATATAAACTGGATGGTGGAAGAACTGCGAGCTCCCTGAAATCCAGAATGTCAGCACTGTGTTCCCTCTACTTGGTAGTGCAGGTACTTCATAGAATTACTACAGTGCAGAAAGAGACCATTCGGCCCATCAGGTCTGCACCCACTCTTTGGAAGGGTAGCCTACCTAGGATCAGAGCCCAAACCTACCCCCTTAACCCCACTTAACCTAACCTTTTTTTACAGTAAGGGATAATTGATCATGGCTCATCCACTTAACCTGCTTTGGGCTGTGGGAGGAAACCAGAGAACCCGGAGGAAACCCACGCAGAGACAGGGAGAAAGTGCAGACTCCACAAAATTGAACCTGGGTCCCTGAAGCTGTGAAGCATCAGTGATAACCCCTGTGCCACCATGCAGCGCCTGTGCCACCCCGCCGCCCCTGTGCCACCATGCCACCCCTGTGCTACCGTTCATGTTCAATGAAATAGTCAGTATAAGCACTGTATTCATTAAACTTCGGGCCCCGAATCTGTTCCTCGTCTCTCTCCCGCCCCACCGACTCCCCCCACACTCACTCTCCCTCTTCCCTCGTTGATTCCTGCTGTGTGTCTCTCTCCCTTCCTTGCCAGCTCCCCACAATCTCTCCCTTGTCGACGTCCCCCCCACACTCTCTTGCCCTCACCGATCCCCCACCCAAGTCTATGGGTGCGATTTAATATCAGTTGCGCTTAAGCAAGAGCACAATAAAGCTGTTAAATCACAGGAGAGTCCAGAATCGAGAACTGCGCTGGGTGCTGATCTGGTTGCAATCGAACCAGCCCGCTCCCATTGATGTAATCAGGATCTTGCCTTAGCGTAGCAAGAAACCAATAATCACCACTTAATCCCAATCTCCATATAATTAACAGGAGCTACCCCCTATCTAACAGCCCTCTCACGCAGACACCAGTTAGCACTCCTTTTTAAAAATGTGAAGCTGGCGGAAGGGCTGCTATGGGGAGCAAAGGAGGTGGGTAGTCATCTTCGCTCACAGGCAAAGAGCACAGGGGCACTGGGATTGCTGCCCCGGTGCTTGGAGGAGGTGGGGTAGCCACCGGGGGCGAGCCTCGGCCGGGGTGGGCCGGGTCAGGGGCGGTGGCCGCCCACGGCCTGGGCTAGGCTTGGCGGGAGGGGGGATTGATGTCGCTGTGCCCGGGGGTCCGCTATGCCAACCCCTGGACCATGTGGTCCATTATAGGGCAACCGCAGCCCCTGCCCGACCAACCATCCGTAACTCCCACTGACCGCAGAGGCCTCTGGCCGCGTGGCTGAATACTATAGCTAATTGGGGATTGGCAACTGTAGTTAAATTACCACTTCACACATCCCAAGTGGATCCCCATGAGTAGGCGTGCCATGTAGCAAGTGGGAGTTATTGCCCAGCAATGGGGCAATAGCAGAAGACACAGCTGGTTGTTAGTCTGACACTTTCTCCAATGTCTTACAGATATTAATAATAATAATAATCTTTATTAGTGTCACAAGTAGGCTTACATTAACACCGCAATGAAATTACTGTGAAAATCTCCTAGTCGCCACACTCCAGTGCCTGTCTGGTACACTGAGAGAGAATTCTGAATGTCCAATTCACCGAACAAGCATGTCTTTCGGGACTTGTGGGAGGAAACTGAAGCACCCGGAGGATACACATGCAGACACCGAGAGGGATCCAAGCTGGGAATCGAACCCGGGTCCCTGGCGCTGTGAAGCAACCATGTTGTGCTACAGTACCGATATTGCACTGGATGAAAGTTATCTTGGACCCCGCGAAATTTGCCCGACTGGAGCTGATGGCAGGCCAGGCGACCAGATGCCGGAGGAGGCAAATGCATCGACAGAAACGTGAGGCGACAGTCCATGTACAGGGTCCCATGAGGACCCTGCCGCCTATCAGGCCAGGGAGGGATTCAGTGGGGGAGACCCGCGATGGCCTGAGGTGTACAGTCATTGCTGGTCTTTCGAACAGATGACGGACAGAGTGTGTTGCAGGAGGCTCGCTTCAAGGAGGATACCCACTCCCGGTGGCCATCAAGGTCACCGCCAGCCCTGAACCTCTTACGCCTTGGGATCATTCCAGGTGTCAAGCATGGATCTCACAAATGCATCCATGAGGTCACGAACGCATTGGTTGCCCGGGCAGAAAACTCTATATACATTGACATGGACCAAGCAGCAGGATTCTCTGCCATCACCGGGACACCCCAGGTCAGGGGCTAATAAATACCACACATGTCGTCTTTCACTCTGTGAGCTATCTGGAAATGTTTGTAAATTCATATACAGGATGTGGGCAGCGCTGGTTAGGCCAGCATTTATTGCCCATCCCTAGTTACCCTTTAGAAGATGGTGGTGAGTTGCCTTCTTGAACCGCTGCAGTCCTGGAGGTGTAGGTACACTCACTGTGCTGATAGGGAGGGAGTTCCAGGATGTTGCCCCAGAGACAGTGAAGGAGCAGCAATACATTTCCAATTCAAGGTGGTGAGTGACTTAGAGGGGAACCTCCAGGTGGTGGGGATCCCAGGTATCTCCTGCTCTTATCCTTCTGGTGCTGTCTAAGGAAACTTGATGAGTTACTGCAGTACATCTTGTAGATGGTACACACAGCTGCCACTGTTTGTCAGTGGTGGAGAGTTTGAATGTTTGTGGAAGGAGGAACAATCAAGCAGGCTGTTTTGATATAGATGGTGTCAAGCTTCTTGATTGTTGTTGGAGCTGCACTCATCTAAGGAAGTGGAGAATATTCCATTACATTCCTGACTTGTGCCTTGTAGGTGGTGGACAGGCTTTGGGGGGTGGGGGGTCAAGAGGTGATTTACTAGCCATAGGATTCCTAGCCCATGGCCTGCCCTGGCAGCCACAGTATTAATATAGCTAGTCCAGTTCAAATTCTGATCAATGCTAACGCCCAGGATGTTGATTGTGGGGGATTCAGAAATGGTAATGCCATTGAATGTCATGGGGTGGTGGTTATATCTTCTCTTGCAGGAGATGGTTATTGCCTGGCACTTGTGTGGCATGAATGTAACTTGCTACTTTTCAGCCGAAGCCGGTAAATTGTCCATGTCTTGCATTTGGACGTGGACTGCTTCAATATCTGAGGAGTCGTGAATGGTGCTGAACATTGTGCAGTCATCCGAACTCTTCCCCACTTCTGACCTTATGATGGAAGGGGGGTCATTGATGAAGCTTCTGAAGATGGTTGGGCCAAGGACACTACCATGAGGAACTTCTACAGTGATGTCCTGAAGCTGAGATGATTGACCTCCAACCACCACAACCATCTTCCTTTGTGCGGGGATGCCAGCGTTGGACTGGGGTGAGCACAGTAAGAAGTCTTACAACACCAGGTTAAAGTCCAACATGTTTGTTTCAAATCACTAGCTTTCGGAGCACTGATGTGCTTCATTCACTTGAGGAAGGAGCAGTGTTCCGAAAGCTAGTGTTTGAAAAAAACATGTTGGACTTTAACCTGGTGTTGTAAGACTTCTTCCTGTGATCTTCCTTTGTGCCAGGAATGACTCCAACCAGCGGAGAGTGTTCCCCCTGATTTCCATTGACTCCAGTTTAGCTAGATATCCTTGATGTCATGCTCGGTCAAATGCTGCCTTGCTGTTAAGAGCAGTCACTCTCATTTTCATTTCACCTCTGGCATTTAACTCTTTTGCACATGTTTGAACCAAGGCTGTAATGAGGCCAGGAGCTTAGTGACCCTGGCAGAACTCAAACTGAGCATCCGTGAGCTGGTTATTGCTGAGTAAGTGCCACTTGATAGCATTGTTGTTGACTCCTTCCATCAATTTGCTGATGATGGAGAGTAGACTGATAAGGCGGTAAGTGCCTGGGTTGGATTTGTCCTGTTTCTTGTGTACAGAACACACCTGGGAAATTTTCAACAGTGCTGGGTAGATGCCAGTGTTATGGCTGTACTAGAACAGCTTGGCTAAGAGTGCCTACGTCAACAGGAAGAGGTTCCACTCCATGAATGTCCAGCTCGTGCACATGATGATCATACACTCGTGTTCACCCTTCCGAGGGAGTATGCATGACAGTTACATTTTGGGCCAATCAGATAGCCCTGGCCTCTTCGAGGGCCACCCCAGATTGGCCGGTTGGCTCTTGGGGGATAAGAGGTACCGCTGAGGACCTGGCTGATGATGCCAGTATGGAGATCTGTGAGCAATGCAGAAACCTGATAAAATAAGGCCCATGCGGCCACCCAGACTGTAATTGAGAGATGCAACGGACTCCTCAAAATCGGTACCGATGCCTCGATGCTGCACTGCAGTACACCAGTCCAGGGCAATGGACTGTGTTGGCACTGTCAGCGGGTCATAATCAAGGGCAGCAGGGTGATGATAACCTGCAGAGTGCTGAACAGTGGAGCTTATCATTCAATGCCATGGTCTAGCCCCTGCCTGTCTCACACCCATCAACTGCACGGCGTGCCAGGGGTGGGGGTGGGTTTGGCATGGAGGAGCCCAGGACCCCATAACCGGGGAGAGTTGGCATGGTTTTGGTGCTCAGCCCGCACTGCGGAAGGAAGTGTCAGAGGCGCCATATTGATCGAGGCCAACAGACTTTAAAGGTTTACAAAAAAGTGTCCCCAACTGCCCCACTCTCCCGATTGTGACACCCTACTCAAACCACTCCTCCCAGACCCCCTCACCCTTAACCCACCCCACCCTCCCTACCCCCACCTATTCTAACCCCACCACCGTCTATCTCCCCCCCCCATCACCTCTACCCCCACCAACTCCCAGTGCCCAATCAGTGATCCTCCAGCTGCTTAGTCTACTGTTGCATCTCGGTGTGTTCCCGGGATACACATCGGAGGTGGAGGCAGCCTGGTGCTTACCGAGTCCCGTGGCCCTCGATAGCCCTGGCGGGCGTCCTCTGGGGCCAAAGGGCTCCAGCGCACTTGCCAGCGGCACATGCCCCGCCGTGGCACACTGCCATAGGTGCTGACTGCGAGACGTGCCGTTGTCAGGGGAGCGGTACAAGGGGGAGCTGGTGGCTGCTGTCGCCACCCCATAGAATGGCTCTGGGTTGACACCGAGCACCCCTCCTACTGGCCGTGCCCATAGCACCCTGGGGTTTGCCTTGGGACGGAGGGGCAGCTGGATTGAGCCCCGGCTGCCCCTGGGTCATCTGGCTTTGTCAGCCCTGGCAGCTCCCCAATGTCTACAGCATGGTGTTGCCACCCTTGGCAATGCTCCTCAGTGACTGGGACATGCTCTGGAGCGCCCTAGCGATGACCCACAGCAACTGAGACACTTATCCCAGCGACCTTATTTGCTCTGCAGTGCCTCGACTGTGCCCTGGGGCTGGGACATGCTCCGCAGTACCTCATCAAGGTCCACCTAGTACAAGCTGATGTCCCCCAGCAACTGGGACGCGCTATCGACACGCTCAGCCACATCAACTGAGTCAGGCCTTGGACACCACCACTCATGCTGCTGACATAATGAACCAGGCTCTCCACTGCGGTCGCCACCCTACCAGTGTTGGCCTCAATGCCACACGTTACTGGCTCCATCTCCTATGCCCATAGCCTCTAGGACTCCACCAATCGGCTATGGAGTTTCGCGGACATCCCCCTCTGAATCTCACAGCCACACCCTCTATTGTCTGCATCAGCTCCGGGTAAACCTGCTCAGCTTCTGACTAGGACTCAGACCTGACTGCCGTCTCTCCTGGGCGTTCCTGTCTCCACCTAATGTACCTTTGCAATTGTGTAGTGCTCACCAGAATGTGCCCCAGAAGACCATAAGACACAAGAGCAAAATTAGGCCATTGAGCCCATCGAGTCTCCTCCACCATTAAATCATGGCTGATACGTTTCTCATCCTCATTCTCCTGCCATCTCCCCAGAACCCCTGATCCCCTTCTCAATCAAGAATCTGTCTATCTCAAGGCTGGCCACTACTTTCGCCCACCAAGGTGTGAGTCTCCGCGCTGGTGGAGGGTGGGGATGACAGCTGTGCCTTGACTATTATGGTGACATCCTCAGAGCTCTCCTCTGAGGTGTTCTCTTGGGAGGTGATGGGGGGCACCCCAGATGGGCTGGCGACATCGGCTGCAGGTCCTGGAGGAAAATGGACATGTTGTAAGTGGGAGGGATGGGTTGGTCTGTTTGGCAGGTCATCTGCATGGGGGCCAGAGGATCCTCACCTCTGTGCTGACCTCTACGGTGGCCACTGCTCTGTCCTTCACCACCCCTGTGACCTCCAGGGCCCATTCCTCATAGGAGGCGAGGACTCTGACGTCCGGCACCACGGCACCTTTCTGGGCCCTCTGACATTGGTTATGGCCAAACTTCTCCTGTGGGGACATGGATGGAGCATCGTTAGTCGCACGCACGGTTACTCGCAGGGAGCTTGGGGAGTGTTGGTGGGAACTTGGGTAGATGGGCCGTGTGGGGAGTTTGGGGGGAAAAGAGTTTGGGATAGGAGGACAGTATGTGGCGGGGCGGGGAGGTAAGCGATCTCGTGAAAACTAATCCGCGCGGCCCAGTGGAGGTCGTTGACCCTCATACGGCATTGTGCCAGTCCACCTGGTCACGGCCCCGCCTCACCCACCCCGAGCTGACTGCCGCTGCCACTTCCTTTCAGGCAGCAGTGGCTGCCCTGTGGTCTGATGCCAGGGCATTCCATCTGGCGTCCAGAGTTGTCCCAGGTCAGCGTCACCAAAGCGTGGGGCTGGGCTGCAAGTTGAGTGGGGTTGGCTGTGTAGGAGCAGGTTTAAGTGCTGCTGTCACTTGTTAGCAGGGGGCTGGTGAGCGCAATCCCAGGCGAAACAGCCAGCGAACCATGTATTGTGGTGTGTATCCTGTGGGCCCATTAAGTGGACCAATTAATGCTTTATAGCCGGGCCAGGCGTCGGGGAGCTTGTTACATTTCCCGCTCATTACCACACATGGTAATATCGTACCCTCTCTCTCCCTCACCAAACCCCCCCCACAGTCTCTCTCTCTCTCTCCCTTGCCAACCCCCCATAGTCCCTCTCTCCGGCACCAACGTCCCAGTCACCCCTAGTCTCTCTCTCTCTCCCTCGCCAGCTCCAAAAGGCTCATGGATTGTCTGTCCCGCAACTGTGTCATATTCACCCTCACCATCAGTGTCAAGAAAACTTCAATTATGGGTTACGCTATTTTGTCTCCACTTGTGACCAGACTCAATGAAACACTGCTGGAAGCAATCAGCAAATTTCGCGATATTGGGTCTCCGGTGACAAACAACCGGTCCCTTAACAAAGAGCTCAGCAAACACATCAGCGAGGCACTTGCCAATTATGGCAGACTAACAAACCGGGCATGGAGAAAGAGCCACATCATTGATGCCAAGGCCTGTATTTGCAGCACGTTGCTGTAAGGCAGCAAAGCCTGAACAACACACCTACAGGTATCAAAGGATCAATAACTTTCATCTCCCGGTGTCAACAAAACATTCTCGGTATCAGATGGAAAGTGACAAGTGACCAACGAAGCAGTCCTTTCTAGGACAAAGCACACCAATCACGCTAATCAAACAACGATGGCTTCACTGGCATGTGCATAGGATGGAAACCCCCCAAAAAATATATGCTGCATGTGGAGCAACCTCATGCCAAAGAACCAGCAGAGCATCCAAGACTGCTGTCAAAAGAGACATGAAAGCCATCAACATTAATTACTGGTGGAAAATGTATGACGACTGATGCAAATGGCGACACCAGATATGAGCGGTAACTCGCCTCCATGATGAAATGTGGTTTCAGAATCTCCAAAGTAGACACCAGTCCTGTAAGCAGTCAATGGCAGAAATTTAAAAAAAAATGTTTTTAAAAAAAAAGTACCCAATTATTAATTTTTCCAATTAAAGGGCAATTTAGCATGCCCAATCCACCTAACCTGCACATCTTTGCGTTGTGGGGGTGAAACCCACACAGGCAGGGGGAAAATGTGCAAACTACACACAGACAGTGACCCAGGGCCTAAATTCGAATCTGGGTCCTCAGCGCCGTAGGCTGCAATGCTAACCACTGTGCCACATGCCACCCCTAGAGATTTTATTATTTAGTGAATGCAAACTCCCGAAGCCAAGCAATAGCCTCCCCATTTGCTGAGTGTGATTAGTCTGCCACTTAGTCAGTAGAGGGGATACTTCTCAGTAATGTGCAACATAGTTTGTCTTTGCACAAGTGCTTAAGTGCTTTGTACTGAGGCTCCAGCGGTGAAGGTTAGCTGCACAGAAGCCCTGGTCTGCCCTGAACTTGTTAGCAAGGACCATTGCCACTGTGATAATTCAAAGTCTGATATTTGACAGATGAGCTTTGTCACAATAACTTATTAGCAACTTCCTACATGTCCCATTCTTTAATCTAAAGGATGTCTGCTGGGAGATCTTGCTCAGGAAGGGTGGTCCATATGAGATGCTGAATGGAAAATGGGCAGTTGGTGGCTGAATAGGTCGTCGTGGCACGCTAAGTGAGGTGCAGTTTTAGCCATCTTGAGGGCTCTTTGTCAGTCGATCGATGTGTGGCAGAGTGACGTTTACAAGGACAGGAAGCCAGGGGAGGGGTGTCGAGCAGAGAGTTCCAGTTATGATGCATGTTGTTGGATACAACTGAGTATTAACAATATGGGGGGGGTTTGCCATTCCGTAAGGCAGGGACTCACTTTAGATACCTGGGGATGCAGGTTGCTCAAGATTGGTTGGGGGGGGGGGGGGGGGGGGTGCCCTCCGTGGATACAACATTTCTAGTTTGGTGGGGAGGGTGAAAGCTGATCTAGCAAGGTGGGGTGGTCTCTCTCTGTCACTGGCGGGTCGGGTACAGGCCGTTAAAATGAACGTGTTGCCGCGATTCCTGTTTTTCAATGCCTGCCAAAGGCATTTTTTAGAGAGATTGAAGGGATGATTACCTCGTTCATATGGGGAGGGAAGGCGCCCAGAATTAAAAAGGTGATACTACAGAGAGGCAGGCAGAGGGTTTGGGTCTTCAGAACCTGATGTATTATTACTGGGCGGCAATTGTGGAGAAGGTACGGAGCTAAGTCAGAGGGGTTGCCTCCCAATGGGTCAGAATGGAGGATAGTTTGGGTAGGGGGGTCAGGATTGAAGGCACTAACGACAGCGCCACTCCCAATGGCCCTGGGAGGTACTCAGGGAGTCCAGTAGTAATAGCTTTATTGAGAATTTGGAGGCAGTTTTGACAGCACTTCGGGTTGGGGGCAGGATCAAGGGAAGTGCTGATTTGGGGGAACCATAGATTTGAGCCAGGGAAGTGAGATGGAAATTTTCAGAGATAGGAGGAGAAAGGAATTAGGACACTAAAAGATTTGTTTCTTGGGGGTCGTTTTGCGGGATTGAAGGAGCTGGGAGCAAAGTATAGGCTGGAGCAGGGGGAAATATTTAGATACATGCAGGTTCGAGACTTTGACAGATAGGAGATACAGAGCTTCCCAGTACAGCCGGCTTCCACATTGCTGGAGGAGGTGCTGACGACAGGGGGACTGGAGAATTGGGTAGTATGGTGATACTAGGCTATTTGCGGGGCTATTTTGGAGGAGGAGAAGGCGCCCCAGGAAGGGATCAAGGCAAAGTGGGAGGAAGAGTTGGGTGAGAGTAGGGAGGAGGGGTTCTGGTGTGAGGTGCTCTGGAGGGTGAACGCCTCCACATCATGTGCGAGGTTGGGACTGATACAGCTGAAGGTGGTATGTAGAGCGCACCTTACAAGGGCAAGGATGAGCTGGCTCTTTGAGGGGGTAGAGGATGTATGTGAACGTTGCGGGGGGGGGGGGGGGCACAAACCACATTCATATGTTTTGGTCCTGTCCAAAGCTGGGGGATTACTGGAAGGAGGTTTTTCAGGTAATCGCTAAAGTGGTGCACGTGAAACTGGACCCGGGCCCTCGGGTGGCCATATTTGGGGTGTTGGACCAGCCGGGATTGGAAACGGGCACGGAGGCAGATGTTGTAGCCTTCGCCTCGTTGATCGCCCGAAGGCGGATCTTGTTAGGGTGGAGATCAACCTCTCCACCCTGTGCACGGGAGTGGCGGGGGGACCTGCTGGAATTCTTGACACTTGAAAAGGTCAATTTAGAACCAAGGGGAAGGATGGAGGGGTTCGACAAATCATGGACGTTATTCATTATGCACTTTCGAGAATTGGACCACATTGAACATTAGGGGGGTTGTGGGCTGTGAGGGTTGGAGGAGAAGGACTGTATGTGTTAATGGTGACTATGGGTTATTCCTGATTCCTTTTCGTCATTTGTTTACGTTAACATGCGGGCTAATGTTTGGGGGTTTGGTGAGAGGATGGGATTATTGTTATCGACATGGGGATTGACATTACATTTGTTACTGATTATTGTTTATTGTTGGGTGTAAATTTGGGAGAAAATTTGAAAAAGGAGAATAAAAAAATATTTTTAAAAAACAAAAATAAAATGTATGTCAGATAGATGTTCATCCTTTGCTGAGGACGATAAGAAGGAAAGTGCTGAGGTGAGTGCGACAGCAGCAGCCCAAGTAGATCCAGCATGTTTTGATCATAGGTTATTTCTAGTTTTGACATTTTCTGTAGTTTTCTTCAAATGTCCCCAAAATTTACAGTCACTTCATAGTATGGTAGGTTAGGATCATGCTTTAGTCTCTGGCCATCCATGTAGACATGCAATTTTTTTTTCTCTTTATAATAAATTTAGAGTACCCAATTATTTTTTTTCCCCAATTAAGGGGCAATTTAGCGAGGCCAAACCACGTAAACTGCACATCTTTGGGTTGTGGGGCTAAAACCAACAAGACACGGGGAGAATGTGCAAACTCCACACGGACAGTGACCCGGGGCCTGGAATGAACCCGGTTCCTCAGCGTCGTAGGCGGCAGTGCTAAAATTATTTTCGGCACTGCCATCATTGGGAGATAGAATATACCGGTTCACATTCATATAGGCAGAGCTTTGGGTAAGCTGTCCTCCCCAAGGCCTGTCGGTGATAGGGAGTAAAAAGAGATGCTTAAAAGAGCTCTGACCCCACCCCAACCCCCTCTCCCTCCCCCGGCAGCGCAGCATGCCCTCAACACTGACCCTCTGATACTGCGGCGCTCCCTCGGTACTGACCCTCGAGAGCGCAGCGCTCCCTCGGTACTGAGCCTCGACAGCGCGGTGCTCCACCCCGCTCCGATCCTCGACAGCGCGGCATTCCCTCCGCACCAATCCTCGACAGCATGGCGCTACCTCCGCACCGATCCTCAACAACGTGGCGCTCCCTCCGCGCTGATCCTCGACAGCGTAGCGCTCCCACCCACTGATCCTCGAAAGCGTGGCGCTCACGCCTTACTGACCTCCGACAGCTCAGTGCTCCCTTCGTTCTGTTCATCGACAGCACAGAGCTGCCTCCGCACTGACCCTCGGCAGCGCGACGCTCCCTTCATACTGACCTCTGACAGCACAGTGCTCCCTCCGTACTGACCCTCTGACAGTGCGGTGCTCCCTCCGTTCTGACCCTCTGACAGTGCAGCGCTCCCTCAGTACTGACCCTCTGACAATGCCGCACTCCCTCAGTACAGACCCTCTGACAGTGCAGCGCTCCCTCAGTACTGACCCTCTGACAGTGCAGCGCTCTCTCAGTACTGACCCTCTGACAGTGTAGCACTCCCTCAGTACTGGCCCTCTGACAGCGTAGCACTCCCTCAGTACTGACACTCTGATAGTGCAGCACTCCCTCAGTACTGACCCTCTGACAGTGCAGCACTCCCTCAGTACTGACCCTCTGACAGCGTAGCACTCCCTCAGTATTGACCCTCTGATAGTGCAGCGCTCCTGCAGTACTGACCCTCTGACAGTGCAAGCACTCCCTCAGTAGTGACCCTCAACAGTGCAGCGCTCCCTCAGTACTGACCGTCCAACAGTGCAGCGCTCCCACAGTGCAGCGCTCCCTCAGTGCAGACCCTCTAACCGTGCAGCACTCCCTCAGTACTGATCCTCTGACAGTGCAGAGCACCCTCAGTACTGACCCTCTGACAGTGCAGAGCACCCTCAGTACTGACCCTCTGACAGTGCAGCACTCCCTGAGTGCTGACCCCTCTGACAGTGCAGCACTCCCTCAGTGCTGACCCTCTAACAGTGCAGCACTCCCTCAGTGCTGACCCTCTGACAGTGCAACACTCCCTGCATAAAGACCCTCCGACAGTGCAGCACTCCCTCAGTACTGACCCTCTGACAGTGCAGCGCACCCGCAGTACTGACCGTCTGACAGTGCAGCACTCCCTCAGTACTGATATTAAATTGTTGCTTTTTTGTCCTTACATGTGGTAACAGCAAAGCAGATACACCCGGCAGTAAACAACGCCCCGCTGGCACCCATATAACTTCTCTCCGAACGGCCGTGCGCCCGGACTCTCGCCTTCAAATTGAGCCCCGGGCTGTGCAGGCCCGAGCCAGGACCCCAGCTGCCCTGAGCAGTGCCTGAGCAACATTGACTCCGTCTCTTCAATTCACTCTCTCTCCTTGACAGAGGGCAGCGGGAAACGGGCATTCCGTCCTGCTGAACTATTACTTCTGTTAAACTGGATATGTGGTCCAACTGTATTTTAAAAATATTTTTCAGTGCAATAAACGGTCGCAGGGAAGGGTCATTTATTGGCTGGGTTGTCATGGGGACAGGGCGGGTGATAAGGTTGCGTTCAGGTTTGTATGAGAGAAAATGAGATTTATATTGGTGATTAATCAGAAGAGTAAACCTCGTGTGAGTTTTAAGTCATCGCCGAAGGAGCCCTGCACTGTTGGAGGGGAGGGTCAGTTATGTAGGAGCGCTGCACTGTTGGAAGGTCAGTAGTGAAGGGGTGCTGCACTGTTGGAGGGTCAGTCGTGAAGGGGTGCTGCACTGTTGGAGGGTCAGTCGTGAAGGGGTGCTGCACTGTTGGCAGGTCAGTAGTGAAGGGGTGCTGCACTGTTGGAGGGTCAGTCGTGAAGGGGTGCTGCACTGTTGGAGGGTCAGTCGTGAAGGGGTGCTGCACTGTTGGAAGGTCAGTAGTGAAGGGGTGCTGCACTGTTGGAGGGTCAGTATTGCAGGGGCGCTGCACTGTTGGAGGGTCAGTAGTGAAGGGGTGCCGCACTGTTGGAAGGTCAGTAGTGAAGGGGCGCTGCACTGTTGAAGGGTCAGTAGTGAAGGGGTGCTGCACTGTTGAAGGGTCAGTAGTGAAGGGGTGCTGCACTTTTGGAGGGTCAGTAGTGAAGGTGTGCTGCACTGTTGGAGGGTCAGTATTGCAGGGGCGCTGCACTGTTGGAGGGTCAGTCATGAAGGGGTGCTGCACTGTTGGAGGGAAGGGGCGCTGCACTGTTGGAGGGTCAGTCGTGAAGGGGTGCTGCACTGTTGGAGGGTCAGTCGTGAAGGGGCGCTGCACTGTTGGAGGGTCAGTCGTGAAGGGGTGCTGCACTGTTGGAAGGTCAGTAGTGTAGGGGTGCTGCACTGTTGGAAGGTCAGTAGTGTAGGGGCACTGCACTGTTGGAGGGTCAGTAGTGAAGGGGTGCTGCACTGTTGGAGGGTCAGTGGTGAAGGTGCGCTGCACTGTTGGAGGGTCAGTAGTGAAGGGGTGCTGCACTGTTGGAGGGTCAGTAGTGTAGGGGTGCTGCACTGTTGGAGGGTCAGTCGTGAAGGGGTGCTGTACTGTTGGAGGGTCAGCACTGAGCCAGTACTGCCTGGGTTGAGGTGACGGCAGCAGTCAGCTCGGGGAGTCTGGCCAGGAGTGCTAGCCTCTAGTCAGCTTTAACAAAGGGTCATCTGGATTCGAAACGTTAGCTTTTTTCTCTCCCTACAGATGCTGCCAGACCTGCTGAGATTTTCCAGCATTTTCTATTCTGATCTCCAGTGCTGGAAGAAGGCCAACGACCTACACCAGGCAGCACGAGTGAGTAGACACCAACGCACCACCCCCTTACTCAAACCTCCCTCCACCTACTCCTTCAACCCCTCCATCCCAACCCTCCCTTCACAGCACCCCCCCCCCCCCCACAACTGCAAACCACGCATGTGGGGTTAACCATGCTCTCTTTGTGCCTCTTCAGAAAAAGCTCCCATAATATCTGGGAGGGCCCAGACTGGTGGTGGGGTGCCGGACTTGAGAAACATCAACTCCCACGCGGAGGTTGGCGGATGCCACAGAGGTAAGGAACCACGGGATCAACCTGGAGGACCTGCCGAATGTGAGTACTGATTGCCTTACTGACTGTCCAACCCATCCCTCCCACTGACCGCATGTCCATTTTTCTACAGGTCCTCCAGCCGACGACACTACCCCATTCTGGGTGCCACCCTCTCCTGACTCCGAGGGGAACACCTCGGAGGGGAGCTCTGAAGACACAACTGTTATAGTCGCGTCACAGCTGTCAAACCCACCCCTCCACCAGCACAGTGGGAAATGTTAGTGGTCAGGCTTCTGGGGCACAATCTGGTTGAGCACCATACCACTGATGATGTACATCTGGTGGAGACAGGAACCCACAGGTGAGACAGCAGTTGGAGGGCAACTGGATGCCAGGACCCAGCTGGAACCCAGCTTGATGTTGAGCCTTTGGAACAGGGTTACACGGCGCTGATGGAAACGATAGGGAGCGGCCGGGACATTCAGAGGGAGTGTCAATATCACTCCTGACCCAAAGGCTACAGGCGCAGGAAATGGCGCCTGCAATGAGTGGCACCGAGATCAACACTGCTAGGGTGGTGACTGCAGTGGAGAGCCTGGTGTACAACATTGGCACCATTTGTGAACGGTGTGCAAGGCGTCGCTCAGTCGGTGAGGGCCATGGCCGAGGGTTTCGACGGAATGATCGCCTCACCGGAGGATGTCACCCAGTACCAGGTTGACCTTGGTGAGATTCTGAGGGATATGTACCACTCTCGGATGGGCATCACCGAAGTACTGCAGAGTTCGTCCAGTCACAAGTGAGCATCGCCGAGACACTGCAGAGCATGTCATTGGCACTGAGGAGCATCGTGAGGGCTTCGACACCATTGTCCAGACATTGGGGAACCGCCAGGTCTAGCAGAGCCAGATGTTGCCGGGGCTCGAACCAGCTGCCCCTCCATCCCAAGGTGGACCCCAGGGCCCTATAGGCACCCACGTGGAGGGGACGTTCGGTGCCAGGTTGGACCCGTCCTATGGGACAACGACGGTGGCCACCAGCTCCCCCGAGTTCCACCCTCTGATGAGTCCATGTCTTGGGGTCAGTACACGGGACAGGGCGACATGTGCATGTGCCATCGACAAGTGAGCAGGGGCCCCAGAGCTCCCAGAGGACACACGCCAAGGGCATCGAAGGCCACAGGCTGCCTCCACCTCAGATGTGCATCCTGGGTAGACACCTAGACGTAGTGGTAGAGTTAGGTGGGCAAAGCACATAGAGAATTACTGAGGGCACCCTGGAGTGATATGACACATACCCTGGGAGCGTGGGAACTGTTGGCTGGGTAAGGTTGTGACGGCGGACCAGACCATGTTCTAAGTGAAGCGGGCGAGTATAGGGGTCTCCCTAGCCCTCCGGGCCTGCCAGATCCTCACCGCTGCCGCCTGTCCTGCAGCCTCCAGCTGGGGCTTGGGCTCCTCCCGGCCTCCTCCTCCAGCCCTTGCTGGTCCAGCTCCTCCTCATCATCCTCATCCTTGTCCCCGGGAGCGGGTGTCCTCTTCATCCACGTGATGCCAAGTCCGTAAGGACGTGACACGGGTGTTGCACCATCTCCTTGTTGAGGCGGAACCTCCTGCACTGTCCATCATTTGTTTGAATGACCAGCGGTGCCTGCCCACCCTGGGCCATCGCGGGTCTCCCCTCTGGACCCCTCACTAGCCTGATAGGCGACCAGGGCCTCGAGGTCTTGGACGGGGTCCGGCACATGGGCCACTGCCTCGAGCATCTGCAGATGCTGATATCGCCGCCTCAAGCTCTTTACATGCGAGAAGAGATGGCTCTCATCTCCTCGGCTCCCCATAGAAGCCCTTCCGCCAGGTTTACATGAGCACTTGCTGGGTAGGCCGCTGAATGACAGGCGACCATTGGAAAAGGGGTGGCTCTCGTTAATTGTATGGAAATAGGGCTTCAGTGGTGATAATTGGTTTTTCACCATGCAACGCGCGGCAAGATCTCGATTTTGCCTATGGGAGCGTACCGGTTGCATCTCAAATTGTTTGCCGCCTGGCACGGATCTCATTTTTGGCCTCTTCCACTATTCACCTTGAGCGAGAGCATAATAAGGTCGTAAGATCGCGTCCCAGGAGTCTGACGTAGGAGTCCTTGTTGTTAAGATGCTCCAGGGATGAGTGTAGGGCCAGGGAGATGGTTTCTGCTGTGGACCAGTTGTGGCGGTATGTGAATTGCAGTGGAAATAGGCAGTTTGGAAGTATGGAGCTGATGTATGTCATGACCAACCTCTCAAAACACTTCATAATAGAAGTCATGGCCACCGGCCGGTAGTTGTTAAGGCATGTTGTCTGTTTCTTCTTTGGCACCGCATGTGGTCGCATGTTTGCCATTGAGTGCCTCTCTCTCCTCCTCTTCCCCCCCCCCCCCCCCCCCCCCCCTCCTCTCCCCAAGCCTTCCAGAGCATTTCCTCCTACTCCGCCCTTTTTCCACCCCTCCCTTCTCGCTTTGGTGCCTCTTATCACCCCCCCCCCCCCCGCGCCTTCCCCTGGGACGTGCAAAAGTACCAAAGACAGACAGAATAATAAAAAAAGAGCATTATTAGTGGTCCAAGTGTGTCTGTGCTGTCTTTCCAGCCTTCTTTTCCAAATTAATTTATCTGTTTCTCCAGGCATGCTGAAATAATACTCCCTATTGTAATATGTCACCCAGAGTCTACTGGGTGCAGCTTTCCAAACCGCACTTTGATCTTACATAGAGCCGCCTTGGCCCCGTTAAACTTGGCCTGGTGCTTAGCCAGGTCGGCCCCAATGTCCTGATATATGTGGATCGTATGCCCTTCCCATTTTCAGAACCGCGTGTTCCTCGGCCAGTTCAGAATTAATTCCTTGTCCTGAAATCTCTGGAGTTTTGCAATGATCGCCCGTGGTGATTCTCCTGTTTTGCGCCGTTGTTAGAGCGACCTGTAGGCCCTGTCCACCCCTGGGAGTTTGGGAAAGCTTTCTCCCCGACCAGCTTCCCTAGCATCTGTGCTACGTATTCCATTGGGTTTCTGCTCCCCGTGCTCTCAGGTAGCCCAATGATCCTGAGGTTCTGGCAGTGGGAGCTATATACCTTATATCATCTTATTTCCTCAATTAGATCTCCTCCCATTCTTCTATACTCTAGAGAATATGGGCCTAAACTGTTCAATCTCCCTTCATAAACAAACCTCTTATTTCTGGAATCAATATAGTGAACCTCCTCTGAACTGCCGATAATACAACTACATCCCTCCTCAAATAAGGGGACTAAAACTGTACACAGTACTCCAGGTGCGACCGCACTAATGCCTACTTCCCAACTTTTAGATTCTGTTCCTTTGGCCATAAATGCCAAAATTCCATTACAATTACTTTCAGTGTCAAGCTGACAATTTCAAACAGGCATTCTATTGTAAATTGCCGTTCACCGGCCATCATTGGACAGGGTAAGGCTCACCTGGTTTAGCACAGTGGGCTAAGACAGCTGGCTTGTAATGCAGAACAAGACCAGCAGAATGGGTTCAATTCCGGTTCCAGCCTCCCCGAACAGGCGCCGGAATGTGGCGACTAAGGGCTTTTCACAGTAACTTAATTGAAGCCTACTTGTTACAATAAGCAATTATTATTATTACTATTAAGCCACAGTTGGAGTCTTGCACGTCAGATCAACAGGGCTGCTGATGTCCAGAGACCCAAATCTTCTGGTCACCATGTTCAGGACAGAAATGGAAGGCTATGGTTAGAAAAAACATTATTCAACATATTTGTGAATTATGCTCACATTAACCAAGGAGCACCCAGTCCATTCCAGTTCTTTTTCCGCACCCAATGACGCATTAAGGCAAACTTTCAACTGTTTATATTGCTAGTAATTCCTGGAACAGGTCGCTAGTCTATCATCAGGGCCTTGTACCTTGAGGGGTGCCACTCCACATCAAGCGTGGCTGACCAGGAGTCTCTCCCGCTCTTATCCACCAGCCATTGGCGTGTTTGGAAGGATTTGCAGATCGACATACTCATCCTTTATGGCTGCATTATGAACGTATCTTCTTTGGCCATCAAGTCCTGAGGTGGGACTTGAACCTGAAGCTTCTGCCTCAGAAGCAGGGACGATATCCACTGCTCTACATGACCTCCAGCCAAGGACCATAGTGAAACAAAACAAAGTCTTGTGCACTATATATACCATTAACACTGTAAGATGGGTTTTCCAAAAGCTCAATAAATGAATATGTCACATGGACCAGAAAGGTCTAGTTTCGGCCTGTTTTTTCCCGACCTGTCTGATCCCAACCAGCAAAGCAGTGAAACATTATTAAGCTCATGGTCCCAGGAATGGGAAAAATTAGCCACAGCCCATATGTTTGTTTGCTGACCAATGGCCCCTATTGGAAAGCTCCTATATGTGGGCATGATCATGCTCACTATTCTTGAAGATCACAGACAAATTCCTTGTAGATACATACTGTACAGGTTTGCTTCTGACTAATGGCTACTTCACTGAGTTACTGGAAGGTACCAATACTAATAGAAGCATTCCCCAGTAAGATAGCTAGATAGACCTTTCCTATTTACTCTCAAGAGCTGTCATACACCTGTATTCCATACTGCTACCACTAACTGTCTTCTGTTCCAGGCACAACGTATTTCCTCTACTATTACAGGAGAGATTCAGACACATGTACTTACATTTGCTTATTTTTCTCTTCATCCAGGATATTCCTTCTGGATTATTCTTTACCAATGCTTTAAAATGTAGAAAAAGTGTTAAGATCCCTGGAGTCAGAAACACAGACTATTGAATGTCACACCACCAACTCTGACCTTGCTGATGAATTGCCTGCAAACTGAAAAGATCTTATAGCTGAAACAAGATGGCCTATATTCCAAGAAAGTGTGGTGTTAAATTCAAACCACCTGCGATTGTTTTAATCTATGAAGATGAAAATACTAAAAAAACCCGCCAAAGGCTGATTCCTGTTCGAAATTTCTCCAAATTTTCAGGTGAGAACCTAGTTTTATGTTTATTCTCAACTAGCCCATCAGCCACTGTGGGTGCTAATCATAGCCGGAAGGGTGGAATTACAATGATCATCTTAACATGGAGTCCGAAAGCAGTGTTGTACTCTGCGACTTCAGTGAAGCAGGCTACGTGAGTGAAATTTTCCATCCACTTAGACTATTAAAAAGAACAAAAGCTGTGAAGAAAATATTTTCCCTTCCGAAGTTAGAACAATAACTATAGTATACTCGGTTACTACACATTTTCCCGCTGGTGGGAGCAATTTATGATGATGTACTTATGAGAAGCTATCTCACATCATGAAAGCTGTTTGATAAAGTGTAACATATTGCTACAAACACAGTGTGGTGACAATCTGCACTGGTATTGTACCACACTCCAGGGTAGTTTATTGATTGGGAAGTGTTTTAAACATCCTTGGTGATATGGGGTGTGGTGATCTTTGTGAGGGGTTTCCAGGACAGAAGGCGTAGTGATCACAAAGACATTTGAAGGTCCTTTGAAGAACTAAATTAATTTTATTTACACTACTGAATTAGAGTTCGACACATATTATAAATAGTAAATATATATATAAATAGGAATTAAGCTACACTCACTAACACCATCTTTATCTACTAACCATGACTATAATATCTTAACTAGTTCTGTAATACACTTATAATCTTGTCTTCTTCAGCTCTACTCCACTGTCCCCCAGTGCAATATATAGTACTGCCGCTTAGCTCCCTCTACTGGCTAGGTTTAACATAACATGAACTCTTCACATGCTGTACATTTGTATAATGTCATTTGGGCACCATATGAATGAAACTTTTTATACTTTTTTTTTTAAGCTAAACTCGGTCAGAATTTCCTGTCAGCAATTTGTCCACAAATGCTGATCTGGGTGAACAGGTGTTTTTGAAGAATAGGGAGCTCTTCCAATTCTTAGCCAGTGTTTGTCTGTCACCAACCACCACAAAAAAAATACAAATTGATCTCACCCCTCAGGAAGATGCACCACAAAAGTGTCTTGGTGTGTTTTCCCAAATAGCTGGGAGTGCCATCATCTCTGAGCAGAACTACGGTAATGTTACACTTACCCTTTTTCCCCTCACAGATCCAACTCACTCAAATCTCCGCTTCAAGAGTGCCCTCCAAAATGGGCTGGGAAATTTTAATGTAAGCGTTTATTAAGTAGCAAATCCGAAGAAGTTGACTCACGAGAAAATGAGTCAAAGAACAATATGTGGGAGAATTTTTTAAAAGGCAAGTGAGGGAATAAACAGTGTGTCCGGCAGGTAGACATAAAAAGACACTTACGTGATGCTCAGATAGGATGATACCCAAATGTGTGGCTTTACATACCAAGAAAAGATAAACAAGCTTGGTTACTTTTTCGTCTGGAAGAAAGAAGGCTGAGGGATGACCTAAAGGAGGTCTTTAAAATTATATAAGGTTTTGACAGAGAAGATAGAGAATGTTTCCACTTGTGGGTAAGAGCACAACGAGAGGTCACCAGTATAAGATAGTTACCAAGAAATCCAATAGGGAATTCAGAAGAAATCTCTTTGTCCAAAGAACGGTGAGAATGTGGAACTCTGAAGTGGCTGAAGCAAATAATTAAGAAGTTTTAAGGAAAAACCAGTCACAGAGACACGGTGGTTAGCACAGTTGCTTCACAGCTCCAGGGTTCCAGGTTCAAATCCCGGCTTGGGTCACTACGGAGTTTGCACTTTCTCCCCGTGTCTGCGTGGGTTTCCTCCAGGTGCTCCGGTTTCCTCCCAATCCAAAGATGTGCAGGTTAGTTGGTTTGGCCATGATAAATTGCCCTTAGTGTCCAAAAAGGTTGCGTGGGGTTACTGGGTTACGGGGATGAGGTGGAGGTGTGGGCTTAGGGCCGATGCACTGTCGATTCTATGATAAGCATACGAGGGAGATGGGAATAGAGAATTATGAGAGAGAGTCAGATGAGAAAAGGTGGGAGGGAACTCAGGTGGGGCATGATCAATGAACATCCTGGGAGTTACCATTGACCAGAAACTGAACTGGTCTAGCCATATAAATACTGTGGCTGCAAGAGCAAGTCAGAAGTTGGAGTTCCCTTCCAAACCACCCGCCATCCTGATTTGGAACTACATTACCATTCCTTCATTGTCGCTAGGTCCGTTTTGCGGGATTGAAGGAGCTGGAAGCGAAGTATGGGCTGGAGCATGGGGATATATTTAGATACATGCAGGTTCGAGACTTTGCCAGAAAGGAGATACAGGGCTTCCCAGGAGAGCTGGCTTCCACATTGCTAGAGGAGGTGCTGATGACAGGGGGACTGGAGAAGGGGGTAGTATCGATGGTTTATGGGGCCATTTTGGTGGAGGAGAAGGCGCGGCTGGAAAGGATCAAGGCAAAGTGGGAGGAAGAGTTGGTCTAGGGTATGGAGGAGGGGTTCTAGTGTCAGGTGCTCCGGAGGGTGAACGCTTCCACCTTGTGTGCGAGGTTGGGGCTGATACAGCTGAAGGTGTGTATAGAGCACACCTTACAAGGGCGAGGATGAGCCGGCTCTTTGCTTTGAGGGGGTAGAAGATGTGTGTGAATGTTGGGGGGGGGGGGGGGGGGGGCAAACCACATTCATATGTTTTGGTCCTGTCCAAAGCTAGAGGATTACTGGAAGGAGGTTTTTCAGGTAATCTCCAAAGTGGTGCACGTGAAGCTGGACCCAGGCCCACCGGGGTGTCGGACCAGCTGGGGTTGGAAACGAGCAGGAAGGCAGATGTTGTAGCCTTTGCCTTGTTGATCGCCCAAAGGTGGATCCTGTTAGGGTGGAGATCAACTCTCCATCCTGTGCAGTGGCGGGGGGACCTGCTGGAATTCTTGACGCTTGAAAAGGTCAAATTTGAACTGAAGGGAAGGATGGAGGGATTCTACAATTCATGGGCGTTACTCATGATGCACTTTCGAGAATTGGATCACATTGAACATTAGGGGGCTTGGAGGGTTGGGGGAGGTGGACTGAATGTGTTGATGGTGACTATGGGTCATTTCTGATTCCTTTTTGTCATTTGTTTATGTTAACATGCGGGCTAATGTTTGGTGGGAGGATGGGAGCGTTGTTATTAATATGGGGATTGACATTACATTTGTTACTGATTATTGTTTATTGTTGGGTGTAAATTTGGGAGAAAATGTGAAAAAGGAGTATAAAAATATTTATAAAGGATAAAAAGGAAAGAAATGGGAGTCAATGGTGACAGTGTATCATATATTTTCTCCTTTTGAAAATGTTTGACTAGATTGCAGCCAAGCTGCGGAACAGATGAAGAATAACCCTCGGCACCAAGTGTATCTAAATGGAGTGTCACAGCAGCAGCTGCAGAAATTACACCACCTACTGAGGGACAGCCTGAATGGGCTGAGCCTTGACCAGAGTCTGGAGACAATCCTGAGGGAAAACTCCATCAACCCAGAGGAAGATCTCAACAAACTCGATGACGATGAATTGGCAAAAAAGAAAAAAATCATGGACGAACTGTTTGAAAGGAACCGGAGAAAACCCAATGACCCAGAGTTTGTTTATGACCTGGAAGTTGATTTTCCACAGGACGGACAGATTGAGTCATGTGGCTGGGACGAGGAAGAACAAGGTGGAGAGTTCTGACAGCCATCCAGACTCAAAATGTTGGCTCTGTTCTCTCTCCACAGAAGCTGTCAGACCTGCTGAGATGTTCCAGCATTATCGGCATTTGTTGGAGAGTTCTGACTTGTCTTTCATTTGCAGAACTGTCAGTGTGCATCTATGAGGGCAGAAGAAGAAGCGAGTGGTCAGCTAACCTTTGGCTGACCAACCCATTTGTTGCAATTGGTCAAAGTTACAACTGTAGCAGACATGGAATTATGTCCAAACAGATTAAAGGGAGCAGGAGCGGGTCACTTCTGAGTAAACTGCAAATGTTAAACAGCAAATCTTGGGAATAGTTTTTGGCCTCATTATGGTGAGGGGTCTTGATGCTGGAGAAGGGAAAACATGTTTATGGTGGGGGCACTAGACCACCAAACAGTTTCAGTCCCAAGATGTCAAAATTATTATCCATAAATGGAAAATGAGATCCGTTGCAGTTCTGCTATCCCAGTTTTATTGGGAAACTGATCATTGTGGCTTTATTTGATGGGCCATTTTAAATCTCATGTTTTCAGACCAGAACATTTGGTTGCATTCCCATGTGTCTCAATTTCAGTGTGCACCAGAGCTGAAAGTTCTGAGATTTTGTTTGCTGTTGTGGAAACATTGGTGCAGATTTTCATCCTGACTACCTGGGTAGTAAACTAATAAAATGGATCACTATCCAATTCTTCCCCAGATAGCCAGCCAGGGGTTCCAATTGCAACGCTGTACTTGAAAGCCCTGTTCTCAAAGGCCTTCTCCACTTTTTAACCACTGCCTGCTTCAGTTCTCAGCTAATCCTGCCTGCTCTCCATAGTTGCCCACTTCCCAGCTAGGTGCTGATTTCTTAGGTACTTTCAGATGGTCCCCACTTCATAGACCTTTCTCAACTCATGCACATTCTTGCAGAGGACAGTAAATTGTACCTTTTAAATTGAGGTGAAGAGTGGGAAACTGCAACCATTGTGTTCAAATTTCCCTGTTATTAGAGAACTTGTTTGATTTTTTTTTAATTGGGTATTCTGCTCTTTTAAGGCTAGTAATTTTCATTTTCAATTTGTCTCTTGACCTTTAAGGGAAACAATGCCTAATATTTTTATTTTTAAATACAAAAGAGAGGGCAGCACGGTAGCATGGTGGTTAGCATAAATGCTTCACAGCTCCAGGGTCCCAGGTTCGATTCCCGGCTGGGTCACTGTCTGTGCGGAGTCTGCACGTCCTCCCCGTGTGTGCGTGGGTTTCCTCCGGGTGCTCCGGTTTCCTCCCACCGTCCAAAGATGTGCGGGTTAGGTGAATTGGCCAGGCTAAATTGCCCTTAGTGTCCTAAAGGTTAAGGGGGGGGGGTTTGCTGGGTTACGGGTATAGGGTGGATATGTGGGTTTGAGTAGGGTGATCATTGCTCGGCACAACATCGAGGGCCGAAGGGCCTGTTCTGTGCTATACTGTTCTATGTTCTATGTATCCATCCTTTAAACATAATGTAGTGGATACCATCAGGCCCTGGAGACCTGTCAATCTTAAGTCCATTATTTTCTCCATTGCCATTTTTTAAAACTTATATTAAATTCAATAGTTTCTCTCCTTAGCTTAAGAACATAACATACATAGAACAGTACAGCACAGAACAGGCCCTTCGGCCCTCGATGTTGTGCCGAGCTTTGTCCATGTGCCGACCAATAACCGCTTGAAAGTTCCTAAAGTGTCCGACTCCACTATCACAGCAGGCAGTCCATTCCACACTCTAACCACTCTGAGTAAAGAACCTACCTCGGACATCCCTCCAATATCTCCCACCCCGTACCTTATACTTATGCCCCCTTGTAACAGCTACATCTATCCGAGGAAATAGTCTCTGAACGTCCACTTTATCTATCCCCCTCATCATCTTATAAACCTCTATTAAGTCGCCTCTCATCCTCCTTCACTCCAATGAGAAAAGCCCTCCCATGTACCACCGAATTTTAGCTCTCTTCCTCAAGTGTGAAAACAGTATTTAATAATTCTGCTGTTTTGTTATTAGCCATCATAATATCCATTGCCGGTACCCGTCTTTAATGGGGCAACATTCCTCTTATCTCATTCTTAATATATTTATAAATTGTTAATATTTATAAACTATATTTAAGTTTTTGTTCATACTCCCTTTCTACAACTCTCAGAACCCTTTGTAATCCCATATTGTTTTAATAGCTCCTTGTATTGACTACCCACTATTTCTCTGCTGATTTACACAATTTTGTTTTCTATTCATTGGATGTGGACAATACTGGCTGGGCCAGTCATCTTTATTGCCCATCCGTAATTGCCCTTGACCTGAGTTCAAGGGTCATTTAAAAGTCAACCACATTGCTGTGAATCTGGAGTCACATTATAGGCCAGACCAGGAAAGGATGGCAGATTTTCTTCCCTGTAGGACATTAATGAACCAGATGGGCTTCTACTTTAATCGATGTTTTCATGGTCATCATAGAATTTATACTGCAGAAGGAGGCCATTCAGCCCATCGAGTCTGCACCGGCCCTTGGAAAGAGCACTCCACTTAAGTCCCTCACCTCCATCTATCCCCCTTTACCCCTGTAACCCATTAACCACACCTAACCTTTTTGGACACTAAAGGCAATTTAGCATGACCAATCCATTTAACCTGCACATCTTTTGACTGTGGGAGGAAACCGGAGCGCCCGGAGGAAACGCATGCACACTGGGAGAACATGCAGACTCTACACAGACAGTGACCCAAGCTGGGAATCGAACCTGGGACCCTGGAGCTGTGAAACAACTGTGCTAACCACTGTGCTACCGTGCTGTCAGCATCCAGATTTTTTTAATTGAATTCAAATTTCACCATCTGCCGTGGTGTAATTCATAGGTGGGTGCCCAGAGCAATACCCTGGGTTTCTGGATTATAAGTCCAGTGACAATACCTCTATGCCACCACCTCCCCTTGCTCAGCCCATTTGAAATGAAATGAAATGAAATGAAAATCGCTTATTGTCACGAGTAGGCTTCAATGAAGTTACTGTGAAAAGCCCTTAGTCGCCACATTCCGGCGCCTGTCCGGGGAGGCTGGTACGGGAATCGAACCGTGCTGCTGGCCTGCTTGGTCTGCTTTAAAAGCTTTAAAAGCCAGCGATTTAGCCGATTGAGCTAAACCAAATTTAACATTTTTATTTATGCTTCTCCTTAATATCAAATTGAATTATATGATGGTCACGATTTGCAAGATGGTCTCTGACCGTCAGATAGATGGTTAACGAATCCTGGCTTGTCTCTTATCACTAAATTTCTTGATGTTGGGCAGGCTCTTCTAACTTCTATCTTCTGAATGTTTTTCAGTGTCGAGATAGCTCTGACACGTAATATATATAAAATGTCAATGTTATACCTATGCTAAAGTTCAGCCAGGTCCCGGCTAATATGTAATGGGTTGGAACCGAGCACCAGGATCAGATGCTGGAGTTGGCAGCATTCATTCAAGTGAGAGGGAAACAAAGCTGTTGGAACGAGAGGGGGTGGGAATAGTGTTGGTGGCGTGTGTACTGAAGTGGGGGGGGGGGGGGGGGGGAGACCGGAATGGTGGAAGGAAATGGACACCCAAGATTGAAGGCTGGTTTTGGGAGCAAAGAGTCCCATCTGTAGTTTGCCAGCACTTGCTGAGGAGAGGCCTGAAGGAAGCATGACAGCAATGGGAATCACTGGGATCCAGTAAAATTGGGCAGTGGTGGTTGAGGCCTGGGGCTCCTGGGGAGCTTGGCTAACTCCGGAGGAAAGAATTAAGCATTTACACCCGTCAGAGGAGCTCTTGATAAGGAGGCTATAGAGTTTGCAGACGATGTGAAATGGTGTCATGCAACAGTGGGGTGGGGGGTGGTGAGTGAGATTAGTATTTGATGCAATGATAACTGGGGCCTTTAAGCCACCAGGGAAATTAAGCACTGGTAACTGGTTGTACAATTGAATGTTTACAGGATAATTGTGGGGCACAAGCTGAACTCAACACATTTCATATCACATTTTAATAAGTATTGGCTACTAATTTCTGCAGTGAAATTGATTATTAAAACTGCAAAATGTGAGACTCGTATGTCTGAAAGATAGGATGTATAATATATAATGGCATATTATTCAGTGAGGATATATTTTTTAAAAACCTTGAATCCAAAATAAAAACAGAAAATGCTGAAAATTATCAAAAGCTCAAGCCACATCTGAAAGGATCAGTTTAGCACAGTGGTTAGCACTGTTGCTTACATCGCCATTGGGTCACTGTCTGCGGAGTCTGCATGTTCTCCCTGTGTCTGCGTGGGTTGCCTCCAGGTGCTCCGGTTTCCTCCCACAAGTCCGAAAGACGTGCTGTTAGGTAATTTGAACATTCTGAATTCTCCCTCTGTGTACCCGAACAGGCGCTGGAGTGTGGCGACTAGGGGATTTTCACAGTAACTTAATTGCAGTGTTAATGAAAGCCTATTTGTCACAATAATAAAGATTGTCATAGCTTTCAGTGGAGATATATAATCAAAATTGTTGTTTTTTGCAGCATTTTTTATTCCAAGTCTCCAGTGCACTGCACTTGTGGATGAAGGGTTTTCATCTTGGGCATAGATGAAGTTTGGCAACACTGCAGAGAGAAAGAAAGACTTTCAATCCGATAGTATCTTTCACAGCTTCAGATCATCCCAATGTACTTTATGTCCAGTGAAGTACTTTGTGAGATGTAGTCGTATTTTCAATGTAGAAAACGTACACTCCCACAGATGTCAATACAGTAGTCCCCCGTTATACCGCGCTCCGCAATACCGCGGTTCGCGATATACCGCGGGGGGGCTTATGGACCCCAACTGTCAGTTGTGTCAATTTCAGCGGCCGGCTCACTTTGATCCGGAGAGAGAAGCTGCTCTCTCACTGAAACAATCAGCCGTCCGCTGAAATTGACACTGCCGGCTGCTCTCTCCCTCCAATCAGAAACATTAAAACTTAAAAGTTGGATTGGAGGGAGAGAGCAGCGGGCAGTGTCAATTTCAGCGGCCGGCTGATTGTTTCAGTGAGAGAGCAGCTTCCCTCTCCGGATCAAAGTGAGCCGGCCGCTGAAATTGACACTGCCCGCTGCTCTCTCCCTCCAATCCAACTTTTAAGTTTTAATGTTTCTGATTGGAGGGAGAGAGCAGCGGGCAGTGTCAATTTCAGCGGCCAGCTCACTTTGATCCGGAGAGGGAAGCTGCTCTCTCACTGAAGCAATCAGCCGGCCGCTGAAATTGACACTGCCCGCTGCTCTCTCCCTCCAATCAGTACCCCAGCAGCCACAGCCTGTACCTCAGCAGCCACGGCCTGCACCCCAGCAGCCACGGCCTGCACCCCAGCAGCCACGGCCTGTACCCCAGGAGGCACGGCCTGTACCCCAGCAGCCACAGCCTGAACCCCAGCTACAGAGGGGAGGGGCGATGTGAGACCATGCTGGTCTTGCAGAGGCCCGTATGACCTCCTCCTGTGTTCTCTGCTCTCTCCCTCCAATCAGCCGGCAGTGTCAATTTCAGCGGCCGGCTCACTTTGATCCGGAGAGGGAAGCTGCTCTCTCACTGAAACAATCAGCCGGCCGCTGAAATTGACACTGCCGGCTGCTCTCTCCCTCCAATCAGAAACATTAAAACTTAAAAGTTGGATTGGAGGGAGAGAGCAGCGGGCAGTGTCAATTTCAGCGGCCGGCTGATTGTTTCAGTGAGAGAGCAGCTTCCCTCTCCGGATCAAAGTGAGCCGGCCGCTGAAATTGACACTCTTTTAATTAGATCCACGATGGGGGTTTTAAATTTATTTAAAAATCTATGCTAGCGCTTCCCATTGTGAGTCTACGGGGGTCTGACCTCTCCCCCCGCCCCCCGTAGACTCTCAATGGGAAGTGCTAGCATAGATTTTTAAATAAATTTAAAACCCCCATCGTGGATATCCGCGGCTCGGTTGCAACGCGGGTGGCTGCCTTGGACCCCAACACCCGCGTTATGAAGGGGGACTACTGAACTAACATCCCATTTCAAGTGATGAAATTTCCTGGACCAGCCTCCCTGAACAGGCACCGGAATTTGGCGACTAAGGGCTTTTCACAGTTACTTCATTTGATGCCTACTTGTGACAAGAAGCAATTTTCATTTCATTTTTTTCATTTCAAGTGATGTTTGTTGAGGAATAAATATTGGCCAGGATACAGGGAGAATCCATCAGCTCTTCTTTGAGAGAGCCACATTTGCATCCAGCCAAGAGGGCAGATGAAACCTCAGTTTAGTGACCATCCAAAATATACTAAAGACTTGGGTTTATATAGCACCTTTCATGAAAACAGGATAACCCAAAGTACTTAAGCCACATGCCGGAGTGTGATGCTGAGGATACACCCTGTCTCACTCTGTAGATGTTGGTCTGTGGAAAGGCGGGGTGTGAGTGCCTCATCCCTTTTATAGTGAGATACCACTCCTGAGTGTCCTGACTGCTTATTGGTTGTGTCCTATTCTATGTGTTCATTAGCTGCATGTTTGCATATCATGACAGTCACTGCAGGAAACCTGGCAGTCAACCTGTGTGCAGCAATCTCTCACAAACAGCAATATGGTAATGGCCAAATAATCTGTGTTTTACTATGTTAATTGAGGGATATATGCTACTCAGGGCACCAGGATAACACCATAGTCTCTTTTATCTATTGGAATCGAACCTGGGACCCTGGCGCTGTGAAGCCACAGTGCTGCCCAATTGGGCAGAGGTAATTATACAGGCTTGAGGAAAGAGTTGGCCCAAGCAGACTTGAGGGTAGGACAGTTGAGGAACAATGGCGGATGTTCAGGGAGATATTAAATACCTCTCAATTAAAGTATATTCCTGAGAGGAAGAGGAATTGTAAAAGAGAGAAAAATGTTCCATGGCTAAACAAGGAAGTCAAGGAAGACAAGGCAAAAACTAGGGCGTACCATACTGCAAAAGCTGGAAGATTGGGAGAACTTTAAGGTTCAGTAAAAGGCTACTAAAAATAAAGCCAAAAGAGCTGAGTAACTACAAAAGGAAACTAGCAGAAAACATAAACACTGATACCAAAAACTTCTATAAGTGTTTAATAATAATAATCGCTTATTGTCACAAGTAGGCTTCAATGAAGTTACTGTGAAAAGCCCCTAGTCACCACATTCCGGCACCTGTTCGGGGAAACCGGTACGGGAATTGAAACTGCGCTGCTGGCATTGTTCTGCATTACAAGCCAGCTATTTAGACCACTGCGAAACCAGAGGGAGAGAATAGATAAAGTAAATGGCGACCCTTTAGAGGACGGTACTGGTGAGGTAACAATGGTTAGCACTGTTGCTTCACAGTGCCAGGGTCCCAGGTTCGATTCCCAGCTTGGGTCACTGTCTGTGCAGAGTCTGCATGTTCTTCCCATCTCTGCGTGGGTTTCCTCCGGGTACTCCAGTTTCCTCTCGCAAGATATGCTGTTAAGTGAATTGGACATTCTGAATTCTCCCTCAGTGTACCCGAACAGGTGCCGGAATGTGGCAACTCGGGGCTTTTCACAGTAACTTCATTGTGGTGTTAATGTAAGCCTACTTGTGACAATAAAGATTATAAATTGTAATCTAATCTCCAGTGTATTTACTGACATACACATCATTACAACTCCTTGGGTGGAACCCTTTCTAATGAACTCCTGAAATCAAAACTAATTCAACAAAATGTTGAAGGTTGAAAGCAGTTCAGACAATGTTCACTGAACTAATACTTGGAATGGAAGGGTGTCTTATGAGGAAATGTTGGACAGGCTAGGCTTGTATTCACTGGGGTTCAGAAGAGCAAGAGATAACTTGATTGAAACATGTAAGAACCAGAGGGGTATTGACAGGTTGGGCATGGAGAGAATGTTTTCTCCTGTGGCAGAATCAAGAACTCGGGAGTCTCCCTTTTGAAACAAGGCCAATCTTTGGAACTCCCTGAAAAACAGCGGAAGCAGACAATTTGGATATTTTAAGGCAAAGATGGATAGTCTTGCTAAGCAATGAGGTGACGGGTTATCAGGGGTCAGCAGGATGAAGATTTGAGATTACTATCGGATCAGTCACAATCTTATTTAAGGGAAGAGCAGATTGGATAAGTAAACCTTGTCCATTTTTAAAAAAAGTTATAATTTTTTTTTTTTGAGTAGTCTGCTTGATGTCGATATGCAATCATTTTCCTTCCCGTCTCAACACTCCATAACTCACCTCTGGTCTCAAGTTTTCTTCAGCAGCAAGACATAGCAGAGTTCCAGATGATTGCACATCTTCCATTTGGTCACTTGCACATCTTTATAAACGTATGCAGAGGCATGAAGACAAAATGCTTATGAGACCCAAATCAATGTAGTTTTGCTAAGCAAGGCCTTGAAGTGACTTTATTCCCCAACACTTAAATGGATGTAGCAATGACTCCATTGAAACAGTGGACAGGAGAATTTTACTGTCATTGAATGTCTTTAGCATGGTCAATCCACTTACCCTGCACATCTTTGGGCTGTGGTGATGAGACCCACGCAGACACAAGAAGAATGTGTAAATTCCACATGGATAGTGACCCAGGACTGAATCTGGATCCTCTGTCACGAGGCAACAGTGCTAACCAGTGCACCGCCCTGAACATTTGTCTTCTAAGAGGTGCATGTAAATAAAAAGTTTTGTTGAATATTTAGGCCCTATCCTTATTTGTTCCTGTGATGGAGTCAGTGGTGAGGCCAACATTTATCCCCCCCCCCCCCCTACCTGCAATTTTGATGCATGGCCTCCTTGAACTGCTGCATATTTCATAGAGCTATCCAATTCATCCCACACTGCTACTCTTTCCCAGTAGCCATATAAAGTTTTCCTTTTTGAGGAGATCCATTCTCTTTTGAAAGTTAGTCATGTATTGATTTGACTTGCACTACCCTCCAAGCAGTGTATTCAAAATCACCAGTGTAAAAAAAAAATCTCCCCATTTCTTTTGCCAATCTTAGGTCCTCCAGTTACCAACTCTCCAGCCAGTGGACATGTGTTGTTTACCCTCGCATGCGTAAACCTACCCTATTCCAAGGATAATCTTAGTTTCTCTGGTGTCTTCACACAACTGACATCCCTTAACCTTGCTACCAACCTACCAAATCATGCATACTAATTGCATGAGCTATTAGTGTAACACGTTGAAGTAAACGTGCTGAGCTGCTTGGAAATTAGATTGCAGAATCTAGAAAGCCAAGTCTGACTGGTAGAGCAGCAGTTGTGTAGGCACTGCTTTCCTCACTCCACAGTCACTACTAGTCCGTTTATCCAGACGTCAGTTTTTCATGCCACTTTTCAGGAAAATATAATGGCAATGTGACACAGGAGAGCACACAGCATCAATGACTTGGATCTGCAACTCTAGAAATAGAGCAGAAAAGAAACAGGTCACTGGCTAGCTGCAGGATGTCTCTAAAAACCACTTGTGATATGGTGGGCGACGGCACCAAATACCAACACTCTACCCCAGAATTGCAGTTTCATGACCCAACTACCACAGGCAAGGTAACATTTCCAAGTTTGCAGGGGCAGCACGGCAGCGGCGGTTAGCATTGCTGCCTCACGGTGCCGAGGACCCAGGTTTGATCCCGGGTCTGGGTCAGTGTGTGGAGTTTGCACATTTTCCCTGTGACTGCGTGGGTCGCACCCCCACAACCCAAAGATGCGCAGGGCAGGTGAACTGGCCACACTAAATGACCCCTTCATTGGGAAAGAGAGAATTGGGTACTCAAATCCAAGTTTACTGACAATATAGGACGGGGGGGGGGGGGGGGGGGGGGGGGGCAATGGTGAGGAGAATGCAAGGGGGCTTCAAGGTGATTGAGACAAGTTGTGGGAGAACACATGGAAGATGTGAAGTTATACAATTCAGTGTGGAAAAACAGAAATTTCAATTGTGTTGGGAAGTGTGGATGTACAAAGGGATCTGGGTGCCCTTGTACACTAGTCAAAAGTGGAGACGGTGAAGAATTAGGAAGGCAAATGGTATGTTGGCCTTCATTACAAGAGGATTTGAGTTCAACGGTAGAAATGTCTTATTGCAGTTATACAGGACCTTGGTGAGACTACATTTGGAAGTATTGCATGCAGTTCAGGTCACCCTGCCTAAAAAAAGGATATACTTGCCAGTAGAAGGACTGCAGTAGACATTCATTTGGCTGATACCAATGAAGATTGGTTTGACTGGGTCTGTGTATTCACTGGAATTTAGAAGGACGACAGGAGATCTGATTGAAGTGTTTAAAATTCCAACAGTGCTACACGGACGACATGCAGGAAAGAGGATTTCCCTGGTTGGGGAATCAAGAACCAGAGGACACAGTCTCAGGATACAGGGCAGACCATTTAGGATTGAGATGAGGAAAAGCCTCTTCACTCAAAGGGTAGTGACCCTGTGGAATTCTTTACCACAGAAGACTGTGGAGGCCAAGTCACTGAACATATTCAAGAGCGATTTTTAATTTTTTTTTTTAATGTTAATGGCATCAAGGAGTATGTGGAGATTTATGGGCATTGAGGTAGAGGATCAACCATGATCATATTGAATAACAGAGCATAATCGAAGGACTGAATGGTCTGCTCCTAGTTCCGAATACATTTTTGGTGGTTTGGGGATTAGTGTATTCTCACCCTCTACCCGCACAAAGAACCTGTGCTGTAATTTTGATGCAAATCAATGCTAGATGTCACTGCCACCTTGCTGCAATCTCAGATTAAACTAATTCTCCAGCTATCCTGTAAAGTGTGTTGGTCACCTGTGTTCCTATGGAAAAGCAGGAGTGTGAGTGATTAGGTTTCAAAGAGCCTGCAAAGATACAATTGGCCAAACAGCTGCCTCCTATATGCTGCACCATTCTGAGCATAGGCCTCTCAAGACAGAGTGCCAATAACACCTTCAAAGCCACAGAGAATGGGGAATGCAAAAGGGAAAATTGTCAAATTTTAAAATTGATGAGGTGGATGAGAAGGGTTGTCCAATTTGGCACTTGAGTCCCTCTTCCCAAAGGATAGCAATTCAACATTGATAGCAGGATGTGTCAGTCAGGCTCCTCAGTATTGTTTACCCCTCGATGTACAAAGTGAGGGGAGGGTAATTAGTCACAGTTCTCATCTCCCAAAATCACTGGCAAGGGCATCTTACAATTTCTGTCATCTAATTATTTCAACCTCCATATGTTTAGAAAACCAAAGTAAGACAATCTGCTTGCGATTTTTGCACAAGTTTATTACGATATTTTAGTGAACATGAATATACATGTAACAACATTGTTATACTAACCAGTCGGACAGAATTATGTTTCATTATTACTGCCTCAATTTCGAGGACATCAACAGATATGGCTGACCCACAGGCCATCACTTCTAAATTTACCAGATAACTCAAACATTGCAACCAGAAACAATACAGTTCCAAAACAGCTTCTGAAATCCTACACTTTAAAACACATGGAAGTAACACTGTAACCGTCTCAATATTTTTGCAGTATAAAAGCATCTTAACTTGGCAACTTGACACCTAATTGAGTGACGTTATCGGGAATGAAGCACAGAATAAGAAATGTTTAGGGGGCGACACAGTGGTTAGTACTGCTGCCTCAGTGCCAGGGACCCGGGTTCAATACCGGCCTCGAGTCACTGTGGAGTTTGCACTTTCTCCCAGTGCCTTCGTGGATTTATTTATTTATTTTTTAAATTTTTTTAAATAGGTGCTCCGGTTTTCTCCCACAGTCCAAAGATGGTGGGCATACAGGGATAAGGCGGGGGAGTGGGTATAAGTAGGGTGCTCTTTCAGAGTGTTGGTATAGACACAATGGGCCAAATGGCCTCTTTCTGCACTGTGGAGATTCTATGGTTCTAAAATACACATACTCAAATCGCTGAACCTTCAGGAGAATTGCCAGAGCATCAAGTGCGAACAGTTTGCATAAATGTGCGGAAATAATTCCACACTACTATTTTAGCTAAAATACAAGGAACATTTTGCAATTTGTTTTTCACTAAAATTAGGAGACAAAGGAAAATCTGAATTAGTTTTGGAAACATCGGTGATAGAATGTATGAAAAAATGTGCCCTTTTTCTTGTTTCAGCCTCATAGGCTGGCACCAAATAAGGGTCTGACTTTCGAAGGCATATGTACCACACATACAGATGCAACTGGATAAAATGCCTTTCACACATTAAAAGTTGAGACATAAAATATGTTATATTATTTGTTGGGCACAATGATGATGCTATTTCTCCCATCCATCTCATTTTACTAAGCTCATTTGGAGCGCTACCAAATGACACTTCACTTTGAGGCAGATGGCCAACTCCACCAAGTGCAACTTCATTTTTGAATACTATTGAAGTACAAAAATGACGGAAACTACATAACTCAACCCCCCAGATCTCGTTTGCACACCAGTTTGCAATTGTGTCGCTCTGGACATCAATGCAGGAATGAATCATTGGGGGTGAATTCTCCGCCTCCCCAGCTGCCTGTTCCTCGGTGACAGGACCTCGCCGGCAGCAGGATTCTCCGTTCCCGCCACCGGCCAATTGGGACTTCCCATTGTGCCCACCCCTCAACTGCTGGGAAACCCACGGGCAGGGGTGTACTTCCAGTGGAACGGTGAATCCCGCTGGTGGAGAATTCACCCTATTGGCTGTGGGAACCTCTTTTGCTCATGACTATGTCTCAGGTGCTTCTGTGATATGTTGTTGAATTCACAGCGTATTAACTTGCTGCATCAGAGGTTTGTAAAAGGGTAAAAGTCCCAGAATACGTGCTGTTAGGTAATTTGGACATTCTGAATTCTCCCGTGTACCCGAACAACCGCGGAGTGTGGCGACTAGGGACTTTTCACAGTAACTTCATTGCAGTGTTAATGTAAGCCTACTTGTGATAATAAAGATTATAAATTATTATTATTGTTAGCAGATGTACTTGACTTCATAATTTGGCAAAGAACTAATTACACTAGATCAAGGAATGTTCTCTTCACAAAATACTTTTCCAAGTTATATAATTCGTCACTTAAAAAGAGGAGCTTTAGTGACTAAAGTATTTGAAGAAACGTACAGATCTAAACATGTGAAATTGTAAATTAGAGCATAAATTTAAAGTTCTACACAGCTGTTGCAATAAAGTTAGTTAATTTCAGTTGCATTTACGGTGGATGTATTTGATTTGCTGAGACATGTCTGCAAGTGCGATTTGAGGTCTGGAGGTACAATTTGATCACCCAGTCTCACTGGAGCTCAAGGCGCACAACTTATTTCTCAAAGGGGCAAACTCAGTTTCTCACTGTATATAACCTTAAAATGGTGTTAGATGTCAGAGATGGCAAGACCAATTCTTTTCTCAATTACCTAAATGTTGCATCAGGATGACAATCCACATCCCCAACTGCATTGTGGACATGACTACCTGTTAATCATCCAATTTTTTGCTTTACTGCTGGTCTTGTTCCACTGCTCCAAATATTATGACGCTCAATTCATCAATAGCTCTGCAATTGCAGGGCATCCAAACTGCCTCCCTTTTTTCCATTTTTGGCATCTTGTATTATAGAGATTAATGGGAACATGGATATATATTTTGCTCTCCCCCAACCAGAGGCTGCATGTTTTTAATCTTTCACAGAAGTAAAGGCTTGGAGACCCGGCTATGCCGGCCTAACTAAAGGAATGGAAATTTAGCAATTTTTAGAAATAGATTTAAACATAGGATCTGGAATTAGATTCCAGCTGTTCCCAGTTATACATGCCAGAGCAAAGAAAGTCAATTCAAGAACCTACTAATATGCAATAATTAGCACAAGCTGTGCAATGCAAGTAAGACTGTAAGAGTGTGTTAAGAGCCTGCAAAGTTTGAAGATGTAATGCAATAGTTTGGCTACTAAGAAAGACAATAGCCCATTTAAGGCTGCATTTTATTTGAAATGCCTGGTTGCTGAAGAACAGTTTGTTCAGCAGATCTAAATACAGTCTGCCGGTAATTAATTCAGAAACAGTGAGCAACACAGCACTCAGTCAGAGCATTCTCACCACCACTGATAACAAAAAAAACAATTAAAACAATTTTAGGAGGCAAGTTTGAACCATTGACAAGGCATTTTAAAGCAAATCTGATTGAAGTAATGACGATCATCACTGGCGTAGTAGTGAGAAAAGTTGAGATTTCTGCACTGAGCCTTTTCTCTGAATGGGTCAATAGAACATACTATAACTGATCATTCCAGCTACCCTTCAGGAAGCTGCTTTGAGGCCTTTCAAAGAAATATGGCACATTTTGGGGGGGGGGGGGGGGGGGGGGGGGGGGGGGGGGGGGCAGAGGAGAGAGAAAAAAAACAGGTACGTCCATGAACAAGAGTAAAGGATCACTGAACAAGAATTCCACTAAACCATTGTACCTTTGAAGAATATTACGGTCCTGGCCAAGATGATAGAGAGAGAGAGAGAAGTGTGCAGAACGCAATACTGAGGAGATAGTATACAATGACTGTTTATACATACAACAGCCTGGTTCATCACCAGAAAGTATTAAATATCAAGGTCCAGGGACTGGGTCCAACCAGCATCTACCTTCAGTATACCATGGATCAGCAGCAATAACTTGTATATATCTTCCCACCTCATCCTGTACATATCAAACCAGATGGTATTATTTAATAGAATTGGCTACTGTTCTTTTATAGTCAAACTTTTCCCAATAATAGTGGTTTTTTTCACCCTTAACCAGTGTTGCAAATACGAAGTACTAGAAAGCTACAACTTAAGGTACAATGGTACAAAAATTAACATAACTGGAATGGAGAATAATGTAAGATCATTGCAATACAGAATATAAAAAAAGAGAAACTATCAGTAAAAACACAGCAGAAGGGTACAAAAGATTACAATACTGCATCGTGAACTAAGCATGGAAATCAGCTGCCAACACTGGCTACCATATTTTCTGCACTTCCTCGCCACCTCTGCTTCAAGGAGGTGGAATACTTCAACCTTCACCTGTAACAGATTGTGGTAAAAGAATAACATTTTAGAAGTAATATACATCATGAAAGTCTATTGGTAATGAATGACTAAAACTATACCTCTCATTCAGTCCCCTCTTAAAACTAACTTCTGTGGTACTAAGTCTTGTGGGCTTGGGTAACAGATTCAGTTCAGGATCCATGCAGATCACAGGAACAGAAGTGGGCCATTAAACTCACACCAGTGGTATCTGCCTTCAACATCCTTGGCCCTCTGGAATTTCACCCTCACCTCCCTTTGAATCCATCAGAAAATCCACCTCCAGTCACATTTTGGTCACCCTTTGGCTTGGTATTATATTTCCTACCTTGTACATCTGAATCATTCAGAAGCTGGATTAGTGCCTTAAACTAGTGGCAAGACCACTGTTCAGATGTTCTTTTACGATGAGTTTGATTTGTTGCAAGTTTCTCCAAAAGCATTTCAAGGATGGCAATGACAATAGATTTTATAGTGTCGTTACCTTGGCTCCACTATTCTGGAAACCAGATTGAAATGACATTCCCTTCTATATAATCCAAATTCAACAAACCCAGCACTTCTATTGGGCTCTGATGCAAGTGTATAGCAGGAGGCTCTCACAAGCCCCTAAATGGTTTCAGTTCCAAACCATAAGTGTCCAGACTGAGAAAAACTCCAGCTCTCCATCTTTCCCAGTATCGTGGCCTTCCTTCAATTGGTATACAACCCACTCCCTCCCAGGATTACCGTGCATCCACACAAAGTTTTGAACTATCCGCAATTAGTGCCCATGTCCTTATCTAGGCTCACTGCTTAACTGGCATCCTCAATCTCTCTACCAGATTACAGGACACCTGTAACAATAGTACATTCACTGCACCACCTTCACTTCCATAGCCAATCCCTCTAAATTGGTTAACTTGTAGCTTGTGCATGTTAATACTCACTCTCCGGTTTAAACATGCTGACTGTGCACACTGCTGGAGTCTTCATCGCCTGGTTTCTGCAGTTGCAACTGCATCTGAGCCTGCATCCGAGCAATCATCTGCTGCATGCGGCGCAACTGAGAGAAAAAGAATAGTGCAACATTTTGGCCATTGAAGCAACTACCATAGAAACAGACACAAACATTGCAGAGCCACAGAAAGTCACTACTTCAAACTGAGGGAATTTATCAAGTGCTGAGGCGACCATGGCCTAAAGGCACTCAAAACCTGATCACAAAACAGGAGAAGATTCACTAATAAACAGACTTTACACAATGTCAGGATAGTAATCCCAGTCCAAAGCAGAATTTCAGCAGTATTGTACATGTATCATATAATGAACCAGGCTGTCTCAACCATGCCACAAGGGTCCAACCAAACACCACAAAACAACAGTGCAAGGGTCAAGACTATGAGTCATATCCAAGTATCATATCTTGCAGCAGATTATACATAAAATCTGTGTGGAAGGTGGGCCAGAAGTGTGTATCGCTGTTATATAAACCAAGCCCCCTTTGATCAAATCAGGTGAGTGAGAAAAAGATGTGTTAAAAAGGGCACTGGGCATTTCCAGCGTCCCCCTAACTCTTACCTCAGCTTCCTTCTCCAACAGAATCTGATCCTTATCTTGAGGATGTTCTTCTCCTTTCCTGGAGATAGGACAGTATTAGATACACAAAAGCACTGATCCATTCCAAATCATGCACCTTGCCTCATGTGGATCACTATCAAGTACCCGACAGCTAGAATAAACAAGTTGAATTTAACCAGACCCATCAAATCATTTGCAAATTGCTGTCTAGAATTAAATATCTTTCCTATGGCAATTGTAACATTACTAATTTTGTTCTCACATTGTTCCTTTTAGAAAAATCTTGGGCCTGGTATCACTCGCCAAATTTTGTTAATTTTGATGTCTGCCAGAGTCAGCCTGTAGTATCATCAGATAGGTACCAAAAATAGTGGCAAAATCATTCAGAAAAAATGTACCACTAGAAGCAAACCAGAAGACTCTCACTGGTGCAGAAACCATTCCTGCAACAAAGTTTAGTATTTGGATTAATTTTTATTCAATTAGATATCTGCAGTTTTCCAACGGCAATTCATTGTCCTCAAAAGATTCGTATTTTCCAAGGTCACTGTGGACAATGTCACAACAATTTGAGGTAAACACCAAGAAATGGTGCAGCAGCTCCTGTTCTGAGGCAATTCAGTCTTCTCACCTCCCCATACCATTTAATTTAACCCAATAGTGAGAAGTTGCTGACTTCGGTGTTCCCAACAAATGATCCTCAAAAGAAGGTAGCGCAATGTTCACTTAATGTAATAAGATGCACCAATTCATGCTTTAATCTCAACCACTCAAGACTGGATTCAGAATCATTTCACTTCAGACTCCTTAATATCTTCAACTTATCCCATCTTGGGCAAAGCCAGACTTAACTTCCCCGAGCAACATTCAAACTCAGGCAATGCATCAAAAAGTTACTTTTAACCAGTGTCTGGAATCTGCTCTCGATATTAGTAATGGTAGCATGAATGTGATTCAAGATATTCCCCACTATTATGCTTCATTCAGCATCAAATTGTAATGGTCACAAGCTGGATGAAACCAATTTTATTCCGAAGAGTATTAGAATACTGTTAGAACTTAGTTTTAACAGCACATTGCACTCGGGAACATCTTATGACAAGAGTTAGCTGTGACAGTGTGAGAGATTACCATTTGAATGGAACCAACAAAACATGGCTGACATCAGAACAACCTATTCACAGAATTGTTCTCTGCTAAACATTTTGTACTGAAATACCAGGCCCAATGTTAATATAATGCTCATCATTGCATCTGAGGAGATATCCTTCCTTCAAATCAAACATGTTCAATACCTCCAACCCATCTATCAAATGATGGAAGGTCATGAATCATGGTAATACAATTTTTAAAACAAGGTGTAAATTAATATTCAAGAATGTGGGAAAAGGGAAAAAATTAACATATAAAAGGAAAGAGGAAAATGGTCAGAAGGATAAGTGAACTGGAAGAAAATGGAGATCTAATCCTGTTCGGGTAAGCTTCCCATTTCAGATAAATGGTGTTAAATTCAGTCCCTCACCCAAGCATTTTCTTTAACACGAGATGATTATAGCATGTTAAAAATGTATAGCTGTAAAATTTAAAGGAAGCATTTCAAATCATAACCATCCTTCTGTGTCATCCCTCAAATACAAGCAAAAGCAGAGCAAAAGAAAATGAAACCAAAGCAAGGTTGCAGCAGAATTACATTTTCCTGCAAAGCTAGATTAGATGCATGGAGGAGCTCACACTACCTTTCTATTTGTTAATGAAGCATACAAACAATCCTTAAACAGATTGCTTTACGGCTTTGTTTGTAGGGCACAGAACCGGTCGTGGGCAGTCTATAGCAGTACCACCACCATTCAGTTTGGGTTATTTTGGGGTAAAGGAAATCACCCAACAGGAAAATGAGGGTTCGACTGTCTGGTTCTGTGGAGCCAAAATCGATGTCGGCACAGGCAAATTGGATCAAATGGCCTTCTTATGCTTAGTTTGCTTTGTCTCCTTTGAAGTTTGTGAAATTGTGCAGTAATAGAACATAGAACAATACAGCGCAGTACAGGCCCTTCGGCCCACGATGTTGCACCGACATGGGAAGTCAAAAACTAAAGGCCATCTAACCTACACTATGCCATTATCAAGCATATGCTTATCCAATAAACTTTTAAATGCCCTCAATGTTGGCGAGTTCACTACTGTTGCAGGTAGGGCATTCCACGGCCTCACCACACTTTGCGTAAAAACCCTACCTCTGACCTCTGTCCTATATCTATTACCCCTCAATTTAAGGCTATGTCCCCTCGTGCTAGCACCTCCATCCGCGGGAGAAGGCTCTCGCTGTCCACCCTATCTAACCCTCTGATCATTTTGTATGCCTCTATTAAGTCACCTCTTAACCTTCTTCTCTCTAACGAAAACAACCTCAAGTCCATCAGCCTTTCCTCATAAGATTTTCCCTCCATACCAGGCAACATCCTGGTAAATCTCCTCTGCACCCGTTCCAAAGCTTCCACGTCCTTCCTATAATGAGGCGACCAGAACTGTACGCAATACTCCAAATGCGGCCGTACCAGAGTTTTGTACAGCTGCAACATGACCTCATGGCTCCGGAACTCAATCCCTCTACCAATAAAGGCCAACACACCATAGGCCTTCTTCACAACCCTATCAACCTGGGTGGCAACTTTCAGGGATTTATGTACATGGACACCGAGATCCCTCTGCTCAGCCACACTGCCAAGAATTTTACCATTAGCCAAATATTCCGCATTCCTGTTATTCTTTCCAAAGTGAATCACCTCACACTTCTCTACATTAAACTCCATTTGCCACCTCTCAGCCCAGCTCTGCAGCTTATCTATGTCCCTCTGTAGCCTGCAACATCCATCCACACTGTCTACAACTCCGCCGACTTTAGTGTCGTCTGCAAATTTACTCACCCAACCTTCTGTGCCCTCCTCTAGGTCATTTATAAAAATGACAAACAGCAACGGCCCCAGAACAGATCCTTGTGTTACGCCACTCTTAACTGAACTCCATTCTGAACATTTGCCATCAACCACCACCCTCTGTCTTCTTTCAACTAGCCAATTTCTGATCCACATCTCTAAATCACCCTCAATCCCCAGCCTCTGTATTTTCTGCAATAGCCGACCGTGGGGAACCTTATCAAACGCTTTACTGAAATCCATATACACCACATCAACTGCTCTACCCTCGTCTACCTGTTCAGTCACCTTCTCAAAGAACTCGATAAGGTTTGTGAGGCATGACCTACCCTTCACAAAACCATGCTGACTATCCCTAATCATATTATTCCTATCTAGATGATTATAAATCGTATCTCTTATAATCCTCTCCAAGACTTTACCCACAACAGACGTGAGGCTCACCGGCCTATAGTTACCGGGGTTATCTCTACTCCCCTTCTTGAACAAAGGGACCACATTTGCTACCCTCCAGTCCTCTGGCACTATTCCTGTAGCCAATGATGACATAAAAATCAAAGCCAAAGGCTCAGCAATCTCTTCCCTGGCTTCCCAGAGAATCCTAGGATAAATCCCATCAGGCCCCGGGGACTTATCTATTTTCACCTTGTCCAGAATTGCCAACACTTCTTCCCTACGCACCTCAATGCCATCTATTCTAATAGCCTGGGTCTCAGCATTCTCCTCCACAACATTATCTTTTTCCTGAGTGAATACTGACGAAAAGTATTCATTTAGTATCTCGCTTATCTCCTCAGCCTCCACACACAACTTCCCACCACTGTCCTTGACTGGCCCTACTCTTACCCTAGTCATTCTTTTATTCCTGACATACCTATAGAAAGCTTTTGGGTTTTCTTTGGTCCTACCTGCCAAAGACTTCTCATGTCCCCTCCTTGCTCGTCTTAGCTCTCTCTTTAGATCCTCCCTCGCTTCCTTGTAACTATCAAGCGCCCCAACTGAAACTTCACGCCTCATCTTCACATAGGCCTCCTTCTTCCTCTTAACAAGACATTCCGCTTCTTTGGTAAACCACGGTTCCCTGGTAATGGTTTAAACTTTTCCTAATCTTTCTAACCACACACACATATTCAACGCATTTCAGTTATAACCATTTAAGAAATGCTCTATTCTGCTTAACAGTCAGAACCCAACTTGTTTTGATGAATCATCTACACTACATTGCAACAAATCAATCTTTCTACCTATGGCAGAGAATGTGCCCAAACACACAAATACATGCAGCTAAGAAAGCTTTGGAAGCCAGTTTAGAACTTGCAGCCAAAGCTCATATGGCTTTTTTTTTTTTTAAAAGCAGGACACCAAATAGTAAAAAAAAGCAGCAACGTGCTGATTTGACAATTGAATTGATGTGGGAAAATAAGGCCGAAACAACATGTTGCAAATGTTAGTGCTACTTATGTAACTGACACTACAGCTTTTATAAAGGCTCATACAAAACATTTTCTACAGTGACCTTCTTAGGACGCAGGGATAATGTGCAGAATAAACAGCACACAAGTTATTAATAATGAGGGTGAAGCAGTTAACCAATTGTGTGCAGGTGCCCGGTTCCTTTGGTAGCCCAATTAGAATGGGGGAATTTTTCTTTTGAAACCACAAACCAATGACTTTCAGCCAAATAACCATCGCAAAACAGTTGCAACTTCATGGCAAAATGGCAGTGGTCAGCGCTGGATGGACAGCTGCCATTCTGAGAGCGTCACTGTGCAACCTTGTTACCATATTGCATGTGGTCTGTTACACTGTAGTTACACTTGTCTGTGTCCCTGGAAACAAAGTGGTACAAGCATGTTCTGTATTGGCAGTGGGTGCATGTTTCAAATGTAGCGTGTTGGGACATACTTTGAGCTCAGTGCAATCTTAAAAATACTTCTACCCAATCAGCATAAGAGGCATCACGGCTTAATTAATCCATATACCTTCTTTTCAGGAACTGTGCTGCTCAAGATGGGAAAAGGATAGATATTAAAACATTATCCTTTTGAAAAAAAAAAATAATCGAAAATCTTAAATTTCAAACATTTCTGAAAGGAAATACTAAATCTAGCTTCATGGACACCAAGAAGGTACAAGATCCAACTCATGTAGCGTAGCACAGAATCAAATCAATTTCTTTAACTTGTTCCATTGGCTCCCACTTCTGGTACAATATTGGAGCACCGATTTCATAAAAAAGGATAGTCAGAAACAGATCAAAAGTACCTCAACTCCTCACCAATTTGTTGCTGCATACCACACCTTTCCCCAGTGTGTCACACACTAAGCAACTCAAGACACAGCAGACTCAACTATTGGTACGAGTCACTCTGTCTTTCAGAACATGAGACCGTGTATTCTCATTAATGGGCTTTTACATTGAGCACAGACCCACTGGCCGAGAACTATCTTGAGTGGACACAAGGTAAGATGCTAAACATGCCAACGGGATGTGTGGGAAGTTTTAAAATGGAGTGTGGGAAGGTTCTCTTTCTGTTCCCCAAAAGTAATTTGTTTTTCTGCAGGGGAGGGATTATAATTATAAATATATTAATGAAATTTAATGTAGAGCTGATGGCATGGAATTGAATAATTTCATGAGTGTAAAACCACACTGTACTGTCCTGACACAGGAAACACTGCAACAAGGTTCAACACCGCAAAGACTTCATAATCTTTCGAAAGGCCTTCCTTCGTTGCCAGAACTTAAAATAGTTTCAGTGGAGCTACTGCAGGCTGGCAAGTTCATCCAGCCAATCACTCCTGCATTGTCTGGCAGTGGCTGCAAATTCGAATAGGAATAAGTTTCCCACTCAAGTTCCTGCAGGAGGAAGGCAAGCAATAATAAGAGCCTATTTTCTGGATGATGAAACTTGGGTGAACTTATGGTCAAGAATTATTCCAAAGCCATACACTAGTTTCTATGGAAATCAGGGAATGGCTTGGGATTCTCTTTTTCTGGACAGAGTTTACAAATAGCACAATAGTTTACATTTTAATGTGCTACCAGTGGTCTGATGTGGAGACATTTTTAAACCATCCATATTAGGGCCATTAGCAGACCACTAGCCCATACCCAGTTTAAAATTAAGAAGTTGAACTGGTAAGGGTTGCAAGAAGGATAATTTGTTCTCAGTTCCCTCTTCTAGGACGATCAGATGGCTTCAAGGAACAGCTCACCAGTGTGAGAAGAGCAATCTTACTTTCTAGTAGTTGAAGTGCCATGTTTGAGCTCCAAGACGACTGGTTAATGATTACATTAATTTAGTCCATTCTGGGCTAAAAATATATAAGCAGCAACATTAAAAGAGGAAAACACAATGGTCAGCTTTATCTACAACCCTTCCCATCTAGGAGAAGTCAGATAGCTTGGAATTGGGGAATTTGATGAATGGGATTCTAGACCAATTGCATTCCCTCTCCTCAGGAACAGCTGGTGGGTGTGTCCAGAACCAGGGGTCACAGTCTGAGGATTCAGGGTAAACCATTTCAGACAGAGATGAGGAGACATTTCTTCACCCAAAGAGAGATGAGCCTGTGGAATTCATTACCACAGGAAGTAGTTGATGCTAAAACATTGAATATATTCAAGAGGCGGCTATATATAGCACTTGGGGAGAATGGAATCAAAGGCTATGGGGAAAAAAATCAGGATTAGGCTATTGAGTTGGATGATCAGCCACGATTGTGATAAATGGCGGAGCAGGCTCGAAGGGCCAAAAGGCCTCCTCCTACCTATGTATCATCCCTTCACACAGTGGGTGCAGGGTGTGGTATACCAGAAACTTCTGTTCAAGTGGTTTTCAGAGGACGAGAAGGTAAAGAGATAGATGACAGATACGTACGAAGGAGACAGAGGGAGAACGTAACCATGTGAAGACAACCTGCCGCCCCGTTTGAGACGCTCCGAACGGAAATTTTCATAGTGAAGATCCTGGGTCACCTCCTGCAGATCCTGCATGTGTGTACTAGAGGATTGAAAGAAAATGGGGCACATTAGAATTATTTTTTTGGGAACAAGCTGCATAATGCAGCTAATTAATCTTCCTCAAACTGAGCAGGACCAAATATAAAATCCAACAGCAGTCCACGTCAGTCAATATTTACATGTTCAACACCATATTGATCAGTGCTTAAAGTACAACCAGTCTAGAAATAGTAAAAGATTCCATCAAAACAACCCTAACAATGAGCAGTTCTAAGAATCATCAAACTTGATGCCAAACAAATGCACACCTTGAACCCAGATGAAGCTTTGATACGCTCCCAGCTGAAGGGTTAGATGCTCAGGGTAAATGCGACGCTTGTGGTATTAAGCCAAACAGCAACCATGTTCAATCGTAGATCTACAGTTAGTTGACCTTAACCAAGACGATAGTAAAAGTACAATAACTGGTCTCCTTTTCTGGATCACTACCCCTCAAACTTCCACCAAGCAACTACAGGAGCAGACTTGTTCTGGGTCTGTAAGTTAATTAACCCACCAATACTCAAATACCCAAAGAATTGGACAAAGCATCGAAGGACTGCAAGAGATGAGCAAAACTATACCACAGCATGAATCAGTTCCACAGAGAGGGAGGGAGGAGGGCCGGGGGGGGGGGGGAGGAGTTCTGAAGGAGAGAAAAAAACCCCTAAAAAGAACACTCATTTTTCTCCAAATGTTTATGCACAATGTTTTTGTACAAACATTCCAAACTGACCTTATACCAGTCAGTTCATGTGTTATCAGCCTTCCATGGGATATGGGCACAGGTGGCAATGCCAGAATTTGCTGCCCATCCCCAACTGCCCTCGAGAAGGTGGTGGTAGCCACCTACTTAAGCAGTTTCAGTCTTTCAGAAGGGGACAGTAAACCTGATGGACAGTCTTCCCGCTATAAACTTAAAGTGCCCAGTACTCTTTTTTTTCCAATTAAGGGGCAATTTAGTGTGGCCAATCCACCTAACCTGCGCGTCTTTTGGATTGTGGTTGCGAGACCCCACCCCTGAGAATGTGCAAACTCCACACGGACAGTGGCCCAGGGCCTGGATCAAACCTGGGTCTTCGGTGCCGTGAGGCAGCAGTGCTAACTACTGCGCCACCATGCAGCCCTGCTGAGTGGACAGTTAAGAATCAACCACATCACTGTGGGTTTGGAATCACATGTAGGCCAGACCAGAAGGTTTTCTTCCTTACAGGACAGGTTTTTAAATCATGCCCATGATAGTTTCATGGTCAGTATTACTAAGACTAGCTTTCAATTCCAGATTTCATTAATTAGAGGCGGTGGCTTGAACCAGTGTCACTAGAGCGTTAGCCTAGTCCACCAACATTACCAAGACACCACTATCTGTCTGAAAGCTGCATTGTGGGGTGCATGGATCAACACGTAATGACATGTACAGCCAGGGCACTTACATTAACATGGTCCTCAGCTTCAGGAAGTCATTGTGCTCTGGATTCTCCACTTCCACCACTCCCCATGGATACAGACGCCCTCGGACCTTTTTACCTTTTGCCTCAATCAACTGATTCGATCCAACAACACCAAAAGGGATACTGGTCTGTATTCACAAGAGGGAACAACATTGCAAATGTTTCAAAACTGACCCACCTGAAAAATCAACTTCCCCCAAGGCAATGCTGCCAGGTGCCAGATGCACATTTGACCAAAAGCTTTATAGAGAGTTGTGGCATCGAGTGAGAACATGGATACATAATCAATCCTCAAGGTCAGGCATAACCTTATACATCTGCTGATGGAGAGACTGGATGTGCATGCCTGAGAGATTATTTACTCACAGGTGAATCAAACATCTCAATAGACACCAAAACAAATGTTTATCTGCGTTCCCACCATTGTACCTCTTCCATGACCCCAGTGTTTATTTTACAAACTATACTTTGTGTGCAAGGTTAAAGTGGTGCATAGGGCGAACTTGACCAGGGCACCTATCAGTGGGTTCTTCCCGGATGTAGAGGATAGCATTGTTCAAGAATGCCCAGTGCTGGTGATCTTTGGAGTGGCGGATTTGCTGGAGCGGCAGGAGAGGAGAGGAGCCAGGTCTTGTTTGGATGAGGGCACCGGTGCCACACAAGGCATCGGCATGGCCGAGAGGTGTGTCGAATTTCTAGTATTCGGGAAAAATTAAGTGTGCCATTAGGGGATCGGAGGAGGGGTTCTATGCTAGGTGGATGCCATACATTGCCTTCTTTAAGGAGCTGGCTGTCCTCAGCAAATTATTTTTTTTGGGGGGGGGGGTATAAAGTTGTATAATTTTACTGGATTATTCTGTTATAATTAACATTTTTTGAATAAAAATATGTATGAAAAAAGTAAGTGACGCTCCCAGGATTTCACTCTGCTCCAGACTTGATCCTGGCCTGGATTTACAGTTTATACTTCAGCACCACTGCAAATCAACACTGTATTGGCCGAGTCTAATGGAATGCAGCCTTAGAGAACTAAGGGATTAATGTATTGTCAGCATCAAACAGTTTACAATGACAGGAGTAAACAAATTCAAGTATGATCCAAACAAGAGTCATATACAAAAAAAAGAATTCTCAGGTAGAGAGATGTGCCCTGGTGCTACTTTTCCCATTTGGACCACAGCCCATTCATTTTCAGGTGAAGGTTGAACAAATAATTATGGCAATAAGTTTCCAAAACATATCCAATGCAACAGTTAAAGACCCTGCAGTTACTCATCAATCACAACTCATTTGAGATTTAATTTCTGCTGTTAAATACCTTAAGGACACGGGTTTGCTCCTTGAAATCCTCATCCTCATCAGATTCCGCATCTGGAAGGTGGTATATCCTAATACTGTGCTCCTCTATCTCATCAAGGATCTTAAAGAAATAACATGGTGAAATTAACAAAAAATTAATATAATTCAAATCGGATCACTGCCACATCTTAAAGAATTGAAATTTAATTAATTGCACAAGGATTGCGAGTTTCAAAAAATGGTTTCACCTACATATCATTGGGACCATAGGTAATGGCAAATGAATGCTTCAATTGCCTTTGTGGCCCTTCATAATGCTATTCCAGTTTCCTCAGTGCCCTTGCTCATTAATATGATGCCATCTACAAATTTAACAAACATACACGAGGGGCAATGCTGCAAACATAGGGACTGGACTTTAGACTGGAGAGTGCAGTATTTGTAGTTCTACTTCCCTTGGATTTCTCTGTACAGATGAGGTTATTCCTAAAATAGCTTCACACATGGGGTCTAGTCCGTTCCACAGCACAATAATGGAATATAAGGAAAATAAATGCGAATGGATTCCTTAGTCATCTTGTTTGCCTTCCAACAGCACATTTAGTGGAGAAAAATATCACAGGTATAAAACCTTTGTTAGGAGTGTTAGGAGGATTTGCGTGATTTGCTCTGTATTGAGGATGGTAAAGGAGGATTTGGGGATGGAGTCCCAAAGAGTAAGGCTGAGTTGGAAAAAAGTTCTGTGCTAGCACAGACAACCTGATTTTCTGTTGCATATTCTATGCTGTAAAAGACTACTATTGAGAATCAGGCCATGTAGGAGGCCAGAGAGGACACAAGTGGCAGGATTGCAATTAAAGAGTACAGGTTGGGAAAGCACTGGTGAAGTCAAGCCAAAGTCATGAATAGCAGTTTGTGAGACAGTGGAGTAGGTCATCCTGACAGCAAACTGAATATGGGATTTAAAGCTCCACTCCGCTCAGGGTTAAAACAGAATAGTGGAACTTGACAGCAGAGAGGGTTAACCTGAGTGAGCTTATGCAGGAATGGAGTTGAATCCAGAGTGTGGACTTTTCCCTTTGCAGAGGCTGAAAGTAATGGTTGGAGTCTGTCCAATATTCCGAGTTAGAAAATTTTACACATTTATGAGTTGATGTTAAACAGGCAGTCTGAGGACATATAATTATATTGAATTTACAGCAGAAAAACATTACAGCAGAGAAACAATCCACAGTCCAAACTGTTCTCGGATAGTATTTTTGAACTTCTTCCTATTTCATGAGTATTACATGAGTATATCTTTCAACTCCTTTCTTCCTCATTTACTTAGCTAGCTTCTCCTGAAGGCATCTATGCTATTCATCTCAAGGAATTCTTTTGATGGGAGCCCCACATTGGTGGGGAATAATGTGAAACAGTCATAGAGATATTGAAGCCGATTTGGTGTCTATTGTCCTCACCAGACCACAAGACGATGATATAGGAGCAGAAATGGCCATTGGGTCTTCTCTGCCATTCGATCATGGCTGATAGGTTCATCCTCCCCATAACCCCTGATCTCCTTATTAATCAAGAAATCCCCTTATTAATTAACACCAGATTTGCACTCGAGGTGCTGTTACCTACAGGACTGCAGAAAGAGCTGGAAGGTGGAATTAGACAGAATAGTTATTTCTTAGAACATAAAGATATGCAGGTTAGGTGAATTGGCCATGATAAATTGCCCCATAGTGTCCAAAAAGGTTAGGTAGGGTTACTGGGTCACAGGGATAGGGTGGACGCGTGGGCTTAAGTAGGATGCTCTTTCCAAGGGCCAGTGCAGACTTGATTAGCTGAATGGCCTCTTTCTGCACTGTAAAGTCTATGATTCTATAGAGTCGACTGCACCATTTAATACAATCAAGGCTGTTCACGTCATGGCCTTAACTCCACCGACCTGCCCGTTCTCCGTAACCATTCAACCCATTACTAATTAAAATTCTTGTCCAATTCCTCAAATTTACTCACTATCCCAGCATCCACCACACACTAGGGTAGTGATTTCCAGATTTACTCCCATTGGGAGAAGTAGTTTCGCCTCATCTGTTTTAATTTGCGACTCCTTATCCTGAGACTACAATCCCTTGTTCTAGAGTGCCCAACAAGAGGAAACATCTGCTCCACATCTATTTTATCCATACCTTTTATCATCTTCTATACCTTAATCTGATCGCCTCTCAGTCTTCTAAATACTAGAGTGTAGTCTTAAACTGTTCAATCTCTCCTCATAAGACAAACCCTCATCTCTGGAATTAAACTAGTGAACCTCCTCTGAACCGTCTCCGATGCCACTACATCTTTCATGGATGATAGAATTTTACAGTGAAGGTCATTCAGCCCATCGAATCTGCACTTGGAAAGAGCACCCTACTTTAGCCCACACCTCCATCCTATTCCCGTAACCCAGTAACACCAATTAACATTTTGGACACTTAAGGGCAATTTAGCAAGGCCAATCCACCTAACCCACACAGACATTGGGAGAATGTGCAGACTCCGCACAGTGACCCAAGCCTTGAATCGAACCTAGGACCCTTGGAGCTATAAAGCAACAGTGCTAACCACAGTGCTACCATGCCGCCCATCCAATCCACTTATGAATGCATACAAGTTTTTGCTATTCTTTGATATTTTGCGCTAGCTTTCTTTCGTAATTTGCCTCGACTCTTTATTACTTTTTCAGTAATCCGCTGTTGATGTTTGAAAGTTTCTCAATCTTCCAGCCTGTCACTGGTCTTTGTAACGTGGTATACCTTAGTTTTTGTCTTTACTTGTCCTTAACCTCCTTGATTAGCTGTGGAGATGTTTTACTCCTTTTACAGTCTTTTTTTTCCTCTCTTAAATATACTGTCCCAGAGGGCGGTATGTAGTTGAAGAAAAGATCTGGCCAGGATAATAAAAGAGAGCTGGAGGAGAATGTATTGGAGATATACTAGCCCCACTGGTACATATAGAATTCAAAGGGCGTTCCAATGAAGTGGGTCATGGAAACGACGCATGGTGACAGATGATATGGCAAACTATTGGATGATGCAGACGGATCAAGAATGATAAAAGGACCAAAGTTCCCAAAGGCAGATAGGGTATTAACTAGATGGATGATTGGATTGCAGAGATATAATTTTCTGTAGTTTGTTAGCTGCTAGTCTCAACCTCAACAATACAGAATTGCATTATCTCTGCAATATAGAAATAGGACATGTAATCTTTGCTGCTATGCATATCGTACAAGAACCGCCTCCCTCTCTAATTACCTCTCCTCACCCTGGCACATACCCCTCTATTTGTCTCCCTCCTGTTCTGCTATTTCCCATTACTGAGCCCCAAATTTAATAGGACGAGAACCAGCCAGGAATGACCCCATCCAAATAACACCTTCATAGTTTGAATTTTAAAAACATAACTCGTCAAACATGTCAATTATTACAGTAATCCAGTACACACAGCTCACTGAGGACCTCTGGTAACCATAGCTTGGTACTGCAGCATTTCAGAACCAAATGGATATGCAAAATATCTGGCCAAGTAGAATTGAAAAAAGGCATTTGTCAACACTGCTCATTTTTGTCCTACTTTGAAGATTGATATTTTCTTCTCACAAGTGCTTAATTATTTTGCAGTGCAGCAAAGATGGGCAGCACCGAAAAATGTATTCGGAAACCACACTGATCCAAGACATCAGGGGTGGGGTTCTCCGCCGGCGTGATTCACCAGGTCCAATAGGTTGCAGAATGATGCAGTAATAGGATTGCAACACTGGAGGTCACTAGTAGTTGGGTGTCTTGCAGCAAAGGCAGTCAACTAGAAAACTGGAGCTTCTGGAAGTGGCGCGAGTGGATAGTTCAGCATTTTAATTTGCTCCCACAGGACTTGCAACATTTTCTGATTCCGGTCATGTAGTTAGTTCCCAGAATTGCCTGACTGGAAATTTCAAGTCATCAGTTGATTTTAAACAGAAGAACGCAGCATATGCACAATTTACTTGAGAATAAGTCAGCAGCTAAATTAAAAGGGAATCAAAAATCTTTTGCAAACATAATCAGAAAAAGTTGAGTCAAAAGAAAGGCTGGGGGGGGGGGTGTCAATTTGGGACAAAGATGTAGAAGGCAGGCTTGGGGGGTACTAAATGAGTACTTTGAATCTGTTTTCATCAGAGAAGAGAATGCTGTCACTATAGCAGTAAAAGAAGCAGTAATGTGTTGGTTGGGTCAGACAAAAATATTTGCTTGGCCTGGATTTCAGGATGCATCTTGGGTCTGAGGAAAGTACGGGTGGAAGCTGCAGAGCTTCTGGTCTCCTACTCCTCCCAGGATATGGAGGGGTGCCAAAGGACTGTAAATTGTCAAACCTCTGGTAAAATGAAGGGGAGTGGAATAAACTCAGCAACTGCAGCCCAGTCAGCCCAATTTCTGTGCGATTACAATAATCCAAACCAAACTGGCACTTGTAAAAGCACGGGCTAAAAATGAACAACACTGATTCATTAAAGGCAAATCATGTTGGACTAGCTTCATTGCGTCCTTTGATGAAGTAACGGGTCATGGGAATGGTGTAGTCGGTTTTGTGTAAATGGATGTTCACAAGGTGTTCAACAAAGTGCCGTATAATAGATTTGTTAGCAAATTCAAGCCCATAAGATGGAGGGATAGTGGCAACATGAATACAAAATTGGCTCAGGGATTGAAATTGGTGAATGTTTCTTTACTAAATAGGAAATTAGAAAATGCTGTTCCTCACTGGTTGACATTGAATCTTTGATGGGCCGACTTGGATACACAGGACAGGAGTCGGTTAGCTCAGGTGGTTGGACAGTTGGTCCATGATATAGGGAAATACAACAACGCGGGTTCAATTTCCGCACAAGCGGAAGTTATTCATGAAGGCCTGACTTCTCAATCTTTCCCCTCACCTGATGTGTGGTGACCCACAGGTTAAATCACCACCAGTCAGCTCTCTCTCAAAAGGGGAGAGCAACCTATTGTCCTCTGGGACTGTGGAAACATTAAAAAATGTTTTGGTTTTTTTTTAAATACAGGGTATAATCTCAGTTTGCCGATACAATGAAAATCAGAAATGTAGTAAACAATTGTTTTAATATTAGGGACATTCAAGCGGCTATTGGATAGGTACATGGATTACGGTAGAATGCTGGGATGTAGATTGATTTGTTCTTAATCTAGGACAAAAGTTCGGCACAACATAGTGGGCCGAAGGGCCTGTTCTGTGCTGTATTTTCCATGTTCTATGTTCTTATCAAATCTTTTCTTCGTGTTGTCTGATCAGAGAACAATCCCAGCTTCTCCAATGTCTCATTCCTGGTATCACTCTGGGGGAGGTGACTCCATAATTAACTCCACCACCTCAAACAACAGGGGAGCCCAGCCTTGTGCGAAAGACACGGCTGAAGAATTTGCTACAATTTTCAGACAGGTGCTGAGTGGATGATCCATCACGGTCTCCTCTAGAGTTTCCCAGCATCATAGATGCCAGTCTTTAGCCAATTAAATTCATTCCATGGAATATCAAGAAACTGCTGAAGGCACTGGATACTGCAAAGGCTGTGTCTCCTGACAATATTCCGGCAATAGTACTGAAGACTTGTGCTCCAGAACTTGCCGCATTCCTAGCCAAGCTGTTCCAGCACAGCTATAACAGTAGCATCTATCCGGCAATGTGGAAAATTGCCCAAGTGTCCTAATCACAAGAAACAGAACAAAAATTAACCCATCCAACTACCAGCCCAGAAGGGGTCATCAAGTGCTATCAAGCGCCGTTTGCCAAGCAATAATCTGCTCACATACGCAGTTTGGGTTGAGTTCGGACATAGCCACCCGGCTCCTTACCTCATTACTGCCGGATTCAAACATGGAGAAAGGAGAAGTGTTTCTTACAGCAGGAAGGCAGGAGAAGATAGATTGAAGGTGATTGGCAAAGAACCAGAGGTGCCATGAGGAAATCACTTTCTCACATCAGGTTGCGATCGGATATATTCTGACTGAAAGGATCAGAGAACAATCCCAGCTGGAAGTAGAGAACTAATAGGCCAAGAGCAGGAGACTAGTTGGATAGGCTCGACCAAAGAGATGGGACAGTGGTCCAGATGCACTCTTCCTGTCAGAACACGTTCATATGAAAATGTCTGGTTTTATCATCTTTGGCTTAATTAAACACAGGTGTGCCCGACGTAAATGAAGAGTGTGAGAAATGAAACACGAAAAGTTATACACGAGCACTGGAGTCAGGAGGTGGGTGCTGACATTTAAATAGAGGCCTGTGATGTAACTCAGGTAAAGAAATTATTCAATAATTTTTTTTTTTAAAGTTCAGTTTCTGTTCTAACTTCATGCATCCAGAGAATCTCATCTTTAAAGTCACACAGTTTGAGAATACCTACCAAATCATAGAATGGCTACACAGCACAGAAGGATGCCATTCAGCCTGTCAAATTTGTGCCAGCTCTTTGCAACAGAAATTTAGCTAATCCTATTCCTCTGCTTTCCCTATAACCCCAAAGATTTTCCTTTACCTGTTAACATACTAACAAGGAGTAGGCCATTCAATCCCTCAAGCCTGTTCCACCATTCAAAGATCATGGCTGATCAGATAGCAATTTAAAATCTGCATCCTGCCTACCCCCGATTCAACGACAGTTTCTACCACGATTTCAGGACAGGAGTTCCAAAGATGGCCGACATCGTAGCCATGATTGCTGTCTCTCAGCACCAGGCACGTGGATTCAATACCAGCCTTGGGTAACTGTGTGTGTTCCCCGTTTCTGCGTGGTTCTCCTCCAGGTGCTCCAGTTTTCTTGCAGTCTGATGTAGGTAAGTGGGATTACAGGCTTAGGCGGGGTGGCCATTTGGCAGGTTGCCCTTTCGGCAGGTTGGTGCAGGCCAATGGGCCGAATGGCCACCACCTGCACTGTAGAGATTCTATGATTCTAAACCCTCTGAGCAAAAAAAGTCACCTTTTCTCAGTTTTAATAAGAAGAATCTTTATCAGTGTCACATGTAGGCTTACATTAACACTGCAAATTCCCCAGTCACCACACTCCGGCGCCTGTTCAGTTATACTGAGGGAGAATTCAGAATGTCCAATTCACCTAACAGCAAGTCTTTTGGGACTTGTGGGAGGAAACCAGAGCACCCGGAGGAAACCCACTCAAACACGAGGAGAATGTGCAGACTCCGCACAGACAGTAACCCAAGCCGTGAATCGACCCACATTCCTGGCGCTGTAAAACAACAGTACCAAGCACTGTGCTACCGTGCCTCCCAAATGGCGCCCTTATTTTCAAACACTACCTAGTTCTAGATTCTCTCACAAAAAGAAACATCCTCTCCTCGTCCATCTTGTCAATCTTGTATGATCAATGAAGTTAGGGGCAGCATGGTGGCACAGTGGTTAGCATTGCTGCCTCACAGCACTGAGGATCCAGGTTCGATCCTGGCACCGGCCATTGTCTCGGTGGAGTTTGCACATTCTCCCAGTGTCTGCGTGGGTTTCACCCCCACAATACAAAGATGTATTGATGGGTAGGTGAATTGGCCATGCTAAATTGCCCCTTAATTGGAAAACTATAGAATTGGGTACTCTGTTAATGAAGTCACCTCTTACTCTTTGAAATTCCAGCAAATACAAGCCTAGCCTGTCCATCCTTTCCTCATACAACTCACCCACTCCAGGTACAAGTCCAGTAAACCTTCTCTGAACTGCCTCTGAAGGAGACAGTGGACTGGTCCATATTTAATAATTCAGTGACCAACTTAAATGAGTATGCCACCACCGTCACAGACTTCATCAGAATGTGTGGACAACTGCGTACCGAAAACTATGGCTCAAATCACAAGACTGACTCCCTACTGAAGACGGCTGAGGTGTTCAAGTCAGGCTACCCTGACCTCTACAAGAAATCCAGGTACGCCCTCCGCAAAGCCATCCGAGATTCCAAGAGAGAATATCAGACCACGTTAGAGTCACAGACTAATGTTACAGACTCTCGGCGGTTGTGGCAAGGCCCAAACAACATAACGGGCTACAAAGTGAAGCCGAGCAGTATCTCCGGCAGCAGCACAGCTCTCCCCAATGAACTCAATGCATTCCTGCTCGGTTCGAGCAGGAGACCAATGATCCTCTGTAGAGTGTCCCAGCAGCCCATGACACACCCATACCCACCGTCATAGTTTCGGAGTCAGATCGGCCTTCCTGAAAGTGAACCCTTGGAAGGCGACGGGATCACTCAGAGCCTGCGCGGACCAGCTGGCTGATATGTTCATGGACATCTTTAACCTGTCCCTACTCCGTTCCAAAGTCCCCACCTGCTTCAAGAAGACCACCATCATACCGGTCCGAAAGTAGACAGCATCTCCCTGGCCCTACAGTCATCCCTAGAGCATCTTGACAAAAAGGACTCCTACATCAGACTTCTACTTATTGACTACAGCTCCGCCTTTAACACCATAATCCTAGCTAAGCTCATATCAAAGCTCCAAAACCTAGGACATGGGTCCTCACTCTACAACTGGATCCTCGATTTTCTGACCCACAGACCACAATCAGTAAGAATAAACAACACCTCCCCCACAATAGTCCTCAATACCAGGGCCCCGCAAGGCTGCAGATATTACAGATAATAATATCCGTCTCCGGGCGACCAGGGAAGCAAAGGCCAGAACGTCTGCCTCTTTCTCCTCCTGGATTGCCGGATCTTCCGACACCCCGAAAATCACCACGTCTGGGCTCGGTGCCACCCTTGTTTTTAACACCGTGGACATGACATCTGCAAACCCCTGCCAAAACCCCTACACTTTGGGCATGCCCAGAACATGTGAACATAGTTCGCTGGCCCTCCAGCACACCTTGCACACCTATCTTCTACACCAAAGAACCCACTCATCTGGGCCACGATCATGTCAGCCCGGTGAACAACCTTAAACTGTATCAGGCTGAGCCTGGCATATGTTGCGGACACGTTGACTCTACTCAATGCGTCCACCCTGAGACCATCCTCTATTTCGCCTCCCAGCTCCTCCTCCCACTTGCGCTTCAGCTCCTCCGGCTGCATCCCCTCTGACCCTGTAAGTTCCTTGTAGATGTCAGAAACCCTCCCTTGTCCCACCCACACTCTGGAAACTACCCTGTCCTGTATCTCCCTTGGTGGTAGGAGCGGGAAGGTTGAAACCTGCCTACGTAGGAAGTCCCGCACCTGCAGGTACCTAAATTCGTTTCCCCTCGCCAATCCAAATTTCTCCTCCAGCTCCCTCAGGTTAGGAAAGCTCCCGTCTATAAACATATCCCCCATTCTCTCAATCCCTGCTCTCTGCCATCTCCCAAACCCCCCCCCCATCCATCCTTCCCGAGACAAACCGGTGATTATTACCGATTGAAGACCACACCGATGCTCCCTCCACTCCCACGTGTCTCCTCCATTGCCCCCAAACTCTCAGGGCCACCACTCAGGGCTGGTGGAGTACCGTGCCGGCGGGAACGGCAGAGGCGCCGTTATCAACGCCCCCAAGCTGGTGCCCTTACATTAGGCCGCCTCCATACGCTCCCATGTCGACCCTCCCCCCACCACCCACTTCCTGATCATGGCTATATTCGCCACCCAATAGTAGTTACTGAAGTTTGGCAGCACCAGCCGGTCCTCTCCCCGGCTCTGCTCAAGCATCCCCTTTTTTTTTTCTTTTTTTTTACTCGCGGGGTCTTGCCCACCCATACAAACCCAGTGATCACTTTGTTGACTGGTTGTAGTAATCCACGGAAGGCAGGAGTTCCGTCACCACACCAATATTTATTTACAATAACGATATTACAGGAGCAGCTACAAACAGTGCTGCTAGCAGTCCAGTCATTTTAAGACAGGCTCACAAAGCCTACACAGGTGTTTATATGGGCCTCCTCAATGAGCTATCATTGAGGGAGCTCATACTCCAATTAGCCAACCAATAAAGCCAATTGGAGTTCATTACACCCCTCCCCCCCAAGGTCCGAGGAATTCCTGCCAGCTGGCATTCTTCCTGCTCCTCATGTCTGGGTCTGTCACCTGTGTCGTCCACCGGGTCGTTCTCCGAAGTGGTTGGGGTGTACCTTATAGGTGTCCGTCTTTTCCTTGACGACCTCCTTGGAAGTTGTTCTTCCTCCTCCTTGGGGGAGGAGTCGCGGCGGCCTCCTCAAACGTGTCCATCTCCAACTCTGACGACTAGATGACGGGGTCTGGAGAAATTGCTCGGGGCTGGGGTGTGGGTATCCTTTCCGTCTGGGCTATCCCAGCTTGAGGCGGTCCTGCATCGCCTGCCTCCAGGTGTTGTTCTGCTGCCCTTATTTGGTCTAGGTGTTTCTTCAGCACCTTACCTTTCGAAACCTCATAGGATATGGGCCCTGTTTGGGACTCTACCGTGCTTTTGACCCACGTTGGTCCATTCCCATAATTCTTGGCCCAAACCGGTGCCCCCACCTGGAAATGTCTCTGCTGCCGACTATTACCATGCCCCCTGCGTTGGGCCTCCTGTTGTTTCTCCACTTTCCCCGTTAAATTTGGGAAAAGGAGACTCAGCCTCGTTCGCAGTCGCCTTCCCATTAAGAGTTCAGCTGGCGGTATGCCCGTTGTGGAATGCGGTGTGGTCCTGTAATCAAACAGCCAGCGGGAGAGCTTTGTGTCCATTGACGCTGCGGCTGCTTCTCGAGTCCCGCTTTAAGTGTCTGGACCGCTCTCTCTGCCAGGCCGTTGATCGCTGGATGGTAAGCGGCCGTTTTGATGTGACGGACCCCGTTTTCCTTCAGGAATTTTCCAAATTCCCCACTTGTGAATGCCGTTCCGTTGTCCAATACCAATACCTCCGGAAGTCCATGTGTTGCAAACGAGGCCCTGAGCTTTTCAATTGTCGATGCTGTGCTTGCCGCATTTACCCGGTGGACGTCCGACCATTTGGAGTGGGCGTCCACTATCACCAAAAACATTGAGCCCATGAAAGGGCCGGCGTGGTCAATATGCAGGCGGGTCCACGGTCTGCCTGGCCATTCCCACAGGTGCAATGGCGCCGCTGGTGGCACTCTTTGCCCCTGTTGGCACTCCTGGCACCGACGTACCAAGGCTGCTATGTCTGTCTCCAAACCTGGCCACCAAACGTAGCTTCGAGCTAGCATCTTCATTTTAGACACCCCTGGGTGTCCGTGATGTAACTCGGTTAAGATTGCCTGACGGCCCTGAGCTGGGACTATTACCCGGGCTCCCCATAATAGGATACCGTCTTCTACGGTTATTTGGTCCCTTCTGCTCCAGTATGGGTGCATCTGGGGCTCCACTGGTCTTTCCAGTTCCCCTGTTAGCAGTAAATGCTTCATCTTGGCTAAAACTGGGTCTTTTTGCGTCCACAACCGAATATGTTGTGCGTCTACTGGTAGGGTGTCTAAAAAATTTAGAGTCATTACTGTCTCCTCTACTTTTAGTATTTGCGGTCGAGTGTCCGGGAGGGGAATTCTGCTCAAAGCATCTGCATTTGCTACTCGCGTTCCCAGTCACGTGGGGCCAGAAAAACACATTTTTCCCTTTTTAGCCGTACGCCTGCCTTTGCGAAACGCCTGAGCACTTCCTCCAGGTTCCTTAAGTGTTCCCTGTTTGTCCTACCAGTGATTAAGACATCGTCCAAATAAATCGGCACCTGCGGTAGTCCCTGCAGAATATTTTCCATCGTACGCTGGAATATAGCGCAGGCTGATGACACTCCAAAAGGTAGCCTAGTATAACGAAAAAGGCCCTTCAGGGTGTTGATCGTAGCGAACCTCTGGGAGTCCTGGTCCAGTTTTAACTTCAGGTAGGCGTGGCTCATGTCCAGTTTCGTGAACAAAAGCCCACCTGCCAATTTGGCATATAGGTAGTCTATTTTCGGGATTGGGTATTGGTCCAGCAATGCGTATTTATTTACCGTCTGTTTGAAATCTCCACAGAGACGTATCGAGCCGTCTGGCTTCAAAATTGGTACCACCGGCGCTGCCCATTCAGAGAACTATACTGACCTGATAATGCCGTCGCGCCGTAACCTTTCTATTTCGTCATCTACTTTCTTCCTTAATGCAAAAGATACCGGCCTGGCATTACAAAGTTTCGGAAGGGCCACGTGTAAAGTTGCTTTGGCGCCTATGATTTCCCCCAAACCTTCCTGGAAGACCTCCGGGTATTTTTGGAGTACTCCACTCAACTGCCCGCTTCCACTCTGGAAAAATTTCATCCAATCTAATTTTAGGTCTTTCAGCCAGTTTTGTCCAATTAAGGTCGGTCCGGAGCCCTCTACTATCATCAACGGTAATCTGAGCAATTGTTTCTCATATTCCATGGGTACATGAGTCGTACCTAGAACTTCCAGGGGTTCCCCCGTGTAGGTTTTAAGTTTCGTCAATGTTTTTGTTAGGGTTACTAGCTGGAGTCCATCTTTGATTTTTCTAAATGCTGCCACTCCCATTACGGATATGGCCACACCAGTGTCTATTTCCATTATTGTCGGCCGCCCGTTCACCCATGGGGTAATCTAAATGGGTTCTGCTTTCTTCGTTATAATATTATATAATTGTTCCCCTTCGGAGGAGGATGGGGCGTCTAGGTTGTGTACTTCCCTGCGTCCCCACCTGCTATTCCTCATTTGCCACCTCCTTCTAGGGTTTCTGTCGTTGTTACCCCACTCTGTCTGGTGCCAGAAACGGTCCTCCTCTGTTGGGGGAGCCTCAGCTGGTACTTCCCTCTGTCTCCAGTTAGTCCTGGCAGACTTGGGGGCAGTTCTGGGGTTTTCCTTTTTCCCTCTATTCCTCAGGTTTTTCTTGAGAGCGGCTATCTGGTAGCAGGACCCGTTGTGGTAGTCCCTCTCACAGGTATCTACCTCCATTGGCGTGACCTGTAGTTCCTGCGCCCCACTTGCCTTTTCTAGGGACAGTGCGAGCTGTAACACCTGCCTGCAGTCTAGCCCCGTTTCTGCCAACAGGCGTTTCTGTATTACGAGGTTGCTTATACCACACACTAACCGGTCCCGAAGCATTTCATTTAGCGTCGGGCCGAACTCACATTTTTCCGCCAGCCTTCTCAGACGGGTCAAGAAATGTGACTGACTCCCTGTCTTCCCGCTTCGCTGTGTAGAATCTGTACCTACGCAAAATGAGGGGTGGTTTTGGGTCGTAGTGCTCTTTCACCAATTCCATTAATTCTTGGAAAGTTTTCGTGTCCGGCACATCGGGATAAGTCAGACTACGTAGAATAGGGTAGAATAGTGTAGAGTAGAGTAGAGGGGAAGAATAGGTGGGTCTATTTGCGAGAGTGGTACTGTTATTTGCACTATGTTTTTTGTAATTGGTATCTGCACACTAATGCATATTGTTACTGTTTACAATGCCAAAAATACCTCAATAAAATTGTCTGTTTAAAAAAAAAAAGATGGTAGATGGAAGTGAATAGGAGGTATGCAGGGATGCAGATCCAGTGCTTTTGGATAGAAGGATGGAGCTACAGGCTAGTTTTAATCGGTTGTCCACAAGGCAGAGCACCAACTGAGGCAGTCAAGTGGAACAGTTTGAGTATGGGGAGAAGGCCATGCATGTTGGCAGGCCAACTTCGGAGAGAGGCAGCAGCAGGGTAAATTGTCCAGGTGCGGGATAAGACGGGGAAATTGGGGATGGGGGGGCTGGCGCTGCCCAACCTCTGTGGGTACTATTGGGCTGCCAACGCAGCGATGGTGCGTAAGTGGGTAATGGACGGGGAAGGGGCAGCATGGAAGAGGATGGAGATGGCGTCCTGTGTGGGCACGAGCCTGGAGGCGCTGGTAACGGCGCAGTTGCCGTTACCAGCGGGGGGGTGGCTCGGTGGGAGGGCGAATTGGGTACATGTGTTTGTTGGATGTGGCGGGTGTTATCTCTTTCCTTTTTGTTGTTTGCTTTTTTGTTTTGGTTTTTGTAGTTGCTTTCGTAGTTGGGTGGTTGTTGTTCTTGGGTTTTTACCATGGTTGTTTTGTTAATATTGTCTTGTTGTTTATATTTTGTGAAAATCTTAATAAAAAAAAAAATTTTTTTTTTTTTTTAATTTAAAGACGGGGAAATTGGTGGTGGCTCCATATCGGATTAATAGGGTGTTCGAGGACAATTTGTGTAGGTCGGAGCCACCAGAGATGCAGGAATTCCTGGACGGTTAGGAATACCCTTGTTGCGGGGGGGTGGGGGAAGATAGGGGAATAGGAGGCAAAGGAGGCAATTGGGAGAATGCAGTCGAGGAAGATGGCAGGGCAGGATGGGTTCCCAGTGGAGTATTATTTAGGGACAAGTTGGCACTGCTGATGGTGGGGTGTTTGAGGCGGCGATAGGGAAAGGGGGTGCTGCCATAGACTTTGGGGCAGACCTCGATCTCCTTGCTGCTGAAGAAGTATAAGGATCCAACAGAGGTCTATATCGATATTGAAAGGGAATGTGAAGATATTGCCAAAGGTGCTGGCGGCTGGGTTGGAGGGGTGTCTCCCGAAGGTGATGGGGAAGACCAGACAGGGTTTGTGAAAGGGAAGCAGCTATTCTCGAATATTAGCAGGGTGTTAAATGTGGTCATGACACCGGCAGGGGGAAGAGGGAGACAGAGGTGGTGGTTGGGTTGGATGCAGAAAAGGCATCTGATCAGGTAGAGTGGTGGTATTTGATGGCTGTGGCAGAGCGGTTTGGGATCGGGCCGAGATTTGTGGAGTGGGTAGTTATTGTACAAGGAACCGAGGGCAAGTGTCCACACGAACAATAGGAGTTTGGGTATTTTGCTCTGCACCAGCGGTCCAGGCAGGGGTGTCTCATGTCCCTTCTGTTATTTGCACTAGTGCTTGAGCCTTCGGCCATTGCGCTGAGGAGTTCAGAGGTGTGGGAGGGAGTAGTGCAGGCACCGGGCGGGGGATCCTGGAACTGGAATGTTTGGGTCCTTTGAGGTACAAGTTAAATTTGGACAAAAGTGAACACTTAGTGGTGTACCGGCCAGGATGGAGGCAGGGGCGGGAGGGTGGCATCCAGATTTAGATATCTGGGGGGGGTGCAGATGGCCCAGGGCTTTGCCGGGGGGGGGGGGGGGGGGGAGAGGACTTGGGTCAGAGGGGGAAGAGTCTGCTCTGTACAAACAGCCTTTCTAATAACTATCCTTTTATCAATTTTTAAACCCACCTTGCATCTCAACTACCTCTTCGGTCAGTATGTCTTTGGCAGCACATTCTTCCTCAGTAAAAAGAGATGCAAAGTAGTTTCTCTTTGGCCCTCATTTCCTTTTTCACTTCCCAGCTGAACTTCCTAGATTCAACCTCGTTCTTACTCGTATTAACCATCTGGCATCTGTTACACACACCTGCTACGATCCCCATAGAGACTGAAATTGTGAACTTCCAGTTAATAGCTGAAAGAATGATGCATTAAGATTTCAGGTTCAGCCAGCTACTGCAACAAATTAGAAATTAGGGGCGGGATTCTGCAATAACGGGGCTATGTCCCCACACTGGCGGGAAAACAGGCGCCAATCACTCTGGCGTCAACAGCCCCCCCCCCCCCCCCCCCCCCCCGAGAGTGAGGAATTCTCACCTTTCTCGGGGCCTAGGTTGATGCCAGAGTGGTTCCCCATCTCCAGCCGGCGACAAAGGGCTGGCATGAGTTTGCATTTGCGCAGAACAGCCGGTGTGATCTTGCGTATGTGTGGACCGGCCGACGTATTTCCGTGCATGCATAGAACGGCTGGCATATTTCCGTGCTTGCGCAGGGATTCCCTTCTCCGTGCCAGCCCCGGGCAATATGGCGGAGCCCTACAGCGCGGAGGAAGAAAGGCCCCACACGGAACCAGCCACCCGCAGATCGGTAGGCCCCGATCGCAAGCCAGGTCACTGTGGGGGCCCTCCCCTGGGATCGGATCCGACCACCCCCGCACACTTACCTGCCAGGTCCCGCCGTGTGAGGGGAGTAATTCACGCTGGCGGGATTGAGCAAAACTTTACGCCCACTAAAGGGTGATGCCAGGGGGGCTGCTGTCAACGGCTCCCGACTGGCGTGGCAGGAATCCCACCGGCCCCTGAGAAACGGCGCCAGAGAATAGGACAGCCGGTGTCAGGGCGGGAATCGCCCTTGCCCCGGGATTCTCCGACCCGGCACGGGGTTGGAGAACCCCAGCCCATGTGTTTATTTAATGTCACTATCTTCGCAGGCAACTTCCAATTTAAATCTCAGAATAGCCTTCATGTTCTTAGCCCAACCCAAATAAAAACACGTCACTTGTATACCTCACACTGCCATTTACACAAGATATCTTACTTTCCTATAATTAAACAAAGTGATTCTTAGTTCCTGAGGTTTATTCCTCCTCATTTCTTTTATCAGCCTGGTAGCTTGCAATCCGAGAACAATCTTTCGCAGTGAGGTTTTCTTTTTCCAAAGACTCTTCTTCTAGCCCAAGCTTGGCAACTCTTTCAGCTTCTTTGTAACTCCCCACAGATTTGGGGTTTTCAATTCAAGCGCAACTTCCACCCACATTCCTACGTGCTGAACCAGAGACACATTTTTGGCCTCTAGCAGTTCTCTTTCACAAATCCAGGCAGACTCCTAATATTCCTAACATTAATATACTGGGAAAAGCTGTAACCTGATCTTTACAATGTTTTCCTCTGCATCCTTCCTCATGACAACATGAATCACATGGCCCTGGTATCTCAGTAGAAATTCTAATTAATCATCCTTGAGAGCCCAACTGTTTCATCTTGAAATTAAATGGACAGTTTAGTGTACAACTGTTTACAACCAGACATTCTCAACATTTCTCTGGGACTGGAGACTCAGTCCTCACTAGTAACATACAGGCTTCTGCCATTCTCGCCAAGCAGAAATGCCTTTCACCTTCTTCCTACTAAAACAATCTTAAGCCTTCCTTTGATCTCAAACACCATCAAACCGCCCAGGTTTATTGTCAGTCAGACTTCAGAACAGATCATATGACCCCCCTTTGTTTCAACTTAAAACTGGAGACAGTCCCAAAACACAATATTATAAACTCATATGCAACACCCTCTTTTTATTTCATCTTACTCTAAGTCATTCACACTTCAAGGAGTTGTGATTTTGGTTGTTCCACCTTTCCCCATCAGGGCAATGCACCTCAACCATACCAGGACCACCTCCTTTTTGTCTACCAATCTTTGATTTTAATTAACCCAGGACAAATCCATTCTCAACCTCCTGACTTCTAAAGGGAGGGCAAGACCTGGGGGTACATGTGCATAAAATATTGAAGATGGCAAGGCAGGTTTGAGATGGTGGTTAAAAAGGAATATCGATTCGGAGTTTCATAAATAGAGGAGTATCAAAGCAAGGAAATTAAGACGTAATAATGGTTCGGCCTCAACCGGAGTAGTGTGTCCAATTTTGGTCACCACACTTTAGGACAAATGTGATGGCATTAGAGATGAGTACAGGGAATAGCCACAAGAATGGTCCCAATGACGAGAGACTTCAGTTACATGATCTCACAGGCTGAACACAGACCAACCATACTTGCATATCCATAGGCTTAATTCCAAGTCCAAGATTTCAGAAGTAGATTACTGTTGAATGATCATTCACAACTGAAGAGCATGTCTCTAGAAAGCAAGTCTATTGAAATAAGTTGCTGAAGGGCTGCACTGCAGAGTGCAGCATATGGCACCAATGGACAGAACACAAGTCTGTACATCTAAAAGGAAAAAGAACATGTTGGAAAATCTCAGCAAGTCTGGCAGCATCTGTAGGGAGAGAAAAGAGCTAACGTTTAGAATCCGATGACTCTTTGTCAAAGCATACATCTGTACATCTAATGTACATTAAGCTCCTGATTTAATAATATTCACTTGGAGCAGTTGCTAAATGTGAGTCAGGTATAAAGAGAAACAATACAAGGCCAACCAAACTATTGAAATAATGCCCACCTAGAGTCATTTGCCTTCTTCAAGATCGTGACATCCAGGGCAGCTCATGAATGGATGTTAGAGATAAATGGAATAGCAGCGTTACCAAAAGACAAGTGACAGGAAGGGGATAACCCCAAGATTGTATGAGCTACCATTGCCATGTATCAAGTTTTCATTGGTAATACAGCCGTAAAACTTCTGAACCTGAAATTTGAGTGATCCTCTTAATTTTTCACATAGTGGTTACTGTGCCTACCCTTCTTTTGAGCCTCTCTCTTTCTTTCAGTGTAAGGGTGTCAGCCTTAGCAATGACAGGAACAACGTTCACTTTATTGTGTATAGCCTTCATGAACTCCACATCCAAGGGCTTGAGTCTAAAAAAACAAAAAAATACAATTTGATAAATTGGCGCACAACAGATCTGTGAGCAGTTAAGAGTTCATGGAATAAGTGATAGCAGCAACATGATTACAAAAATGGCCGGATAGGAAACATGGTGAACAGTTGCTTTCTGGATTGGAGGTAGAGTTTGAGTGAGGCTCCCCAGGAGTCACTGGTATAAACCCTGCTCTTCTAAATCTATATTAAGAGCCTATGGGGTGCTTGGCACAATTTTAACATTTAAAATTATTTAAGACGTGGAAATATTGTGAACTAAGAGGAGGGGAGTGTTAAACTTTAAAAAACAGATGGGTGAAAATGGGCAAACTACTAAGTAGTAGATGACATTTAATACAGGAGCCGTGATGATTTTGGCAAGAAGAATGGGAAGAGACAAACTAAAATAAACTGCATGATTCTGAAGCAAGTAGGACCTGGAGGTATATGTGCACAAACTCTAGGATTTAGCAGGACAGATTAAGCGGGCAGTTAAGAAAGTATATGGAGAAATACCGGGGGGGTGGCAATCCTGGTGGGGAAGAGGGTGTCGTTTGAGGCGTCAAGTGTGGTGGCAGACAGCGGCGGGAGGTACGTGATGGTGAGCGGCAAGCTGCAAGGGGAGTGGGTGGTGCTGGTCAATGTATATGCCCCGAATTGGGAAGATGCAGGTTTCATGCGGCGCATGTTGGGCCGGATTCCAGATTTGGAGGTGGGGGGCCTGATAATGGGGGGGGGGGGGGGGGGGGATTTCAACACGGTGCTGGATCCGCCACTGGATCGATCCAGTTCTAGGACGAGTAGGAGGCCTGTGGCGGCTACGGTGCTGAGGGGGTTTATGGACCATATGGGAGGGGTGGATCCTTGGAGGTTCGCGAGGCCGAGGGCCAGGGAATTTTCATACTTCTCCCATGCGCATAATGCCTACTCCTGGATCGATTTCTTTGTTTTGAGTAGGGCGCTGATTGCGGGGGTAGTAGACGCTGAGTACTCGGCGATAGCCATTTCTGACCATGCCCCGCATTGGGTGGACCTCGAGCTGGGGGAGGAGAGGGACCAGCGCCCGTTGTGGCGCTTGGAGGTGGGGCTGCTGGCGGACGAGGATGTGAGGGGGCGGGTTAGAGGATGCATCGAGAGGTACCTGGAGGCCAACGATAGAACATAGAACATTACAGCGCAGTACGGGCCCTTCGGTCCTCGATGTTGCACCGACCTGTGAAACCATCTGAAGCCTATCTGACCTACACTATTCCATTTTCATCCATATGTCTATCCAGTGACCACTTAAATGCCCTTAAAGTTGGTGAGTCTACTACTGTTGCAGGCAGGGCGCTCCACACCCCTACTACTCTCCGAGTAAAGAAACTGCCTCTGACATCTGTCCTATATCTACCACCCCTCAATTTAAAGCTATGTCCCCTCGTGTTGGTCATCACCATCCGAGGAAAAACACTCTCACTGTCCACCCTATCTAACCCTCTGACTAGCTTATATGTCTCTATTAAGTCACCTCTCAGCCTTCTCCTCTCTAACGAAAACAACCTCAAGTCCCTGAGCCTTTCCTCGTAAGACCTTCCCTCCATACCAGGCAACATCCTAGTAAATCTCCTCTGAACCCTTTCCAAAGCTTCCACATCCTTCCTATAATGTGGTGACCAGAACTGCACGCAGTACTCCAGGAGCGGCCGCACCAGAGTTAATGGGGAGGTCCAAGTGGGGACGGTCTGGGAGGCACTGAAGGCGGTGGTTCGGGGAGAGTTGATCTCCATTCGGGCCCACAGGGAGAGAGGGGAGCAGAGAGAAAGGGAGAGATTGGTGGAGGAGATGGTGAGGGTGGACAGGAGGTACACGGAGGCCCTGGAGGAGGGATTGCTGAGGGAGCAGCGCAACCTTCGGGCTGAGTTCGACTTGTTGACCACCAGAAAGGCGGAGGCTCAATGGAGAAAGGCTCAGGGTGCGGTGTACGTGCTTGGGGAGAAGGCGAGCAGGATGCTGGCACACCAGGATGCGGCTAGGGAGATTGGTGGAGTTAAGGACCGGGGAGGAAATGTGGTGCGGAGGGGGGTGGACATTAATGAGGTCTTCAGGGACTTTTATGAGAGACTATATCGGTCCGAACCTCCGGCAGAGAAGGGGGGGGATGGGGCGCTTTTTGGACCGGCTGAGATTCCCACGGGTGGAGGAGGGATGGGTAGAGGGTCTGGGGCGCCAGTTGAGCTTGAGGAGCTGGTTAAAGGGATAGGGAACATGCAGTCGGGGAAGGCGCCGGGGCCGGATGGGTTCCCAGTTGAATTTTACAAGGCGTATGCAGACCTACTGGGCCCCCTGTTGGTTAGGACCTTCAACAAGGCGAGGGAGGGGGGCTTTGCCCCTGACGATGTCTCGGGCGCTGATCTCCTTGATCCTTAAGCGAGACAAGGATCTCCTGCAGTGTGGGTCATACAGGCCGATCTCACTCCCGAATGTGAACACCAAGTTGTTGGCAAAGATCTTAGCCACGAGGATAGAAGATTGTGTGCCGCAGGTTATCCACAAGGATCAAACGGGGTTTGTGAAGGAGCGGCAGCTGAACACTAATATACGGAGGCTATTGAACGTTATTATGATGCCGGCAGTGGAAGGGGAGGCGGAGATAGTGGTGGCGCTAGATGCGGAGAAGGCCTTTGAGAGGGTCAAGTGGGGGTACTTGTGGGAGGTGCTGGAAAGGTTCGGGTTTGGGGAGGGGTTTGTCAGTTGGGTGAGGCTGTTGTATGAGGCCCCAATGGCGAGTGTGGCCATGAATAAGAGGTCGGAGTATTTTCGACTACACCGATGGACGAGGCAGGCGTGCCCCCTGTCCCCCTTACGTTTTACGCTGGCAATTGAACACTGGATATGGCGCTGAGGAAGTCGGGGGATGGGAGGGTGCTGGTCCGGGGTGGGGAGGTGCACCGAGAGTCGCTCTATGCGGACGACCTATTGTTGTATGTGGCGGTCCCGGTGGGGGGAATACCGGTGGTGATGGGGATTCTCCAGGAATTTGGGGATTTCTCAGAGTATAAGCTTAACTTTGGGAAAAGCGAGCTGTTTGTGGTGCACCCAGGGGACCAGGAGGGGGGGGGGATTGGGAGTCTCCCACTGAAAAGGGAGGAGAGGAGCTTCAGGTACTTGGGGGTTCAGGTGGCCAGGAGCTGGGGGGCCTTGCATAAGCTTAACCTCAAGGCTGGTGGAGTAAATGGAGGAGGAGTTTAAGAGGTGGGACATGCTGCCGCTGTCTTTGGCGGGCAGGGTGCAGTCAGTCAAGATGACGGTGCTCCCGAGGTTTCTGTTCTTGTTCCAGTGCCTCCCCATCCTTATTCCAAAGGCCTTTTTCAGGCGGGTTAACAGGAGTATTACGGGGTTTGTGTGGGCACACGGGACTCCAAGGGTGAGACGGGTGTTCTTGGAGCGGGGGGGCTAGCGTTGCCCAACCTCGGTGGGTATTATTAGGCTGCGACGCAGCGATGGTGCGTAAGTGGGTAATGGACGGGGAGGGGGCAGCATGGAAGAGGATGGAGATGGCATCCTGTGTGGGCACGAGCCTGGAAGCGCTGGTAATGGCGCCGCTGCCGCTCCCTCCGACAAGGTATGCCACGAGCCCGGTGGTGGCAGCTACCCTCAAGATTTGGGGGCAATGGAGGCGGCACAGGGGGGAGGTGGGGGCCTCGATGGAGTCCCCGATACGGGGGAACCACCGGTTTGTTCCGGGGAGAATTGATGGCGGGTTCCTGAGTTGGCACAGGGCAAGTGTCAGGAGGCTGGGGGACCTGTTCATAGGCGGGAAGTTTGTGAGCCTGGGTGAGCTGGAGGGGAAGTTTGGGCTTCCCCCGGGGAACACCTTTAGGTACATGCAATAAGGGCGTTTGTCAGGCGGCAGGTGGCGGGGTTCCCTCTGCTGCCGCCGTGTGGGGTTCAGGACAGGGTGCTCTCGGGGGTGTGGGTTGGAGAGGGGAGGATCTCGGAAGTGTACCAGGTGATGCAGGAGGTAGACGAGGCCTCGGTGGAGGAGCTGAAAGATAAATGGGAGGAGGAGCTGGGTGAGGAGATTGAGGAGGGGACGTGGGCGGATGCCCTAGAAAGGGTGAACTCCTCCTCTTAGTGTGCGAGGCTTAGCCTCATACAGTTTAAGGTACTGCATAGGGCTCATATGACCGGGACAAGGATGAGCCGGATTTTAGGTACTCAGGGACCCCAGCAAACCATGTCCACATGTTCTGGGCATGGCCAGCGCTGGGGGAATTTTGGAAGGGTGTAGCAAGGACGGTATCGAGGGTGGTAGGATCCAGGGTCAATCCAGGCTGGGGACTCAATATTTGGGATTGCAGTGGAGCCGGGAGTGCAAGAGGCGAAAGAGGCCGGTGTTCTGGCCTTTGCGTCCCTAGTAGCCCGGCAGAGGATTCTTCTTCAGTGGAAGGATGCGAGGCCCCCAAGCGTGGAAGCCTGTTCTTAGAATTTTCGGTTATTGTTTTCATTTTTGTGAAAATTTGAATAAAAATTATTTTTTAAAAAAGTATATGGAGACTTCCGGTGGCGGCGATGTTCGAGTGAGCTGCACATTCGGCGGGCTCTCACTCCGGCGGGGCTTTAGGGGCTGATTCCCTGTGATAGCGGGACCACGGAGCGGCAAAAAAGCGGCCACGAAAGTGCTGGAGAGCGGGCTGCAATCTATGGAACCGCGGGAGTCCAGGAAGCAAAGGGAGAGAGAGAGAGAGAGAGAGAAAGGGACAGAGGCAAAGAGCAGAGGAAGCTGACCTGGAACCTAAGATGGTGGACACACGGACCTCAGACTCAGCAATCCAGCAGGTGCTGGATAACATGCTCCAGGTGATGAAAAGCAGTTTTGAGGCGCTGAACCGGGGCAATTTGGACCCACTTCAGAAGGCAGTGGATCAGCTTAATCAGAGGCTGGAAAAGATATAAAAGATAAGGAGCTGGGAGAGGCGGTGGAGGAGCAGGCGGATGCGCAGACGATTGCGGCGTTAGAAGTTGACGGGCTGAAGGAGCGGCAAAGAAGACTGCTGGACAGAGTGGAGGAGTTGGAGAATAGAGCCCGCAGGAACAATCTGAGGATCGTCAGCCTCCCGGAGGGGGCTGAGGGAGCTGCCGCAGCGTTTGTGGCAGACCTGTTGATGCAGCTGATTGGGGCTGAAGCCTTGCCGCGACCGCCGGAGCTGGAGGGGGCACACAGAGTGCAGGCGAGACAGGGGCGGCCGGGGGGACCCCCCGTCCGATGGTGATCAGATTCCACAGGTTCGTGGACAAGGAGCGAGTGCTGCGGTGGGCGAAGAGCGGCAGGAGCAGCACGTGGAACAACAGTGTTCTCCGTATTTACCAGGACCTAAGCCAGGAGGTGGCTCGGCGGCGAGCAGCCTTTAAACAAGTCGAGGAGGTGCTGTTCAAGAAGCACGTGAAGTTTGGTCTGCTGTTCCCAGCCCGTCTTTGGGTCACGCATCAGGGTCAACATCACTACTTCTCCCAGCCTGAAAGAAGCGATGGACTTTGCGAGGGATCAGGGGCTGGTCCCGAAAAGAGGTCCAACGGGCACGAATTAGGTCCGATGACGGGACGCCGAATGTGCCTGGACCGCTGTTCAACCGTTTGCTGGGTTAAAGGCGCCAAGCGGGACATTTGGGACTCTTCCCTTTGTTTTTGGTTACTGGTTTTTTTCTTTTGTTTTTGTTTTCTTCCTCTTTTTTCTGTTTTTCCTTTTCGTGCGGATTTTTACTTTTTCTGGGGCTCACCGAGGGCACTGGAGCCGGTATGGTAACTAAGGGTGGCCGGTCAGCAAGGGGGGGTTAAAGACGTGGGTTGGGGGGTTTTTGTTTTTGGGGGGGTTGATGTTCATGCCGTCCTGTGCCAGTGAGTTTGCTCCAGTGGGTTGGAGCGCCGGGGAGTGGAGATGAGGACGGGGAAACAATGGGAATGAGACAGGGGGGGTGCATGAGTGATGAGTCACCGGGCCACCAGATTGGCTAGTCAAGGGAGTCAGGTAGGTTGGGGGTGGGATCACAACCAGTGGATGGCAGGGGTGGGGTTATCGGGGGATGTTGCTTGGGGGGGGGAGGGGGGGGGGGGGGGGGGGTTGTTCTGCTAACGTGGGAGGGATTTGAAGTAGGCAGTGGGAAGGAGGTCGAGGGTGGAGGCAGCCAGGAGGCGGGCCTAGAATGGCGCGACACAGAGGCCGGGGGCCAGCCCGAGAAAGGCTCTGGCTGACGTGTGTGTGTGTGTGTGTGTGTGTGTGTGTGTGTGTGTGTGTGTGTGTGTGTGTGTGTGCCCCCAACCAGGCTGATCACCTGGAATGTCAGGGGACTGAATGGGCCGGTTAAGAGGGCACGGGTGTTCGCGCACTTGCGGGCTCTGAGGGCGGACGTAATTATGTTGCAGGAGACACATCTGAAAGTGTCTGACCAGACTACACTAAGGAAGGGCTGGATTAGCCAGGTCTCCACTCAGACTTGGACTCGAAGTCCGGGGGGTGGCAATCATGATCAACAAGCGGGTGCAATTTGAGGCAGGGGGCATAGCCGCAGACAGGGGGGGTGGGGGGGGGGGGGGGGGGGGGGGGGGGGCAGATACCTGATGGTAAGGGGCAGACTAGAGGGGAGAAGAGTGGTGCTGGTGAATATATGTGCCCCGAACTGGGATGACGTGGACTTCATTAAAAGAATGCTGGGGAAGATCCCGGACCTGGACTCTCGTAGGCTAATAATGGGGGGGACTTTAACATGGTCCTTGATCCGGCGCTGGATCGGTCGTGTCCCAGAACGGGTAGGATGGCAATGTCAAGGGAGCTGAAAGGGTTTATGGAGCAAATGGGGACAGTGGACCCCTGAAGAGCCAGACAGCTGACGGGAAGGGGCTACTCGTTTTACTCGCACGTCCATAAAGTATATTCTAGGATAGACTTCTTTGTTCTAAGCAGGGACTGTATAGGGGAGGTAAAGAACACGGAATACTCGGCAATCACTATCTCGGACCATGCCCCGCACTGGGAAGACCTGCAGGTCGGAGGGGCGAATCACAAACGCCCACAATGGAGGCTAGACGTGGGACTGCTGTCGGAGGAGGGGATCTGTGAGAGGCTTCGGAGGTGTATGCGAAATTACTTGCAGGTGAATGATACAGGGGAGGTGTCAGCGGCGACCCTGTGGGAGGCGCTAAAGGCAGTAGTGCGGGGAGGTGGGGGGGGGGGGGGGGGGGAGAGAGAGAGAGAGAGATGATCTCAATTGGGGCCCACAGAGCCACGGTGGACAGGGGAGAGATGGATAGATTGGTCAGGGAAATGGGTCGGATAGATGAAGAGCACGCAGAGTCCCCAGGGGAGGTTTTACTCAGGGAGAGGCAGAGACTACAGGCGGAACTGGGGGCGCTATCCACGAGTAGGGCTGTGGAACAGCTTAGGAAGGCGAGGGGCGTGGTGTACGAGCATGGGGAAAAGGCTAGCAGATTGTTAGCGCAGCAACTCAGGAGGAGGGAGGCGGCCAGGGAAATAAGTAGAGTGATGGATTGGGAGGGGTGCAGAGTGGAGGACCTGGCAGGATTGAATAAGGTATTCTGGGACTTCTATAGCAAGCTGTACACTTCGGAGCCGCCGGAAGAACCGGAGGAGATGAAAAGGTTTCTGGACGGGTTAACATTCCCAACAGTAGGTGGGGGGCGAGTGGATGAGCTGGGGGCCCCGATTAGAGTGGAGGAGGTATTGGGGGGCCTAAAGGCCATGCAGTCGGGGAAAGCCCCGGGGCCGGATGGATACCCAGTAGAGTTCTATAGGAAGTTTTCTGAGCTGGTGGGCCCGGTCTTGGCGAGGGTTTTCAATGAGGCAAGAGACAGAGGGACCCTGCCGCCGATGTCGCAAGCCACTATATCACTGATATTGAAGCAGGGTAAAGACCCGGAAGCGTGCGGGTCCTACATGCCAATCTCCCTGATAAATGTAGATGCAACGGTACAGGCGATTAGAATCGAGGACTGCGTACCGGAGGTGATTGGGGATGACCAAACTGGGTCCGTGAAAGGTAGGCAGCTGTCGGCCAACTTAAGAAAATTACTTAATGTGATAATGATGCCCCCGATGGGCAGGGAGGTGGAGGTAGTGGTGGCGATGGATGCCGAGAAAGCCTTTGACCGGGTGGAGTGGGGTTATCTATGTGAGGTGCTCGGACGGTTTGGGGAGGGACTGGTGGATTGGATCAAGTTATTAAACCAGGCCCCAAAGGCCAGTGTCAGGACAAACAGATGTCAGAGTATTTTAGACTATACCGTGGGACCAGACGTGGCTCTCCCCGCTGCTGTTTGCGCTGGCCATAGAGCCGCTGGCGATTGCGCTGAGAGCCGCAATGGGATGGAAGGGGATGGTTAGGCTTCTTTGTGGAACATAGGGTCTCTCTTTAGGCGGACGACCTGCTCCTGTACGTGTCGGACACATTGGCCGGGATGGGAAGTATACTGGAAACATTGAGGAAGTTCGGCCAGTTCACCGGATACAAACTAAATATGGCCAAGAGTGAAATGTTTGCGGCACAGGCAAGGGGCCAGGAGAACAGATTGAGGGGGCTACCATTTAGGCTGGTTGAGGAAAATTTCCGGTACTTGGGGATCCAGGTGGCACGAGACTGGGGCAGGCTGCACAAGTTAAATTTGGCCAGGGTGGTGGAACAAATGAAGGGAGAGTTTCGGAGATGGGATGCACTCCCGCTGTCGCTGGCAGGGAGGGTGCAAACTGTAAAGATGACAATCCTCCCTAGATTCCTGTTCATTTTTCAGTCTTTATCCCACAGTCCTTCTTCAAAAGGGTTAACAAAATGATCATGAGCTTTGTCTGGGCGGGAAAATCCCCGCGGGTGAAGAAGGCGATGCTCAAGAGGAGCCACAGCGAGGGAGGGCTGGCATTGCTGAGTCTGATTAACTATTACTGGGCGGCTAATATCGCTATGTAAGGAAGTGGATGGTGGTACGGGGTCTATCTGGGAGCGGGTGGAGGCGGCTTCGTGCAGGGGCTCCAGCTTGGCAGCCCTGGTCAGGGCTCCTCTACCGCTGCCGCCGGCCAGGTACTCCACCAGCCCGGTAGTGGTGACGACCCTGTGGATATGGGGCCAGTGGAGGAGGCAGGTAAGGGAGGTGGGGGCGTCTGTTTGGGTGCCAATCTGCGACAACCATCGGTTTGCCCCCAGGAGCATGGATGGGGGGGGTTTCGAGCATGGTGGCGGGCGGGGGTGGGGGATATGTTCCTGGAAGGGAGCTTTGCGAGTTTGAGGAGCTTAGAGGAGAAATTTGGTCTGGTAAGGGGAAATGATTTCAGGTACCTACAGTTGCGGGACTTTGTCCGTAGACAGGTCCCATCCTTCCCACGCCTCCCGCCAATGGGGATCCAAGACAGAATAGTGTCTAGGGGGGAAGGAAGGGAGGGTAGAGTCTCTGATATTTATAAGGTGCTCATGAAGGGGGAAGGGTCCCAGACGGAGGAACTGAAACTCAAATGGGAGGAGGAGCTAGGTGGGGAAATGGACGACGGGCTGTGGGCAGAAGCCCTGAGTAGGGTGAATTCGACCGCAACATGTGCCAGGCTCGGCCTGATTCAATTTAAGGTTGTTCACCGGGCCCATATGACAGTGGCTCGGATCAGCAAATTCTTTGGGGTAGAGGACAAATGCGTTAGGTGCGCAGGAGGACCAGCGAACCACGTATACATGTTTTGGGCATGCCCGAGGCTTAGGGGGTACTGGGAGGGATTCACGGGGCTCATGTCCCGGTTGCTAAAAACAAGGGTGGCGATGGGTCCAGGGGTGGCAATTTTTGGGGTTTCGGAAGACCCGGGAGTCCAGGGCGAGAAAGAGGCCGATGTTTTGGCCTTTGCTTCCGATAGCCCGGCGACAAATATTGGCATGTAGGGACTCAAAGCCCCCGAAGACTGAGTTGTGGCTTTCGGACATGTCGAGTTTTCTGGGTATGGAAATGATTAAGTTTGCCTTGAGGGGATTTCTACAGGGGTTCGCCCGAAGGTAGCAACCATTCATTGACTTCTTTGCGGGAGAGTGAGCGTCAGCAGGGGGTGGGGGAAGAGAGTAGAGTAGAGTAGGAGGGATAAGTTGGTGGGTAGTGCCGGTGGGAGAGGAGCGGGCTTGTGCAGTATGTTACGATTGAAGTATTGAATGTACGTGGATGTTTGCACATTTTTGCCTTTTTTTGCTTTCTTTCTGTTGATGTCTGTAACTGTTTACAATGCCGAAAAACTACCTCAATAAAATTGTTTATTTAAAAAAAAACAATAAGTATATGGAATTCTGGGCTTTATAAATAGGAGCACACAGTACAAAAAGAACAACCTCATCGTGAATCTTTATAAAACATTGGTTCGGTCTCAATTGAAGTACTGTGTCCAGTTCTGGCAAAGATGTGAAGATATTAGAGAAGGTTAAGATTTACAAGAATGGTTTCAGTGTTGAGTAACTTCAGTTTGTAGATAGTTTGGAGAAGCTGCGGTTATTCTCCTTGGAGGAGGAGGAGAGAAGAGAGGACATTTTTTACCAACGGTACTCAAAGTCACCAGGGGTAGATTGGGACAGCCTACTCCCAATGGTGGAAGGATTAAATATTAGAGAACGCTGATTTAAGATGAGTGGCAAAAGCAGCAATGGCAACACGGGACACGTTTTTTTAAAAAAGTGAGTGGTTAAGATCTGAAACGTGCTGCCCGAGTGTGGTTGAGGCAGATTCAATCATACAATTTTTAAAAAAAATTTAGAGTACCCAATTATTTATTTTTTTCCAATTTAGTGTGGCCAATCCACCTAACATGCACATCTTTGGGTTGTGGGGGTGAAATCCACACACACGAGGAGAATGTGCAAACTCCACATGTACAGCAACCCAGGGCCGGGATTCGAACCTGGATCCTCAGCACAGTGGTCCCAGAACTAATCACTTCACCACGTGCCGCCCTAAGGCAGATTCAATCATAGCTTTCAAAAAGGGAATTGGATTACCGGAAGAGGAAACAATTGCAATGTTACGGAGAAAAGGCAGGGTGAATTGCGCTTCACAGACACAACAGGCTGAGTGGCCTCTGTAATAATTCTATGATCCTATCCCAGATAATTGGAAGAGTTTGCTGACAGGCAATCTTGTGTATTATTCATGAATGAAATGAAAATCGCTTATTGTCACGAGTAGGCTTCAATGAAGTTACTGTGAAAAGCCCCTAGTTGCCACATTCCGGCGCCTGTCCGGGGAGGCTGGTACGGGAATCGAACCGTACTGCTGGCCTGCTTGGTCTGCTTTGAAAGCCAGCGATTTAGCTGAGTAAGCTAAACCAGCCCCTCAACAATAATGTGGATTATAATTAAATAAGACAAACAGGATAGTTCAGATTCGGTGTGGTGGATTGAGGAGAGGGAGAAAAAGCAAATGTAGGGAAAATATAACAAATATAAATAAATCATAAACACTGAATTTTAGGGATATTGAACAGACTTTCATTCTCAGTTCAGAAAGCTTATTGACCCTAGAATCACCCCCAAAATGTTCGGTATTAGCCGTCATGGGCGGTACGGCAGCATAGTGGTCAGCACTGCTGCATCATAGCATCAGGGACCTGGGTTCAATTCCCGTTTGGGCCACTGTCTATGCAGAGTTTGCATGTTCTCCCTGTGTCTGCGTGCGTTTCCTCCAGGCGTTCCGGTTTCCTCCTACAAGTCCCGAAAGAGGTGCTTGTTAGGCAAATTGGACATTCTGAATTCTCTGAACAGGTGCCGGAATGTAGCAACTAGGGTATTTTCACAGTAACTTCATTGCAGTGTTAATGTAAGCCTACTTGTGACAATAAAAATTAATATAATTTGTAACTAGAGATTGGACACATCATTGCACACCACTTTAACCATCCAATTGGTAGCTCAGGCCAGTCAATAATTTGAAGCACAGGGAACACTGCAATGACTGTGTGCCACTCCTCTTTAATAATCACAGAATGGTCCCTGCAACAACTGATACTATATTATTTCATTACACTGAACAAGTAACCATGCTTACCCGTGGCCGAAAGGAGAGATGAAATAAAAGCAGCAGTGGACCCGGTTATCAATAATGTGACGTCTATTCAATCCACTTTCATCATGCAGGTACCGCTCAAACTGCTCATCAATGTATGAAATAATTGTCTTAAAGCTGAGAAAGATCAGAAAAAAACAAATCAACAGACTGGGCTGGGACAAACAATCCTATAATTTTACATGGTATCAGTATTGAAAAATACTGCAGCAATACTTCAAGCCTAATACTCAGTACACCAGGCAGAGTTAATCCCAAATAATTTTTACTCCAGCAATCCCAGTTTTAACGGTGTTACAGGTAGTACGGCCCATGGCAATGCCAATGTCTGCAAGGACTGATAACTGCAATTGCACAGCAGCTGCCGTCCACTGAAGACTATGTGCCACTGTGCCTGCCAACCACCATAAGCACGTGTCACCTGCTAAAACCAAAAAAGGTTCACACCATTACATTCATCTGCTTGGGGTTCGTGTTAGTTACAACCAACAATTACTTATTGTGTCTGCTATCCACAGAAGTAACAGGCCTGTGTCAGTCACAAGCATGTGGCCTTGCATTAACCAGACAATATCACCATGAGAAACACTACCATTCAACGGCAGGTGAGGCAGACTGCAAAGTCAAAAAATATGACATTCCAAAGATTATAATGCACTGGAATACAAAAACCGCAGAGATATGCCCACAGTTGTTTCATTCACATTCGGTACATGCTATGACTTTGAAAGACTGCTTCCACCTGCAAAAGGCTTCGCCAAGAAGGAACTAAAGGTAGTGTACACTTTTTCAGTCTAGCCCCTTTATCACTTCCACCAGCATCATCACAGCACTGCAGTCAGCTAACAGCAGAGTACAGGCACCATAGTAAGCCCATTGGGATACAGCCTTCAGGCTGGATAACAATTAGTTAGTTAGCAATCCTACCTGCCAGATAAAAATAGATATAAAATTTCAGAGGCCTGTCCTGACTCGCCAGCCGAGATTGGCTTCATGAAATCATATCACACTGCTTCTCAAAATCACTGAAAGTGTTTAGAGTATTCTGCTTTGAATCAAATTACCCATTGACATTTGCCACTATATAGAATTTTTTCTTAAAACTGATCATGTTTCTGATTGCGATGGTAACTCTGTTGGTAACTCAGCTGATGGAGTATCTCTGCCCCAGTGCACTGGAGAAAGTACAAGCCCCATGCACGAATCACTGGAATTTCAATTGCATTTTAAATAGGCAGTTTTAGTTGCATATTAATTGTGTTCATTGACTGGATTTCCCTTGAGCACACATGGCGACACAATTACAAGCTTGGAATGTTCGCTGCAAATAAATGTAAGACCAAGTAAAAAGTTTGTCCCATTCCTATCCTTCACCAATTGGCTGTCAGGAGATGAACAGCAGGAGTTGATATTATTGAATATCTGAGGGCAGGTAAGATTTGGGCCAGGCATAAAAGCAAGTTAGCTCAGGTGGTCTGTAATGATCAATATTTCACCGTACTAATTTCCTTATACACTGCAAGAAAAGAAAAATACAGTTTGTTACGACACCCTTGACGAGTGCAGAGTCAATTGCAGACCCACATGCCCCAGAGCACCAACACAAGTGCACTAATCAATAATTTGTAAACGGTTTCGGAGATCTTTGGCCCTTGACTGCTCCAATGACTTAAGGGCACTAGAAAGTGAAATAGAGAGAAGACATGCAATACGTATAACAGAATATTAGTCAGCTACTCTACCCTTTTACCGTCCCACCCACACAATACTGAGGGGAAGGAGAAAAAGAGAAATTAAAATGAAAGATGAGGTGTCCTTGCTTCAAAGGTTGACCCTGTTGCAGCTAGCTGCCCTCCCAGGATACAGAGTGATTGAAACCACCCGTTGGATCGTTAATGAGGATCTTCTGGCAGCCGCATTGTCAGAACTTCCAGGCTGTAGGATTCCCTCTAGGGAATCACTCTTTTATTAATCTGGGCAGTCATTCCAAAGGACAGCATCAGGCCTGTGTAATTCTCATTTGTGTTCCACTCCATCAGAATGTTTAAAAGCCTTTGTAAGAGCAGAGTCCCCACACAAGATTTCAGAAAGGGTTTTTCAACAACTGACCCTGCCTGCAGCAGATGCTGGACTGGATTTCTTTGCAACTCAAACTGGTAGTGCAGAAAGTAAGCCGCTTACTCAGGACCTTCAGAAATAATCCATCAGGTGTGAGAGAGAAATCAGAGCTGTGACCCTCCAGCTTCTGTTCAAAACTAAACTAAAAGCAAGATGAAGCCCTTCTGCCTTTGCAGACCATTCCAGAATGGTCAACACCCAATCATAAGTTATCAGTTAAACCCCAGCAATCTGGAAGAGTCCTTGGCTGACAGCCAAGTCCATCAAGAGGTGTTAGACCAAACAGCATACCCTGCTGGTGTTCTTCTTTAAATTAAAGGTAATGTCCATCTTAAAAGCATAGGTCCCCATTAATTGTCCGGGTATAAAATTATTTTTCTTTTTTATTAATTTAGGGTACCCAATTCTTCCCCCCTCCCAATTGAGGGGCAATTTAGCGTGGCCAATTCACCTACCCTGCACATTTTTTGTGTCGTGGGGGTGAGACCCACGCAGACACGGGGAAAACGTGCAAACTCCACGCGGACAGTGATCCGGGGTCAGGATCAAACACGGGTCCTCAGCGCGTTAGGCGTGCTGCCCCTGTCCAGGTACAAAATTATAAAAGCAGAATAACAAATTAAAAGGTGAAAACAAAGGACAGACAGGGATTAACAGGAAGATCCTTACAAGCACACGGCAATGATCTTAATATGAAATGTTTTCCATTAATTGTTAAATTAATGGAAGGGCAGCACGGTAGCATTGTGGATAGCATAAATGCTTCACAGCTCCAGGTTCGAATCCTGGCTTGGGTCACTGTCTGTGTGGAGTCTGCACGTTCTCCCCGTGTGCGCGTGGGTTTCCTCCGGGTGCTCCGGTTTCCTCCCACAGTCCAAAGATGTCCAGGTTAGGTGAATTGGCCATGCTAAATTGCCCTTAGTGTCCAAATTGCCCTTAGCGTTAGGTGGGGTTACTGGGTTATGGGGATAGGGTGGAGGTATGGGCTTGGGCAGGGTGCTCATTCCAAGAGCCAGTGCAGACTCGATGGGCCGAATGGCCTCCTTCTGCACTGTAAATTCTATGAAAAGTAGCATGTTTTTTTATGACTACACAAGATTGGAGAAGTACAGAAACACAGTTGCCATTCATAATCAGTACTGGAGGGAACAACCAGTCAATTTGTGAAAAACTGCAGTGTTAAGCAGGCTGGCTAAATTAGCATAAATGTCAAACACAGCTCAATGTAAAAAAAAAAATGCAAGTGCAGTAATTTTGGAAAGGAACATGTGAAATAGATTAGCGGAGATATACAAGTCACTAAAAGTGGCAGCAAGTGCTCATAGGTATACAGACTTTTATGACACCTGCAGAACTGCTCAGCTAACAAAATACAGGAATCCAAAATTTAAACAAGCCTCATACTAGTTTCTAATTTATAACAGGCTAACATACCAATCCTGGCAGTTTATTGCATCCCCATATCCTGGAGTGTCAACTACAGTCAGACGCAACTTCACACCACGTTCTTCAATCTCTACGGTCGATGCCTCAATCTGGACTGTTCTTTCAATTTTCTCTGAAAAAAAACAAGAGAGATCAAATTGATGTTTCATCAACCATACAATTTGGACTTTTCCATTTATAAATCACTTGGCAATTTCCCTGGGTAAAGATTCTGCTTAATCTTCAGCTCCAAGGGTGGACAGAGGTCTGCACTGGAGTCCTCAAACACTTGCAACAGCCACAGGAAGGTTCAAAAGTGACCTAGTTGGGGAAAGGGGGGGTGCCTTGCAAGTACATACTTGCACCCAACCTCATTGTCACGCCAAATATCACAGCTGGCAACAGTAACCAGGCAAAGCACAATGGGTACAAGCCCACATTCCGTTTTTCTTTTGCGCATGGGTCAGTTTGGAATGCTAAATTTCACTACTCCCTGCATGATCTGTACCACTAATTCAAGATGCATACAACAACTCTTTCGCTTTCAACAGACTGTTTTATGTTTATTCTAAACCCCCAAAATAGGTCAGTTAGCCATGTGAAAACTTGAGACCTCAGCCATGAAGAGGAAAAATGGCAAACGGTCTGAAAACAGAATTTCAGGAAAGCAGAAACAGAATATTTCATAAAGACAAGTGAGGATCATATATTTCAAAACTCTACATATCAGATAAATGCTGGAGGGTTACCTTGCGATACACATATTCTGCATGCCCCTGTATTCAGCCATTCTAGACCGTGGTCCAAGAGACAAGGACCATGACATGTCCTACAATTCCAGAGAAGCCAATGTTTTTGGGGCTTACCCACTCCGGAGTGAGTTCTCCACCCCAAAATGAGGCCAACAGTTCAGTTCACAACAGCTAGAAATATTCATCCCTTCTCTGTGCCAAAATGAAGACTTGCACTCAAATCATGTTAGGAAAGCACACGTATGAACGACATGCTTCTGCTTGGAACGAAAATACTAAGCAATAGACTAATTGATCACAACTTACCCTGCCAGCAGTGATGTACCCATTGACCCCAACAGTCATGACAGCTAATGAACAGAGCCCCATCCCCTACAAACTGACATTAAAAGAGACGTCACATCAGCAACCCACCTCAAGCGCTAATGTGTATACTTTTTTTTTTAAGAACTGATTTAAAAAACATATATTCCCGCAACCCCCAGCACCTTACCTGCAGCTCCAGGGATAATTCGCTCAGGGTAGAGGTCAGTCAGGAAGAGGCTGTTAATTAAAGTTGATTTGCCCAGGCCAGACTCACCTGCATAAAAAAAGTTACATTAAATAGACTAGCCTGCGACGTTAATTTGACTTCTGATATCAACTGTTGGGAAAACTAAGATTTCCAACTTTAGGGAAGAAATTAAGCACCTGACAATTTACAGTAGACAACATACATGCATTCAAATATACAAACAAACAGAGGAGTTAGGACCAGTCACCCAGTGGGCTATTCGAGCCTCCTCAGCTATTTCAATAAGATCATGGTTGTTCGGATTTTAATCTCTGCTTCACGTTCCTCCCTACCCCTGATAACCTTTCACCCCTTTGCTTATCAAGAATGTATCTAGTTCTAACTTGAAGATAATCAAAAGCTTGGCCATCGCTGAGGAACAGAATTCCAAAGACTCAGGAGCCTCAGAAAAAGGTTGTCATCATCACTGGCTTAAACGAGCAACCCGCCCCTTTTCTTCACTTCCAGAAACGAGTTCAAATTCTAAAATTGCAATTACGTTAGGCAGCATGCACCGCAGTATAAAAACTGCTGGCTGTTTTCAAATCCAAGTCAGTCCAGATGGAGCCACTTAATGGTGAATGGAAGATCCAGTATCAAATCCATATGATGCACTCCTAATGTCCATAACCGACAAGACTCGAGTAAACGTATTATAGAATGAAGCCTATGTTATATCAAACCTTAAGGCATCTTGAGGAACTGTTTAGTGGGAGTGACATTGTGTCCAAAAAGGAATCACCATTTTTTTTCTTTAAATACAACTGGTGATACTGCTTGGTGATTTCTTCTTCCGATGCCAAGTGATTACATCCGCGATTTCTGCTTTAGATGCAGAGTGCAGCTCCCAGCACATTTTCCTTAAATATATCCCAATCTGGGAACCTCAGCACTGAATTTCAGATAGCCTCAAGACTTTCAGAAAGAAGCTATCTGATCGGCTGGAGAAGATGCTAGCTGTTTGGTGAGCATCTCGTAAGTGGCTATGTTTTATTCTATTCTAAAGGTTTCCAATAGTATGGGAACTATACTTTTTGTAAGTTGATAGAGCAGCAAGTGTTAGGGTATGTTAATAGCCAGCGCAGGTCATGGGAGTCAAGGTAGATCTATAAAATAAAATAATTAAAACTTTAAAATCAAATAATTAACGTTACACCTAAAACACATACACCTGTGTAGTTAAGAAACATAATTTCTAGTAGTCAGTGGTAGTAGCATTTAACCAGGACAGGAAATTGTTGCATATGCAAGTAATTTAATTAACTAAATAACAAGTAACAATGGCAGGACAAATATTATACCCTAGAATGTGGGCATTTTTGGACGCCAAGGTGATTAGGACGCCAAACTGCAGACACTGCGCAACATCAGGGAGGGGGAGAAATACCTGGACACTTTATGTACTGCACCATGGGCTGTTTATTTCAAATTTATTACATTAATCTTGGAATTTGGGGAAACGTACAAGAATGATCAGAACAGTGTAATTAAGCCTGTAACGCAATTAAACCAGGAGGATTTTGCAAATGGGAAATTTGAGAACTATTTTTGGATCCATCTTTTGTGAAGGGAGGAACAACCTTGAGCAGTATTTTTTTGAAGAACTGATTTGATTTTTTGCAGATGCAGCAACAGCAACTGTTACTATCCTGAGGAACTCCTGCAGTGAAGTGCTGGAGCAGAGATGATTGACCGCCAACCACCACAACCATTTTCCTTTGTGCCAGGTAGGACTGCAACCAGGGGCAGCATGGTGGCGCAGTGGGTTAGCCCTGCTGCTTCACGGCGCCGAGGTCCCAGGTTCGATCCCGGCTCTGGGTCACTGTCCGTGTGGAGTTTGCATTCTCCCCGTGTTTGCGTGGGTTTCGCCCCCACAACCCAAAGATGTGCAGGCTAGGTGGATTGGCCATGCTAAATTGCCCCTTAATTGGAAAAAATGAATTGGGCACTCTAAATTTGTAAAAAAAAAAAGACTGCAACCAGCGTAGAATTTTCCCCAATTCCCATTGACTCCAGTTTTGTTAGGGATCCTCGAAGCGATACTCAAATGCTGCCTCGATGTTAAGGGCAGTCACTCTCACCTCACCTCTGGCATTCAGTTACTTTGTCCACGTTTGAACCAAGATTGTGATGAGGTCATGAGCCGAGTGACCCTGGCGGATCCCAAGCTGAGCGTTGGTGAGCAGGTTATTGCTGACTAAGTGCTCCTTGATAGCACTGTTGATGACTCCTTCCTTCACTATGCTGATGATGGAAAGTAGACCGATGGTTGTTAATTGGCTGGGTTAGATTTCTCCAGTTTTCAGTGTGCAGGACTCATCTCGGCAATTTTCCACATTGTCAGGTTGTTGACAGTGTTGTAGCTGTACTGGAACAGCTTGGCTCAGGATGCGGCAAGTTCTGGAGCAAAGTCTTCAGTACTAGTGGCATAATATGGTTACAGCCCATAGCCTTTGCAAAAACCAATACCTTCAGCCGTTACTTAATATCACGTGGAGTGAATCGTATTGGCTGAAGATTGACATCTGTGATGCTGGGGACCTCAGGAGGAGACTCGGCACTTGTGGCTGAAGATTGTCGCGAATGCTTAGGCCTCGTCTTTTGCATCATATATGCTGAGCTCCTCCATCATCGAGAATGGGAATACTTGTGGAGTCTCCTCCTCCAATGAGTTAATTGTCCACCGCCATTCACAGCTGGATGTGGCAGGACTGCAGGGCTTAGATCTGATGCTTTCATTGTGGAACCACTTAGCTTTGTCTATTACTTGCTGCTTACGCTGATTGGCACACTAGTGGTCCTGTATTGTAGCTTCAACAGGTTGACACCCCATGTATGGGTGGGTCTCGCCCCACAACCCAAAGATGTGCAGGGTAGGTGGGTTGGTCTTGCTAAATTGCTCCTTAATTGGAATTTTTAATTTTAAAAAAAGGCAATGGTTTCACGGTGATAACTTTTAATTCCAGATATTTTATGGAGTTTAAAATTCTAACCCCTGCCGTGGTGGGATTTGAACCCGGGTCGCCAGATCATTACTCTGGGTCTCTGGATTACTAGCCCAGCGACAATACCACTACCTCCCATAGGTTTCATTAAATTGGAAAAGATTGAATGCAACTCCTTTTTTCAAAAGGGAGGAAGACAGTTAGATTAACATCTGTCATAGGGAAAACATTAGAAGCTATTAAAAGACATTGTAAGATAAATTCAAGGTAACCAGGCAGAGCCACATGGCTTTCTGAAAGTGAAATGATTAACAATTTATTAGAGTTTTTGAAGCAATAACAGATGCTGCAGGTAAAGGGGAACCAGTGAACTGGTGGATGAAGATTTTCACTAGGCATTTGATAAGGTTCTTCATCAAAAGTTCCAATGGGAACTAAATTATCATGGCATGCGGGGTAACACATTGACACAGATAGAAGATTGGTTAGCTAACCTTAAATAGTGCTAACCTTAAATAGTTGGCAAAAACGGGTCATTTTCTGATTAGCAGGATGTGACAAGTTGTGTACCATAGGGTTCCGGGCTGGGGCCTCAATTCTTTATAACGTATATCTATGATTTGGATGAAGGAATTTGCGGATGGCACAGGATAGGTAGGAAAAAAGTTAAGAGGACATAAGGCGGTTACAACAAAGAATAGGAAAGTTAGGTAAGTGAAATAAGATATGGCAAATGGAGTGTAGGAATGCAGATGTATGTGAAGTTGTCCATTTTGGCAGGACAAAATTAAAAGAGGCATATTATCTAAATGGTGAGAGATTGCAGAACTCAGATTCAGAGTGATCTGGGTGTACTAAATTATGAATCGCAAAAGGTTCATATGCAGGTACAGCAAGTCATCAGCAAATATTGTTATTCTTTTATTGCAACAACATTTGAGTACAACAGTAATGAGGTTATGCTTCTGTACTATGTTGATCACCTTATTTAAGTGCATTAGAAGCAGTTCAGAGAAGGTTTATCAGATTAACACCTGGAACAGATCATCTTATAAAGGAAAGGCTGGACTTGTCTCCGCTGGAGTTTAGAACAGTAAGAGGCAACTTGATTGAAACATGCAAGAATTCTGAGGGGACTTGACAGGGTTGATGTGAAAAAGATGTTTCCTTTTACGAGAGAATTTGCAACTCGGCCACTTTCCGAATACTGCATCGCCCATTTAGGACAGCGATGAAGAAAATAATTCTCTCAGATGAAACACTTTGGAATTCTCTTCCTCAAAAGGTGGTGGTGACAGCGTCCACGAATATCTAAGACAGAGGTAGATAGATTCACCAAAAGGTTATCAAGAGGGGAGGCGGGTGTAGGCAGGAATGTTGAGATTAAAATCAATTCAGCCATGGCCTTATTGAATAGCAGGGCAAGCTGGAGGGGCCAAGTGGTCTACTCCTGTTCCAAATTTGTATGTCTGTATATTCATAGGTAACATGAAACATCTACAAAAAACATTTCCTTGAACATGCACATCCCCAACTCGCAAAGAGGATGACAAATGTCTATAAAAATATTGAAAACTTGAGAAATAAATAAACCACTTACCAACCACCATGAGCGTGAATTCAAACCCTTTCTTCACAGATTTACGATGCACCTGATTAGGCAGATTGGCAAATCCCACATAACCAGGAGTCTCTGGATTGGTGAATTGAGCTTGCTGCTGCTGCTGTTGCTGTTGTAACAGTTGCTGCTGCTGCTGTTGAAGCATCTGCAAAAAATCAAATCAGTTTTTCTTTTTAAAAAAACTGTTCACGGTTCCTGATTAAACTTTTAACATTTCCCCTTTACAAAAGATGGATCCAAAAGTCATTTTCACATTACCACATAGCCAAATCCTCCTGGTTTAATTACAAGTCACAGGTTTAATTACACTGTTCTGATCATTCTTGCACTTTTCTCCAAACTCCCAAGATTAGTGCAATAAATTTGAAGGAAACAGCTTGAAACGTAATCAAACAAAAGAATTTAATGGCGCAGTACATTTAAGTCAAATAAAACATTTGTAGATTGTCAAATATGCTTCCTGCCTGGCAACTATATTTTAAGCTGTTCTCCCAAGTGATTCAGCTTCTTGCAGTGCTCGAGATCAATTTGATTCTCTCTAGTCACTTCGTAGTTTGGCATTGAAAATACTTTGTGCATGTTCAACAATTTGGCCACCAGGTGGCTTTCACAACCATAACATTTGGAAACCACATGCACTATCTGGTCAATTCTATTTCAGGGGGCTCTGGGCTACAGGCTAGCAGGTTTACAGAAATTGTGAAAGGTACCAGTTATATATACTTAGCTGCCTCAGGGTTGTAATGGTAAAATACAATGTGCATTAGCAGATACAAGTATTTGCTCTTTAAAATTAAATATAGCTTTAAAACTCAGACTCAAAATAAATTGCAACTGCATTGGAACACGAAAATCAATTTCAAGGATGTTGAACTTTGATTTTTAGGGTTGTCGTTGAGATAGAAACATAAAAACAAGAATAGATGAAGAGATTGAAAGTATGTAGGAACAAACTGGCTAAATGTGATCAGTACATACTCCCATGGAGGATGGATGCTGTCAGTGACTCACTGCTGCAGATTTTTATACCCTGCATAAAAAAGCAATAGCCTGCTTAGTCCGAAATGCAAATCGGCTCTAGCTACTAAATTTATGTTTGTGGTGCTGAACATCTCTAATTAAACACATATATTCATACGTTGGAATTGAAAACAATGGGCACAATGCACCCCAAAAATTACAGTGTCATTTTGGGGCGGGTTTGGCAGGTGAGATCCAGCCCACATAGAAGTTTTTTCAACAATGGGGAGCTGAACTCGCCGGCAACACCTGCTCTTCCGAGATAGGGGCACCATTTTCAATGGGTGCCCCAATCTCCAAGTGAGCTTGAGGGTCCCCCATACACATGGACAATGCCACCCCTGCAGATATAGTAATTAGCCCCTACCCACCCAGGCACTGCTGGCCACTCCCACGATGCTCCTGATGCAATGGGATTGATACCGGGCGCACCGCGGTGGGAAAAATTGCACCCAATACCCCATCTCATCAACTGCTAATAAAAATTGGATGGGAATGGATCCTGAAAGCAGTGGCTTTCATTTTTCGTTATTGTATACTGGAAACTTCAAATATATTTTAGTCTCACAACCGGATTTGATTTTTTTTAAAGCACAAAACAAGTTTCGTAAACAAGTCCCACTGCTTCTCCAAGGTCTAGAGCGCCAGAGGAAGAGATTAGTTGTAGATTTTAGAGACAATATAATCTGGATACATTTGCAGTTGCTAATCAATTCCAAAGTTGCACTTATAGCAACTCGTTAACCTGTATATGCAAGCTCTGATCCAAACATAAGATGTCATATAGTAGGTATATGTGGGTATTAGAAATCTAGAACAAAAACAGAAAATTTAAAAAATACTATTTAACAACTGTGGAGAGAGAAAGTTAACTTTTCAGTTCTGAAGGGTCAATATCCAGAAATGTTAAACTTTGTTTCTCTCTCCACTAATGCTGTAAGATCTATGGAGCCTTCCCAGCATTTTCTGGTTCTGTTGCACAAGATTTATTAGTCTTTACAGGGTTTAAGTGATGGTTTTGATTATTAAATGGTCCCCAAGTAGTATTGCACTTTCCCTCTCCCTTCCCCCACCTTGCTAAAACCTGACTGAGATTCAACCCCTGGCTCTTGGTTTGGCTAAAATCTAGAGATGGGTTGATAGCTTTAGCTGTATTCAGAGACACCAAATCGCAGAATAGCTGCACAGCTGGAATACACGTTCTTCAGACAGCAGCATATCCCCCCAGGGTGGTCTCTCTCTCCTTCCGTTCCAATGCAAGCTGTTGAGTTAAAAACTCGCACAATGTGGAAAGCCTGTAACATGCTTCTTTTAAAATTTATCTTGCTACATTGGGTTGCCACCTCTACTGGAGCACATTCCTCCAAGTCTCATCACATGACACTTCATCATGTGCTCACAAAGTGAAGGTTTAATTCATTTTCTGCAAACTCAAACAGATGTGATCAGTAAGAGTATGCAACAAAACTGAGCCAGACAGACTGGAATGTCAGAAGTTTGATCATGCAGTGCTGAGTTGACTCATTACAGCTGGAGTAGAATTAGGGAGAACAGCCAGTGTTTGTACTAAACGCCTGCTCAAAGTGGAGGCTGATGATTGGGTTTTGTGGAGTTGCCTCTGTATTCTGTACACATCCACTCTCCAGGTTCAGGAGATTTTCATCCAACACTCCTGGAACTACATTCCAGTGCATGGTGCCGACTGAAATGAAAATGAAAATCGCTTATTGTCACAAGTAGGCTTCAATTAAGTTACTGTGAAAAGCCCCTAGTCGCCACAGTCCGGCACCTGTCCGGGGAGGCTGGTACGGGAAGGGCTGATATACAAGGGGTGACATTCTAATGAATAAAGGAGCATGGGAGTAAAGGAAAAGGAAGTAAAATTGCTCGTAGGTAGGGGGATTACTATTTTGAGGGGGCAAAATATCTATTTAAGTTCTGGGCTCTGAACAACCTCTTAAAAGGACACAATCTCCTGCAGAATGTTTGAGGTGAGGGACACCGTCAGTGTCCCTGCTGATTTCACCTGTGGGAAGTGCACCCATCTCCAGCTCCTCAGAAACAGTGTTAGGGAACTGGAGCTGGAGTTGGATGAACTTTGGATCATTCGGGAGGCAGAGGTGGTCATAGATAGATAGAAGCTTCAGGGATGTAGTTACTCCGAAGAATGAAGATTGATGGGTGACGGTGAGAGGGGATGGGAGGAAGCAGTCAGTACAGGGATCCCCTGTGGTCGTTCCCCTTAGTAAGAAGTATACCGCTTTGGATACTGGTGGGGGGGGGGGGGAAGAGAAAACTTACCAGGGGTAAGCCATGGGGTACAGGTCTCTGGCACAGAGTCTATCCCTCTTGCTCAGAAGGGAAGGGGGGAGAGGAGTAGAGCATTAGTCATTGGAGACGCCATAGTTAGGGAGATAGATAGGAGATTCTGTGGGAAGGACTCGCGGTTGGTGTGTTGCATCCCAAGTGCCAGGGTCCGTGATGTCTCGGATCGTGTTTTCGGGATCCTTAAGGGGGAGGGGGAGCAGCCCCAAGTCATGGTCCACATAGGCACCAACGACATAGGTAGGAAAAGGGATAGGGATGCAAGGCAGGAATTCAGGGTGCTCGGGTGGAATCTTAGAGCTTGAACAAACAGAGTTATTATCTCCGGGTTGTAACCCCGTGCCACGTGGTAGCGAGACGAAGAATAGGGAAAGAGAGCAGTTGAATACGTGGCTACAGGAATGATGCAGGAGGGAGGGTTTCAGATACCTGGATAATTAGGGCTTATTCTGGGGTAGGTGGGACCTCTACAAACTGGACCAGAGGGGTACCTCTTCGGGAGGGTTTAAACTAATTCAGCAGGGTGTTGGGAACCTGAATTGTAGCTCCAGTGTACAGGAGGTTGAGAGTAGTGAGGTCATGAGTAAGGTTTCAAGGTTACAGGAGTGTACCGGCAGGCAGGAAGGTGGTTTAAAGTGTGTCTAATTCAATGCCAGGAGCATCCGGAATAAGGTGGGTGAACTTGCAGCATGGGTTGGTACCTGGGACTTCGATGTTGTGGCCATTTCGGAGACATGGCTAGAGCAGGGACAGGAATGGTTGTTGCAGGATCCGGGGTTTAGATATTTCAGTAAGCTCATTGAAGATGGTAAAGGAGGGGGAGGGGTGGCATTGTTAGTCAAGGACAGTATTACGGTGGCAGAAAGGACATTTGATGAGGACTCGTCTACTGAAGTAGTATGGGCTGAAGTTAGAAACAGGAAAGGAGAGGTCACCCTGATGGGAGTTTTCTATCGGCTTCCGAAAAGTTCCAGAGATGTAGAGGAAAGGATTGCAAAGATGATTCTGGATAGGAGCTGTAGCCACCTGGGGTGGTCACGTCCAGATTACAAAATGGACACCCCGGAACCAGAGGAGAGTAGAACAAAGCAGGCCAACGGCCACCGAGGGCCCGCCCAGCAATCAGGGCAGCCACCCCTTTTTATTGGAGGAAATCGATACCGATGATCAGGATACGGTCCAATTAATTGGGACCAAGTTCAAGGCCCGCCCAAAAGCGCGCAAAGCCCCCTTCGGGTATAAGAAGAAGCCCCCCAAGAGAGAATCAATCATTCTTCTTGGCCTTGGCTCTCAGCGACGAGAGGCTTGCCTAGCAGCTGCACCAGAACAAGCAAGTCCAAAGTCAGCACACGCTATGAGATAGACACTCCTAGCTACTATTCTGTACCAGCTCGACCCCAGCAGCCTCAGAACCGGACAACAGCCATTGTTCCTCTAACTGAGTGGGCGCCCGAAGCTAAGTATAGGCTTTAGTGGTAGTGATAGTTTAGTTCAGGGGTGGGCAAACTACGGCCCGCGGGCCGCATGCGGCCCACCAAGATCAAGTCATTAAAAAAAAAATTTTTTTTTTTAAAAATTTTTAAATATTTTTTTTATAAGGTTAATGGGGGGGGCTGTTGGGTTACTGGTATAGGGTGGATACGTTGACTTGAGTAGGGTGATCATTGCTCGGCACAACATCGAGGGCTGAAGGGCCTGTTCTGTGCTGTACTGTTCTATGTTCTATATGAGGCGCCCAGAATCATAACCGGGTGAAGCGCCATTTTTGAAAAGTAGACAAAAAGAGGGCTAAAGGCAGGATGCCGCCGGGGGAAGCGCTGAGGTATATGCCGCACGCTAATTGGTTACAACCGGGACTATTAATTAATATACTATGCGGCCCTTTAAAATTGTGAATTTCTGAATGTGGCCCTTGCACGGAAAAGTTTGCCCACCCCTGGTTTAGTTAGTAGAGTTTGTGCACGAGTATAATTGACTGTGTGTGTGTAAATAAATTAGCATTGATTTCGAACTTACTAACTGGTGTATCGAGTCTTTGATCAGTATTCGGTTTTGAACCTTGTGGCGGTATCGAAAGATACCTGGCGACTCTTGAGCAAACGTAATTAGAATTAAAGAAGGCGACCATATTAACCGCCATAAACAGAGCCAATTAAAGAGAGAACACAACGAGCAACAGAGCGAAAGTAACAGGGTAGTTGTTATGGGGGACTTTAACTTTCCAAATATTGACTGGAAACGCTATAGATCGAGTACTTAGATGTGTCCGTTTTTGTTCTATGTGTGCAGGAGGGTTTCCTGACACAATATGTAGATAGGCCAACAAGAGGCGAAGCCACATTGGATTTGGTACTGGGTAATGAACCAGGACAGGTGTTAGATTTGGAGGTAGGTGAGCACTTTGGTGATAGTGACCACAATTCTGTTACGTTTACTTTAGCGATGGAAAGGGATAGGTATATACCGCAGGGCAAGAGTTATAGCTGGGGGAAAGGCAATAATGATGCGATGAGGCAAGACTTAGGATGCATACGATGGGGATGGAAACTGCAGGGGATGGGCACAATTGAAATGTGGAGCTCGTTCAAGGAACAGCTACTGCGTATCCTTGATAAGTACGTATCTGTCAGGCAGGTAGGAAGTGGTCGAGCGAGGGAACCATGGTTTACTCAAGTAGTTGAATAACTTGTCAAGAGGAAGAAGGAGGATTTGGTAAAGATGAGACGTGAAGGTTCAGTTAGGGCGCTCGAGTGTTACAAGTTAGCTAGGAAGGACCTAAAGAGAGAGCTAAGAAGAGCCAGGAGGGGACATGAGAAGTCTTTGGCAGGTAGGATCAATGATAACCCTAAAGCTTTCTATAGGTACATCAGGAATAAAACAATGACTAGGGTAAGAGTAGGGCCAGTCAAGGACAGTAGTGGGAGGTTGTGCGTGGAGTCCGAGGAGATAGGAGAGGTGCTAAATGAATATTTTTCGTCAGCATTCGCACAGGAAAAAGGCAATGTTGTCGCAGAGAATACTGAGATACAGGCTACTAGACCAGAAGAGCTCGAGGTTCATAAGGAGGTGTTGTTAGCAATTCTGGAAAGTGTGAAAATAGGTAAGTCCCTTGGGCCGGATGGGATTTATCCAAGGATTCTCTGGGAAGCTAGGGAGGATACTGCTGAGCCTTTGGCTTTGAGCTTTATGTCATCATTGTCTACAAGAATAGTGCCAGAAGACTGGAGGATAGCAAATGTTGTTGTCTTGTTCAAGAAGGGGAGTAGAGACAACCCCGGTAACAATAGACCAGTCAGCCTTACTTCTGTTGTGGGCAAAGTCTTGGAATGGTTTACAAGAGATAGGATTTATAATCATCTAGAAAGGAATTTGATTAGGGATAGTCAACATGGTTTTGTGAAGGGTAGGTCGTGCCTCACAAACCTTATTGAGTTCTTTGAGAAGGTGACCAAACAGATGGACGAGGGTAAAGCAGTTGATGTGGGGTATATGAATTTCAGTAAAGCGTTTGATAAGTTTCCCCCATGGTAGGCTATTGCAGAAAATAGGGAGGCATGGGATTCAGGGTGATTTAGCAGTTTGGATCAGAAATTGGTTCGCTGTAAGAAGACAGAGGGTGGTGGTTGATGGGAAATGTTCAGCCTGGAGTTCAGTTACTAGTAGTGTACCACAAGGATCTGTTTTGGGGCCACTGCAGTTTGTAATTTTTATAAATGACCTGGAGGAGGGCATAGAAGGATGGGCGAGTAAATTTGCAGACGACACTAAAGTCGGTGGAGTTGTGGACAGTGCGGAAGGATGTTGCAGGTTGCAGAGGGACATAGATAAGCTGCAGAGCTGGACTAAGAGGTGGCAAATGGAGTTTAATGCAGAAAAGTGTGAGGCGATTCATTTTGAAAGGAGTAACCTGAAGACAGAGTACTGGGCTAATGGCAAGATTATTGGTCGTGTGGATGAGCAGAGAGATCTCGGTGTCCATGTCCATAGATCCCTGAAAGTTGCCACGCAGGTTGATAGGGTTGTTAAGAAGGCATATGGTGTGATAGCTTTTATTGGTAGAGGGATTGAGTTTCGGAGCCACGAGGTCATGTTGCAGCTGTACAAAACTCTGGTGCGGCCTCATTTGGAGTATGGCATGCAGTTCTGGTCGCCGCGTTATAGGGAGGATGTGGAAGCATTGGAAAGGGTACAGAGGAGATTTACCAGGATGTTGCCTGGTATGGAGTGAAGATCTGATGAGGAAAGGCTGAGGGACTTGAGGCTGTTTTCGTTAGAGAGAAGGTGGTTAATAGGTGACTTAATTGAGGCATACAAGATGATCAGAGGCTTAGATAGGGTGGACAGTGAGAGCCTTTTGCCTTGGATGGTGATGGCTAGCACAAGGGGACATAGCTTTAAATTGAGGGGAGATAGATATAGGACAGATGTCAGAGGTAGGTTCGTTACTCAGAAAGTAGTAAGGGCGTGTAATGCCCTGCCTGCAACAGTAGTGGACTCGCCAACATTAAGAGCATTTAAATGGTCATTGGATAAACATATGGATAATAAGGGAATAGTGCAGATGGGCTTTAGAGTGGTTTCACAGTTCGGCACAACATCGAGGACCGAAGGGCCTGTACTGCGCTGTAATGTTCTTTGTTCTATGTTCTTAATTGAGTTGCTAACCTTTTGGTATCCTGTCCAAATCATCTGTCAAGAGCTGAAACTCATGATTACAATTCTCTCCTTCATGCAGATTAAGCACACACCTTTTTATGGCAACATAAATATCGAGTGGCAAGTCAACCCAGAAATCCTCTTGTGCCCAAGATGGAATGGGCAGCACTGCCATGGACAACTGAATGGCCCCTCAATGTACACCATTGGGTTGGTGGGCTTAACAGCCTGGAATTGTGCATACTATTGTTGGCATACAACACAGTCACTCTATTACAAAGTCTACCAATTATTTCCTATAGGCTAAGCTGGAAGCAGCCCACAGAGCTGGCCTGCAGAATCCCCAAGCTGGAGTGGAGCTCATCGTTAAACAGATGTTGGGTAGTAATCTTGGATCTTGCATTATGCATATGCATTGGTACCAAGCATAAATCCAAGTACATGTCTCCAGGTTTCCAGCAATAACTGGGTGATTAAATTTTCCATTCATCGAGTCTCCAGGACAAACTGAGGAAGTTAGTAACTCTATCGCCACACCTAATTGAAATCAGGGCCAAGATGAATAGCTTATTTTGTTAGGCAAGGGCATGAAGGGATGCAGAACCAAGATGGGTAAATGCAATTGAGGTAATAGATAGACCATGATCCAACAGTGGAGGAGTGACGAGCCTACTCCTGTCCGTGTCCTATTTTTAAAACTACAATGGTTGCATCGACATAACAGTGACAAAATATTTGGGTAATGAACACCTTGACAGATATTGAAGCCTCCGCGCTCGTTTTTATTTTCCACTGCCTGCCCCTCAGAATGCATTAATAAAAGTTTGATTGGCTGAATAGAGTTCTTTGATGGAGTCTGCAAATAAAAAAAAGTAGGAAATGAGGAGGGCAATCATAGACTTCAGGGAGGACAAACTGATGAAATGCAAAGGCACATGGGCCGATAAAATGTAATGCTGAGAAATGTGAAGCAAAACGTTTAGGGAGGATGAGAGAAGCAATATGATCAAAATCATGGAGACGTGGGTTGGGGAGCACGGTAGCATTGTGGATAACACAATTGCCTCTCAGCTCCAGGGCCCCAGGTTTGATTCCGGCTTGGGTCACTGTCTGTGCGGAGTCTGCACATTCTCCCATGTGTGCATGGGTTTCCTCCGGGTGCTCCGGTTTCCTCCCACAGTCCAAAGATGTGCAGGTTAGGTGGATTGGCCATGATAAATTGCCCTTAGTGTTGGGTGGGGGTGTTAACCTTGGGTAGGGTGCTCTTTCCAGGAGCCGGTGCAGACTCGATGGGCCGAATGGCCTCCGTCTGCACTGTAAATTCTATTCTATGAAAATGAAACAATTTTAAAGGGAATCCGGGGAGAGAAACCTGGGGGAACAGCTAACAAAGATTCCAGATGTTTTTTAATAGGCACCCAAGTGCATAATAGAAAGGAAGTTATGTTGAATCTTTCTAAACATTAGAAAATTATTTTCAAATCTGGGTAAAACATTAGGAAAACGTCCAGACCTTGGAGTGTGCAGAGATTTACTAGGATGGTACCAGAGATGAGGGAATTAATTCAAATATGGAACAATCAGAGAAGTTGGTTGAAGTTTTCCCCTTGGGGCAGAGACGATTTTGTAGATTTGATGCATTTTCAATGGTTTTGATAGGAGGAAAAAAAAGTATTTCCAGCGATTGATGGGTCAGAAATCAGAGCACATAGAATGCGATTAGCAAAAGAACGAGCCACAATATGAAGAAACTTGAACACATGGAATGTTGTGATCTGGAATGTCCGCCTGAAAGGCTGGTGGAACCAGATTTAATATTGGCATTCAAAAGAAAATTGCTTAAGTACTTGAATAAGATCAAAATTACACGACAATGGGAAAGTACAAGGATGAGATTAATGGGACAGCTCTATCAAATAGCTAGGGACAATGGACAGGGTAGTCTGCTGCTGTGCTGCATCATTCTCAGTTCTGGAAATCCCAACACTGACCAAGCTGCTGGTCAATCCCTTCATTGGCTTGGCATATATTAATGAGTACATTCTCTGAAGCAACTTGGGACATCTCTAATGTCAAATGCAAACTGTTCAAACAAGGGAGCTGTTTATTCTGCTGGCTATTGACAAGCAGAAACCTCCGTTCAAAACATTTCCCCCAAATGCTGTACACTTTAACTCCATCAGCAGCAGATATCTTAAGAACATCTGCTGATTCAACCACACTTTTGTTCACCTTCTTTCGCTCCTATGTGGTCAACCCATCCGATTCTCATTACATTCAAACTGAGGAAATCAATCTACCTTGCTCTACTTTGAAGAAATACGACCATTATTTTGAGTCATTTTCAAGCATTGCACTCTCTAATATGTTGGCTGCAGGTAGTGCTACATTTATAGTGCAGAGCCAAGAAATATAGCTGCCACCAAACCGGACTGACCATTCCCTGCTACATGTACAATGCAAATTAGACTGATTGAAGATGCAGATTGCACTGCTAATGTTAAAAAATATACGCATGTTGATCACCACACATAGCTGCAACACATGTGGGCAACACGGTAGCACAGTGATTAGCATTGTTGTTCACAGCACCAGGGTCCCAGGTTCATTTTCCGGTTTGGGTCACTATCTGTGCAGAGTCTGCACTTTCTCCCTGTGTCTGCGTGGGATTCCTCCGGATGTTCTGGTATCCTCCCACAAGTCCTGAAAGACTTAGGTAATTTGGACATTGAATTCTCAGTGTACCCAAACAGGCGCCGGAATGTGCCGACTGGGGTCTTTTCACAGTAACTTCATTGCAGTGTTAATGTAAGCCAACTTGTGACAATAAAGATTATTAAATTAAAATTATATGTTGAAAGTTTCCATTTGTCCCTCATGTCATGGGAATGTCACTTTAAGAGATGTTTGTCTTCTCAAGTGGCTGTTGTGATGTCATGGTGTGGGTGGAGCTGGGTTCTGGCTCTGCTTTTACTTTCGATTTTTAGTTCGGGAGCTGTATTCCAAACAAGGTGGTGTATTTTGGTCTCTCTCTGCATGCTAAAGAATGTCTCCAGATCAATTGATGATGTCAAAATAATACCTGTTTCTGTAAGGAATGCAAACCTACAGTTTTTGTAGGAGAAAAGGGTGTTTGGCTTATGGATGTTGTTAGGAAAGTTACTAAGGGTTACCTACAGAGTACTGCATCTTTGGGGGTGTATTTGTATTGGCAGTTGAAAAGGTGTTTACTGTGTGTTTATAAAATGTAAACTGGATTCATAGAATAAACATTGTTTTGTATTAAAATACTTAAGATCCCTGTTGCATAACACCTGGAAAGTGGGCACGTGCTCCCCATAACCAAAATCTATTAAAAGTTGGAGGTCAGATGAACTCCATGAAATACTTTGGTGTTCTCTAAACCCTGGCTCATAACACACTCAGCATTTTGAACACTTAGCTACAGTATCTTAACAGGAAGTACAGCAAAAACTCTCCCATCACTACTGTAAACAGGAAGAGGAAACATGAGCTGAGACATGTCGATATCTTTATTTAGCTCCCTTTTTTCATTTATGGGAGAATGAAAGCCCTGGAGAAATCAGTTTCAGGGACACTCGTCAATTCATACAATAGGTGTTGACCTCATTATCTAAATGCAGCTGCCCAATGCACACACTTCACTGTTGCGAGCCCATTAAAACCTGTTTCGAGACAAGGGAAAAGGCACAAACTTCAATCAATTTAAACCCATTCTTGGTTAAAAATAATTACCTTAAACTTGTCTGAAGACTGCGACATGATTTAGATGGGGAAATTCACACCTGAAAAACAAAGTTTTGTTTCAATATATAGTGAACACGCTGGCAACAAAAAACCAATGGCAAACTGCTAACACTGGCACTGTTGTCGGGACACAATGCTGCACAAAAACTTTCCCAGTTCAATGATGAAATGGCTGCCCTCATCTTCACACACCCATATTTGTTTTTACGAGTATTCCTGTCCTCAGGAAGTATTGCAACGCTGAAGATATACTCAAAGGGCTCTTCCATTAACCAGTGGTATGAAGAACCTTTGCCATAAATAAGATTGAGGCAAAACATTTTGAAATTGGTGGGTTTTATATTAAAAAAAGGACTACCCTGGGCTAAATTAGCGAGATGCTGTCCACATTCATCGGGTGCAAGCGTGATCTCCTTCTACAATGTTCAAAAATAGACATTATAACCAATCTTTGAGGATCCGTAAGGCACTATTCCAGGGCCAGTGTTTAATTCAGTTAATGATTGAAGTCAATGATCAACTCCATTTCACATTGAGTATACTGTTGTAAATGACATCAGCTGCAGAGCTCATCAAAGCAAGTTCAATCTTTTTTTTTTAAATTTAGATTACCCAATTATTTTTTCCAATTAAGGGGCAATTTAGCGTGGCCAATCCACCTACCCTGCACATTTTTTGGGTTGTGGGGGCGAAACCCACGCAGACCGGGGAGAATGTGCAAACTCCACACTGACAGTGACCCAGAGCCGGGATCGAACCTGGGACCTCAGCGCCGTGAGGCGGTTGTGCTAACCACTAGCCCACCGTGCTGCCCCAGCAAGTTCAATCTTAACCACATCAGATCACATTCCATGACGTTTTGCAATCAGATAACCAGATAAATAAAAACATTATTTTTCTGGAGTATAAAGGCACAAATATCCTTCTGCTACTTTTCAGTGAAAGGATATTACTTCAGAGTGATAGGTAGACTGTTATTAGTTGGGATGGGGCCTTCCTTGACTTTAAGCTCCCAACAGTTGGCAATTTTTCTTTCTTGTCTCCCAAGCTAGGCGAGTATAACTTTCAATTACTATGTCTGTATATTGAATATAGAACACAGAAAAATACAGCACAGAACAGGCCCTTCGGCCCACGATGTTGTGCCGAACTTTTATCCTACATTAAGAACAAATTAATCTACACCCCATCATTCTACTGTAATCCATGTATCTATCCAATAGCCACTTTAAGGACCCTAATGTTTCCGACTCAACTTCTTCCACAGGCAGTGCATTCCATGCCCCCACTACTCTCTGGGTAAAGAACCTACCTCTGACATCCCCTCTATATCTTCCACCATTCACCTTAAATTTATGTCCCCTTGTAATGGTTTGTTCCAACGGGGGAAAAAGTCTCTGACTGTCTACTCTATCTATTCCCCGATCATCTTATAAACCTCTATCAAGTTGCCTCTCGTCCTTCTCCGTTCTAATGAGAAAAGGCCTAGCACCCTCAACCTTTCCTCGTAAGACCTACTCTCCATTCCAGGCAACATCCTGGTAAATCTCCTTTGCACACCTTTTCCAAAGCTTCCACATCCTTCCTAAAATGAGGCGACCAGAACTGCACACAGTACTCCGAATGTGGCCTTACCAAGGTATTGTTCAGCTGCATCATCACCGTACGGCTCTCAAATTCAATCCCTCTGCTAATGAACGCTAGCATACCATAGGCCTTCTTCACAGCTCTATCCACTCGAGTGGCAACTTTCAAAGATCTATGAACATAGACCCCATGATCTCTCTGCTCCTCTACATTGCCAAGAACCCTACCGTTAACCTTGTATTCCGCATTCATATTTGCCCTTCCAAAATGGACAACCTCACATTTTTCAGGGTTAAACTCCATCTGCCACTTCTCAGCCCAGCTCTGCATCCTATCTATGTCACATTGCAGCCGACAACAGCTCTCCTCACTATCCACAACTCCACCAATCTTTGTATCGTCTGCAAATTTACTAACCCACCCTTTAACTACCTCATCCAAGTCATTAATGAAAATCACAAACAGTAGAGGCCCCAGAACTGATCCCTGTGGTACACCACTGGTAACTGGGCTCCAGGCTGAATATTTGCCATCCACCACCATTCTGACTTCTATTGTTTAGCCAGTCTGTTATCCAACAGGCCAAATTTCCTACTGTCCCATGCCTCCTTACTTTCTGCATAAGCCTACTATGGGGAACCTTAACAAATGCCTTACTAAAATTCATGTACACGACATCCACTGCTTTACCTTCATCCACGTGCTTGGTCACCTCCTCAAAGAATTCAATAAGACTTGTGAGGCAAGACCTACCCCTCACAAATCCGTGCTGACTATCCCTAATCAAGCAGTGTCTTTCCAGATGCTCAGAAATCCTATCCCTCAGTACCCTTTCCATTACTTTGCCTACCACCGAATTAAGACTAACTGGCTAATAATTCCCAGGGTTACCCCATTCCTATTTTTGAACAGGGGCACAACATTCGCCACTCTCCAATCCCCTGGTACCACCCCTGTTGACAGTGAGGACGAAAAGATCATTGCCAACGGCTCAGCAATTTCATCTCCTGCTTCCCATAAAATCCTTGGATATATCCCGTCAGGCCCGGGGGACTTGTCTATCCTCAAGTTTTTCAAAATGCCCAACACATCTTCCTTCCGAACAAGTATTGCCTCGAGCATACCAGTCTGTTTCACACTGTCCTCTCCAACAATATGGCCCCTCTCATTCGTAAATACTGGAAAAGTACTCGTTCAAGACCTCTCCTATCTCTTCAGACTCAATACACAATCTCCCGCTACTGTGTAGCCACCTGGGGTGGCCACGTCCCGATTCCAAAATGGACATTCGCAAAGAGTACAGGGAAAAATGGACAGCACTAGAAAAACAAGCAGGTACAAGGTTTCCCGTGGATTGGAACTTGCAGAACCCAGACAGAACTGAAACTACAAGCCATTAGCATAGTAATGAGCTTTCTCCGGGGACAAGAGAAACATTTAAACAATCGGTATCAGGGCAGACTTCCCGGCGCCAGTCGAGACTAAAACAAAGGCAGGCCAACAGTTACCTAGGGCCCCCAGCGATCGGGGAACAGCCCCATTATTGGAGAGAATCGATACAAACGATTGGGACATGGTCCATGTAGTAATCCACGGGAGGCAGGAGTTCCGTCACCACACCAATATTTATTTACAATAACGATATTACAGGAGCAGCTACAAACAGTGCTGCTAGCAGTCCAGTCAACTTAAGACTGGCTCACAAAGCCTACACAGGTGATTATATGGGCCCCCTCAATGAGCTATCATTGAGGGAGCTCATACTCCAATTGGCCAACCAATAAAGCCAATTGGAGTTCATTACAGTCCAATTAATTGGGACCAAGTCCAGGGTCCGCCCAGAAGGGCTTAAAACCCTTTGGACTATAAAGCAGAATCCCCAAGGTCAGATCGGGCTCTCGGAAGAACTCTTAAGAACTCTTGAACTTCACCTTGGCATTTGGCTCTCAGCGACGAGAGGCCCGCCGAGCACCAGCTAAGTAAGTCTAAGGTCAACGCACGCTATGAGATAGGTGCTCCTAGCTACTATTCTATACCAGTTCGAAGCCAGCAGTATCAGAACCGGACAACGGCCATTGTTCCTCTGACTGAGTGGGCCCCCGAAGCCAAGTATAGGCTTTTAGTAGTAGTTGTAGTTTAGTGAGTAGAGTTTGTGCACGAGTAATAATTAACTGTGTGTGCAAAATAAATGTGCATTGATTTCAAACTTACTAACTGGTGTATCGAGTCATTGATCAGTATTCGGTTTTGAACCTTGTGGTGGTATCAGAAAGATACCTGGCGACTCTTGAGCAAAGGTAATTAAAACAGAGCAAATTAAGGGAAAGCATAACGAGCAACAACTGTCCTTGATCGGACCTACCCTCGCTCTAATCATTCTCATATTTCTCACTTATGTGTAAACGGCCTTGGGGTTTTCCTTGATCCTACCTGCCAAAGATTTTTCATGCCCTCTCTTAGCTCTCCTAATCCCTTTCATCAGTTCCCTCCTGGCTATCTTGTATCCCTCCAGCGCCCTGTCTGAACCTTATTTCCTCAGCCTTACACAAGTATACTTCCTTACATAAGGAACATAGTATCTGTTCCTTGAACAAGTTCCACATTTCAATTGTGTCCTTCCCTGACACCCTATGTTCCCAACTTATGCACTTCAGTTCTGGTCTGCCAGCATCGTATTTACCCTTCCCCCAATTGTAAACCTTGCCCTGTTGCACGCACCTATCCCTCTCCATTACTAAAGTGGAAGTCACAGAATTGTGGTCACTATCTCCAAAATGCTCCCCCACTAACAAATCTATCACTTGCCCTGGTTCATTACCAAGTACCAAATCCAATATGGACTCCCCTCTGGTCGGACAATCTACATACGGTCTTGGAAAAGCTTCCTGGACACACTGCACAAACACCACCCCATCCAAACTATTTGATCTAAAGAGTTTCCACTCAATATTTGGGAAGTTGAAGTCACCCATGACGACTACCCTGTGACTTCTGCGCCTTTCCAAAATCTGTTTCCCAATCTGTTCCTCCACATTTCTGCTGCTATTGTGGGGCCTATAGAAAACTCCCAACAAGGCGACTGCTCCTTTCCTATTTCTGACTTCAACCCATCCTACCTCAGTCGACAGATCCTCCTCGAACTGCCTTTCTGCAGCTGTTATACTATCTCTAATTAACAATGCAACCCCCTCACCTCTTTTACCACCCTCCCTAATCTTATTGAAACATCTATAACCAGGAACCTCCAACAACCATTTCTCCCCCTCTTCTATCCAAGTTTCCGTGATGGCCACCACATCGTAGTCCCAAATACCGATCCATGCCTTATGTTCACCCATCTTATTCCTGATGCTTCTCGCGTTGAAGTATACACACTTCAACCCATCTCCGTGCCTGCAAGTACTCTCCTTTGTCAGTGTTACCTTCCCCACTGCCTCACTACACGCTTTGATGTACTGAACATCGGCTACCTTAGTTGTTAGACTACAAATCCGGTTCCCATTCCCCTGCCAAATTAGCTTAAACCCTCCCGAAGAGTACAGAAAACGTCCCTCCCAGGATATTGGTGCCCCTCTGGTTCAGATGCAACCCGTCCTGCTTGTACAGGTCCCACCTTCCCCAGAATGCGCTCCAATTATCCAAATACCTGAAGCCCTCCCTCCTACACCATTCCTGCAGCCACGTGTTCAACTGCACTCTCTCCCCATTCCTAGCCTCACTATCACGTGGCACCGGCAGCAAACCAGAGATGACAACTCTGTCTCACCTGGCTTTTAACTTCCAGCCTAACTGCCTAAACTAGTTTATTACATCCACACCCCTTGTCCTACCTATGTCGTTGGTACCAATGTGCACCACAACGTCCGGCTGCTCACCCTTCCCCTTAAGGATCCTGAAGACACGATCCGAGACATCCCTGGCCCTGGCACCCAGGAGGCAACATACCTTCCGGGAGTCTCGCTCGCGACCACAGAATCTCCTATCTATTCCCCTAACCACTGAGTCTCCTATCACTATTGTTTTTATATTCTCCCCTTCCCTTCTGAGCCCCAGAGCCAGACTCAGTGCCAGAGACCTAGCCGCAAGGGCCTTCCCCCAGTAGGTCATCCCCCCCCCCAACAGCATCCAAAACGGTATACTTGTTTTGAAGGGGAGCGGCCATGACGGATCCCTGCACTGTCTGCCCGTTCGTTTTCTTTCCTCCGACTGTAACCCAGCTACTCTTGTCCTGTACCTTGGGTGTGGCTACCTCCCTGTAACTCCCTCTGCCTCCCGGATGATCTGAACTTCACCCAGCTCCGGCTCCAGTTCCCCAACAAGGTCTCCGAGGACTGGAGTTGGGTGCACTTCCCACAGGTATAGTCAGCAGGGATATCGCTGGTATCCCTCACCACCCACATCCTACAGGAGGAGCATGCAACTGCCCTAGCCTCCATCCCCTCTCACGTTACAGAATATAGCTGCACTGTGGACCAACTGGAACTCCGCCCTCCGACTCTGATACCAGTCGGCTGCAGTCTCTGTAAACTCCGGGCTCCCTCCTCGCTCTTTGAGGAAATGTAGGAAATGAAATGAAAGGAGGACCTTACTCCCTCCTTAACTATCTCCCTCAGTCACCAAACTCTCACTATTGCACTCAAATGCACCCAAATTCAGCACTCAGTGCAAACAAAGTCTGCACTGTAACTAGCTCAGATTTATACTGTGACTCTCGCCTCTGAAAACTGGCCTAATCCAATTAACTAAATTAACAAGCTCCAGCTGCAAGTATCTACAAGTAAAACCTTTGTTTCAAGCAGATTGAAAATTCACCTTCTTCTCAACCAAATTAGTTCATATATTATGAACTAATTGACTAATTAAACAATTAATATTGGTCAGCGTAGTGCGCCATTACTGTCGCACATGGGAATCTGTGGAACGAATGCAGTGCTGGACAATCATATCTGAAATGCCTACAGTCTGCATCTAAACCAGAGGAACTAAAATCCTTGCTGGTGGTTTCGCTAGTGCTGCTGGTGAGGAGTTTTGCAGGGGATTGTAAATAGCTGGAACTCGAGGATGGAACACTGTGACACCCCACTAGTTACCATCTTGCCATCCAGAAAAAGACCCATTTCTCCCAACTGTTCATGCATCAGCCAGTTTTCTATCCAAGCTAATAAATTACCCCTAATCCCATTTGATCTAACCTTGTGAATTAACCTTCTGTGCGGCATTTTATCAAACACCTTCAGATATCCTATATCTACAGAATCCCCATTATCCACTTTGTTACATCTTCAAAGCACTCGAGCAAATTAGTCAAACATGATTTGCCCTTCATAAACCCATGATGACTCTGGATAGCGTTTTGACTTTCCAGATGTCCTAATATTACTACTTTGATCCACCTGTTTCCCAACAGATGTTAAACTAACTGGTCTGTAATTTCCCACATTCTGCCTCCCTCCCTTTCTGAATAAGGGCATTACGTTAGCATTTCTCCAATCCACTGGAACCTTTCCTGTGCCCAGGGATTGTGCCCAGGGATTGTTTGGGTTCTTGTGCCATGGTGCCTTAGTTAGTTTGCTCATCACTTCTGCAGCCTCCTCTCTCACACAAACAAGCTGAGAGTTCCTCCAACTTAATGGATAGTTGCTGAGGCTCCTGGACTCTTGCCCTCTGGGTCCCCTTGTCCGCATCACTCTCAATCACACTCTCCTGTCACTGTCTAAATCTGAAGGTCTTGTCCTCAGAGGTGCAATCGCCTCAGAGTAAAAATCATCCAGGTAACTACCCCCCAATATCCGCATTTCAATTTCTGGATGTCAAGTAACTAGTGGGGTGTCACAGGTTTCCATCCTCGAGTCCCAGCTATTTACAATCTATATAAACGACTTGGATACAGGGATAGAAGATTTTATAGCCAAATCTGCAGATGCCACAAAATAGGTGGGACAGTAAGTTGCAATAAGGAAATAAGAACCTTACAAATTTTTATAGTTTAGGAGAGTAGGCCAAAATGTGGCAGAAGGAGTTTAACATGGATACGTACATTTTGGAGCAAATGGAATGTGGCCATTTATAGCTAAGGGAGTATATAAAGGTAAGGAAGTGTTGTCGCAACTATACAAGGCATTGGCGAGACCACACCTGGAGTATTGTGCACAGTTTTGGGCCCTTATTTGAGGAAAGATGCAAGGACATTGGAGGCAGTTTGGAGGAGGCTCACAAGGCTGACTCCAGAGATGAGGGGTTTGTTGCATGAAGCGAGATCGAACAGTTTAGGCCTATAATCACTAGAGTTAGGGGAGAAAAATCGAGGCATACAAGATGTTAAAAGGTGTAGATAAAGTAGTGGTAGAGCAGATGCTTCCTGATGTGGGGCATTCTAAAGTGGGAGGTTATAATCTTAGAATAAGAGGTAGCTAATTTAAAACAGATTCGAGAAACTACTCCTCCCAAAGAGTTGTGAATCTGTGGAATTCACTACCCTAGAGTGTGATGGATGATGGGACAGTGAGTAAATTTAAGGAGGAGTTAGACAGATGTTGAATTGGTATGGGTTAACGGTTATGGAGAATGGGCAGGAGAGGAGTTAAGGTCAGGATGAGATCAGTAATGATCCTATTGAACAGCAGAGCGGGATTGAGATGCTAAATTGCCTACTCCTGCTCCTAGTTCATGTGTTCCAAAAATAAATTTATTTCAAAATTATGGGGTTTTCATGATTAATCTGAAGATCAGGGGTTACGGGGAGACGGCAGGAAATGTGCCTAAGTGGGGTGCTCTTTAAAGGTTGGCACAGACTCAATGGGCCGAGTGGCCTCCTTCTGCAGTATAGGGATTCTATGATGTGCAGAAAGTGGGTTCAGGTTCATGCGATACTGGTACCTGTGTTGGCAGAGTGAGGGAGCTGTACCGTTAGGACAGTCTACGCCTGAACCATGCTACGACCAATGTTCTCGCACTGCTTAACTGGGGATGTAGTAGGGCAGCACAATGGCGCAGTGGTGAGCATTGCCGCCTCATGGCTCCGAGGTCCCAGGTTCAATCCCGGATCTGGGTCACTGTCCGTGTGTAGTTTGCACATTCTCCCCGTGTATGGGTGGGTTTCACCCCCATAACCCAAAGATGTGCAGGGTAGGTTAATTGACCACGTTAAATTGCCCCTCAATTTGAAAAAAAAAAATTGGGTCGTCTAAATTTATTTAAAAAAAGAAAAACTAGGGAAGTAGTGAGGGTATTAAACTAAATAGTGGAAACGAAGGGATCAAATTTGGGAAGATGTGGTAAATTGAAAAATTGATACCTTTCTCTTTTGTTTTGAATCTATGTGGGAATTGATAAACAGACCATGACAGGAAGGGACAGGGAGTACAAGCTAAAACTAAATCAGCAGATAAGCTGTATAAACAATAGAAGGACAAAACTATCCGAATTCACTTAGCATTTGAAACAAAACAGATGAACTAATAGTTCAAATAAAAATCAAGTATGATCTGATAACCATTACAAAGTCATGGCTGCAGAAAAGATGGGACCCTGAATAATGATGGGTTTGTGACATTTAGATTGAACAGGAGCCAGGAGAAAAAAAATGGAGGGGTGGCTTTGTTAATTAATGATGGTATTAGCACAATGGAGTAATGACCTAAGTTCAGGAAACCAGGATGTAGAAATGGTTTGGGTCGAAATGAGAAATGGTAATGGCAAAACAGAGTATAAAGCAATAAATAATGGGAGCTTGTCAGAAAGGTGCGGGAATTTTAATCTGCACATAGATGGACAAAGGTCTCCTCCATGGGATACATTGTAACTGCATGGTCTGGAGACAGTAGGTTATATTAGACCTAGTATTGTGCATTCTAAAATACAAAATAGGAGAAGTAGGCCATTTAGCCTCTCGAACCTGATCCCCTGTTCGGCAAGATCTCGATGTTTCGAACTCTACATTCCCATCCACCCCCAATAATTGTTGATTTCCTTGCCGAATAAGATTCTATCAACCTCAGTCTTAAAAATAGTCCATGACCCAACCACTGCCACCTTCGAACGCAGAGAGTTCCAAAGTTGTAAAATTACATTTCCGCAAAATTTAATTTCCTCATCTGTCCTAAAGGGGCGACCTCTCATTTTAAAACAGTGACCGCTAGTTCTGGACTCGCCCACATCCACCTGGTCAAGACCGGTCAGGATTTTTTACATACTTCAATCAAGTCACCCCTCACTCTTCCAAATGCTCGTGGAAATAAGCCCAGCTTGTCTCACCAATCATCTTAAAACAACCGGCTCATTCCAGGTATCAATCTAGTAAACCTCCTCTGAAACATCTCTAATGAATTTACATACTGCAATGAGAGGGGATTGACGACCTCAGTGAGGCGGCCCCCAGTAACATAGATCATAATATTATTACATTTCATATTCAGTTTGAGTGAGGGAAGAGTGGGTCCAAGAATAACATTTTAAACTGAAGGACAATTATGAGGACATGAAAGCTAGCTAAAGTGAATGAACAAATTAGGTTAAAGGATAGGTCCAAAGACATATATTGGTAGACATATAAGGGGACATTTCAGAATACACTGATCAGATACATCCCCATGAAAGAAAAATCTGCGGGAAGATGGTATCAGACTTAACAAAAAAGCATATAATTGCGCAAAGGAGAGTAGGTCAGAATATAAAAGACAGCAAGGAATGGCCAAAAGACTAATAAAGGAGAGAAAATTAGAGTATAGGCGAAAACTAGCTAGAAATATCAAGACTGAGAGCAAGAATTGTTATAGATGCTTAAAAAGGGTTATCAAAGTGCGATAATGTAGGAATTTCAGATAGATTGCATTACACGTATTTGCTGCAGTAAGGGCTAGCGTGCTGCAGTAAAATCCTGGTTTGAAAGGTTTTGGGGACAGGGGTGCAATTAAGGCACCATAAAAGCTTGGACTAATGGAATTTTGTTTGGATTAAGGGGGTTCCCTGCGAGTAGTTAATTAGATACATTTCATGTTTTTCAGCTTGGTGATATGATGTAATTAATGGGGTTAAGGTACCAGGCATTTTGCAGAAAAGCAGTTTAGTTGAGCTTTAGATTGAGATGCAAGCAAAAGTCAAGCATTTGCTCTCACTGCATTTCAGTTAAAGATGTGCCTGCAGACAGATTAGCAGTTCAGAACTTTGCTGGAGTGGCGGTCGGCATCGCCACCAGGGTTAGTGGCTTGGTTGAGTGACCTGTACTACTTCCTGCAATTAGAGAAGATAAAGTATGAGTTAAGGGGCTCTTCTGGGGGGTTTGAGGAAAGGTGGGGGATGTTTGTCACCGTGTTTGAGGGGCTGTTCATCACGGGGGGGGTGAAAAAGAGGAAAAATCTGCAGAGACTGTATAGTTGATTGTAGAGAAGCATGTTTCCCAGCATGTTGTTCACTGTAACCTATTTTTATACATGTTTGTAATAAAATACATTTTAAAAAAAGAACGTGTTCGTATTAAACTCTGTTTTAATATACCTAATCCCCCTATTTTGGGTGCAATCACGGGAGGAGACAGAAAAAGCAGGAAACTACTCGGCAGTTAGCTTAATATTTGTCATAGGGAAAAGATTAGAAGCCAGTATTAAATAAGGTAGAGCAGGGCACTTGGAAAAATTCAAGGCAATTTCAAGGCAGGGTCAACATCGTTTTCTGAAAATGTTTAACCACTTTATTAGAGTTCTTTTGAAGGAGTCACATGTCATAGATAAAGGAGAACTGGTGCATGTACTGTAGTTACATTTCTGAAAGGCATTTAATCGAGGGCAATCCTCCTCGAGGGTGTTTCAAGAGGTAGGTGCAATCCTCCTTGGCACATGTTTAAAGAGGCATTGCTTTCAGGGAGAAAATGTACCAACTTTACTATCTGAAAAAGTTTTCAACTAATTATTTAAAATTGCAGTGTTACATTTTTAACCGCCTAGTGGGACAGAGGTGGATTAATTAGACTATCTGGAGCAAGTTCTGGATTGAGGCTAGTTTCATTAAATGGGTTACTCTTCCTTCTTAAGCTTTTAATTTCAAAATGCATGTGCAGTATCGGTAGAATCATTTCCTGATCCTCAGCATCACAGTTTCCAGTCTTCAGTCAATTCAATTCACTTCATGTTATATCAAGAGGTCCCATCAAAATTTGAGCAATAATGCTGGACATTCTCCAGAATTAGCTGCACTCCTTGCCAAGCTGTTCCAGTACAGCTACAACACTGGCATCTACCCAGCAATGTTGAAAACTGCCCAGGGATGTCCTGTATATAAATAGGACAAATCCAACCCGCCAATTACCACCCCAGGTCTACAATTTGATGCCACACAACAATTTATAAACTTGAATGAATTTTTCTCTTTAAATACGAAAACTTTTAGGCAATGCAGTAATTAGCACTGCTGCCAACTGCGCCGAGGACACGGGTTCGAAATCCGGCCCTGGGTCATTGCCCGTGTTTGCACATTCTCCTCGCGTCTGCGTGGGTTTCACCCCCACAACCCAAATATGTGTAGGTTAGGTGGATTGGCCATGCCAAAATATCCCTCTGGAAAAAAATAATTGAGTACTCTTAAATTTATTTCAAAAAATAGAAGAACCTTTTTGCTCAAGGGAGTCCAGGAAGCAACATACATCTTTGGTCTTTAAGACAGATAAATGGATCTTTTACCAATCCACAAAACATTAAGGAGGGCACTGCTGGAATTTTGTACTATATTACTCAGGGTACCAAGTCTGCTTGGACACATTCCGGAAGATTTCACTCAACTTCCCAGCTCCAATTATGGAACCCATTTAAACAACTCATTATCCTCATCAACAATCAATCATTTTTATAAACATTCAGTCGAATTGAAAAATTACCACAATTCCTTATGACTTTTCTCCAGGATTGCTGACTAGCATCCAGGGAATTAATTTTCTAACTCCTGAGGAATCCAGGACAATCCTGGAGCATTGATGACCATAAGTACAGATTGTGCATGATCGATTATCTGTATTTTTACCAAGTTCTCCAGAATACAAATGAAAAAGAATTCAACATTAAATGCTGAAGACTTCTGATATCTTATTTGACAGCTAGCAGAATATCTCATTTGACTGCTGGCTACTGCAGGCCAGAATGCAGCCCCACCTGCCAAAAATGGAAGGAAGTTTTCCAATTATACCTCAGGAATCTCAAGATACACTTCCACACTTCTGGATTAATCAGAACCAATTTCACACATAACCACTGGCAATGCATTGTAAACTATTTCTGCTTTCTCATCCAGAGCACATCCAAACATCCCCAAGCGATAAAACGTCACAACAGTGCATTGCTTTTGACTTCAAATACAAAAACACAAGAAACAGGAGAAGAGCATACAGCCGGTGTGCTCGGCCATTCAACATGTTCAATGGCCGACATTCATCCCTCTATTCTCCAAGACACCACATTTGTGTCCATCTCAGCCTTAAATATTGTCAATGGTGGCACAACTTTTTCAAGTGAAGACATTTCTCCTCATCGCTGTCCTAAATGATCAGCCCTTATCCTGAAGCTGTATCTCCTCGTTTTAGATTCCCCAGCCTGTGGAAACAACTTTTAGTGTCTATCCTGTCAAGCCCCTTCACAATCTTGAATATTTCAATGACATCAATTGTCATTCTTCTAAGCTTCAATAACTATAGGCTCAATTTATCATAGGACCACACTCACCCCAGGAGCAAATCTAATGATCCTCAGTTGTACTGACGCCAATAAAAGCATATGGACTTTTGGTCTCCACATGGGAAAGGATAGTCTAAGTGTGGGCTCACCTAAACCCATACAGATGTGGCAAGACTCCCTTCTTCCACTTGCAATGAAGGGAAAACATACTATTTGCTTTGCTGTCCCTGCATGCTAATGTTATGTTCCTTATAGAAGTACACACAATTTTCTCTGCTCAATGTCTGCAAGTTTCAGACATTACGGCAAGTGAACAGCCTCTTGCTTCCCCACATGATAATCCATGTGTTACTTTGTTGCCCACTTAACCTGCCCAATTTTTTATCAAACTTAGAGACAGTAATACATTAAGCAACTCCGATTAAGGCCCCTATATTGATCCTCGCTGCACTCCTTTAGCCATGCCTGCCAACTTGAAAATGTCCTATTTGTCCCTACTCTCCATTTCCTGCCCCTTAAATCGATCCTTCATCTATGTTAATAGATCATTCCCAACTCCATGAGCGCTTATGTTGTATATTAACTTTTGTTGAATGATTTTCAGAAATGTCAACTACTGCCCCCATTTGCAACAGCCGCAGGTTTACTCCTGCAATAAGCGACACCACCTTCAAAACGGTGGAGGTAGCACGAGGGGACACTGATGGCTCGGGTCCCGATTACAAAATCGCGATTACAAAATGGACACTTGCAGAGAATGAAGGGAAAATTGGACAATGCTGATCAAGCAAGCCAATGCAGGGTTTGTCTGTGGATTGGAGTCTGCAGCTACCAGACAAGGCCAATGCCGCAAAGCCATTAGCATACTAATGAGCTATCTCCGGGGACAAAAGAGACACATTTAAGCAAACGATACCAAAGCAGACACCCCGGCGCCAGAGGAGACTAAAACAAAGCAGGCCAACGATCATCTAGGGCCCGCCCAGCAATCAGGGCAGCCACCCCTTTATTGGAGGAAATCAATACCAATAATTAGAATATGGTCCAATTAATTGGGGCCAAGTTCAAGGCCCGCCCAAAAGCATGCAAAGCCCCTTTTGGGGTATAAGAGGAAGCCCCCAAGACAGAATCGTGCTTCTTGGTCTTGGCTCTCAGCAGCCTAGCAGCTGCACCAGACAATTAAGTCCAAAGTCAACGCACGCTACGAGATAGACGCTCCTAGCTATTCTATACAAGTTCGATGCTACTATTCTATACAAGTTCGATGCCAGCAGCCTCAGAACCGGACAACGGCCATTGTTCCTCTGACTGAGTGGGCACCTGAAGCTAAGTATAGGCTTTTAATAGTAGTGATAGTTTAGTTAGTAGAGTTTGTACATGAGTATAATTGACTGTGTGTAAATAAATGAGCATTGATTTTGAACTTACTAACTGGTGTTGAGTCTGTGATCAGCATACGGTTTTGAACCTTGTGGCGGTATCGAAAAGATACCTAGCGACTCTTGAGCAAACATAATTAGAATTAAGGACGGCAACCATATTAACCACCATAAACAGAGCCAATTAAGGAGAGAGCATAACGAGCAACAAGGGACACGTACATGGAGCTACAGAGTAGCGTCCCTGGCGGAGCTCACGGAGAGGCCCAGTTACCAAAATTAAATTAACTAAGACACATACAGGTCAAAAACTTCCTCCGTGAGGAAACGATGACGTACCCCCAGACACCGGGACGTTCACTAGTTGAGGAACTGCTGGTCATGGGCGACTAGGGAGGGGGCACTGTGGGGACATGCAAGGGCGATTGTTGGAGGTATGCTCCCCCCCGGACAAGACAAGGGAAAAATGGGAGACGGAACTAAGCATAGAGGTGGTGGGAGGACTCTGGATTAAAGCACTAAACAGGGCAAACTCCACTTCCACATGTACAGGACTCAGCCTAATGCAGCTAAAGGTGGCACAGAGCACACCTAACCGGAATCCTGAATGAGTAGGTTCTTTCAAGAGGTGGAGGAAAAATGTGAATGGTGTCAGGGAGGCCTGACCAACCACACCCACATACATAATATATCTGGGCCTGCCCAAGACTTGTCGAGTTCTGGACCACCTTTTTCGAGACCATGGGTGAATACAGTTGTGGGTGCGCGGGTGGAGCCATGCCCAGAAGTGGCAATCTTCGGGCAGGCTGGAGAAAATTAAATTTGCCATCTGGGGGTCGGACGTGGGCTTCCACAGGACATGGACGCCATTCCACTTCTGACAATTGGAGAGGGACCATAAGACGTAGGAGCGGAAGTAGGCCATTCCATCCATTGACTCTGCTCAGTCATTCAATGAGATAACAGCCGTCTGACATAATCCTCAACTCCAGTTTCCCACCTTAGGCCCAGAACTCTTGATTTCCTTATTAATTAAAAATTTGTTTACCTCGGCCTTGAAACATCCTCTCATCATCTACCCTGTCAAGCCCCCTGAGAATCTTATATGTCTCAAGGAACAGGGTCATGAGGCATTCACAGCATTCTGGTTTCAGGTTGGGAGTGTAAATCACACAAAGCCGGACTGCTCAACAATAGAGGCAAGAAGAATCCATCATCTATGTGTGAAGACTTCCTGCTTCTTCGTACATTTTCAGATAAGGCTGAGCAAATACCAATGAGTTGCAGCAGTAGTTTCACATCACACAACAGGACAACCACAACATGACAGACTGCTGCTGTACACTCAAGTCAGTGCAAATCCCCCATCAGAGATTCTGGAACTACCTCCACCTTAGCGCACAAGGCATCTTTGCACCGATTGGTGGGACGAGTGCGGTCAACAAATTCTTTCCTCTAAGTTTGGAAGGGGGTGGGTTGGGAATCTAAAAAATGGCTTAACTAAATATGGTAACATTTTATTTGGGGCAGCACGGTGGCGCAGTGACTAGCACTGCTGCCTCAAGGCGCCGAGGACCCGGGTTCGACCCCGGGTCACTGATCGTGTAGAGTTTGCACATTCTCCCCGGGTCTGTGTGGGTCTCACCCCCACAACCCAAAAATAAGGGGCTGGTTTAGCACAGGGCTAAATAGCTGGTTTTTAAAGCAGACCAGCAGCGCGGGTTCAATTCCCGTACCAGCCTCCCCGAACGCCAGAATGTGACGATAAGGGGCTTTTCGCAGTAACTTCATTTGAAGCCTACTTGAGACACTAAGCAATTTTCATATTCATTTCATTTTTTCATTTTCATGTGCAGGGTTGGTGGATTGGCCACAATAAATTTCCCCTTAATTGCAGAAAATAATTGGGTACTCTAAATGTATTTTTTAAAATGGTAAAATTATATTTGTAGCTGTGATCAATGATCCAAGACAGATTTTTCGGAAACATGGTAACAGTGAACAGTGGTTAGCACTGTTGCTTCACAGTGCCAGGGCCCCGGATTGGATTCCCGCTTGGGTCACTGACTGTGCGGAGTCGGCACGTTCTCCCCATGTCTGCGTGGGTTTCCTCCGGGTGCTCCAGTTTCCTCCCATAAGTCCCGAAAGACGTGCTTGTTAGGAGTGTGGCACCTTGGGGATTTTCACACCAACTTCATTGCAGGTTTAATGTAAGCCTATTTGTGAAAATAATAAAGGTTATTATAATTATTAAACCTTTAGACATCATGAAGCCATAAAACCCTGGAAAAGTTATGGGAAAGAAAGGTCATTCAGCCTGTTTTGTTATCTCTTAGCATAGCACAAGCTGCTTACTTGATGTTCACTCTGACAAAGGAAGGTTCAGATGGAGATAACTTCAACAGATTAAACTATTTACAATTCTCCTACTCGGATTCGCCTCTACTGTTATTCCTTCTACAGCTACTCAGACTGACGAATCAGTCTGCTACAATCCATGTGGTGGGTGTGATGTTGAATCAACCCTGTGTCTCTACTCAGTGTCTCCACTGGAAAGAGGAAGATCATGTATGCTGTGTCCTTTATATATGGGTTGGTGTAATGCCCCCTGTGGTAGTGTCACCTCTGTGTGTATCATGAATGCCCATTGGTCGTGTCCCATCTTACTCAGCAAATTCAAGATTCACACAAGGTTAAATTGGCAATGCTCTGCTGGTTTGTCCCCAATGCCGACATACCCACTTTCTGAAGCTAAATCATGAAATGTCCTAAGTTGTTGCACAGGAGTATCAAACAATTTGATCCAAGAACCATAAGAACAACTTTGGACCAGTTATCAAAAGCTTATTCAAAGAGGCAAGTTTTTCCTGAATGTCCTGGAGGAGAAGAGCAGGCAGCAGAGAGGATTAGGCAGGGAATTCCATAAATTAGAACAGAGGCAGTTGAAGAAAGCCTTGAATGGTGGAGTGAAGATGGTAGCTAGTAACAGGCCAGATTTGGAAGAATGTAGCATTCCCGAAGGGTTGTAGGGCTGGAAAAGGTCCAAGAGAAGCAAAGCTGCGGAGGAATCCAAACACTGGAGTTTTACTTTTAATTTGAGGAATTACTGGAGTGGGAGCCAACAGCTATGCTCCTGTGAAAAAACACTTTCTAAACATTGCAAACAGGATTCATTCAAAAATTGATGTTCAGAATTGGAAAATGTTTCAACACAGCAATTGAATTAGTTTATTTTTCTTACAAACCAAATGAATGCGAGAAAGGAATAGATGAAAATGGGACTAAAATGAAAGGGTGAATAATATGCATATGGAAACATGGGAGGTTAGTATTTATAACATTGGTTGTGTTTCATAGAACAGTACAGCACAGAACAGGCCCTTCGGCCCTCGATATTGTCCAAAACCAATATCAAGCTATCCCACTCCGTCATTCTGCTGTGCTCCATGTGCCTATCCAATAACCCCTTGAAAGTTCCTAAAGTGTCCGACTCCACTACCACAGTAGGCAGTCCATTCCACACCCTAAACACTCTCTGAGTAAAGAACCTACCTCAGACATCCCTCCTATCTCCCACCCTGGCCCTTACAGTTATGCCCCTTGTAACAGCTACATCCACCCGAGGAAATAGTCTCTGAACGTCCACTCTATCTATCCCCCCCTTATCATCTTATAGACCTCTATTAAATCGCCTCTCATCCTCCTCCGCTCCAAAGAGAAAAACCCGAGCTCCCTCCAGCTTTCCTCATAAGACCTACCCTCCAATCCAGGCAGCATCCTGGTAAACCCCCTTTCCAATGCTTCCACATCCTTCCTATAGTGAGGTGACCAGAACTGCACACAATACTCCAAATGTGGTCTCACCAGGGTCATGTATAATTGTAGCATAACCCCACGACTCTTAAACACAAGCCCCCTGTTAATAAACGCTAACACAATATAGGCCTTCTTCATGGCTCTATCCACTGGGTGGCAACCTTCAGAGATCTGTGGACATGAACCCCAAGTCTCTCTGTTCCTCCACATTCCTCAGAACCCTGCCGCTGACCCTGGAATCCACATTCAAATTTTTTCTACCAAAATGAATCACCTCGCACTTATCAGAGTTAAACGCCATCTGCCATTTCTCGGCCCAGCTCTGCATCCTATCAATGTCTCTTTGCAGCCTACAACAGCCCTCCACCTCATCCACTACTCCACCAATCTTGGTGTCATCAGCAAATTTACTGACCCACCCTTCAGCCCCCTCCTCCAAGTCATTGATAAAAATCATCAGCTGTTACAGTATTAAGTTGCACAGAAGACATATAGTGTAAGGGACAAAGAATTTTTACCCTTCACTAAAAAAAATTACAGCAAACTAAGTTTACACAGATAACCTTGAACAAAGGCAACCACTTTTGGCTCAGTTTTACTTACCGCACCACATTATTTGTACTTAATCTATTTAAAAAGAGTCATGTGCACGAAGTCTTATGCCGATTGTCCATTACATCAGCAGACCAAACCATGGAAAGAAAAATTTATCTATATCTTGAATAAAAATTAAACTTCGTTATTGACCAATTTCAGGAAACCTTTATTGAAATTACACCTTTGCAAACAAAAAAAAAAGTGACCGATTCTACCCTCACCATTTATGCACATGGTCTCCCCACAGCAAAGAACTGCAAGTGCACAGCCACAGGCAGCCACAACTGACACGAGTTCACTGAGCCAGCGATTAAAAGAATGAGCTCTTGATAACGCACTGGACCAAAGGAAACATGCACAACGTTCACTTGGCCCACATTAGTTCGCTCACCTGCAGCCACAGTCCCAGCACAGCACCCACCACGGCCTCCCAGAAATGATTCCGAGGCCTCTGCTTCCATTACCCTAACCAGCAATCTGTCCCAAGCAGTGACCACATTCCAAAGTGAAGAGCTCACGAGTAGAGCACATGACTGAGTTATTACAATTATGCAGCTCTCCCTTGAGGTTTTCCATGTTTTGCCAATGCTCTGTAGCCAAAAAAGGTGGAAAAAACTGTCTTTTTATTTTGAGCTACCATCTCACTGAAGTAGTTTCAGGTCAATCCACATCCAACAACCTGCTCTGAAAACATTGCTCATATTTTGACAGCGTGACAAAATTCGACAATAGCAGCTGAGACAGTCAACATTCTAAATAAAACAAACAACATTCTGAAAAATCATTTCAGCCCCATCTCCCAATGTTAACATTTTTTTTTATAAACTTAGATTATCCAATTATTTTTTCCAATTAAGGGGCAATTTAGCATGGCCAATCCACCTACTCTGCACATTTTTGGGTTGTGGGGACGAAACCCACGCAGACACGGGGAGAATGTGCAAACTCCACACGGACAGTGACCCAGAGCCGGGATCGAACCTGGGACCTCAGCGCCGTGAGGCGGTTGTGCTAACCACTAGGCCACCGTGCTGCCCTCTCCCAATGTTAACATGAAATAAATTAGGAATAGGCCTTTCAGTTCTTGAGCCTGCTCTGACATTCAGTAAGATCATGGCTGATCGGATTGTAACTTCATTCGATTGTAACGCATTCCTGCCCACACCCCAAAAACCTTTCACCTTCTCACTTATCAAGAATCTGTCCAGCTCTTAGGCAGCACGGTGGCACAGTGGTTATCACTGTTGTCTCACGGCGCCAAGATCCCAGGTTCAATCCCAGCTCTGGGTCACTGTCCGTGTGGAGTTTGCACGGGTTTTCGCCCCCACAACTCAAAATGACGTGTAGTGTAGGTGGATTGGCCACGCTAAATTGCCCCTTAATTGGAAAAAATGAATTGGGTACTCTAAATTTATTTAAAAAGAAAAAAATCTGTCCAGCTCTGCCTTAAAATATTCAAAGACACTGCTTCCACTGTTAACAAATCCTTAAAAAAAAAACAAGGATTCTGATCTGCATGTTCACGAAAAGCTGATCACTTCTCCTTGGCCCTGTGTGGCAACTGTTGTCGAAAATCCATCCAGTAATTGTGATATAGTATTTACAGACAGACAAACAAGACTAATAAACAGGGATTAACTACGCATCAATACTGTTTTTGTAATGCTAATGACGGGATAAATATTAGCCAGGACCTCGAGAATAATAACTCCCCTACTTTTCTTCAAAAAAGTGCCATGGGGGATTTGTTTTTTTTTAATCCACCCAAAGACAACTGATGTGGCATAAAACCAGTACTGTGCTGCTGGTTTAGCTCACTAGGCTAAATCGCTGGCTTTTAAAGCAGACCAGCAGCACGGTTCGATTCTCGTACCAGCCTCTCCAGACAGGCGCTGGAATGTGGTGACTAGGGGCTTTTCACAGTAACTTAATTGAAGCCTACTCGTGACAATAAGCGATTTTCATTTAATTTCATTCAATTGGGTTGGGGAGGAGGGGTGCCATCAAGGAACCGTGCACAACATACGGCCTTGACCTTAGAGGCAGTGTCAAAGCAGAAGTTTAGTTGGGACTTGCACAAATGCAAGAAAATGTGGGAATCCAACCAGCAAAGATGTATAAAATGTTAAAAGGATACAAGAAAATAAAAAGACAATAAAAATGAGCAAAACGTTACAAGAAATATTAAATCTAAGAATAAATGTTATACATTAGCGGAAGTGTGTTAAGGGGGCCCTTCGAAAACAATATAGGTGCTAACAATGATGGATTAAAAGTAAATTGTAGACCTATGAAATTAATAGCATCCATTTTAACTGTAGCGGAAGGGAACCTAGAAATAAGTGGAGGGACTTAGTGCATTTACTATATTTTTGAAGTGAATGAATGAAATAACAGGATAGAAACAGAAACATCTCTCAGGAATTAAAAGAAACAAGGCAGAGAAATTACAGACAGAAATGCTTTCCAAGTTCCAATAATCAAGAAGTATTCCTCTGTATTGAAAATGTCAGAAAATTTAAGATGGTGTCCCGAAAGGGGAGTCTGAAAGTGTCTAGAAGGCTCCACCCCAGAAATCATTAGCAAACATGAAAGCACACAGAACTGGGAATAGAAACAGAAAATGCTGGAAAAACCCAATGCAATGAAGTAGTCATATTGACTGCAAAACTTTAAACTCTATTTCTTCCTCCACAGACGCTGCTGAGGTTTGCCTGCATTTTCTGTTTTTATTTCAGAGTTCCACCATCGGCAGTATTTTGTTTTTATTATCGAAAGGGAAATAACCTGGTAACATGGGTTAGTAATTAATTGGCAAGAAAGTTTAGGAATAAATGGAATATCTCAAATTGGCAGAGGAATAGAGGGGTAGTATTCAATTTTGCAACTTACATCAACAGTTCCAGCAAGTTGCGTAAATGGAAGGGAGGTCTAAAAATATCAGTAAGACTACATTTGATCCCTGCTACATCTAGAGATTACATCCAGAAAGGTGCGCTGGTACATTCTTGGTACCAGGGCTCAGAAGTGGGCAGGGAATGTAACAGGAGGGCATGTTTGGCTCCAGTTCTATGGACAGGAATCTGCTTCATATCACAAGAAGAGCATGCATGTGGACAACAGACAAGAATAGGTTGCAACAGGCGGTACTTGCGGGTGGGCGGCAGCAAAGAGGAATAATAAAATTTGTAAAAGCTTAAATTGCATGATACACAAAATACAAGTCACAAAATGTAAGTTACATCGGTAAACCCTCCAGGGGAATAATATATCATAAACTCTTGTGGTTGACTTCCGGTGGCGGCCCCGAACTGAGCAGTTGCACAAAAGGTGGCTCTCTCTTGGGAACTTTTAACCCATTAGAGACAAAAACGTCAACAAAATCCCAACTAACAACCAACCAACCGAAATACTGCTGAACCAGCCACAGAGCCAGAAAAATAGTAAAAGCCGAGAAAGGAGGGGGACATGTGGGGCGAAGTAGAGTGGAGTGTGGCAGGCTGAGCAGCGGTCCCCAACACAAACACCAGCCCACTTGTCGCTGGAACAGTTGGAATTCTCTCTATATAACTTCAGAAACAGAGGGACTCAGTAAAAGGGGACCTTATGTCGGCCATGAGGTCACCTTCATGGAGCAGGTTGGGGGGGGGGGGGTCCTGGACCCATGGAGGTTCAACCATCCGAGACAGAAGTTCTTCTTCCCCGCAAAGTCTAATCCCATAACAACTTCTTAATCGTTTGTAAACCAGTGCTAACAGAGGTAGTTGGGTCGGAATACAACATAATAGTAATCTCGGGACTTCCGGTTGCGGCTATGCGGAGCTAAGTCGCACGTTCGGCAGCTCCTGCTAGGAACGGACTTTTGGGCTCCTTTTAGGGCCCCCAGCGGTACTTTTTCGACGTTTCCTGGTGTGGGAATGAGTCAGCAACATTTCCCCAGCAGTGTATGGCCTGGACCAGCATGGGGAGAGTAAAAAAGTGGTAGCAAAGCCAAAGCAGGTGCGAGGGAAGAAGCACAAGATGGCGGCGGGCGGAGACCAGGCGGCGTGGATGCAGTGGGCGCAGGAGCAGCAGGAGGCTCTTCAGCGCTGCTTCAGGGAGATTAAAACGGACCTCCTGCAGCCGATGAAGGCTTCAATTGATAAGCTGCTGGAGAGCCAGACGGCCCGGGGGTGGCGATCCGAGAGGTCCGACAAAAGGTTTCCGAAAACGGGGATGAGATCTTAGGCCTCGAGGTGAAGGTGGAGGCGCACGAGGCGCTCCATAAAAAAATGGCAGGAGCAGTTCGAGGAGATGGGGAACCATTCGAGGCGGAAAACTCTGCGGATCCTGGGCCTCCCGGAGGGGCTGGAGGGGTCGGACGTGGGGGCCTATGTGGTCACCATGCTAAATTCGCTGATGGGAGCTGGGTCCTTTCAGGGGCCCATGGAGCTGGAGGGGGCCCACAGAATATTGGCGAGAAGACCCAAGCCTAATGAGCCGCCACGGGCGGTGCTGGTGCGGTTCCACCGGTTTGCTGACCGGGAGTATGTGCCCATATGGGCCAAGAAGGAGCGGAGCAGCAGGTGGGAGAACGCAGAGGTACGGATCTACCAGGACTGGAGTGTGGAGGTGGCAAAGAAGAGGGCCGGGTACAACCGGACGAAGGCGGTGCTACACAGAAAGGGAGTGAAGTTCGGCATGCTGCAGCCGGCGCGTCTGTGGGTCACCTACAAGGACCGACACTTTTACTTTGAGTCCCTGGAGGAGGCGTGGGCCTTCGTACAGGCCGAAAAATTGGACTCAAACTGAGGGTTGGGTATGGGGGTTTGCGTGTAGCTGTGTTACATTTTGAGGGGGGGTTCTCTTGTTTATTGTTAGTTCTTTGTTGCTTTTAGGGTGGGTGGGGCACTGTTTTTGCTTGGGTCTGTCGGATGGGCTCGGGGAAGGGGGCGGACCTGCAGTGTGGGGGGCTGATGGCGGGAAGGGGGGTTGGGGCCCCGCAAGGGAACCAGGCCGGTAAAGGGAGCTGCTTTAGAGGAGGTGGGGTCGGGCAGGTGGAAAGCGTGGGCTTCTTCCCGCTCTGAGTGCTGCAGGGGGCGGGGCCGGAGCTGGGAAGCACGGGCTTTTTCCCGCGCTGAGAGCGGTAGGGGGAGGAGGAGAACCTGCTGATGGCAATGGGGAGGGGTCGAAAGAGTGGCGGGAGTGGCAGGAGTCAGCTGACTTACGGGAGTGCAATGGAGGGAGCAATGCAGCTAGGGGGGCCCTAGCTGAGGGGGGGGGGGGGGGGGGGGGGGGGGGGGGGGGGGGGGGTACCGGGTTGCTGCTGTAATGGCCAAGAGGGAGCTGGATCAGGTAGAGGGAGTCGGGATGGGGGTCTGCTGCCGTGGGGAACGGGCTGAGCGGGGACGCAGGCACGTGGCGGGCTGAGGAAGGGTAATGGCTAGTCGGCGGGGGAGGAGGGTAGGTAGCCCCCTGATCCGGCTGATAACCTGGAATGTAAGGGAACTGAATGGGCCGGTCAAACGGGCCCGCGTGTTTGCGCACCTGAAGGGGCTGAAGGCGGATGTGGTCATGCTTCAGGAGACGCACCTGAAGGTGTCGGATCAGGTCAGGTTGAGGAAGGGATGGGTAGGCCAGGTGTTTCATTCGGGGCTGGATGCAAAAAATCGGGGGGTGGCGATCCTTGTGGGAAAGAGGGTGTCGTTCAAGGCGTCGAACGTTGTGGCAGACAGTGGCGGGAGGTATGTGATGGTAAGTGGCAAGCTGCAGGGGGAGCGGGTGGTGCTGCTTAATGTATACGCCCCGAATTGGGACGATGCGGGTTTCATGCGACGCATGTTGGGCCGGATTCCAGACTTGGAGATGGGGGGCCTGAGGATCGATTTTTTTGTTATGAGTAGGGTGCTGATTGCGTGAGTGGAGGATATAGAGTACTCGGCGATAGCCATTTCCGATCATGCCCCACATTGGGTGGACCTCAAGCTGGGGGAGGAGAGAGACCAGCACCCGCTTTGGCGCTTACAGATGGGGTTGCTGGCGGATGAGGAGGTGGGCGGGCGAGTCCGAGGTTGTATTGAGAGGTACCTGGAGGCCAATGACAATGGGGAAGTCCGAGTGGGGACAGTCTGGGAGGCACTGAAGGCGGTGGTTAGGGGAGAGTTGATCTCCATTCGGGCCCACTGGGAGAGGAGAGAGCAGAGAGAGAGGGAGAGGTTGGTGGGGGAGATGGTGAGGACAGGAGGTACGCGGAGGCTCCGGAGGAGGGATTGCTTAGGGAGCGGCGTAGTCTCCAGCCTGAATTCGACCTATTGACCACCAGGAAGGCGGAAGTTCAGTGGAGGAAGGCACAGGGGGTGGTGTATGAATATGGGGAAAAGGCGAGCCGGATGCTGGCGCACCAGCTTCGGAGCGAGATGCGGTGAGGGAGATCGGTGGAGTTAAGGATAGGGGAGGGAATGTGGTGCGAAGTGGGGTAGGTATCAATGGGGTCTTCAGGGACTTCTATGAGGAACTGTATCGGTCCAAACCACCACTGGAGGAGGGGGGTAATTGGGCGTTTTCTGGACCGGCTGAGATTCCCGAGGGTGGAGGAGGGACAGGTGGAGGGACTGGGGGCACCGGTTGGGCTGGAGGAGTTGGTCAAAGGGATAGGGAGCATGCAGCCGGGAAAGGCGCCGGGGCCGGATGGGTTCCTGGTCGAATTCTACAAGACGTATGCAGACCTGCTGGGCCCTCTGTTGGTTAGGACCTTCAACGAGGCAAGGGAAGGAGGGGCTTTGCCTCCGACGATGTCTCGGGCGCTGATTTCCTTGATCCTTAAGCGGGACAAGGATCCCCTGCAGTGTGGGTCATACAGGCCGATCTCACTCTTAAATGTAGACGCCAAGTTGTTGGCGAAGATTTTAGCCTCAAGGATAGAGGACTGTGTCCGCAGGTTATTCACGAGGATCAAACTGGGTTCGTGAAAGGGAGGCAGTTGAATACTAACATACAGAGGCTCTTGAATGTTATAATGATTCCGGCGGTAGTAGGGGAGGCGGAGATAGTGGTGGCGATGGATGCGGAGAAGGCCTTCGATAGGGTAGAGTGGGGGTACTTGTGGGAGGTGCTGAAAAGGTTTGGGTTCGGGGAGGGGTTTGTCAGGTGGGTGAGGCTGCTATATGAGGCCCCGGTGGCGAGTGTGGCCACGAATAGGTGGTGGTCGGAGTATTTTCGGCTATACCGACGGACGAGGCAGGGGTGTCCCTTGTCCCCCCCCTGCTTTTTGCGCTGGCAATTGAACCCCTGGCCATGGCGTTGAGGGAGTCGAAGAACTGGAGTGGGGGTGGTGCGATGTGGGGAGCACCGAGTGTCGCTCTATGCAGATGACCTGTTGTTGTATGTGGCGGACCCGGTGGGGGGGGATGCCGGAGGTAATGAGGATTCTCAGGGAGTTTGGGGATTTCTCAGGGTACAAGCTCAACATGGGGAAGAGCAAGCTGTTCGTGGTTCACCCAGGGGAACCACCCCCCATCCCTGCCCCGCTCCAGGAACACCCTTCTCACCCTCGGGGTCCCCTGCGCCCACACAAACTCTGTAATGCTCCTAATAATCCACCTGAAGAAGGCCTTCGGGATAAGGATGGGGAGGCACTGGAACAGGAACAGAAATCTTGGGAGCACCGTCATCTTGACTGACTGCACCCTACCCGCCAAAGACAGCGGCAGCATGTCCCACCTCTTAAACTCCTCCTCCATTTGCTCCACCAGCCTCGTGAGGTTAAGCTTGTGCAAGGCTCCCCAGCTCCTGGCCACCTGGACCCCTAAGTACCTAAAGCACAGGGCAGATATTAGGAAGATGAGGGACCTGTTTGTGGACGGGAAGTTTGCGAGCCTGGGTGAGTTGGAGGAGAAGTTTGGGCTCCCCCCGGGGAACACCTTCAGATATATGCAGGTAAGGGCGTTCGCTAGACGGCAGGTGGCGGAGTTCCCACTGATGCCGCCACATGGGGTCCAGGACAGGGTGCTCTCGGGGATGTGGGTTGGAGATGGGAGGATCTCGGCAACGTACCAAGTGACGCAGGAGGAGGACAAGGCCTCGGTGGAGGAGCTGACGGGTAAATGGGAGGAGGAGCTGGGTGAGGAGATCGAGGAGGGGAAGTGGGCGGACGCCCTGGGGAGAGTGAACTCCTCCCCTTCTTGCGCAAGGCTCAGCCTCATACAATTTAAGGTGCTGCATAGTGCTCATATGACCGGGACAAGGATGAGCCATTTTTTTGGGATTGAGGACAGGTGTTTAGGTGCTCAGGGAGCACAGCAAACCATGCCCATATGTTCTGGGCATGCCCAGCGCTGGGGGAATTTTGGAAGGGCGTAGCAAGGACGGTGTCGAGGGTGGTAGGATCCAGGGTCAAACCGGGCTGGGGGCTCGCAATATTTGGGGTTGCAGAGGAGCCGGGAGTGCAGGAGGCGAAAGAGGCCGGTATTCTGGCCTTTGCGTCCCTGGTAGCCCAGCGGAGGATTCTTCTTCAGTGGAAGGATGCGCGGCCCCCGGGCGTGGACGCCTGGATCAATGATATGGCGGGGTTCATCAAATTGGAGGGGGTGAAATTTGTCCTAAGGGGATCGTTGCAGCGGTTTTTCAGGAGGTTGCAACCATTCCTAGATTTCCTGGCAGAGCGTTAGAAAAAGGCCAACAGCAGCAGCAACCGGAGGGGGGGGGGGGGGGGGGGGGGGGGGGGTCAGTGGGGCCGTCTCTGAGTGGGCGTGTATATTTGTTCAGTGTTGATGACGGGTGTTAATTTATTTCTTTTTTTTGTATATATGGGGGGGGGGGGGTTTGTTTCCTCTTTTCTTTTTGTATTTTATTATTGAAAATTTGAACTTTGAATAAAAAAAATTTTTTTTTTTTTTTTTAAAAGTCATCTTGGACCACACGTCACACTACATGGACGGGATGTTGGAGGCGGACTGGGCCCAGCACCCGCCATGGAGGGTTGACAGTTGCGTGCCAGAGGTAGTAGCGGAAGATCATACCCGGTTTGTCACGGGCAGACAGCAACGACGAACATCAGATGCCTGCTAAACATGATTATGACCCCATCCGGGGAGGAAACACCAGAAGTGGTCATCTCCCTAGACGCAGAGGCGGATCAGAGCTGGGAACGCTGCCATTCAAGTTTACCCAAACCGAGTTCTGATACCTGGGTATCCAGATAGCCCACAACTGGGCACGGATTCACAGTTGAAGCCTATCGAGACTGGTGGAAGAGGTAGAGTGAGACCTGCAGAGGTGGGACTTGCTCCCACTCTCCCTTTGCGGAGAGAGTGCAGACAATAAAAATGAACGTGCTGCCATAGTTCCTCCAGATCTCTCCCGATCTTCAGCCCCAAGGTTTTCTTCACCAAGGTAGATAAATTAATTATGGCATTTGTGTGGGCGGGAAAAAAATCCCAGGATCCGTAAAAACGTCTTGCAAAGGAGGAGGAATATGTGGGGCCTGGCACTGTCGAACCTCCTAGTCTACCACTGGCCGATAAACACAAAAAGGGTGCAAGAGCCAGGGGCAGAACGGGTGCAAATGGAGGAGACCTCCTTTATGGGGACATCCCTCTGAGCACTGGTTATGGCCCCACTCCCATTTCCCCCAGCCAAATACTTGAGAAATCCAGTGGTGGTGGGCACACTGAAGACCTGGAACCGCTCAGGCACCACTTTAATCTTGGCAATGTCCGCTACACCGCCCATCTGCAAAACCATAAATTCAGCCGGGTGACAATAGACACATCTGTTAAAACCTGGAGACAAGATAACAGTAGCGGACCTTAACATGGACAGCAAAGTAGTTACCGGTAGTGACATGGGGGAACTAACAGAAAAGTTCCAGAACGAGTTTCGATAGCTGTAACTGAGGAACTTCTTCCGCAAGGAGATCACAACATTTCTCCAGCTACCCCCAGACATACACTACTGGACACACTGCTAGCATCGAATGAATTAGGGGATGTTAACTGGGCCGACACGTACGGACAACTGCTTGAAGTGCTAAGGGCCCTGCTGGATGAGACACTGGAAAAATGGGAGGAGTCGGACATGGAGATAGGAGGACCACTTTGGAGCAAAGCACTGTACATGGCGAAATCCACCTATTCATGCACAGGGCTGAGCATGCATGAGGTGGTTCCTCCTGGAAGTGCAAGACAAACGTGAACGGTGCCAGGGAGGCCCGGCCAACCACACCCACATATTCTGATCCTGCCCCAAGCTTCTTGGGTACTGGACTGCCTTTTTTAAAGCCATGTTCAGGGTTGTGGGAGTCAGCGTGCAGCCATGTCCGCCGGTGGCAGTCCTTGGGGTGCCAGAACAGCCAGAGCTCTTCGCAAGCAGAGGGACAGACACCTTAGCCTCCCTGATCACCCACCAGAGACTCCTGCACGGCTGAATATCAGCAGCGCCATCCAAGGTAGTCTGGCTGTCCGACCTGCTGTCAGGGCAATTAATAGGTTACACCATCATGGCCTCAAAACACACCCCTGGTATGAAACATAGATTGTTGTAGCTGACAATTTGAAGTTCGCTGCTAATATGCTTCTGTATGGCAGCACAGTGGCACAGCGGTTAGCACTGCTGCCTACGGCATTGAGGACCCAGGTTCAATCCAGCCCTGGGTCACTATCCACGTGGCATTTGCACATTCTCCCCATGTCTGCGTTGGTTTCACCCCCACAATGCAAAGACGTGCAGGTTAGGTGGATTGGCCACACTAAATTTCCCATTAGTTAGAAAAAAAACATGCTTCTGCACATGTTTGCCGCATGTTCTTACTTAGTCTCTGTTATAATACAAATGAAAATAAATAAAAAATACTTTAAAAAGTAGGTCTGACAGGTTAATCTGCTGGCTGAGCAAAAGGCATGTCAAGTAAACCTGTCAACTGTTTATAACATAAATCCAGATCACAACCTAGCTCATTGGAGAAACTCAATATTACACTAACCCCGCTCATCCCCACAATGCAATCGCACACACTGTTGCCTACTTAACATAGGATGAAGAATTCCAATGTTGCAAACAATACTGAAAGAACCCAAGTGGAGACATTCGTGCAAAGCTAAGTTGCCTCGCACCATGTTCTACATTTGTAAATGCTGCAGTGTCTACCCTGTATAAAGCATTTTCTGTGCATCATTTACAAAAGCATATTGTACAAAGGTGATTAATGCAACGTTCACTGGTCAAAATCCTGGAACTGCCTTCCTAACAGAATTATAGATGCATTCCACGAGATGGACTGCAGCAGTTGAGCGCCACTGCCACAAAGGCAAATAAGGATTGGCAACTGCCAGAGGCAAATAGTCGGGGAAGAGTGTGCAGCGGAGACTGAAGACATGGCTTGAAACTTCCTGATGTTTAATTGGGATGAAATGTTTCTGTTCATCCAGTCCCTGGTGTTATAAAAGTAGTCTGACAATTTGGAGACAATGGAGGAATCAAGAGACGCAGGAGGTAGAACAGGGTGTCGTCAGCATATATGTGGAACTGACCATATGCCTGCAGTTGATGTGACCAAAGGGTAGTATGTAGATACAGACAAATCCTCCAGGATGCCAGGGTAAGTTGATAGGGCAGTGACAGTGCACAGCATACGGGGCTGTGTAAATTCAAGGTGCATTAACAGCCACACCTTTAGCTGTCTGGGCTCTAATCACCTCTCTCCTCCAAGTGGACCTTTAAAAGCTACCTTCTATCTGACAGCACTCTAATAATAATAATAATCTTTATTAGTGTCACAAGTAGGCTTACATTAACACGGTAATCAAGTTACTGTGAAAATCCCCTAGTCACCACACTCCGGTGCCTGTTGGGTACACGTTTTTCAGGACTTGTGGGAGGAAGCCCACAGAGACACAGGAAGAACATGCAGACTCTGCACAGACAGTGACCCAAGCCAGGAATCGAACCCCGGTCTCTGGCGCTGTGAAGCAACAGTGCTAACCACTGTGCTACCGTGTCACCCTAACTTTGGAAGTGCTTTTGGAGGTTTTACCCCTTTCAGAGGTTATATAAATGCAAGTTGTTTCTATTGACTTCCAGAAGACTTTTGGTAAGGATCCACACAAGTGATTCGCAGCAAAAATAATGAACAATATTGGAGGCATTCTAAAGTGACTGATTGAAGCATGGGTAAGAGAGGGGGATAAAAAGATGCGCTGCTTTGTTCGTAGACAGGTCCCATCTTTCCCACGCCTCCCGCCAATGGGATCCAAGACAGAATAGTCTCTAGGGGGGGGGGAAGATGGGGAGGGTAGAGCCTCTGATATTTATACAGTACTCATGAGGGAGGGAGGGTCCCAGACGGAGGAACTGAAACTTAAATGGGAGGAGCTAGGCGGGGAAATGGAGAACGGGCTGTGGGCAGAGGCCCTGAGTAGGGTAAATTCGACCGCGACATGTGCCAGGCTCGGGCTGATTCAATTTAAGGTGGTTCACCGGGCCCACATGACGGTGGCTCGGATGAGCAAATTCTTTGGGATAGAGGACAAATGCGCTAGGTGCGCGGGAGGACCAGCGAACCACGTTCGCATGTTTTGGGCATGCCCTAAGCTTAGGGGGTACTGGGAGGGATTTGCGGGCATCATGTCCCGGGTGCTAAAAACAAGAGTGGTGATGGGTCCAGGGGTGGCAATTTTTGGGGTTTCAGAAGACCCAGGAGTCCAGGGGGGAGAAAGAGGCCGATGTTTTGGCCTTTGCTTCCCCGATAGCCCGGCGATGAATACTATTGGCGTGGAGGGACTCAAAGCCCCCGAAGACTGAGTTGTGGCTTGCGGACATGTCGAGTTTCCTGGGTATGGAAAAAATTAAGTTCACCTTGAGGAGATCTGTACAGGGGTTAGCCCGGAGGTGGCAACCATTTGTTGACTTCTTTGCGGGAGAGGAGAGTAGAGTAGGAGGGATAAAATGGCGGGTAGTACCGGTGGGAGAGGAGCGGGCTTGTGCAGTATGTTACGATTGAAGTATTGAATGTACGTGGTTGTTTGCACATTTTTGCCTTCTTTCTGTTGATGTCTGTAACTGTTTACAAAGCCAAAAACTACCTCAATAAAATTGTTTATTAATTTAAAAGAAAAGTGTGCTGCAATTGGCAGGGTGTGACTTTTGCTTCCCAGGGATCTGTACTGGGCCTCATTCTCTTTCATCACAAATCAAGAGTTGCAAGTGACACTAAGTTAGGAGCAAAGCAAGTTGTATGCTTTTTTTCTTTAAATAATTAGAGTGCCCAATTAAGGGGCAATCCACCTACCCTGCACATGAGAATGTTGGAATGTGTGCGAATACACCTGTTAGGTGGGGCAGATGGTGGTTGTGGGTGGGGGGGGGAAAGAGAGAAGTGTTTGCCTCGGGTGGCGGGGGTGGTCACTCTGCTCGTAGGTAGGCTAGCAAGTCAAACAGAGGGATGAATTGGGGGGCTTTGGGTTTCTTTGTGTTTGGAGGGGAGCGGGATGATAGAGCCGTCATCTCCGGGAGGTGGGTGGGATGTAAGCCTGGAGGAGCTCATTAAACAGTGGATATGGCTGATCGGGGTGGGGGGACCTCGAGTCCTCCAACCAGGCTGATCACCTGGGATATTGGGGGACTGAATTGGCCGATCAAGAGATCCTGGGTCTTTGCACACTTAAAGACAAACATGGTATTTATGCAAGAGACTCATTTAAAGGTTGCAGATCAAACAAGGTTGAGAACAGAGTGGGTGGGCAAGTGTTTCATTCAGGGCTGGATCGGAAGATGAGGTAGGTAGCGATGCTAGTGTGTAAGAGGATGGTGCTTTAGGTTGGCATTATTGTGGTGAACTGGGGACAGATTTGTGATGGCGAGGAGGAGACTGGAGGGGCTGCCCATGGCGCTGCTGACTATATATGCCCCCAACTGGGACAATGTGAAGTTTGTAAAGTTGTTGGCGAAGGTCCAGGATCTGGACATATACCGGTGGATTAGGGCAAGGGAATTGTCAGGAAGGGTGGACTCGCGACAGTTTAAGAGGCCGAGGGAATTCTAGTTCTTTTTGCATGTTCACCAGATGTACTCTCACATTGATTCTAACGTGCTGGATAAGAAATTGCTGATGGGGATGGTTGGGATGGAATATTTACCAATCGTGGTCTCAGATCATGAGCCACACCAAACTGGTGTGGAAAGAGGGGGTCAATGGCAGATGGATGTGGGGCTGCTGGCTGATAAGGGGGCCTGTGAAAGGCTAGGGGTGGCTGTATGGAATTACGTGGAGCTAAATAAGACCGACAAGGTTTCTGCCTCCGTAGCGTGGGAAGCGTTGATGGCTTGCGATATGGGGAGAGGTGGGGGGGCTTATTCCGATCTGGGTACAAGTGATATGGAGGCAGTTTATTTAGATCTGGGCACATAAAAAGAAATGGGAGTGGCTAGAAATGGGAAGCCGTTCTGGAGGTTGATCAGAAGTATTTTGGGGCCCCGGAGGAGGGGTTGCTAGGGCTAGAGGAAGAAGCTCTGGATGGAGCTTGAACTCACGTCTACGGGGAAAGCAGTAGGGCAGCTGCCTCAGGTCAGGGGAACGATGTATGAGCGTGGGGAAAAGATCAAATGATGTTTGCCCATCAGTTGAGGTAACATGGAGGGAGATTAGTCAGGTGAAGAATTTGAGGGGTGAGCTGGTTATAGAGTTAGGGGGAGGTCAACGGGTGTTTGAGGCCTTTTATCATAGGCTGTACAGTTCAAAGCCTCTGATGGAATGAGGGCATGAGACGGTTTCTGGATGGACAGGAGTCCCCGGTGGTCAAGGAAGGGAAGCTACAAGGTTTAGTTACAGTTGATTCAGTTGTGGGAAGTAACGGGGTTGATGCTGTCCAGGAAGGTCCCGGGTTGGACGGGTTCCCAGTAGAGTTCACTGAATTGGGACCCCTGCTCATAAAGATGTGTAATGAGTCGGTGGAGGCGCCCGCATTATCCCATGCTCCCATTTCGCTCTTTTACTTTTAAAAAAAAAAGGTCAAGGATCATACCGCCCAATATCATTACTAAACGTGGATGCGAAGCTGTTGCTGAAGGTGCTGGCAACGCAGCAAATGACTGTGTGCCAGGGGTGAAATTGGAGGACCAAATGGGCAGCAGCGGTCAGCAAATATTAGAAGGCGGTTGAATGTGATTATGATGCATTCGAAGGAACAGGAAACAGACACTTATGGATGTGGAGAAGGCGTTTGACTGGGTTGAGTGGGCAAAGGCTTGTAGACTGGTTGTTGTGCAGGGGCTGGTTTAGCTCAGTGGGCGAGACAGTTGGTTCATGATACAGAACAAGGCCAGCAGCGCGGGTTCAATTCCCATACCAGCTTACCCGAACAGGCACCAGAATGTGGTAACTAGGGACTTTTCACAGTAACTTCATACTTGTGTTATGGGAGAGGCGTTTTCAGAACCCCAAAATGTATCATGGAGTTCAACCAACTCCCCCTTTAATGTAAGGCATTCAAAGTCAATGCGCGAATGAGGTTTTGGAAAAGTTGCCATTTTGGTTGTTTGGGGCAAGGTTCTGGTACTTGAGTGGCGCATAGTCCGGCCCAATTTCAAAAGCTGAATTTGGCGAATCTGGAGGGGGAGGATATTAAAGAGGTGGATGTTTTGTCGCTGTCATTGGCTGGGAAGTTCCTGTTCGTCTTCCAAAATCTCCCAATTTTTGTGCCCAAATTGTTTTTCAGTTAGGTGAATATGATGATCTCGAAATTTATATGGGTGGGTATGGTATCCCGGATAAGGAGTGAGTTCTTGGAGAGGGACAGCCCTAGTGGTGCGTTGGTGTTGCCGAACCTGCTGAATTGTTACTGGGTGACAAAATGTTGAGAAAGCAAAAACATCTGCCCCCGTCTGCAAATTCGGCTGCTCCGACACCCCAAATGTGGCCTCCAGGGGACCCCGCTTCACATTTACATACAAAACCGCCAAGATGACGCTGAAAACTGACCTCCAGAGCCTTTCCAACTTCAGGCAGGACCAGAACATGAACATCTGCACATGATTAGCAGGACCCCTCTCATACCACTCACAGATGTCCTCTATCCCCTCAAATAGCCAGCTCAACTTTGTCAGGTGCATCCTGTACACTACCCTCAACGGTATCATCCCCAGCCTAAATTGGTTGCCGCGTTAGCTACAACAATGATTATACGGCCTGTGAAATTCTTCTTTTGAAGTAAATTGCTTTCAGGTGTCATGATCATGAAAGTGCTATATAAATAAAAGCATTTTTTCATCACCCCAGATCAGGAACCATGAGTCAGAAGTTGAGAATGAGAAATCCTCCATACTCCTATCTCATCAGTCGTATAACCAGGTTAGACATTATGGACACAGGCTTTCTGGGATAAAAGGACAGTTTCAGCGCTCCAACCTCTGATTCTACAGTTAAGGTGCTAAACTGGGGACCGGCAAGTTACGATAACATTTGACAGGAATTGAAGAATTTCAATTGGGTGTTGGGATAGTAAATCAACATCACACATGAGAGATTTCAAGCGACAGTTGATTAGGATTCAGGAAAGTCATGTTCCCGAGAGAATGATGGATAAGTATGGGAAGTTTAGGGAGCCTTGGATAACGAGGGATAGTGTGAACCTCGTCAAAAAGGGAACGGTATGGTCTAGAATGGTGGGGACAGTTGAAACCCTTGAGGAGTATAAAGAAAGTAGGATGGTACGGAAGCAGGAAATTAGGAAGGCTAGGAGGGGTCAATAAAAAGTCCTTGGCAAGTAGGATTAAGGTGAATCCCAAAGCTTTTTACTCATATGTAAAAAGCAAGACGGTAGCCAGGGAAATGATTGGACCACTTAAGGACGGCGGGGGGAATCTATGTGTTGAGCCAGAGGAAATGGGCAAGGTACTAAATGAGTACTTTGCATCAGTATTCACCAAAGAAAGGGACTTTGTGGAAGATGATTCTTGGGTAGGGTGTGTGGACAATCTAGATCAAGTTAACATTGAAACGGTGGTGGTATTGGTCTTTGAAAAGATATTGCGGTAGATAAGTTTCCTGGGCCAGATGGGATTTACCCGAGAATACGGAGTGAGGCAAGGGAGGAAATTGCTGGGGCCTTGACTGACATCTTTGTATCCTCATTGGCTACAGGTGAGATCCCAGAAGACCGGAGAATATGGTACCACTGTTTAAGAAAGGTAACAGGGATAATCCTGGAAACCATAGGCTGGTGAGCCTCTCGTCAGTAAATCATTGGAGAGAATTCTCAGGGACAGGATTTATACCCATTTGGAAACAAATGGACTCATTAGCGATAAACAGCATGGTTTTGTGAAGGGTGGGGGGGGGGGGGGTGGGTTTGTGCCTCACTAACTTCATAGAGTTTCTTGAGGAGGTGACAAAGATGATTGAAATGGGGAGGGCGGTGGATGTTGTTTACATGGACTTCAGTAAAGCCTTTGACAAGGTGCCTCATGGCAGACTGGTACAAAAGGTGAAGTTATACAGGATCAGAGGTGAGATGGTAAGCTGGATACAGAACTGGCTCGGTCACAGAAGGCAAAGGGTAGCAGTAGAAGGGTGTTTTTCTGAATGGAAGATTGTGATTAGTGGTGCTCCACAGGGATCTGCGCTGGGGCCTCTGTTGTTTCTGGTGTACACAAACGATTTGGAGGAAATTGTAACCAGTCTGATTAGTAAGTTCGTGGACAACACCAAGGTTGGTAGAGTGGCAGAGTGTTGAGGATTGTCAGAAGATACAGCAGGGCATAGATAGGTTGGAGACTTGGGCAGAGAAATGGCAAATGGAGTTTAATCCTGACAAATGTGAGGTAATGCATTTTGGTAGGTCTAACATAAGAGGAGAAATACACCATAAATGGCAAAACTCTTAGGAATATAGAAAGTCAGAGAGATCGGGGCATGCATGTCCACAAATCTTTGAAAGTGGCAACACAAGTGGACAAGGTAATAAAGAAAGCATACGGAATGCTTGCCTTCGTTGGACGGAGCATAGAGTATAAAACCTGCAAGTCATGCTACGGTTGTCTGGAATCTTGGTTTCGGCCACAATTGGAATATTGCGTACAATTCTGGTCGCCACACTACCAGAAGGATGTGGAGGCTTTGGAGAGGGTGCAGAGGAGGATGTTGCCTGGTCTGGAGGGTGTTAGCTATGCGGCGAGGCCGAATAGACTCGGACCGTTTTCATTAGAAAGGGAAGGTTCAGGGGTGACCTGATAGAAGTCTACAAGATTATGAGGGGCATGGATAGAGTGGATGGGCAGGCACTCTTTCCCAGGGTGGAGGGGTCAGTCACCAGGGGGCATAGGTTTAAAGTCCGTGGGGCAAAGTTTAAAGGAGATGTGGGAGGCAGGGCTTTAACGCAGAGGGTGGGGAGTGCCTCGAACACGTTACCAGGGGAGGTTGTGGAAGCAGATACATTAACGGCGTTCAAAACGCATCTTGACAAACACATTGATAGGCTGGGTATAGAGAGATACAGCACAAGGAAGTGAGGGTTTTGGCAAAGGTTGTATCATGATCGGTACAGGCTTGGAGGGCCAAAGGACCTGTTCCTGTGCTGTACTGTTCTTTTTTTGTACAGCAATCACCGCAAAGAACGAGACTGATAAAGGATTGAATTACACCATGATGGGGGTGCACCAGACTCAAACCTGAAAAAGGACCTTCTAAAAACTCTGCAATTTGGATAATTATCACATGACAAAATGGAGAATTTATAGTAACCCTGTGTTTCTTAACCCACAAAAAAATGAAGATAAAAATAAACTTACCTGCTGAATTATAAGCCGCTCTCGAGGATAGTTAAAAAGAAAACCAGTTAGAAGTAATTATAAGTTGCCGAGCTGTTGTCTGCTATAGATAAATATAGATGAAGAAAAGAATTGAAACAACTATCTCTGTTCCCCAGACTGGGTAATTATGCTCTGTATTGTTGCAAAGATATTAAACTAAATTGTTGCTGTCAGCCTGATTATCTGGTATCTGAAACCATAAGACGAATAGAGTCAACAGTGCTCACACATCTCAAAAAGAACATTTCTTGCAAACTAAGGGGTTAAATAGTAGAAAACAGCAAGCAGTCGTTGAAAAATAGTGTCCATGGAAAGCTAATGAGCAGGGTGCCCCAACGAGTCAGTTATGGAACCACTAATTAAAAAAGACATTCGGACAGCACATTGGCGCAGTGGCTAGCACGGTTGCCGTGTCCCAGGTTCGATCCCGGCTCTGAGTGACGTTTGCACATTCTCCCTATGTTTACGTGGGTTTCATCCCCACAAAACAAAGATGCGCAAGGCAGGTGGATTGGCAATGCTAAATTGATCCTTAATTGGAACACTGAATTGAGTATTCCAAATTTGTTTTTTAAATAAATAAAAAGTCATGGATTCAGAATCAATGCAAAATGGTTAAATTTACAGATGACGCAAAGTTAAAGCTGATCGCTTAAAGCACAGTGAGTTGGACTTTTTAAAAATAAATTTAGAGTACCCAATTAATTTTTCCCAATTAAGGGGCAATTTAGCTTGGCCAATCCATCTACCCTGCCGAGTGATCCTGAGATCTCGGCACCGTGAGGCAGCAGTGCTAACCACTGAGCCATCGTGCTGCCCCGAGTTGAAAAAAAAATGATAGAACAAGAGGTGAAAGTTAAAGTGGACACCCAAGAGGCAGTACTGAGGCACAGTGGTGAGCACTGCTGCCTCACAGCACCGAGGATCCAAGTTCGATCCCGGGTCACTGTCTATGTGAAGTTTGAACATTCTACCCACGACTGCGTGGGTCGCACCCCCACAACACAAAGATGTGCAGGGCAAGTGGTTTGGCCACATAAATTGCCCCTTAATTGGGAAAATAATTGGGTACACCATTTATTTTTAAAAAGTGGACAACTGAAAAGTATTACACATTGGAAGAAACACATGCTCCATAAATCATATGAAATGAAAATCGCTTATCGTCACGAGTAGGCTTCAATGAAGTTACTGTGAAAAGCCCCTAGTCGCCACATTCCGGCACCTGTCCGGGGAGACTGGTACGGGAATCGAACCGTGCTGCTGGCCTGCTTGGTCTGCTTTAAAAGCCAGCGATTTAGCCCAGTGAGCTAAACCAGCCCCTAACATGCCAACTAACATCCCACAGCCGCAAATTATGGAATGTACAGGAGGAAGTCATGATGAAAAACAGATATATGATCATGTCAGAGATCTTTTTCTGCTCACCAACACACAATGAAGAAAAAAAAGATTAACCGGGCCTTTTCCCTGGGCAGATTTATTTTTACAACAAGAATGTGTAACAGTGCAGATGTGGAAATTGCTTTTTTACACAGTGACTGATCTGAAACTTCCCCAGTATCATACAATTCAAAACACCCCAGCACTAACAACCAGAATAAGGGAGCACTAAACTGTTGACCATTTTTCACAGTTCAAGCGAAAACAGAGGTATTTAAAACATTCCGTCTTGTTGGCCGTCTGGAATCCTAGCAACATTTGCAGTGTGACGAGCACCCAGATACACAGAAATAATTCAAAAATGTGGCTGAAATGCATTACAAACTGAGTGTCGAAGTTGACGAGCACGATCAGCTAACACAAGTTGAATTATCCTGTAGATTCACTGTTAGGCAGTTACTGATCTTCACAAGTCTACCTATATTATTCTGCACATCAAGCACAATCTACAGAGCTTCACAGTGGCAAATGAGAACACCAACATGACAGCAGAAGATATTCTGATTACCAGCAGAGTGGACCCCAGGAACTCCAATACACAAATCTAGGCTACTTACAACAGAGACAAACTTAAATTACATCAGATTCCTGTTATACAACAAGCATTCATTAAGTCCAACAATTTGTATTTATGTGGTGCCTTTAACGTGATGAAACTTTCCAAGATGCTTCACAAGCATATAAAACAAATGCTAACACTGAGCCACATATTAGGTCAGATGACCAAAGGCTCAGTCAAAGAGGCAGGGTTTAAGGAGTGTCTTAAAGGAGCAATGATGTGGAGATGCCGGTGTTGGACTGGGGTGAGCACAGTAAGTAGTCTTACAACACCAGGTTAAAGTCCAACATGTTTGTTTCAAACACTAGCTTTCGGAGCACTGCTCCTTCACCTGAGGAAGGAGCAGTGCTCCGAAAGCTAGTGTTTGAAACAAACATGTTGGACTTTAACCTGGTGTTGTAAGACTTCTTACTTAAAGGAGCAAAGCGACATGGAGGGAGAATTCCAAAAAATGGTGCCAGACAACTTAAGGTGCTGGCAGCAATTATGATTGGAAATGCACAAGATGCCAGAATTAGACAAGAGAAGACACCTGAAAGGGTTATCGGGCTAGAGGAGATCACAGATGGGGAGGGGAAAGGCCATGGAAGGATTTGAAAATTGAGACTTTTAAAATCAAGATGTGGTTTGACTGGGAACCACTGCAGGTCAGCATACAAACGAACATGCTGCGAGTTAAGACATGAGAAGCAGAGTTTTAGACAACCGCAATTTTACGCGTTTGAATAGTCAAATCTAGAAGTAACAAAAGGCATGGTTTCAGCAACAGAGTTGAGATAAATGAAGTTGAATGTTACGGAGGTGGAAAAAGGTAGTCTCAGAGGGGGCACGAATCTCAACTCGGGTTCAAATGCAACACAAAGATCCTAAACATAGAAAATACGAGTAGGCGATTCAGCCCTTCGAGCCTGCTCCATCATTTATTATCATGGCTGATCATCCAACTCTGTAGCCTGACCCTGCCTTCTCACCCATATCCTTTGATTACATTCACCCCAAGTGCTGTATCTAATTCCTTCCTGGAAACGTACAATGCTTTAGCCTCAACTATTCCGTGATAGAAAATTCCACAGGTTTACCACTCTCTGGGTGAAGAAATTTCTCTCGTCTCAGTCCAAAGTATTTTAACCCATATCTGGCTTAATTTCAGACTGTTGCTAGGGGCAGGAATGGAATCAGTATTTCAGGAACAGAGTTTGGAATGGAGACTGTAGCCACCTAAGATGGACACTGGGCTAACAAAATGGAGAACTGCTAAGACTGCAGGGAGAAAACAGTTTAGCCAGGACAAGCAGTCTACAAAGGCTAATTAGCATTCTGCACGTAGCAAAACTAGTTTATGGCCAGGTGGAAGATCTCAACCAAAGGTGTAAATAGCAAAACGCTTTGCATAGTAATGAGGCAATCCAGATCTGGGCCCACACAATAGCAACATTTGAGTTTGAATGGATATTTTGAGTGGACGCCCAGACGAAACGGCACCAGAAGTATCCATCACAAAAGACCCTAGAGACCGCCCCACCCATCGAGAAGAGACCCTCAGATTGGGGGATTTGTAAGACATCGATTGGGAAATGATCCAATCGATACATGGCAGGTAAAGACCCGCCCCGAAAAGGCACGGACATTGGGGGCCCTATAAAGATAGACCCCGCACATGGTTCTGTCTGTTTTGCTCCGGCTCTGCTGTTGACTCCGGCTTGGACTGCTGTTTTGACTTCGACCCAGATCTGCTGTTGTATCCTGACTCCGACTCCAGCCGTTGATCCTGTCTTCCATCACCAGCCGTTGAGCACCAGCCATCGTTCAGTAAGTCCCAAAACGACGCTCGCTACGTGAACCCGGCATTACTTATACAGTATTCGACTAGTAACGAACAGAAGGTGCAGCCCAGAAAGGAACAAAGGCCTTGTCCCCTGACCTTGCTGGTTCCCACTTAGATAAGTATTTAGTCGTTTAATAGTAGAAATAGGTATTAGTCTTTAGCGTGTGCATGCGTATTTATTATATTTGTATAATAAATATTGATCGTTGGAACTTACTAATCGGTGTATAGTTTTATTACTTTGAACCTGACCTTGGAATATTTGTGAGGTGTTTATACGACACCTGGCGACTCCCGAGCTGAAATTTACACATACAGAGCCTAGCAGTGTTAAGCACACGGCCTTTAAACGGAGGCGTGTTAATACACTCCAATAAACACGTAATACACTCAAGTAAAACGTGCAACAAGACCAACATTGAATGGGGGGAAATTCCTGCTCATCCACTATTTAAGGTAAGATAAGCAGTCTGATAATATAGCAATGGGGGACTCAAGAGGAGTAGTGGTGAGGAAGAGATGGGTATTGTCAGCATTCACATGAAAACTAACGTCATTCCTTTGAATGATAATCACCAAGGAGCAGCATGTAGATGAGAAATTAAGAATGAGACCCCTGTTGAATTTATTATTTTTTTTTTTTAAAAAGTACCCAATTTTGTTTTCCAATTAAGGGGTAATTTGGCGTGGCCAATCCACCTACCTGCACATCTTTGGGTGGGGGGGGGGGTGGCAAAGCCCACGAAAACACGGGGAGAATATGCAAACTTCTCATAGACAGTGACCCAGAGCCGGGATCGAACCCGGGACCTCAGCGCTGTGAGGCTGCAGTGCTAACTACTGCACCACCGTATCGCCCACTCCTGCTGAATTTCACCAATGGAGGAACATTGGAAACTGCCCGTCTCCAAAATTAAATCTTCAATGAAAGACTGCTCTTGTAAGATTAGGATTATTTTTAGGGCAAAGTAGATTTAAGGAAGCTCTACCAGTTGTGCCAAAACTGACATGACAGCTTGTTGGGAACAATGTGAGGGTAAAAATGGGAACGTGTTCCATTTCCCAACAATAATACCCCTCAAGTTTGACCACAAAATTACCATAAAAGATTCTTTGGAAAATCTATTTAGGATTTCGAAAGTTTTCACAAATCGTAAGGGGAGGATCACAAGGAGACACAGATTTGGACAACTGGCAATGCCCTTGATTGCAGATCAGTGAAGATCCCAGCACACCCAGACATCACCAAGCACAGAAAATGCTAAATTTTAAACTTCATGGAATCCCTACAGTACAATAGGAGGCCATTCGGCCCATCGGGTCGGCACCAGCCCCTGCTCCGATAAGAGCATCCTAGCTAGGCCCAATCCCCTGTAACCCCACCTAACCTTTGGACACTCCTGGGCAACTCAGGGTGGCCAATTCATCTAATCTTTGGACTGTGGGAGGAAACCGGATCACCTGGAGGAAACCCACGCAGACACATAAAGAACTTGCAAACTGCACAGAGTCATCAGAGGGCAGAATTGAACCCAGGTCCTTGGAGCTGAGGGAGCAGTGCTAACCACTGTACCAATGTGCCGCCCAATTCTACAACTGCTCTCATTGTAGCAACAGCTAAGAGTAAAGTAAGTTTGAAAAAAATATCAGTTTTCAGCTGATTTAAACACTCCATCTTGAGCTACAGGCTATGGAAAATATACCCTTCCAAAAATATTCAATGAAAGTGCTCAGCAACAATAGAGGTTACAAAAGGATTACGGACCGCAGCAGCATAAATAGAATCATGGAATTTACAGTGCAGGCCATTTCGTCCATTGAATTGCAATGTTTGTGTGCATTCTTCAGACAACTATCCAACAGTTAGATGGTGATCATGATTATTACACAACCTCCCCAGCTGATACAACAATAATCTCCACATGTCTGGCCTTATTTAGCCATTCTAAGCTCCAGCATCCGACAAATTCTTCGACAATGTTTGGGCTGGGTGAAAAATGTAATGTGGTCCACCATTTTTAATTCAAGCCTTCAGCAAGATAACAAAAAGGTGCTAGAGAGGCTAGTTATGCCAGATTACAGCAAACCCTCTCCAGCCCCCTTCCTCCCTTTCAAACCTACCCCATTTACTCTCCTCCCCCCCCCCCCGCTTCCACTTCCCTCCTCACCCCCCCTTCCACTTCCCCCCTCACCCCCCCTTCCACTTCCCTCCTCACCCCCCCTTCCACTTCCCCCCTCCCCCCCCCCTTCCACTTCCCTCCTCACCCCCCTTCCACTTCCCCCCTTCCACTTCCCTCCTCACCCCCCATTCCACTTCCCCCCTCACCCCCCCTTTCACTTCCCTCCTCACCCCCCTTCCACTTCCCTCCTCACCCCCCCTTCCACTTCCCTCCTCACCCCCCCTTCCACTTCCCTCCTCACCCCCCCTTCCACTTCCCTCCTCACCCCCCCTTCCACTTCCCTCCTCACCCCCCCTTCCCCTTCCCTCCTCACCCCCCCTTCCCCTTCCCTCCTCACTCCCCCCTTCCCTCCTCACTCCCCCTTCCCTCCTCACTCCCCCTTCCCTCCTCACTCCCCCCTTCCCTCCTCACTCCCCTTCCGTCCTCACCCCTTCCCTCCTCAGCCCCCCCTTCCCTCCTCACCCCCCCTTCCCTCCTCACCCCCCCTTCCCCTTCCCTCCTCACCCCCTTCCCTCCTCAGCCCCTCCTTCCCCTTTCCCTCCTCCACCTTACCTCCCCTTTCCACTTCCCTCCTCCCCCATTCCAACTCCTCCCCCTCCCCTCCCTCTCCCATTCCCCCCCTTCCCCATCCTCCCCCCCTCAACCTCCCCCCCACCCCTCCCCCACCCATCCTCCCCCACCCATCCTCCCCCACATCTATCTCCACTTCCCTCCTCCCCCCCATCTCCTCCACTTCCCTCCTCCCCATCTTCTCCACTTCCCTCCTCCCCCATCTCCTCCACTTCCCTCCTCTCCCCCCCAGCTCCTCCACTTCCCTCCTCCCCGCCATCTCCTCCACTTCCCTCCTCCCCCCCCCCCATCTCCTCCACTTCCCTCCTCCCCCATCTCCTCCACCCCCTCATCTCCTCCACCCCCTCATCCCCTCCACTTCCCTCCTCCCCCCCATCTCCTCCACTTCCCTCCTCCTCCCCCCCCCCCATCTCCTCCACTTCCCTCCTCCTCCTCCCCATCTCCTCCACTTCCCTCCTCCCCCCCATCTCCTCCACTTCCCTCCTCCCCCCCCCCATCTCCTCCACTTCCCTCCTCCCCCCCCCATCTCCTCCACTTCCCTCCTCCCCCCCCCATCTCCTCCACTTCCCTCCTCCCCCCCCATCTCCTCCACTTCCCTCCTCCCCCCCCATCTCCTCCACTTCCCTCCTCCCCCCCCATCTCCTCCACTTCCCTCCTCCTCCTCCTCCTCCCCCCCCCCATCTCCTCCACTTCCCTCCTCCTCCCCCCCATCTCCTCCACTTCCCTCCTCCCCCCCCATCCCCTCCACCTCCCTCCTCCCCCCCATCCCCTCCACCATCTCTCCCTCCCCATCCCCTCCACCATCTCTCCCTCCCCTGGTCACCCAGTGCGTTGCTCTCAATATCGGGCCGGTGTCGCCGAGTGAAGACGGTGAGAACCCGGAGTCTCAGCGGGCGCGGCGGAACCGGGTGACCCTCCGGGAACCGGGTGACCCTCCGGGAACCGGGTGACCCTCCGGGAACCGGGTGACCCTCCGGGAACCGGGTGACCCTCCGGGAACCGGGTGACCCTCCGGGAACCGGGTGACCCTCCGGGAACCGGGTGACCCTCCGGGAACCGGGTGACCCTCCGGGTTCCAGGCCTCCCCGCTCCCTCCCACCCAGGGCCCGGGACTGACTCACGCTCCGAATCGCAGCCGCCGTTTCTGGTTTTTCCTCCGTCAAACTGACCGCTCCCGCCCCGGCCGCCGACTGTCTCGCGAGATCAATCCGGAACCGCGTTGCATCCACCTCGGGGCGTGTTTATCGGGACAGCCACGCCCCTCACTGGGCGTGGTTAAAGGGGCAGCCACACCCCTCACTGGGCGTGGTTAAAGGGGCAGCCACACCCCTCACTGGGCGTGGTTAAAGGGGCAGCCACACCCCTCACTGGGCGTGGTTACAGGGGCAGCCACGCCCCTCCCCAGGCGTGGTTAAAGGGGCAGCCACACCTATCACCGGGCGTGTTTATCGGGACAGCCACACCCCTCACTGGGCGTGGTTACAGGGGCAGCCACACCCCTCCCCGGGCGTGGTTAAAGGGGCAGCCACACCCCTCACCAGGCGTGGTTAACGGAGCAGCCACACCCCTTCCCAGGCGTGGTTAAAGGGGCAGCCACACCCCTCAATGGGCGCGGTTAAAGGGGCAGCCACACCCCTCCCTGGGCATGGTTAAAGGGGCAGCCACACCCCTCCCTGGGCGTGGTTAAAGGGGCAGCCACACACCTCCCCGGGCGTGGTTAAAGGGGCAGCCACACCCCTCACCAGACGTTGTTAAAGGGGCAGCCACACCCCTCCTCGGGCGTGGTAAAAGGGACAGCCACACCCCTCCTCGGGCGTGGTAAAAGGGGCAGCTACACCTCTCCCCGGGCGTGGTTAAAGGGCCAGCCACACACCTCACCAGGTGAGGTTAAAGGGGCAGTCACACCCCTCTTGGGTGTGGGTAAAGGGGCAGCTACAGCCTACTCGGGGCATGGTTAAAGGGACAGCCACACCCCTCACTGGGCATGGTTAAAGGGACAGCCACGCACTCTCGGGGCATGGTTAAAGGGGCAGCCTCAGCCCTCTCGGGGTGTGGTTAAAGGGGCAAACACAGCCCTCCCATGGCATGGTTCAAGGGGCAGCCACAGCTCTCCTGGGGCGTGGTTAAAGGGGCTGGCACATCCCTCTCGGGGCGCGGTTAAAAGGGCAGCCACATCCCTCCCCGGGCGTGGTTAAAGGGGCAGCTCACCACTCTCGGGTGTGGGTAAAGGGGCATCTGCAGCCTACTCGGGGCGCGGTTAAAGGGACAGCCACACCCCTCCTGGAGCATGGTTAAAGGGCAGCCACAACCCCCCCCGGGCGTGGTTACAGGGACAGCCACAACCCTCACCGGGCGTGGTTACAGGGGCAGCCACACCCCTCACCGGGCGTGGTTACAGGGGCAACCACACCCCTCATCGGGCGTGGTTACAGGGGCAGCCACACCCCTCACCGGGTGTGGTTAAAGGGGCAGCCGCACCCCATACCAGGCGTGGTTAAAGGGGCAACCACACCCCTCACTGGGCATGGTTAAGGGGCAGCCACACCCTTCATTGGGCGTGGTTTAAGGGGCAGCCACCCCCCTCAATGGGCGTGGTTAAAGGGCCAGCCACACCCCTCCCTGGGCGTGGTTAAAGGGGCAGCCACACCCCTCCCCGGGCATGGTTAAAGGGGCAGCCAAAACCCCTCCCCGGGCGTGGTTAAAGGGGCAGCCACACCCCTCACCAGGCGTGGTTAAAGGGGCAGCCACACCCCTCCTCGGGCATGGTTAAAGGGGCAGCTACACCTCTCCCCGGGCGTGGTTAAAGGGCCAGCCACACCCCTCACCAGGTATGGTTAAAGGGGCAGTCACACCCCTCTTGGGTGTGGGTAAAGGGGCAGCTACAGCCTACTCGGGGCGTGGTTAATGGGACAGCCACACCCCTCACTGGGCATGGTTAAAGGGACAGCCACGCCCTCTCGGGGCATGGTTAATGGGGCAGCCTCAGCCCTCTCGGGGTGTGGTTAAAGGGGCAGACACAGCTCCCCCAGGGCATGGTTAAAGGGGCAGCCACAGCTCTCCTGGGACATGGTTAAAGGGGCTGGCACATCCCTCTCGGGGCGCAGTTAAAAGGGCAGCCACATCCCTCCCCGGGCGTGGTTAAAGGGGCAGCCACACCCCTCTCGGGTGTGGATAAAGGGGCATCTGCAGCCTACTCGGGGCGCGGTTAAAGGGACAGCCACACCCCTCACCCGGCGTGGTTAAAGGGACAGCCACGTCCTCTCGGGGTGTGGTTAAAGGAGCAGCCTCAGCCCTCTCGGGGCGAGATTAAAGGGGCAGCCACACCCCTCACCGGGCATGGTTAAAGGGGCAGCTCACCACTCTCGGGTGTGGGTAAAGGGGCATCTGCAGCCTACTCGGGGCGCGGTTAAAGGGACAGCCACACCCCTCCTGGAGCATGGTTAAAGGGCAGCCACAACCCCCCCCGGGCGTGGTTACAGGGACAGCCACAACCCTCACCGGGCGTGGTTACAGGGGCAGCCACACCCCTCACCGGGCGTGGTTACAGGGGCAACCACACCCCTCATCGGGCGTGGTTACAGGGGCAGCCACACCCCTCACCGGGTGTGGTTAAAGGGGCAGCCGCACCCCATACCAGGCGTGGTTAAAGGGGCAGCCACACCTATCACCGGGCGTGTTTATCGGGACAGCCACACCCCTCACTGGGCGTGGTTACAGGGGCAGCCACACCCCTCCCCGGGCGTGGTTAAAGGGGCAGCCACACCCCTCACCAGGCGTGGTTAACGGAGCAGCCACACCCCTTCCCAGGCGTGGTTAAAGGGGCAGCCACACCCCTCAATGGGCGCGGTTAAAGGGGCAGCCACACCCCTCCCTGGGCATGGTTAAAGGGGCAGCCACACCCCTCCCTGGGCGTGGTTAAAGGGGCAGCCACACACCTCCCCGGGCGTGGTTAAAGGGGCAGCCACACCCCTCACCAGGCGTTGTTAAAGGGGCAGCCACACCCCTCCTCGGGCGTGGTAAAAGGGACAGCCACACCCCTCCTCGGGCGTGGTAAAAGGGGCAGCTACACCTCTCCCCGGGCGTGGTTAAAGGGCCAGCCACACACCTCACCAGGTGAGGTTAAAGGGGCAGTCACACCCCTCTTGGGTGTGGGTAAAGGGGCAGCTACAGCCTACTCGGGGCATGGTTAAAGGGACAGCCACACCCCTCACTGGGCATGGTTAAAGGGACAGCCACGCACTCTCGGGGCATGGTTAAAGGGGCAGCCTCAGCCCTCTCGGGGTGTGGTTAAAGGGGCAAACACAGCCCTCCCATGGCATGGTTCAAGGGGCAGCCACAGCTCTCCTGGGGCGTGGTTAAAGGGGCTGGCACATCCCTCTCGGGGCGCGGTTAAAAGGGCAGCCACATCCCTCCCCGGGCGTGGTTAAAGGGGCAGCTCACCACTCTCGGGTGTGGGTAAAGGGGCATCTGCAGCCTACTCGGGGCGCGGTTAAAGGGACAGCCACACCCCTCCTGGAGCATGGTTAAAGGGCAGCCACAACCCCCCCCGGGCGTGGTTACAGGGACAGCCACAACCCTCACCGGGCGTGGTTAAAGGGGCAGCCACACCCCTCACCGGGCGTGGTTACAGGGGCAACCACACCCCTCATCGGGCGTGGTTACAGGGGCAGCCACACCCCTCACCGGGTGTGGTTAAAGGGGCAGCCGCACCCCATACCAGGCGTGGTTAAAGGGGCAACCACACCCCTCACTGGGCATGGTTAAGGGGCAGCCACACCCTTCATTGGGCGTGGTTTAAGGGGCAGCCACCCCCCTCAATGGGCGTGGTTAAAGGGCCAGCCACACCCCTCCCTGGGCGTGGTTAAAGGGGCAGCCACACCCCTCCCCGGGCATGGTTAAAGGGGCAGCCAAAACCCCTCCCCGGGCGTGGTTAAAGGGGCAGCCACACCCCTCACCAGGCGTGGTTAAAGGGGCAGCCACACCCCTCCTCGGGCATGGTTAAAGGGGCAGCTACACCTCTCCCCGGGCGTGGTTAAAGGGCCAGCCACACCCCTCACCAGGTATGGTTAAAGGGGCAGTCACACCCCTCTTGGGTGTGGGTAAAGGGGCAGCTACAGCCTACTCGGGGCGTGGTTAATGGGACAGCCACACCCCTCACTGGGCATGGTTAAAGGGACAGCCACGCCCTCTCGGGGCATGGTTAATGGGGCAGCCTCAGCCCTCTCGGGGTGTGGTTAAAGGGGCAGACACAGCTCCCCCAGGGCATGGTTAAAGGGGCAGCCACAGCTCTCCTGGGACATGGTTAAAGGGGCTGGCACATCCCTCTCGGGGCGCAGTTAAAAGGGCAGCCACATCCCTCCCCGGGCGTGGTTAAAGGGGCAGCCACACCCCTCTCGGGTGTGGATAAAGGGGCATCTGCAGCCTACTCGGGGCGCGGTTAAAGGGACAGCCACACCCCTCACCCGGCGTGGTTAAAGGGACAGCCACGTCCTCTCGGGGTGTGGTTAAAGGAGCAGCCTCAGCCCTCTCGGGGCGAGATTAAAGGGGCAGCCACACCCCTCACCGGGCATGGTTAAAGGGGCAGCTCACCACTCTCGGGTGTGGGTAAAGGGGCATCTGCAGCCTACTCGGGGCGCGGTTAAAGGGACAGCCACACCCCTCCTGGAGCATGGTTAAAGGGCAGCCACAACCCCCCCCGGGCGTGGTTACAGGGACAGCCACAACCCTCACCGGGCGTGGTTACAGGGGCAGCCACACCCCTCACCGGGCGTGGTTACAGGGGCAACCACACCCCTCATCGGGCGTGGTTACAGGGGCAGCCACACCCCTCACCGGGTGTGGTTAAAGGGGCAGCCGCACCCCATACCAGGCGTGGTTAAAGGGGCAGCCACACCTATCACCGGGCGTGTTTATCGGGACAGCCACACCCCTCACTGGGCGTGGTTACAGGGGCAGCCACACCCCTCCCCGGGCGTGGTTAAAGGGGCAGCCACACCCCTCACCAGGCGTGGTTAACGGAGCAGCCACACCCCTTCCCAGGCGTGGTTAAAGGGGCAGCCACACCCCTCAATGGGCGCGGTTAAAGGGGCAGCCACACCCCTCCCTGGGCATGGTTAAAGGGGCAGCCACACCCCTCCCTGGGCGTGGTTAAAGGGGCAGCCACACACCTCCCCGGGCGTGGTTAAAGGGGCAGCCACACCCCTCACCAGGCGTTGTTAAAGGGGCAGCCACACCCCTCCTCGGGCGTGGTAAAAGGGACAGCCACACCCCTCCTCGGGCGTTGTAAAAGGGGCAGCTACACCTCTCCCCGGGCGTGGTTAAAGGGCCAGCCACACACCTCACCAGGTGAGGTTAAAGGGGCAGTCACACCCCTCTTGGGTGTGGGTAAAGGGGCAGCTACAGCCTACTCGGGGCATGGTTAAAGGGACAGCCACACCCCTCACTGGGCATGGTTAAAGGGACAGCCACGCACTCTCGGGGCATGGTTAAAGGGGCAGCCTCAGCCCTCTCGGGGTGTGGTTAAAGGGGCAAACACAGCCCTCCCATGGCATGGTTCAAGGGGCAGCCACAGCTCTCCTGGGGCGTGGTTAAAGGGGCTGGCACATCCCTCTCGGGGCGCGGTTAAAAGGGCAGCCACATCCCTCCCCGGGCGTGGTTAAAGGGGCAGCTCACCACTCTCGGGTGTGGGTAAAGGGGCATCTGCAGCCTACTCGGGGCGCGGTTAAAGGGACAGCCACACCCCTCCTGGAGCATGGTTAAAGGGCAGCCACAACCCCCCCCGGGCGTGGTTACAGGGACAGCCACAACCCTCACCGGGCGTGGTTACAGGGGCAGCCACACCCCTCACCGGGCGTGGTTACAGGGGCAACCACACCCCTCATCGGGCGTGGTTACAGGGGCAGCCACACCCCTCACCGGGTGTGGTTAAAGGGGCAGCCGCACCCCATACCAGGCGTGGTTAAAGGGGCAACCACACCCCTCACTGGGCATGGTTAAGGGGCAGCCACACCCTTCATTGGGCGTGGTTTAAGGGGCAGCCACCCCCCTCAATGGGCGTGGTTAAAGGGCCAGCCACACCCCTCCCTGGGCGTGGTTAAAGGGGCAGCCACACCCCTCCCCGGGCATGGTTAAAGGGGCAGCCAAAACCCCTCCCCGGGCGTGGTTAAAGGGGCAGCCACACCCCTCACCAGGCGTGGTTAAAGGGGCAGCCACACCCCTCCTCGGGCATGGTTAAAGGGGCAGCTACACCTCTCCCCGGGCGTGGTTAAAGGGCCAGCCACACCCCTCACCAGGTATGGTTAAAGGGGCAGTCACACCCCTCTTGGGTGTGGGTAAAGGGGCAGCTACAGCCTACTCGGGGCGTGGTTAATGGGACAGCCACACCCCTCACTGGGCATGGTTAAAGGGACAGCCACGCCCTCTCGGGGCATGGTTAATGGGGCAGCCTCAGCCCTCTCGGGGTGTGGTTAAAGGGGCAGACACAGCTCCCCCAGGGCATGGTTAAAGGGGCAGCCACAGCTCTCCTGGGACATGGTTAAAGGGGCTGGCACATCCCTCTCGGGGCGCAGTTAAAAGGGCAGCCACATCCCTCCCCGGGCGTGGTTAAAGGTGCAGCCACACCCCTCTCGGGTGTGGATAAAGGGGCATCTGCAGCCTACTCGGGGCGCGGTTAAAGGGACAGCCACACCCCTCACCCGGCGTGGTTAAAGGGACAGCCACGTCCTCTCGGGGTGTGGTTAAAGGAGCAGCCTCAGCCCTCTCGGGGCGAGATTAAAGGGGCAGCCACACCCCTCACCGGGCATGGTTAAAGGGGCAGCTCACCACTCTCGGGTGTGGGTAAAGGGGCATCTGCAGCCTACTCGGGGCGCGGTTAAAGGGACAGCCACACCCCTCCTGGAGCATGGTTAAAGGGCAGCCACAACCCCCCCCGGGCGTGGTTACAGGGACAGCCACAACCCTCACCGGGCGTGGTTACAGGGGCAGCCACACCCCTCACCGGGCGTGGTTACAGGGGCAACCACACCCCTCATCGGGCGTGGTTACAGGGGCAGCCACACCCCTCACCGGGTGTGGTTAAAGGGGCAGCCGCACCCCATACCAGGCGTGGTTAAAGGGGCAACCACACCCCTCACTGGGCATGGTTAAGGGGCAGCCACACCCTTCATTGGGCGTGGTTTAAGGGGCAGCCACCCCCCTCAATGGGCGTGGTTAAAGGGCCAGCCACACCCCTCCCTGGGCGTGGTTAAAGGGGCAGCCACACCCCTCCCCGGGCATGGTTAAAGGGGCAGCCAAAACCCCTCCCCGGGCGTGGTTAAAGGGGCAGCCACGCCCCTCACCAGGCGTGGTTAAAGGGGCAGCCACACCCCTCCTCGGGCATGGTTAAAGGGGCAGCTACACCTCTCCCCGGGCGTGGTTAAAGGGCCAGCCACACCCCTCACCAGGTATGGTTAAAGGGGCAGTCACACCCCTCTTGGGTGTGGGTAAAGGGGCAGCTACAGCCTACTCGGGGCGTGGTTAATGGGACAGCCACACCCCTCACTGGGCATGGTTAAAGGGACAGCCACGCCCTCTCGGGGCATGGTTAATGGGGCAGCCTCAGCCCTCTCGGGGTGTGGTTAAAGGGGCAGACACAGCTCCCCCAGGGCATGGTTAAAGGGGCAGCCACAGCTCTCCTGGGACATGGTTAAAGGGGCTGGCACATCCCTCTCGGGGCGCAGTTAAAAGGGCAGCCACATCCCTCCCCGGGCGTGGTTAAAGGGGCAGCCACACCCCTCTCGGGTGTGGATAAAGGGGCATCTGCAGCCTACTCGGGGCGCGGTTAAAGGGACAGCCACACCCCTCACCCGGCGTGGTTAAAGGGACAGCCACGTCCTCTCGGGGTGTGGTTAAAGGAGCAGCCTCAGCCCTCTCGGGGCGAGATTAAAGGGGCAGCCACACCCCTCACCGGGCATGGTTAAAGGGGCAGCCACACCCCTCCCTGGGCATGGTTAAAGGGGCAGCCACACCCCTCACCGGGCGTGGTTACAGGGGCTGCCACACCCCTCACCGGGCGTGGTTAAAGGGGCAGCCACACCCCTCACCGGGCGTGGTTACAGGGGCTGCCACACCCCACACCGGGCGTGGTTACAGGGGCTGCCACACCCCTCACCGGGCGTGGTTAAAGGGGCAGCCACACCCCTCACCGGGCATGGTTAAAGGGGCAGCCACACCCCTCACCGGGCGTGGTTACAGGGGCTGCCACACCCCTCACCGGGCGTGGTTAAAGGGGCAGCCACACCCCTCACCGGGCGTGGTTACAGGGGCTGCCACACCCCTCACCGGGCGTGGTTAAAGGGGCAGCCAAAACCCCTCCCCGGGCGTGGTTAAAGGGGCAGCCACGCCCCTCACCAGGCGTGGTTAAAGGGGCAGCCACACCCCTCCTCGGGCATGGTTAAAGGGGCAGCTACACCTCTCCCCGGGCGTGGTTAAAGGGCCAGCCACACCCCTCACCAGGTATGGTTAAAGGGGCAGTCACACCCCTCTTGGGTGTGGGTAAAGGGGCAGCTACAGCCTACTCGGGGCGTGGTTAATGGGACAGCCACACCCCTCACTGGGCATGGTTAAAGGGACAGCCACGCCCTCTCGGGGCATGGTTAATGGGGCAGCCTCAGCCCTCTCGGGGTGTGGTTAAAGGGGCAGACACAGCTCCCCCAGGGCATGGTTAAAGGGGCAGCCACAGCTCTCCTGGGACATGGTTAAAGGGGCTGGCACATCCCTCTCGGGGCGCAGTTAAAAGGGCAGCCACATCCCTCCCCGGGCGTGGTTAAAGGGGCAGCCACACCCCTCTCGGGTGTGGATAAAGGGGCATCTGCAGCCTACTCGGGGCGCGGTTAAAGGGACAGCCACACCCCTCACCCGGCGTGGTTAAAGGGACAGCCACGTCCTCTCGGGGTGTGGTTAAAGGAGCAGCCTCAGCCCTCTCGGGGCGAGATTAAAGGGGCAGCCACACCCCTCACCGGGCATGGTTAAAGGGGCAGCCACACCCCTCCCTGGGCATGGTTAAAGGGGCAGCCACACCCCTCACCGGGTGTGGTTACAGGGGCTGCCACACCCCTCACCGGGCGTGGTTAAAGGGGCAGCCACACCCCTCACCGGGCGTGGTTACAGGGGCTGCCACACCCCACACCGGGCGTGGTTACAGGGGCTGCCACACCCCTCACCGGGCGTGGTTAAAGGGGCAGCCACACCCCTCACCGGGCATGGTTAAAGGGGCAGCCACACCCCTCACCGGGCGTGGTTACAGGGGCTGCCACACCCCTCACCGGGCGTGGTTAAAGGGGCAGCCACACCCCTCACCGGGCGTGGTTACAGGGGCTGCCACACCCCTCACCGGGCGTGGTTACAGGGGCTGCCACACCCCTCACCGGGCGTGGTTAAAGGAGCAGCCACACCCCTCACCGGGCGTGGTTACAGGGGCAGCCAGACCCCTCACCGAGTGTGGTTTAAGGGGCAGCCGCTCCCCATACCAGGCGTGGTTAAAGGGGCAGCCACACCCCTCACTGGGCATGGTTAAGGGGCAGCCACACCCCTCATTGGGCGTGGTTTAAGGGGCAGCCACACCCCTCAATGGGCGTGGTTAAAGGGCCAGCCACACCCCTCCCCGGGCGTGGTTAAAGGGGCAGCCACACCCCTCCCCGGGCATGGTTAAAGGGGCAACCACACCCCTCCCTGGGCGTGGTTAAAGGGGCAGCCACACCCCTCCCCGGGCGTGGTTAAAGGGGCAGCCACACCCCTCCTCGGGCATGGTTAAAGGGGCAGCTACACCTCCCCCCGGGCGTGGTTAAAGGGCCAGCCACACCCCTCACCAGGTGTGGTTAAAGGGGCAGTCACACCCCTCTTGGGTGTGGGTAAAGGGGCAGCTTCAGCCTACTCGGGGTGTGGTTAAAGGGACAGCCACACCCCTCACTGGGCACGGTTAAAGGGACAGCCACGCCCTCTCGGGGCATGGTTAAAGGGGCAGCCTCAGCCCTCTCGGGGTGAGGTTAAAGGGGCAGACACAGCTCTCCCAGGGCATGGTTAAAGGGGCAGCCACAGCTCTCCTGGGGCATGGTTAAAGGGGCTGGCACATCCCTCTCGGGGCGCAGTTAAAAGGGCAGCCACATCCCTCCCCGGGCGTGGTTAAAGGGGCAGCCACACTCCGCTTGGGTGTGGATAAAGGGGCATCTGCAGCCTACTCGGGGCGCGGTTAAAGGGACAGCCACACCCCTCACCCGGCGTGGTTAAAGGGACAGCCACGTCCTATCGGGGTGTGGTTAAAGGGGCAGCCTCAGCCCTCTCGGGGCGTGGTTAAAGGGGCAGCCACAGCCCTCCCAGGGCATGGTTAAAGGGGCAGCCACAGCCCTGGCGGGGCGTGGTTAAAGGGCCAGTGACAGCCCTGTCAGGGTGTGGTTAAAGGAGCTGTCACAGCCCTGTCGGGGCATGGTTAAAGGGGCAGCCAGAGCCTTGTCGGGGCGTGGTTAAATGGCAGCCACAGCCCTGTCAGGGCGTGGTTAAAGGGGCAGCCACAGCCCTCTTGGGGCGTGGTTAAAGTGGCAGCCACAGCCCTCTTGGGACGGTTAAAGGGGCAGACACATCCCTCCCCGGGCGTGGCGAAAGGGACAGGCACACCCCTCTCGGGTGTGGGTAAATGGGCAGCTGCAGCCTACTTGGGGCGCGGTTAAAGGGACAGCCACACCCGTCGCCGGGCGTGGTTAAAGGGACAGCCACGCCCTCTCGGGGCGTGGTTAAAGGGGCAGCCACAGCCCTCCCAGGGCATGGTTAAAGGGGCAGCCACAGCCCTGGCGGGGCGTGGTTAAAGGGCCAGTGACAGCCCTGTCAGGGTGTGGTTAAAGGAGCTGTCACAGCCCTGTCGGGGCATGGTTAAAGGGGCAGCCAGAGCCTTGTCGGGGCGTGGTTAAATGGCAGCCACAGCCCTGTCAGGGCGTGGTTAAAGGGGCAGCCACAGCCCTCTTGGGGCGTGGTTAAAGTGGCAGCCACAGCCCTCTTGGGACGGTTAAAGGGGCAGACACATCCCTCCCCGGGCGTGGCGAAAGGGACAGGCACACCCCTCTCGGGTGTGGGTAAATGGGCAGCTGCAGCCTACTTGGGGCGCGGTTAAAGGGACAGCCACACCCGTCGCCGGGCGTGGTTAAAGGGACAGCCACGCCCTCTCGGGTGTGGGTAAAGGGGCAGCCTCAGCCCTCTCGGGGCATGGTTAAAGGGGCAGCTACAGCTCTCCGGGGCGTGGTTAAAGGGGCTGGCACATCCCTCTCGGGGCGCGGTTAAAGGGGCAGCCACATGCCTCCTGGGGCGTGGTTAAAGGGACAGCCACAACTCTCCTGGGGCATGGTTAAAGGGGCAGCCACACCCCTCACTGGGCGTGGTTAAAGGGACAGCCACAACTCTCCTGGGGCGTGGTTAAAGAGGCAGCCACACCCCACACTGGGCATGGTTAAAGGGACAGATCAGCCCTCTCGCGGCGTGGTTAAAGGGGAAGACACAACGCTCTTGGGCGTGGTTAAAGGGACTGCCACAACTCTCCTGGGACATGGTTAAAGGGGCACCCACAGTCATCTCAGTGCTTGGTTAAAGAGGCAGCCACAGACCTCTTGGGGTGTGGTGAAAGAGCAGCCACAGCCCTCTTGCGACGGTTAAAGGGACAGCCACAGCCCTTTCAGGGCATGAATAAAGGAGCAGGCACAGTCCTCTCGGGGTGTGGTTAAAGGGGCAGCCACAACCCTCTCGGAGCTTCGTTAAAGGGGCAGCCACATCCCTCCCCGGGTGTGTTTAAAGGGTCAGCCTCAGCTCTCCGGGGCGTGGTTAATGGGGCAGCCACAGACCTCTCGGGACCTAGTTAATGGTGCAGCTACACCCCACCCCGGGCATGGTTAAAGGGGCAGCCTCAGCCCTCCCCGGGCATGGTTAAAGGGGCAGCTGCAGACCTCTCAGGCATGGTTAAAGGGGCAGCCACAGCCCACTCGGGGCGTGGTTAAAGGGGCAGCCACAGTTTTCTCTGGATGACATAAAAGGGGCAGCCAAGTGAAGACAGTCAGAGCCCGGAGGCTGACCGGGAGCAGCGGACACTGGGGGCTGGATTCTCTGCCGTTGGAATTCTCCATTTTGCCAGCAGCCCGTGGGTTTCCCAACGGCGTGGGGCTGCCACAGAATGGGACATTTGGCAGGAAGGAGAATCCAGCCCAGGCTCCAGGAGAGTGACGGTGAGACTGAGACACGTGATCCTTCCTCCCCGCCAACCCCGCCGCATCGCCGGGACCCGCTTCTGGTTGCCTCCCCGCCGTGTCCCCCGCTCCCACCCCCATGGCCCGGGACTGATTCACCCTCCAAGCCGCTGCCACTTCTGGGTTTCCTCTGTCAAACTGACCGATCCCGCCCCCGGCGCCAACTATCTCGCGAGATCAATCCGGAACCACGTTATAGCCATCTCAGGGCGTGGTTAAAGGGGCAGCCACACCCTTCTCGGTGCATGGTTAAAGGGGCAGTCACATCCCTTTCGGGCGTCGATAAAGGGGCCGCCACATCCCTCTCAGGGCGGGGTTAAAGGTACAGGCATATTTCTCTCGGGGCATGATTTAAAAAGCAGCCACATCCCTCGGGGCGTGGTTAAAGGGGCAGGCATCTTTTTCTCAGGTCATGATTAAAGGGGCATGCAGACACCTCTCCTATCCCCTTGTCGGGTGTGTGTCATCTTCCTTCACTTTTAAATCAGTCATTTTCATCCCGATGAGTCATCTCGTCTTCATTACGAATACATAAGGTCTTATACCTAAGGTGGCCACTAGCCCCCTCCAAAGGACAGGACAAAGAAAATCAACATTAGCTGTGTCATGTGAGTGTCTCTTTAAGAAAGGTTTTTGTCTTATCACATGGCTTCTGTAATGTCATTGTGTGGGTGGAGCTGGGCTGTGGCTCTGTGAGCTGTTTTTAGTTTCACTTTCAGATTTGACTGCTTTGGACTCAGAGAGAAAGCAGTGTTTTGTTCTTGTCTTTCTATTTTCGTTTTAAATATCTGTTCCAGGGGGAAAAAACATTGATTTTAGCTACCTGCTTTAGTAACTTAAAATATATAGTTTGCTTTCCGGAAGGGCTTAAACCTTCTGGTGAGGCCGGGTCAGAATCTCAGGGAAAGCCAGTCTTATTCAAGTGAGAATGCAGAGTGCCAGGCCACCCCCTTGGAAAGGGTTTTTTGGTTTATGGGATTTCTTTTTTTGAATTGGAACAGTAAAAGGAGGAATTCATTAAATGTTATACATAAATTACTGTAGCTGTGTGGTGCCTTTATAGAACATAGAACATACAGTGCAGAAGGAGGCCATTCTGCCCATCAAGTCTGCACCAACCCACTTAAGCCCTCACTTCCATCTTATCCCTGTAACCCAATAACCCCTCCGAACCTGTTTTGGTCACAAAGGGCAATTTATGATGGCCAATCCACCTAACCTGCACATCTTTGGACTGTGAGAGGAAACTGCAGCACCTGGAGGAAACCCACACAGACACGGAGGAAACCCATGCAGACACGGGGAAAACGTGCAGACTCTGCACAAACAGTGACCCAAGCCGGGAATCAAACCAGGGACCCTGCCGTTGTAAAAGCATAGTGCTAGCCACTGGGCTACCGGTTATATTGATAAAAATTCTCGCTGTGTATTATATATACATGTTAAAAAAGTTCTTAGAATAAAGCTTATTTGATTAAAGTATCTCGGAAGACTGTTGAATCACACCTCAAGCAAAGGCTCTTGTGCTCATCCTAGCCAAATACAACGAAAAGTTAGACATCAGGTGAACTCATAATATACTTTGGAGTACCTGACCCTGGTCCATAGCAGCTCTGTGCTCCTCCTCCCCACCCACCCCCAACCCCCCCCCCCCACCCCCCCAGAAATTCCTACCCACCCCCTTCACAGACTGCCTGCCACCCCATCTATCACTCCCCCCCCCCCAACAAACTAGCTAGACTAATTGAACCTCATCAAACCAGGTCCAATAAATCGCCTCTCCTCCACCCCCCCCCCCCCGCCCTGTTTTGTTATGCTCTTGACGTAGCACAAGCTGCTTCCTTGACGTTCACTCTGACAAAGGAAGGTTCAGACGTGGAGATAGCTTCAACACGTTTATTGAACTATGAACAATTCTCCTACTTGAATTCGTCTCTACTGTTAATCCTTCGATAGCTACTCAGACTGATGAACCAGTCTGCTACAATCCACGTGGTGGGTGTGATGTTCAATCAACCCTGTGTCTTGTTCTTGAAAATACAGAAAAATATGTCATTTGAAACATGGACGTCTGGCAATATCTGGTCTGAGAGGATACTGGGAAAGATCCCACAAAAGGCTAATAGCAGCTGCAAAGAGCAGGATTATAAAATGCAGATTCTTTCTCACAAGCATGCTTAGTAAACACACAGGATTCTGGTATTTAGCTAAAACAATGGCTCACACCTTCATAGGATGTAACTATCTTAGGAAGTTTCTGGAAAAGCATGGATGAGAGTTTCAATTGAATTAGGTGACGAATGTTTAAAACAGGCAGGTCTTTCAAGTCATAACCAAGTTAAATTTTAGCATACAGCTAAAAGCAAAGTTTCACACCTTAATTTAAATAAACTGTGAGTAAACAGCTGGAAAGGAAGGATGATGTTCAGTCGAATTTGGTGTCAATTCTAAGTGTAAAATTCTACTAACATCAAGACAATTAAAAGAAAATTGGAGACGACCTGTCTACAAGAAACATAATTTAAGACGGACTTCCGGTGTGCAGCATGAAGTGAGTGAGCACACAGTGGCAGCTCCTGCCCAAGGTTACAGAAAAGAGCTCTTTTTTGGGCAGCACGGGTTGGAATTTTGATGAAAAGCCTCAGGTGAATGTTCAAGGAGTACTTTCCCCCAGGAATAGTATGTTTCTGGGTTATCAGACCCTCAGAAACAGTGCAAGATTGGGCGGAAGCAGCAGCAAACAAGAGCCTCTACAAGCAGGCAGGCGGGGGACGGGCCAGCTCAGATTTCTCAAGCTGACTTGAGGGCCTTTATGAAAGCTGAATTCTAGCAGCAGTCGACGCTGTCCCGACGAATCCCAGTGGGGGAAGGTGTCTAGAGGAGCATTCCCCATAATTTATGGTGCTCACCTGGAGTGGGGCAAAGGAAAAAGCTGCAGCAGCTCCCCAAGAAAAGCAGGGGAAGAAAGACAAAATGGCGGCCGGCGGAACACCCGAGGACTGGTGGAAGTGGGCGCAGGAGCAGCAAGCCTCTCTTCTGCGCTGTTTTGCGGAGCTGAAGGCTGAGTTGTTGGACTCCCTGAACGCAAGTACAAACAAGCTGCTTGGGACCCAGGCCGCACAGGAGGTGTCTATCCGGGAGTTGCAGCAGCAGGCCGCTGAGCGGGAGGAGGAGGCCGTGGTCCTCGTGGGGAAAATGGAGTTGCATGAGGCACTTCACAAAAAGTGGCAAGACCGCTTGGAGGAGCTGGACGTCCGCACGAGGCGAAAGAATTTGAGGATCCTGGGCCTGGCGGAGGGGCTGGAGAGGTCGGATCTCCCGGCTTTTATGACCACGATGTTGAGCTCGTTGATGGGAGCGGGGTCCTTCCATTTGCCCCTGGAGCTTGAGGGAGCTCACAGAGTGCTGGCCAGGAGGCCTAAGGCAAATGAACCCCCGCGGGCGGTGCTGGTGCGGTTCCATCGGTTTAGTGACCGGGAGTGTGTGCTGCGCTGGGCCAAGAAAGAGAGGAGCAGCAAGTGGGAGAATTCGGTGGTGCGAATCTACCAGGACTGGAGTGCGGAGGTGGCAAAGCGGCGGGCCGGGTTCAACCGGACGAAGGCGGTGCTGCATGCCAAGCAGGTCAGATTTGGAATGCTGCAGCCTGCGCGTCTGTGGGTGACATATAAGGACCGGCATTACTACTTTGAGTCCCCGGAGGAGGCGTGGGCCTCTGTACAGGCGGAGAAGCTGGACTCAAACTAGGGTCTGGGGACACACTATGGCCGTTGCTGTTTTTGCTGTTGCTGTTCTTCACTTTCGACAGGTGTTATTTTTACTGGGTTGCTGCTGGAATGGCCAGGAAGGAGCTGGTGTGGGCCGGGGGGGTAGAGGAGAGGCGTTATTGCCATGGGGAACGGGTCAGGCGGGGCGAGCTGGCCTGGGGCGAGCAGTCGATAAGCTATGGCTAGCCGGCGGGGGAGAGGGGCAGGTTGCCCTCTGATCCGGCTGATTACCTGGAACGTGAGGGGACTGAATGGGCCGGTTAAGAGAACTAGGGTATTTTCTCATCTGAAGGGGCTGAAGGCGGACGTGGCTATGCTCCAGGAGACCCACTTGAAGGTGGCGGACCAGGTTCGTCTGAGGAAGGGGTGGGTGGGGCAGGTTTTTCACTCAGGATTGGATGCGAAGAACCGGGGGGGGGTGGCGATTCTGGTGGGGAAGAGGGTGGTGTTCGAGGCGGCTGAGGTGGTGTCGGACAAGGAGGGCAGATATATTATGGTGAAGGGTAGGCTGCAGGGAGAGAAGGTGGTGCTGGTAAATGTATATGCCCCGAATTGGGATGATGCCGGCTTCATGAGGCGCTTGTTGGGCCGCATTCCGGACCTGGAGGCAGGGGGCCTGATCATGGGGGGAGACTTTAACACAGTGCTGGATCCCACACTGGGCAGGTCCAGTTCAAGGATGGGTAAGAGACCGGCGGCGGCCAAAGTGCTGAGGGGGTTTATGAACCAGATGGGAGGGGTGGATCCCTGGAGGTTTGGGAGGCCGAGAGCGCAGGAGTATTCCTTTTTCTCCCATGTCCATAGGGTCTATTCCCGAATAGATTTTTTCGTCCTGAGCAGGGGATTGATCCCGAAGGTGCAGGATGCAGAGTATTCGGCCATAGCGATTTCAGACCATGCTCCACACTGGGTTGATCTGGAGATGGGGGAGGCGCGGGACCAGCGCCCGCTCTGGCGCCTGGATGTGGGGATGCTGGCTAATGAGGAGGTGTGTAGGAGGGTCCGGGGAAGTATTGAGGGGTATCTTGATACCAACGACACGGCGGAGGTCCGGGTGGGGATGGTCTGGGAGGCTCTGAAAGCAGTGATCCGGGGGGTGCTGATCTCCATCCGGGCCCATAGAGAAAGGAGGGAGAGGAAGGAGAGGGAGAGACTTGTGAGGGAGCTCCTGGATGTGGACAGGAGATACGCGGAGGCACCGGAGGAGGGGTTGCTGGTGGAACGGCGTAGTTTGCAGGCCAAATTTGACTTGTTGACCACCAGAAAGGCGGAGACACAGTGGAGGAGGTCGCAGGGCGCGGTATATGAGTATGGGGAGAAGGCGAGCAGGATGTTGGCGCATCAGCTCCACAGGCGAGATGCGGCTAGGGAAATTGGTGGAGTGACGGATAGGGGTGGGAATGTAGTGCAGAAGGGGACAGAAGTAAATAGGGTCTTTAGGGACTTCTACGAGGAACTGTACCGGTCAGAACCTCCGATGGGGAGAGGGGGGATGGAGAGCTTCATGAACAGGCTATGTTTCCCAAGGGTTCAAGAGGAGCTGGTAGAGGGGCTGGGGGCGCCGATAGAGTTGGAGGAGCTAGTCAGAGGGATTGGACAAATGCAGTCAGGTAAGGCGCCGGGGCCGGACGGATTCCCAGTGGAATTTTATAAAAGGTATGCGGATCTGGTGGGCCCCGTGTTGGTGCGAGCCTTCAATGAGGCATGGGAGGGGGGGGCTTTGCCCCCGACGATGTTGCGGGCACTGATCTCTCTGATCCTGAAGCGGGATAAGGACCCCTTGCAGTGTGGATCATACAGGCTTATCTCGCTCCTCAATGTTGACGCTAAGTTGCTGGCGAAGATCCTGGCCACCAGGATAGAGGACTGTGTGCCAGGGGTGATACACGAGGATCAAACAGGATTTGTCAAGGGACGGCAGCTCAACACGAATGTGCGGAGACTGCTAAATGTTATTATGATGCCGGCAGTGGAGGGGGAGGCGGAGATAGTGGTGGCGCTGGATGCGGAGAAAGCGTTTGATAGAGTTGAGTGGGGGTACCTGTGGGAGGTGCTGGAGCGGTTCGGATTCAGGGAGGGATTCATCAAATGGGTGAGGCTGCTCTACGCGGCTCCGATGGCAAGTGTAGTTACCAATGGAAGGAGATCGGAGTACTTTAGGCTCTACCGTGGGACCAGGCAGGGGTGCCCCCTGTCCCCCATGCTCTTTGCACTGGCGATTGAACCTTTGGCTATGGCGTTAAGGGAATCAGGGAGATGGAGGGGTCTGGTGCGGGGTGGGGAGGAACATCGTGTATCACTGTATGCGGACGACCTGCTGTTGTATGTGGCGGATCCAGAAGGGGGAATGCCAGGGGTGATGGAGCTGTTAGCGGAATTTGGGGGCTTCTCGGGCTATAAGTTAAATTTAGGCAAGAGTGAGGTATTTGTAGTACACCCGGGTGATCAGGAGGAGGGAATTGGGAGACTCCCATTTAAGAGGGCAGTGAAGAGTTTCAGATACCTGGGGGTGCAGGTGGCCAGGAGTTGGGGGACTCTCCATGAGCTTAATTTTACCAGGCTGGTGGAGCAGATGGAGGAGGAATTTAAAAGGTGGGACATGGTACTGCTATCGTTGGCGGGTAGAGTGCAGTCCGTCAAAATGACGGTTCTCCCGAGGTTCTTGTTCCTTTTTCAGTGTTTGCCCATCTTTATCCCTAGGGCCTTTTTTAGAAGGGTGACTAGCAGCACCATGAGCTTTGTTTGGGCGCATGGGACCCCGAGGGTGAAGAGGGTCTTCTTGGAGCGGGATAGAGATGGGGGGGGGGCTGGCGTTACCCAATCTCTCGGGGTATTATTGGACGGCCAATGTGTCGATGGTGCGCAAGTGGATAATGGAGGGGGAGGGGCAGCATGGAAAAGGATGGAGAGGGCGTCCTGTGGAGATACAAGCCTGGGGGCCCTGGTAACGGCGCCGTGGCCGCTCCCTCCTACGAGGTATACCACGAGTCCGGTGGTGGCGGCTACCCTCAAGATTTGGGGGCAGTGGAGGCGACATAGGGGAGAAGTGGGGGGCTCGATGGAGGCTCCGTTAAAGGGGAACCATAGGTTCGTCCCGGGGAACATTGATGGGGGATTTCAGGGTTGGCACAGAGCGGGCATCAGACAGCTGAGGGACCTGTTTATTGATGGGAGGTTTGCGAGCCTGGGGGAGTTGGAGGAGAAATTTGGGCTCCCCCGGGGAACATGTTCAGGTATCTGCAGGTAAAGGCATTTGCTAGGTGCCAGGTGGAGGGATTCCCTTCGCTTCCCGCGAGGGGGGTGAGCGACAGGGTGCTTTCGGGGGTCTGGGTCGGAGAGGGGAAGATATCTGATATCTACAAGGTTATGCAGGAGGCGGAGGAGGCGTCAGTAGAGGAGCTGAAAGCTAAGTGGGAGGGGGAACAGATCGAAGACGGGACATGGGCTGATGCCCTGGAGAGGGTTAATTCTTCCTCCTCGTGTGCGCGGCTTAGCCTCATCCAATTCAAGGTGCTGCACCGGGCCCACATGACTGGGACGAGGATGAGTAGGTTCTTTGGGGGTGAAGACAGGTGTGTCAGGTGTTCGGGGAGTCCAGCGAACTATGCCCATATGTTCTGGGCATGCCCGGCACTGGAGGAGTTCTGGAAGGGGGTGGCGAGGATGGTGTCGAGGGTGGTGGGATCCAGGGTCAAGCCAGGATGGGGACTCGCGATTTTTGGGGTTGGGGTGGAGCCGGGAGTGCAGGAAGCGAAAGAGGCCGGTGTGCTGGCCTTTGCGTCCCTAGTAGCCCGGCGAAGGATCTTGCTACAATGGAAGGATGCGAGGCCCCCAAGCGTGGAGACCTGGATCAATGACATGGCGGGTTTCATTAAGCTAGAGAAGGTCAAATTCGCCCTGAGAGGGTCGGTACAAGGGTTCTTTAGGCGGTGGCAACCTTTTCTCGACTTTATGGCTCAACGATAGGGTACAGGGACAGTAGCAGCAGCAACCCGGGGGGAGGGGGGGAAGGGGGAGGGAAAAGGGGGGGGGGGGCGGACAATGACTATGTTTGTTTATTTAATTTTAATTTATTTTTAAGTTCTTTTGTTGTTCATTGGGGTTGGGGGGGGGTGGGGGGATGGGATACATACGGCCTGGGGGTGTTACAGTTATTATGGATTATTTTGTTGCATTTCATTGTTTGTCGTTATGTTTTATATTTTCTGTAAAAAATTCCAATAAAAATTATATTTAAAAAAAAGAAACATAATTTAAAGTCAAAATCAAAGGCAAAGTTATGAGCTGGGGACAATTGGAAAATTAAACGATTCGAAATCACAGAAATAAAAGTAACACCTATTGAAACCAAAGCATTTTTAATCAGATCTGAGAGGTGACGTTATGCCGAAAATGAATAATTAGTTGTATTAAAATGTTTACATCAAAGATACTTTTTAACAATCAAAGTGAAACAAGCTCATTTACAATAAAGTCGTTAAAACTTAATAACTCTTCGAAAGAGAATATAAACCCGAAGAAAGGGGTCAGCCAGCAGAGCCAGAGCCAGCTCTCACAGCTCGGTACATGTGAAGGATAGGACACAGCAACCGAGTTCACCAGCGAATACATTTCAAGGAGACCAGACTTTAAAGAAGATTGATTGTCAAGGTGGGCCTGAAGGTCCCTTCAACCAACAGGAAGGATCCAGAAGCAAGATCTTTTTACCTTTCTGTTAAGAAAGTGTTTACAGCTTTTTAAAAAAATTATAATAATAAAATAACTTTAAAGTTTTAACCTGAAACAGTCGTTATTAGCCTACTTTACTTACTTAACAACGCAGGACCCAGGACATCGATGCTACTAAGGGGTAAGTAGGTAAAATTCTTCGGTGAAGGTATGGGTTATACCGGGGGATAACTTGAAAATATAGTTTGACCTGAATAGCACCCACCGAAGCCGGCATCGGAGTCAGGGAGGGAGAATCTCTGTTCACCATTTAGAATATCGACCCTTTTTTGGTATAGGGGGAATTCTAAGAATAGTGGTGAGTTATAACTTCAGACTGTACTCACTGAGTGTCTTCACTGGAAAGAGAGAGATCATGTGTGCTGTGTCCTTTTCATATGGGTTGGTGTAATGCCCTCCTGTGGTGGTGTCACCTCTGTGTGTATTGTGAATGCCCATTGGTCGTGTCCTATCTTACTGACCTATTGGTTGAGTGTCTGTGTGTCATGTCTCTGGTGCTCCCTCTAGTGTTTAGCTAGTCTACGTGTACTTACATTAACCCCTTGTGTATCTACAGTGATGCATATCACCATACCCCCCACTCCATTCTGTTCATTAGACTGCTCCTTCTTGCTAGTGAAGTAGCAACAGGGGACATACCCAAAAGGCAACAGAAAACATCATTTTAGTTACAACCCCCCACCGTCACCCCAAGAAAATGCACCCTGCAGTCCAGAAACCAAAGAATTAACACACAGTATCATAGCATCCCAACAAACCCTTCTTGCCCTCCTCTTTCCAAGTCCCATTCGACCCTTTTCAGTCACGTCTCAGTCCTTTCTCCTTAATGAAGGCCTCCGCCTGCTCTGGCGTGTCACGGTCGCGATCTTTTGACTCTATCCTGAATTGCAGACTCGCCGGTCACACCACCATGAACCACACTCCTTTCTCTTATAGCCTTCTTAAAGACTGCATGCCTCTGCTAGTTCGGCCCTGATATCCTGGTAAATTCAAACAGTGTTTCCTTCCAGTTGATGTTACAATTCATCTTGGCCCACCTTTCTCAGAACGCGGTGGAAATGGATTATCACTGCCCTTGGAGGCCCTTTCATTCGTGGATTCTACCAGGGTGCAAAATGGACCCTATCCAACACTGGAGGGCCAACACTTCATCCCTCCTGCCTCCGCAGCTTTCAGCATCTCACCTTGGTGCCTCAGAGCTTTCAACGTCTTTCTCAACTATTCTTTGGGCCCAATGCTTCCTCAATGGTAGCTTTGAAGGACACCCTCAGCTCCTTGCCTGGCCAACCAAACTGCTTGTCCATTTATTTCCCAAACTTCTCAAACTCCTACGCCATCAACACAGTCAGCATGTCTACCGTGATGGGCGCAGCCTTGACCGCCATCTTCCTCCATTTCTGACTCCTTCACTGGGCTATTGGCCTGAGGCTTCTTTCCAATAGGCTTCCTCAACAAAATGTTCGACATAATTTACCAACAATTCTTTACACAGTTTGGCAGGCCGAGTTTAACCACTGAAATCCCCGAATACCTGGACAAAAAGATCGGAAAAAAACAGGACTCTGGCGGGAGCTACCTTTGGTGCGACTTGTTCTCACATAACGTCACCAGAAGCCACCCCTAATCCGGGATCTTAAACAAAATTGGGTTCTGGTCCGAACACATAACACAAGCTTTGGCCATCCTCCCACTCGGGGATAGTACTCCATACTGAGATTAACATTCATGTAATGTGAACCTCAGTTGAACTTGTCTCTGTACCCTTGTGTGTTGCCAGGGAGATGTGTTTAAACCATAGAATCATAGAATTTTCGGTCCAGAAGGATGCCATTCGGCCCATGGAGTCTGCACCGACCCTTCGAAAGAGCACCCTATCTAAGCCCACACTGCCACCCTATCCCTGTTGTTAGACATTTAGCTGCTGTTGTATAAAGAGTCAAAGGTTCTGCTCCTTTTCCACAAACACCTTTAATTTACTTTAACAGACTCTGCACAAAACTCTAACATCACATCATCTGACACAAAGGCCACCTGAAGACACTTTACATGTCAGTGTCAATTATTGAGTACTTAACATAAATGAGACAACTAATTGGAATGTCTCTTAACCCATAACTTAACAGTCTCCCCTTCCTTGGAGAAAAAAATAATTAGGTGAAAACAAAATTACAAGAAACTCAAAAACACACACGCAATTTCCCCCCTTCTTTGTTTGTTCTTATTTTTTTGGAAGAGAAACAAAAAGTCACAGAAACATTACCAATATCCCAAAGTTTCTGTGAGCTAGCCCCTCTTCTTGTAAAACAGTCTGACAATTGATAGCTACTATCAACCCATTTAATTTTTGCTATTTCCCCTCTGTCCAACATCTGCTTCAAACTTGCGATGTCTATACTTAACCTTTTTATCATTGACACTTTTTGTAGAGTGCACATTTTCCCACAGAGATTTATTGTCAATGCGACAGTCAATAGGTATATTACCCAAATTCCCTAATCCCAAAATTTCTGTCACTATCTGAGATATATAAAAGGCCATATCCATTGCCTCTACAAGGCTTAACGTCTCAGCAGCCAAAGTGCTTTTGTCAACTCTCCTTATTTTCTTTGTTTCCCACACAAGAGGGCAACATTTACCATTGTTCCCCAGAAGGAAAATTATAAAACCTCCTGCACTTGAAACCCCATCACATAAATTTGCATAGGTCGCATCACTATAAACTATGAGTTTCAAGTGCCTAAGGTCACCTCAAACCGGGAACCTCAAAACACACTCCTGCATTTTTAGTTTGACAAACGCTTTATTTGCTCTTATTATGTCTTCTGGGATATTAATTTTTGTACTTTAAGACATCAAAACTCACGTCCGGTCTAGTCTGTCTACCTAACCAATTCAGTTGCCCAATTAAACTTCGCAGTTGCTCTTTTTCCATTTAGTTAGTGCGAGGGAGCCATGGAAGGGGGGACTCTTTGGCTGAGGGTGGGTTACCTCTTGGGGACTATGGAAGGAAGACATTGGCCAGGGTTACAATTAAGGGGCCAATGGAAGGGGGGGGGGGGGGGCTGTGGCTGCGACGGATGGTTAAAGCTTAGGGTCAATGAAAGAATGTGTGTTCACCAGGGGATTACAGTTAAGGGGCCATGGGGCGGCCTTTTGGCTGGGGCGTGGGGTTTCTGCTGCTAAGGGGACATAGAATGAGGCCTTTGGCCGGGGGTGGGGGTGGGGTAATGCTAAGGGAGGGGGGGGCTTTAACAGGGAGGGTTCCAGTTAAAGAGCCATGGGGCTTTCATTGGTGTATGGGAAGGGGGGCTTTGACTGAGGGGGGGTTACAGCTAAGGGGCTCTGGGAGGGGGACTTTGGCCTGGGCGAGGTGGATGCGGGGGGGGGGGGGGTTAATGCTCAGGCTGCTGTGGGAGGGGAACATTGATCAGGGAGGGTTGCAGCTAAGGGGCCATGGGAGTGCGGGCTTTGGCCGGGGTGGGGGTGGGGGGTGTTTGTAAGGGTAATGAAGAGTCCACACCGAGTAACTCGAAACAGGAACTCACTTTATTTACTATAACTATCGTATACACTTCCAGCATTGGTTGGAGGGCTGCTGTTTCGGGGGCGGGAAGGGCAGGCTTTGGCTGGGGGGGGGGGGGGGGGGGGGGGGGGGTTAATATGAGGGGGCCATGTAGCTGGCAAATGTATTTGTGACTGTGTGCCTCTTCCCAATTCTAGAGGTCACAGGTGCTGAGTGTTTCATTGTGTACAGTAGTATCTTATCACTAGCTGGTGCTAATCTAGATGTGCTACTCGGCAAATGATTGGTGGCTAAAGGAGGGCAGCTCAAAGAAATAGAAAGCAAGTGATTAAGGTGGACCAATTCCAGCAATCACCAGCGAGCAATCAGGGGTGTACCACTCACTGGTCACATCAGCTGAAGTAGCAACAGGTAATAAGAAGCGCAGGTTCAATGGGAGCTATTTGTCTGTGGGATTCATGCACAATGGAGGGCAAGATATACCTGAGGCACACTGTGTTATGTGTTGTGAAATATTGCTCAACAGTTCGACGATACTAGCGAAACTAAAGGCATTTGGAAACAAATCATCCTGAATATACGAATAAGGAGAAAACATAATTCATCGATGAGCAGTAAATCCATGATGGTAGGATCTGCCAAGACTAATAGAGCCATAGAGGTCTACAGCACAGGAAAGGCCCTTCAGCCCATCACATCTGCACCAGTCAAAAACAACCACCTAATATTCTAATCCAATTTCCCAGCTGTTGGCCCATAGCTTTGTATGCTTTGGCATCGCAAGTGCACATCTAAATACCGAGGTAGGCCATGCCCATGAAATAAAGGAGGATGAGGATTTGAAGGATGGGGGTGTACATCACAAGTAAGCAGGGGCCTCCGGGTGGTTGGGGGTGACAGGTAGGGGTCCTGGAAGGGAGGGGGGCCATGCGTGGTCTTGGCGGGTGTAGGGTAGTGCCCCATGTGTTTGGGGGGTGACATTGCCCATGGGTGTGGGGTCTGGGGGACCCAGAAGCTGACTTAGCGATCTGGCACCTTTTCAAAATGGCGGCCCGATCTCTGAGCTTTTTAGCTCCCCAGTGCTAAAGAAAATTCTAAGCGTGGGCTAAACCGGTGATAAATTCCCCAGGGCCCAAAAAATGATGAAGTGTCAGTGAATAGCGGTGGGGAACTCACCAGCAGAGCCGGCGGGAAACTCCGGAAAAACCGGCCACAAATGAACTTAGAAATATTTCCGGAGAATCGCGCGCATTGTAACGTGTATGCTAGATCGGGCCGCAGGAGAAAGATTGAGGCGCGCCAGCTCTCCAACAGTGGTATCGCCCGTCAAGTTCATCACTTGCTGCTGGCATCGACAGTCAGCTAGTCTCTCGTCTTAAATGTTGTGAGGCATTAAACTCATTGCAGCAGGATGAGCCCACTGACATGTCAGGGCTTGCATATTGCTTGTATTTACACGCTACGACTTCAGTGATGTTATTGAATAGGACTTGCTGCTCTGTGGCCCTCTGCAGAGCAACACCGCTGGCAAACAAATATTCATCTGCATCAACGTCATGGAGAGACATGGAATTTGTCGAGAGAAATGCGCTGATGTGCGCATTGATGTCGCCAGGGCAATGGTTAGGAAGACAGCAGATATTGCAGCACGGATCAAAGCTGCAGCACCATACAGTACGATCAGTCACTGTGTCCTCCGCAGGCATGCACTCTCTGTTAAATAGGTGCTTACGTCTCTCAGAAAATGTGCTGGATGGAGCAGTTCAAATTATGAACAGCATTAAAGCCCATCCGGTAAAACCAAGACTGTTTAAAATTCTGTGCAATGAAATGGGGCAGTGAACACACAGTGCTGCTCTCACATACAGAGGTGAGGTGGCTGTCATGAAACAAAGTACTCGTGAGACCTTTTGAGCTTCATCCTGAAGTCTTGGTGTTTTGTGTGGATCAGAAATGTCAATTTTCAAAATTGTTGGCAAGTACTTCACGTCTTTTGAGACTCTTGACAGTCCAAGGCAAGGATGTTACCGTCTTCACTGAAAGAGATAAAGGGTGTGATATACCATCCACGTCCCACTGGAATCAGGATGGGATGCGTATGATAAATCCCGCTTGAGGCCTCTTCACAGCTTCCCGACGGTCGTTATGCCCCGCGAGATCTAACTTGCACAGTTAAGTGAGCTTAACTGCTCACTTAACTATGTCTACGCCAGATCTAACCAGCCGCTGCTCACTGTCCGTGTGGAGTTTACACATTCTCCCCCTGTCTGCGTGGGTCTCACCATACAACCCAAAGATGTGCAGGGTAGGTGAATTGGCCATGCCAAATTGCCCCTTAATTGAAAAAAAAAATTGGGTACTCTAAATTTATTTGTTGATTTAATTTTTTTTAAAGCCCTGGGTCCTATCGCTCTCACCGAGGAGGACCCAGCCAGGTGCCTTTTCGCACTGGGATCCACAAACCAGGACTAGGTGGGAATGGCTCTTGGTGATGTGGGTGGATCACCCAGGCAATTGGAGGCCCCTAGGGCAGGGTGGAGCCATGGGCAGAGCCGAGGGTGGAGCCCTGTACAAGCTCCTCATCTCCCCCTATGGGCAGAGCCACGCAACGGTTCACAGACAGAGCCCACAAGGACACAATACCATACAATACAATACAGTGTGAATTACATTCACCACAGCAACCATTAACACTAAGAGCCAGGCCAGCTGACTGAACAGCGCACGGTTATGAAAGCCCGATTGACATGACTTCTGACTCCACACTAAAGCAATGCTTTACTGCACGACCATTGGTGAATTTGTGCAGGAGCTTAATACACGAGTATCCCTGAAAGAGCAATTTATGAACTCCTTCCTTTTGTCTCAACATATTTGTGTGAAAGTGGTTTCTCCCGATACTCAGCTACAAAAGCCAAAAAATAGGAGCCAACTGACACGGTAGCACAGTGGTTAGCACTGTTGCTTCATCGGGCCAGGGTCCCAGGTTCGATTCCCGACTTGGCTCACTGTCTGTGCGGAGTCTGCATGTTTTCCCCGTGTCTGCGTGGGTTTCCTCCGGGTGCTCCAGTTTCATCCCACAAGTCCTGAAAGGTGTGCTGTTAGGTGAATTGAACATTCTGAAATCTCCCTCTGTGTACCCGAACAGACGCCGGAATGTGGCTTTTCACAGTAACTTCATTGCAGTATTACTGTAAGCCTACTTGTGACAATAAAGATTATTATTATTACATCTGTTGGGGGGGAAGAAATGTTCAGAGCCTGTTTGCGACTGCGTGGTGTTGGTAAAACTTTAGTTTATTCGAAAAATGGCTGTGTGCACAACAGGCGAGCCTGCTGCTGCAGACTTCAGCTAGCACGAGTCTGTTCTGATTTTTACAGGGATTTCATGCATATTTAAAGTTTGTTCACAGTTATGGATAAGCATTGATGTCATCGATCAATTTAATGTAATACAACCTATCAGGAGGTATTGGTGAAATGTTTCCTGAGCCCTTGAATAGGAAACCGATTTACTCATACAATGAGCTTTTGCAAATTACCAGATCATGTTCAGCATGTTCCCCTTAACCTGAAATAATGCCGTTAGTCCTCGATGAGACGTTAATGGGTTTGTATTCCCTGCTCTGGGTAGACCAATGAATCTCCTGCAGTCAAGCTGAGGCCATAGTCTTGTGATGTGGGTTCCCCGTAATTATAATGTCCTGTAAAATGATTGAATTATCCTGAGTGCAGGTTTTCTTCAGGTTTCTGGCTGATCCAACAATTTAACCCTTTGCCTACCGGTTTCCCACTCTTTTTATTAATATATAAACATCACAACATCTGAAATGAGAATCCAACTCTCCAACATCACCCCGACATCAAGCGGCTGTGTACACGAAGGAGGCAGCATCACTCCTCACACTGAAGATAACAGAAAGATCAGTTTTTGTCGAATAAAATCATGTTTCATTGGAAATATATGCATAGAAATAGCTAGAAAAGTCTTGTTTTCATTTGATTTCTGTGTTCGCACCTATTTCATGGCAAAAGAGGCTTCAACATTATGAGAATGATCCTAGTGCATCCACTGAGGTGAACAAGGTGCCATTCCAGAAAGGTGACATCTGTGGGGTGATAATGTGCAAATGATATGATTAAGCAAAGTAGATCGGCGTTCCATTTTTTGAAATGGCGTCAATGAGCGGAAGCCATTTGGACACCAACTGCTTTTTTCTTGAGGAGCACACAGCCCTACAGCTGGAGTACACCATGCTTCCAAAGATTTCTCCTGCTGCATGCCCACTGCACTGCTGTGCTGCCTCCTATCTCTAACTTCTGACTATGAGACCCGCATAGCCCATGGGCAGCAGGTCATCAGCAAATCCAGTTTTTCAGCCTCTGAACAAAAACAGAACCCTTCATATAATTCCCCATTGCAATGAGGACTCAGGACAACAGTGCCCCTCTCTCCCAAACCACACAACATCCTGAGTCTTTGTGCGAACAATTCCTAATATGCCACATTAACAACCCCTTCCCCCTATTCAGTCTGATGCATCCTCTTCCAGTAAACGGTGTGGTATCATTCTGGCCTTCTTGTTTGTCAGCATTTAATGCACGCTTGTCGGGATCCAGCTGCCCACTCATTGGTCTTCACTCTGCATTCCATTGTTCTGCATCCACCTCTACCTCCTTCATGCCCCTTGTTCATGCACAGCCTTCCTTCCCCATTGTCGCCCCCCCTCCCTCGCCTTCATCGGCCCCACCCTCACCTCGCACCTCAGCCCCAGTTGAACCTTGAAGTGGCCATGGTGGAGACTGCATGAGTCCTGCAGCACAGTCCAGACAGACAACATTATCAGGCACTGGAAGTAGAAGACCCCTGTAGTCCCCAACCCCAGGCACAGTACTGGTCAGTGTCAGAAGTGGAGGGTCCGTGAGTCACACGACACAGTGCTGTCCTTGAAGGTGACGGCATTGAGCAGGAGGGCACCAACCATTTAGCATTGAATGCAACAAATGTGGCGCAACACTACGGCAGATAGGCTATAGATGCTATGATGAATGGTATCAGTAGCTGCTGTAACAGTATCTTACCTTTAGTACATTGGCCCTTTAAGACCGGGCTTGCAACCCTGGGGAACTCCGCCTCTGGCTCCGCCCCCAGGAAATGGTATATAAGATGAGGCTCACTCAGCAGCATGTGATGAGCACACTTCTCGGTTGCTGTTCAGTTCTCTGATGATTCAAGCTTTTGAATTACCAATCTTCTCTCCTGTGTCGTAATTGAGGGTATCTCAATTTAATCATCAGACGCATCAAGATGGACAGCGCTCTAAAGCCGGAGAAACTCAACCTGGACGCTCGGTCGCCGGAAGCCCCGGAAATGTTTAAATATTGGCTCCAGTGCTTTGAGGACTATATTGACTCCTCAGCGACTGATGTCGACGGCACTCGCAAGCTGAGATTACTACATACCCGGGTGGGCCACCGACTCTCCTCTGCAATCGAGAATGCTGCGACTTACGAAGATGCGGTCAAGATACTGAAGAAACGCTTCGTGAAGCCGATTAACGAGGTACACGCCAGACATTTGCTCTCAACCTGCAGCCAGCGTTCCAGGGAAACTCTGGACGAGTACGTGGAGGAACTGCAACCATAAAGCAGTGACGGCAGAAACCCACATGAACTTGCATATTCGCGATGCGTTTGTGTCCGGTATCAGGTCCTCGTACATCCGGCAGCGGCTCCTAGAAGACGGGGCAAAGGATCTCCAAGGCATGGTAACGCTCGCCTCTTCTCTAGAAATGGCCCACCGTAACCTCCGTACATACTCCGTGGACCTTGCAAACCCCTCTCGATCCCCTCCAGACTCGACCACGCTACAGGCCTGCGCCGTGCGGCGATCCGCTCACTCCGGGGGTTCCCCGTGCTATTTCTGTGGGCAAGGTCAGCACCCACATCAACGTTGTCTGGTCCGCTCCGCGATCTGCAACGACTGCGGGAAGAAAGGGCACTTCGCTAAAGTCTGTCTGGCTGGGCCCAAAGGCCACAAACAAAACCCTCATCAGGCCCAGAAATCAAGCTCCCGGCCTCACGGGCCCCGCAACGCGGCCGCGCGGTGGCTGGACACGCCCACTTCCGACGCGTCATCGACCTCGTGCGAGTCATGGGAGCAGCCATCTTGGCGGCAGCCATCTTCGAACCCCTACATGTGCGACCGACGGCGGCGACCATTTTGTGACTCCAGGTGGCCATTTTGCGAGTCCGACTTAACCGAGGACTCTGACTACCCGCAACTAGGAGCGATCACGCTCGATCAATTGCGGCCGAAGCACCTGCGGAACTCAATGATGTGGGTGCAAATCAACGGCCACAACACTCCCTGCCTATTCGACTCCGGGAGCACGGAGAGCTTTATCCATCCAGACACGGTAAGGTGCTGCTCTCTGTGCACCCACCCCGCCTCCCAAACTATCGCCCTCGCCTCTGGGTCCCATTCGGTTCAAATCACGGGGTATTGTGTCGCTGACATCGCAATTCAAGGTGCTGAATACACCCGTTTTAAACTCTACATTCTCCCTCACCTCTGTGCCCCCCTGCTGCTCGGTCTGGACTTTCAGTGCAGCCACCGGAGCCTGACACTGAAGTTCGGCGGACCCCTGCCCCCACTCACGGTATGCAGCCTGGCGACACTCAAAGTTGCGCTACCCACCCTCTTGGCGAACCTCACTCCCGACAGTAAGCCCGTCGCCACCAGGAGTCACCGATACAGTACCCAAGACATGACTTTTATCAAGTCAGAGGTTCAGCGGCTACTAAAAGAGGGGGTCATAGGGGCCAGCAACAGCCCTTGGAGGGCTCAAGTATTGGTAGTCCGTTCCGGGGAAAAGCAACGAATGGTAGTGGATTATAGCCAGACCATAAAACCACTTTACGCAACTCGATGCGTACCCACTTCCCCGCATAGCAGAAATGGTGACTCAAATCGCCCAGTATCGGGTATTCTCCACGGTCGGCCTAAAATCGGCCTATCATCAACTCCCTATCCGCCCAGAGGACCACCCCTACTCGGCTTTCGAAGCAGCCGGTCGGCTGTTTCACTTCCTCAGGGTCCCTTTTGGTGTCACAAACAGAGTCTTGGTGATGGAACCATCAATTCAGCGAACACGTGTAGTTGGATCTGAACAGAGGCTTTAATACACTTACAATAGAGCCAGCCTATTCGTCGTTGAACTTCAGGTGAACTGGCAGGCTGGCTCTAAGGCACTGGTCTTTATACATCGGTCCCAGGGGGAGGAGTCCTGGGTGGAGCCAAGGGAGGAGCCCAGTACAAACTCTTGCGTACTCCCAGAGCGATTCCCCCTGGTGGTCAGATATTGCAACTGCACTTACAATGGGTAGATAATGAACATATATACATGGAGTGATATTGGCAACTATATATAGTGTGAATCACATTCACCACATTCACCCCCTGTTAAAAAATCAAGTCCGGCGGAGGTGATGGCTCAAAGAGTCAGTCTGTCCGGTGGACGAATTGTCCGTTTTGATCTGCGGAGCACCGGGGTTGCAGCCTCTTGCGGCGGCTGGGCGGGCTTCGAGGTCTGGGGTACGGTTGCTGGCTCTGGGGTGAGTCTTGTCCGAGCCTCATACACCTCCTGGTCGAATGGAGACTGGGGGCGTGGGGGCGGGCTGGTGCTGGCGCTCGGGACTGGTGGGGTGAGCTCACAGAATCAGGGGCGCAAGGGGACGGCCGCATAGGGAACGGGGAAAGGAGTTCCTCGGTGGGGGTTGGTTTGGGGGCTGGATCCAACGGGTGCCAGGTCCCGGAGGGATACTGTGTCCTGGCGACCGTCCGGGAACTCAACAAATGCGTACTGTGGGTTGGAATGAAGTAGGCGCACCTTTTCAACAATGGTCTTGTGCGCCCTGACGTTCTTCCTTAGGAGAACCGGGCCTGGCCTCCTCAGCCACGCCGGAAGTGAGACCCCTGTGGTAGTGCCCCAGGAAAAAATGAAGAGCCGCTCGTGGGGGGTTTGGTTGGTAGCTGTACACAGGAGGGATCTAATTGCGTGGAGCGCGTCAGGGAGGACTTCCTGCCAATGGGAAACTTAGAGCTTCCTGGACCTGAGGGTCAGTAGGACGATCTTCCAGACCGTCGCGTTCTCCCTCTCCACCTGCCCGTTCCCCCTGGGGTTGTAACTGGTGATGCCCTTGTCGAGCAGGTACTGACGCAGCTCGTCACTCATAAAGGACGCAGCCCGGTCGCTGTGCACGTAGCTGGGGAAACTGAACAGGGTGAAGACACTATAAAGGGCCCTAATGACTGTGTGGGAGGTCATATCGGGGCATGGGATGGCGAAAGGGAATCGGGAGAACTCGTCGATAATGTTAAGGAAGTAAATGTTTTTGTTAGTGGAGGAGAGTGGCCCTTTGAAATCGATCGCAAGGCGTTCAAAGGGCCTAGAAGCCTTGACCAGGTGGGCCCTGTCTGGTCTATAGAAGTGCGCAGATCGGGCAGTCCCTGGTGACCGCTTTTACCTCCTCGTTGGAGAAAGGCAGGTTTCGGGCTCTGATGTAGTGGGCGAGCTGGGTGACCCCTGGGTGGCAGAGGTCATCGTGGATGGCTTTTAGGCGGCTGATTTGTGCGCTGGCGCATGTCCCGCGGGATAGGGCATCCGAGGGCTCGTTGAGCTTCCCCGGTCGATATTTGATATCGTAATTGTAGGTGGAGAGTTCAATCCTCCACCGAAGAATTTGTCATTTTTAATTTTGCCCCTTTGCGAGTTGTCGAACATGAAGGCGACCGACCGTTGGTCGGTAATGAGGTTGAACCTCCTACCTGCAAGGTAGTGCCTCCACTGTCGGACAGCCTCCACGATGGCTTGTGCTTCCTTCTCGACTGAGGAGTGTCGGAGTTCTGAAGTGGATAGGGTACGGGAGAAAAATGCAACGGGCCGCCCTGCTTCGTTTAAAGTGGCTGCTAGCGCTACCTCTGAGGCGTTGCTCTCAACCCGAAAGGGAGTGGATTCATCCACCGCCCACATGGCTGCTTTGGCTATGTCGTCCCTGATGCAGCTGAAGGCTTGGCGCGCCTCAGCAGACAGGGGAAATAGCGTGGCCTTGAAGAGTGGGCGGGCTTTGTCCGCATATTGAGGGACCCACTGGGCGTAGTACGAAAAGAGCCCCAAGCACCGTTTGAGGGCCTTGGGGCCATGGGGGAGGGGGAGTTCTAAGAGGGGGCGCATGCGGTCCGGGTCTGGGCCCAGGACTCCGTTCTCCACGACATAGCCGAGGATGGCTAGTCTGTTTGTGCGGAACACACATTTCTCCTTGTTATATGTAAGGTTTAATTTTTGGGCCGTCTGGAGAAAACGGTGGAGGTTGGCGTTGTCGTCCTGCTGGTCATAGCCGCAGGTGGTATCATTATCCAGATACGGAAACATGGCCCGCAACCCGTACTGGTCTACCATTCGGTCCATTGCTCGTTGGAACACCGAAACCCCGTTAGTGACGCCGAAGGGAACCCGGAGGAAATGGAAGAGGCGGCCATCAGCCTCGAACGCCGTGTAGTGGCGGTCTTCCGGGCGGATTGGGAGCTGGTGGTATGCAAACTTCAGATCCACCGTGGAAAATACCCGATATTGGGCGATCTGGTTTACCACGTCTGCGATTCTGGGGAGGGGATACGCGTCTAGGAACGTAAAGCGATTGATGGTCTGGCTATAATTGACGACTATGCGGAATTTTTCCCCGGTCTTGACGACCACCACCTGAGCTCTCCAGGGACTGTTACTGGCCTCTATGATCTCCTCACTGAGCAGCCTTCGGACCTCCGTTCTGATAAATACCCTATCCGGCAGGCTGTACCGCCTGCTGCGGGTGGCTACCGGTTTTCAATCCGGGGTGAGGTTGGCGAAGAGAGGAGGGGGGGGGGCGATGCGCAGCTTGGCGAGGCTGCAGGTAGTGAGTGGGGGCAGGGGCCCGTCGAAGCTGAGGGTGAGACTCTTGAGATTACATTGGAAATTCAAGCCTAAGAGGAATGGCGCACAGAGGTCGGGCAAGACATACAGTTTAAATTTGGAATAGCTAGCGCCTCGAATCGTTAGCGTTGCTGTAGTGCGGCCTTGGATTTGGATGGAACGGGAGCCCGAAGCGAGGGCGATAGTTTGGTTGACGGGGTAAATAGGGAGGGAACAGCGTCTTACCAGCTCTGGGCGTATGAAGCTCTCTGTGCTCCCGGAGTCGAAGAGGCACGACGTGTTATACCCGTTGATCTGGACCTCCGTGATCGAATTTCTCAGATGCTTGGGGCGAGATTGGTCGAGGGAGACCGTGTTGAGTTTTGGGCCGCGTGGTGGGTGCTCGGGGGAGTCGAATTCTTCCGATTGGGCGTCCTGTCGAGTAGATGCCGCTGCGTTCTGGCGAGCTTGACGCAGGAACACTGCGCTGAGTTGCTGGCTATGTGGTGACTGCCCGGGGAGGTCGTACTCCTCCGATGAGCTGTTTGAGTCTGGGGATGCAGCTAGGGCCCGTGGATTGCACGTGGAGGGTGGTGATGAAGATGGCGTCCAAGATGGCGGCCCCCATGAATCGCACGTGGCCGGCCGCATGGTGGAGGTTTGCCAAGATGGCAGCCCCCATGGATCGCACGTGGTGGGAGGGGGCGGAGCCTGAGCATAGGCCGCAGCGTTTCGGGCCCCATGGGCCTGCTGGTGCTGGGGGCGATGTTTTTGGACTGTTGGGGTGTTGAGGGCTGGGGCCCTTCTGCCGAGGCACACTTTAGCATAGTGGCCTTTCTTCCCGCAGCTGCTGCAGGTCGCGGATCGGGCTGAGCAGTGCTGCCGCGGGTGCTGGCTTTGTCCACAGAAGTGGCAGGCTGGAGCAGTTGAATAACTGGTTTGGGGAGCTGAATAGTGGCAGGCTGGAGCAGTTGAATAACTGGTTTGGCGAGCTGAGTAGCTGGCTGGGGGAGCTGAATAATTAGCTGGAGCAGCTAGATAGCTGGGGGGCCTTGCAGCACAGCCTTGGGGGGTTCTCAGGTCGGGGGCCCATGCGGGGTTAGCGGGGTCTGCGGGAAACGAGTTGAGGCTGCGGAAGGAAACTTCCATCGTGATAGCAGCCTCTACGGTAGTCTGTAAGCCCTGGGCCCCATTTACTAATAGTCTCTGGCGTACATAGTTAGATCGGGCCCGCTACAAAAACGTCCCGCACAGAAAGCTCCCTATGTTCGGCCGCGGTTACGGCCTGGTAATTGCAGTCATTTGAGTGATTGTTCAACTCGCATGCAAATTCAGCTAAAGTTTCAGTAGCCCGTTGTCGGCAGTCGTGAACACATGGCGGGCAAAGACCTCATTCATGGGCCTAATATGCATTTTGTCCAAAAGACACGAGGCACTCACACACTGCCTCTTTCCACTGATGAACATCTAGAGAGTCAGTCAAGGGTGTTGTTACAATCTCACACCTCCACCATGTGGCCAAGAGCTAGTCTAGTTCAGTCAGACAGAGTAACCACACTTAAGTTTTTTTTAAAAAGTGTTTATTCCACGTTTTTCAATAAGTTTGCAAAGCACTCCAAAAAGGAAAATAATACAAAGAAAAAAGGGCAACATGCCAACCAAACAGAACTTAACTCTCTAAATGATAAACAGTTTAACAAATTAACACCCAACTCAAAACAAAATAGGGCAAGCGCCCCTTTCAAAAAGGAAAAGGAATCAGCCCCCCCCCCCCCCCCCCCCCCCCCCCCCCAGGTTGCTGCTGCTGTTGACCTCCACCTAACGTTCCGCGTGAAAGTCAAGGAACGGTTGCCACCGCCTGGACCCTCGCAAGGCAAACTTTATCTTCTCCATCCTGAGAAACCCTGCCATGTCTTTTTTTTTTAAATTTAGATTACCCAATTATTTTTTCCAATTAAGGGTCAATTTAGCGTGGCCAATCCACCTACTCTGCACATTTTTGGGTTGTGGGGGCGAAACCCACAGACACGGGGAGAATGTGCAAACTCCACACGGACAGTGACCCAGAGCCGGGATCGAACCTGGGACCTCAGCGCCGTGAGGCGGTTGTGCTAACCACTAGGCCACCGTGCTGCCCTCCCTGCCATGTCTTTGACCCAAGCCTCCACACTTGGGGCTTTGCGTCCCTTCACAATAACAAGAGCCTTCTCCGGGCTACCAAGGAGGCAAAGGCCAGAACTCCAGCCTCTTTTGACTCCTGCACTCCCGGATCCTCCGATACCCCAAATAACGCTATCCCCAAACTCGGTTTTACCCGAGTATCCAAGACCTTGAACATAACCTTTGCAAGGCCCTTCCAGAACTCCGCAAGCGCCGGCACGCCCAAAACTTATGGGCGTGGTTTGCTGGGCTCCCCGAATACCGCACACATCTGTCCTCCACCCCAAAAAATTTACTCATCCTCGCCCCTGTCATATGCGCCCTGTGTAACACTTTAAACTGGATCAGGCTGAGCCTGGCGCAAGATGAGGAGGAACTGACCCTGCCCAGGGCGTCAGCCCACGGGCCCTCATCCAGTTCCTCACCCAGCTCCTCCTCCCATTTACCCTTCAACTCCTCCACCGAGGCTTCCTCCGCCTCCTGCAGCTCCTGGTATATCTCCGAGATCTTACCCTCTCCGACCCACAAGCCCGAGATCACCCTGTCCTGTATCCTTCGGGCAGGCAGCAATGGGAATTCTCCTACCTGCTCCCTGACAAACGCCCGAACCTGCATACACCTGAAGACATTTCCCAGGGGTAATCCAAATCTCTCCTCCAGCGCCCTCAGACTGGCAAAAGTCCCGTCGATGAATAAATCCCCCATTCTTCTAATTCCCACCTGTTGCCAGCTTCGGAACCCACCATCTATCCTGTCCAGAGCAAACCTATGGTTGTTTCGTATCGGGGACCAGACTGAGGCCCCCGTATCCCCCCTATGCCGTCTCCATTGCCCCCAAATCCTGAGTGTCGCCGCCACCACCGGGCTCGTGGTATATCGTGTCGGCGGAAGCGGCAATGGTGCCGTCACCAGTGCCCCCAGGCCAGTGCCTACACAGGACGCCGCCTCTAGTCTTTTCCACACCACCCCCGCTCCCTCCATTATCCACTTCCGAATCATAGACACATTCACTGCCCAGTAATAGCTGCACAGGTTCGGCAGCGCCAAACCACCTCCCCCCTGACTGCACTCCAAGAACAGTCTCTTAACCCTCAGGGTCTTATTTGCCCACACAAATCCCATAATACTCTTGCTCACTCACTTAGGGATGAGAATGGGCAGGCACTGAAACACGAATAAGAACCTAGGGAGGACCGTCATCTTGACAGACTGCAACCTGCCCGCCAGGGAGTGCGGTAGCATGTCCCACCTCCTGAAGTCCTCCTCCATCTGGTCCACCAGCCGCGCCAGATTGAGTTTATGCAAGACCCCCCAACTCTTGGCCACCTGGATACCCAAATACCAAAAGCTCCTCTCCACCATCTTGAGCGGCAGCTCCTCCAACTTCTTTTCCTGGCCCCTCGCATGCACCACAAAGAGCTCGCTCTTCTCTATGTTGAGCTTATATCCCGAGAAGTCTCCAAACTCCCTAATGGTCTGCATGACCTCCCCCATCCTCCACCGGATTCGCGATGTATAGAAGCAGGTCATCTGCGTATAGTGAGACACGGTGTCCCCCCCCCCCCCCCCCCCCCCCCGGACTAAACCCCTCCAGCTTCTGGATTCCCTCAGCGCCATGGCTAGCAGCTCAATCACCAGGGCAAACAGCAGGGGGCACCCCTGCCTCGTTCCATGGGACAGTCTAAGGTACTCTGACCTCAACCGGTTCGTCGATACACTCGCCACCGGGTCCTGGTACAACAATTTAACCCACCCTATGAACCCCTCCCCGAACCCAAACCTGCCCAGCACCTCCCACAGGTACTCCCACTCCACCCGGTCAAAGGCCTTCTCCGTAACCACACTTAAGTTGAACTCATAGAGAACTGTGCTAACTGTGATATTAGTTCAAGAAACCTGATTGAACTAACCTCAAGGTCTGGAGTTTCTTTCTGATCTAAGCTGCATCCTGTTGCATCCAGTGTTAGACCAGTGTACCTAACACGACTTGATACCAGGAGACTACTAATTTAAGGTGGATTACCTCTGTCCGTTCCGTGATGACCAGCAAATGTATCCCGGCACCATGGAGAAGATTCAGGCTCCTCACCAGCTCAGGACCTCCGGCAATCGCAGTGCCAACTAGCGGATATTCAAGCCCATGGTCACATAGAAGCTAAAATGCAAGAAAGATCGTGCTTCTCCTATCAACAGCGGGTGATCAAGCCATCGAACTCTTCAACTCGTTGAACTTCACCGAAGGCCAGGACAAGACAAAGTTTCAGACCATCCTGGACAAGTTCGATTGTCACTGAAGTGGACACCAATGAAATCTTCGAGCGCTACATTTTCAAACAACGTCTTCAAGGTAAAGATGAATCTTTCAATGCCTTCTTAACTACCCTCCACCCGCTAGCGCTGTCCTGCAACTTTGGTGATATTGCTGACTCCACGATCAGAGACCAAATTGTGTTTGGAGTTCACTCTGATCCTCTGAGAGAGCAGCTCTTAGAAATGAAGCATATGATCTTGCCAGTTGCGATTGAAACATGTACAGTGCATGAGTACGCAAAAAATCGGTATTCCCAGTACAAATTGGCTGAAAATGAGAAACTTGCCTCCCACAAGGCAGTGAGTGTGCAGGCCATCTTCCCGGATGCAGCGCCTCAGCATTGAAGATAGTGGCCATCTCATGCGCTTTTCCCGGAGCCCCACGCATGCACAATGCGAACGGGATAACGAAGCGGCCGACACCCACACTGCGCATGTGCGACGACGTACGCCGCATCACGAAGCCGACGTAATGATGTGCCTGAACTGTGGACGCCCACTTAAAGGGGCACTGCCCTGCAAGAGGCAGGCGATGTTTAAACTGGACACTATGCAGCCTTGTGCAGGTCTGCACCACCAGTCAGGTGCCAGCGCTCCCAATTCCGACGACGGCGCGTCCAGAATGTACAACGGCGATTACAGGATTCTGATCCTGGCAGTACAACGGATCCAGAGGACGAGTGCCTGGAGTCCGCCGACCGAGTGGGCATCATTACCACATGTGAACATGCCACACCTAACTCATCTCGCATTCAGACCATCCTCGCTGTGGATTCAGAGGACGAATGGCATGCGGTGATGCAGGTCAACTGCTGCTCCATCCAGTTCAAGCTGGACACGATTGCTTCTGCCAACCTCCTCTCACAGGCAGACTTCAACCGCATCAAGAAGCCCCCCATGGTCCTTCCAGCAGCCTGCCAGCTCCTGGACTGGACTGTCAGGCTTTATGCCTGCAAAAAGCCAAACCTGATACAGCGGGTTTATTCAACGACATCCTCCAATGTGGTTCTTCAAGCTGGCATTGACAACATCGTCGCTCAGTATCCAGATGTGTTTGACGAGATCGGCAGTTTGCCATATAGGTACAAGATCCTACTGCGACCTGATGCCAAGCCAGTGGTCCATGCACCACGCCGGCTCCCGGCTCCGCTGAAGGAGCGCCTGAAGGAACAGCTCAAGGAGCTGCAGCAGCAGGGGATCATTTCCAGGGTAACCGAACCGACTAAGTCAGCTCGATGGTGGTGGTTAAAAACCCTCTGGAGACCTGCGCATCTGCATTGATCCCAAGGAGCTCAACCAGAATATAATGGGTGAACTCTACCCCATCCTGAAGCGGGAGGAACTCGCCAGTGAGATGGCACATACACGGTCTTTCACAAAGTTAGATGCGTCACATGGATTCTGGCAAATCCAGATGGATGAGTCCAGCAGAAGGCTCTGCACCGTTTGGCAGGTACTGCTGTAACCAAATATAGTTCGGCATCGTCTCAGCATTGGAGATATTTTATCACTTCATGGAGCAGGTGATGGAGGGCATCAAAGGGGTTCGTGTGTATGTGGACAACGTCATCATATGGTCCACGACCCCTAAGGAGCATGTTTCCTGTCTCCAGCAAGTATTCCACCGTGTCCACGCCAATGGCCTGAAGCTGAACAGGGCCAAATGTTGCTTTGGCATGTCGACACTCAAGTTCCTAGGAGACCAGATCTCTCAGCAGGGCGTGTGTCCCGACACAAACAATATCAATGCCATCGCAGCCACGAAGGTCCCGGAAAACAAGAAGGCGGTGTTGCGCTTCCTGGGCATAGTCAATTTTCTGGGCAAGTTTATCCTAAACATGGCCTCACACACCACAGCCCGACGAAACCTAGTGAAGAAGTCCACTGCCTTCGAGTGGAAGGTGGCCCATCAGGCAGAGTGGTTGGAGCTGAAAGCCAAGCTCACCACTGCACCCATATTTGTATTTTTCAACCCAGACAGGGAAACGAAAATCTTGACAGATGCGAGCCGGGATGGCATTGGTGCGGTCCTGCTGCACCGCAATGACACCTCCTCCTGGACACCGGTTGCCTATGCATCAAGGGCAATGACGCCCACCGAACAAAGGTATGCACAAATCGAGAAGGAATGCCTGGGCCTTCTCACTGGCACTCTCAAGTTTCACGACTATGTCTACGGCCTGCCAACATTCACAGTCGAGACGGATCACAGGCCCCTGGTCCACATTATCCACAAGGACCTTAATGACATGACGCCTCGGTTGCAGCACATCCTCCTCAAACCCAGAAGGTACGACTTTGACCTGGTCTACACGCCTGGCAAGGAGCTCATCAATGCCGATACACTGCGCCGCTCCATCACCGTGCCTAGTGAACCACCGAACGTCATCCGACAAATTGAGTCACAGGTTGAGTCACAGGGTGCAGCTGTGTGCTAGCACCCTCCCGGCAACTGATGAGAAGGTGATTCGTATCCGTGAGGAGACAGCCAAAGGCCGCCTCTTGCAGCATGTTATGCAACACCTAGCCAATGGCTGGCAAAAAGGGCAGTGCCTTCAATTTTTCAATATAAAGGACGACCTGATGGTGGTTGATGGTACCCTCTTCAAACTGGACCAGATTGTAATTCCACACAGTCTCCAGAGCTTGGTGCTCCGTCAAATCCATGAGGGCCACCTGGGTGTGGTAAAGTGCAGACGCAGAGCCAGGCAGGCTGTCTACTGGCCCAGGATCAGCCAGGACATCGCGAACATGGTCCTTAACTGTGTGACTTGTCAACGCTTCCAGCCAGCGCAGAGTAAGGAGACACTTCAGCAGCATGAAATTGAAACCTCTCCATGGTCCAAGGTTGGCATCGACCTCTTTCATTCAAATGGTCGTGATTACGTAATCATTGATTACTTTTCCAATTACCCTGAAGTCGTGAAGCTCTCAGACCTCACATCTTGGACCGTCATCAAGGCCTGTAAGGAGACATTCTCCAGGCATGGTATCCCACTCATTGTCATGAATGACAATGGCCCGTGCTTCAGCAGCCATGAATGGTCTCTGTTTGCCCAGTCGTATCAGTTCAAACACGTCACTTCCAGCCCACACTATCCGCAGTCAAACGGAATAGTTGATAAAGGGGTGCACATAGTGAAGCAGCTCATCTGCAAGGCTGCGGATTCTGCGTCTGATATTCACCCTGCGCTATTTGCGTACAGGGCGACCCCATTGTCCACTGGCATAACGCCGGCTCAACTCCTGATGAACAGGGACCTGCGAACGACACTTCCAGCCGTACACGTGCCCGACCTGGATCACCTCCCGGTGCTGCAGAAGGTGCAGCATCTCCGAGACCGGCAAAAACAGGGCTATGACGCTCATGCCACCGATTTGGCCGTATTATCCCCGTCAGACACTGTTCGGGTCAAGATCCCTGGGGACAATAGCACCTTGATGGGCAGGATTAAAGCCTGACTGGTGGCCTCATAAGTCGAGGTATCAGGAGGTTGCAAAACAACAGAAGGAAACGGAGAAGAATGTGGTTTCGGGCAGGCAACGTTGCGCAGTGCCCGTCTGTTTCGTCGCACAACAGAACCATGAGTCAAAAGCACAACATACAGATCCCTGGTCAGCTCCAGCTGTCGATGTTCGACAGGCTGCCCCCCGCTTGTATGTTGTGCATGTCTTGATGATAAAATGGAGACTTTGCATATGCAGGCGGATGAAAAGTGGGCAGAAGTTCATCAAGTAGTATTGCTGGTAGGGTATAGAAAGGGGGTGTTGCGAGTTGCACATGAGGTACCAGTGGGAGGTCATTTGGGAATAAGGAAAACTCAAGCTAAAATCCAGAAACATTTTTATTGGCCTGGACTACATCAAGATGTAGTTAAATTTTGTCAATTATGTCACACATGTCAAGTGATAGGGAAACCTCAAGCAGTGATAAAACCAGCACCCTTAATACCCATTCCAGCATTTGAGGAACCTTTTACACGGATCCTAATTGATTGCGTAGGACCGCTTTCTAAAACAAAAAGTGGGAATCAATGGGCGCGATTCTCCGCACCCGCGGAAAATCGCGAAGTCGGCTGTGAAAACGGCCGACTTTTGCGACGGCCCGACACGGCCCAGTTCCCGACATATTCACGTCCGGGAAATGGGCTAGGAACGGGGCCGCGTCAATCACGTGCGCGATGACGCCGGAACGCGACGACGACACGAACACGCCCACGTGACGCCGCCCGACGCCGTAAAAAGGCGCGGGCGAGCACAGAAACTGTAAGCCAGGATGTCGGAGCTCAGTAGAGCAGCCCCGCGATTCGTGGAGGCTGACGTGGAGACGCTGCTCGAATCAATCGAGCAGAGGAGGGGCATCATCTGCCCGCGTAGAGGGCATCGCCACCCTGCCAGCGCTGTGCGCCAGGCCTGGCGTGAGGTGGCTGCTGCCGTCAGTGCTGTGGGGCAGACCCCTCGCTCTGCAGAGCAATGTCGGAAAAAGATGCACGACCTCACCAGGGATGCCAGGGTAAGTGCCCAGAGGGTGCCCCGGGTCACAACCATCCCTCCCCCGTTTACTTAATCACCCACCCCCCCCCCCCCCCCCCCCGCCCCCCGGCACGGGGGGTGGAGGGGGATTGGGGCAGAGTGAGTTGAGGATGGTTCACAAAGTAGTCACAGACTCAGCGCTCTGGCCCCCGTGGAGAGATGCAATGGTCTTATTACAACTTGACCCCCAAACTGTGCCAGTATCTGAACGGACTGCTGATACCTGCCGTATTGTAATGATCTACCTATGCCCCCTCCCCCAACAGGACAAGACCGCTCACAACACCGTGAGCGGAACAAGACTGGAGGGGGTTCGCCAATCCTGCGGCCCCTCACCACGTTTGAGCAGAGGGCACTGGACCTTGTTGGGGGATCTGCCACCCGGGAGATCGCGCAATGCGAGGTTGGCGGAGCTGCAACAAGTGAGACAACCCTGCATGACAAACACCCCCCCTCCCCCATCCTCTGTCCCTTCACACACCCTGCCCACTGGGACACCTCCCCCATCCTCTGTCCCTTCACACTCTGCTCACTGGGCCACCTCCCCCATCCTCTGTCCCTTCACACACCCTGCCCACTGGGACACCTCCCCCATCCTCTGTCCCTTCACACACTCTACCCACTTGGACACCTCCCCCATCCTCTGTCCCTTCACACACCCTGCCCACTGGGACACCTCCCCCATCCTCTGTCCCTTCACACACCCTACCTACTTGGACACCTCCCCCATCCTCTGTCCCTTCACACCCTGCCCACTGGAACACCTCCCCCATCCTCTGTCCCTTCACACACCCTGCCCACTTGGACACCTCCCCCATCCTCTGTCCCTTCACACACCCTGCCCACTTGGACACCTCCCCCATCCTCTGTCCCTTCACACACCCTGCCCACTTGGACACCTCCCCCATCCTCTGTCCCTTCACACACCCTGCCCACTTGGACACCTCCCCCATCCTCTGTCCCTTCACACACCCTGCCCACTTGGACACCTCCCCATCCTCTGTCCCTTCACACCCTGCCCACTGGGACCGTCCAGCGCCCGGCCGAGCGTCTCTAAATAACCCGTTTCATTCTCTTCCCTAGGACGTGATGCCGAACGACCAGGGCTGTCTGCCTCCAGGCGGACACAGACATCTGCCCCCACCTCACCCAGGTCCGCACGACAGAGGGTGCCTGATCAGCGGGGAGTCCCATCCTCCCAACCGAATCTGTGGAGCAGTACGCCCAGAGGGTGGCGAGAGAGCAAGAGAGAGAAATGGCCCGCGAACGCCCTGCGGCCTCTCAGCGGGCCGATGACATTGAGGAGGCGTCCACCCAAGACGACCTTGAGCTTGCGGCACAGCTATCTCCCACACCATCCACCATCCCAGAGACACTCACCCCAGTTGGGCTATTTAGTGATGAGGCTCCTGGGTCACAGTCTGGGTCGCACATCACAGCTGAGCAGGTACAGCAGGTGGAGGTTGGAGCAGCCGAGGGCCCGGACTGGCGGAGGGCAGGCCAGGGCCAGCATCCAGCTGGCTCCCAGATGTTTTCCGAGTTCCTGGAGTTTCTCAACCCACCCGCACAGCCGATGCATCAAGAAACCCAGGGACACAATGACGGGATGAGGGCTGTCTTCCAGACTCTGCAGACGCTATTAGAGGAGTCGAACCGCGTCCACGAGCAGGGAGTGGTGCCGCTCATGGCAGCAACCCAGGCCGACACCGCACGGGTGGCATCCGCGGTGGAGGCAATGGGTGAAACGGTTTCGGCCATGGGTCAGGTTATGCAAGGCGTTGGGCTTAATGTGCACGCGTCATCCTCGGCCCTGGACAGGGTTGCCCTCTCACAGGCAGCAATGCCCCAGAGCCAACACGACATTGCCGGCGCGCTGCGGGCCTTGGCCGAGTCTCAGCAGGTCATGGCCCAGTCGCAGCACGCCATGGCACAGTCACAGTAGTCGGTGGCACAGTCCCAGCAGTCAGTCGCGGAGAGCATCAACCGCCTGACACATGTGCTGGATGGCATCGTGCACTCACAGGTTGAGATCGCACAGTCCCTGGCGGTAATGTCTAACTCCCTGGACCCCGTCTCTGCAAACCTTCGGATCCTGGTGGATACCATTGTAGGCCTCCAGGACTGGCAGCGCCAGGTGTCGGTGGCGCGACGGGGCACCTCCCCGCTCGTACCTCTGTCCCAAAGTGAGGCCCGGGGGCCACCGGGTTCCCCAAGGGAGGAGGAGGTTTCGGGGCCCGCCCATTAACTCCATCACGGGATGTCCCGGAATTCTCGGCCTCCCCCCGTCCCATCCCTGGTGCATCGGGTGGGCAGCAGGCAGAGCAGGGTGGCACAACGTCACCCGAGACGCCCGCAGAGCAGCCTGGCCCATCAAGGCCGGGTCGCCCCAGGAAACGCTTGCCGAAGGAGAAACGAGTCGAAGGGGGCGATTCGCAGCAGTCCTCCTCCACTCCTGCTGTATCATCTGGGGAATCACTTAGACGTAGTGGTAGGGCCCGTAAGGCAACAAAGAGAGACACTGAGTAAGTTGGCACGGGTGAAGGGCACAGTTTAGTTGTTGGGGCTAGGGTACCTGTAAATTATTGTTAACATTAAACGCACTGTTCCACCTTACTTGTAATACCGTGTGATTGTTCCACAGCCACAGGAATCGTGATGGTGACCGTCGCTGGGGTTGACGAGCGGTGAAACTTTGGTGCCGGGTGTGTAGTCCCTGCTCCTCCCCCCACCCCCTCCCACAGCTACCCCACGCGGGCACGTGATGGAGTGTCCGTGATGAACTCAGCGGCCACCAAGGTGGATGGTTCAGCTATTGCCATGGGTCAGACTCTCTCTAACGATTCTGAGTTCACAGCTCATCGCAGAGCGGGCTGTCATCATTCCACATGGCACTGATCACACCCGCTGACACAGCCATCAATGTTGTGCCATACCGTCTGGACCCAGTGATAAGGGTGATGTCGAAGTGGAGCAGTGTACACTGAGAGGGGGTGGGGGAGGGAGGGGTTGTGGTGGTGGCAGTTGTGTGTTGACCCTCTGCACGACTAGCGATGCAGGTGGTGGTTTGGTGTTCAGCGGGGACGTCGCATGCGACGCGTGAACCGTGCTGCCACCAAGGCGTCGCGTGCCCGCCGTCCTCGCCGGGTCCGTTGTGCCACCTCCTGGACATCACCAGCACCTGGGTCGTGTCTGCGTGCTGCACACGCCACTTGGCTAGCCTCCTCCTCCTCCTCCCCCTCCCTCTCCTCCTCCTCTGTGCTGGCACCACTGCCACTGGCTTCTCCCTCCACCTCCTGCAGCAGGTCATCTCCCCTCTGCATCGCGATGTTGTGCAGCGCACAGCAGACCACAACAGTGCGAGCGACCCTATCGGGCTGGTACTGCAGGGCCCCTCCGGTGCGGTCTAGGCACCTGAATCTCATCTTCAGGAGGCCAAGGCAGCGCTCCACCACACCCCTGGTTGCTGCATGGGCCTCGTTGTATCGTGTTTCCGCATTGGTCTGAGGCCTCCGTATAGGCGTCATCAGCCAAGACCTCAGCGGATAACGCCTGTCGCCTAGCAACCAGTCCCTCAGCCGGGGGGGATGTCCCTCAAACGTCGAAGGGATGTACGACTGCGCCAGTATGTAGGAGTCATGCACACTCCCTGGGAACCTTGCACAGACGTTCATGAACGTCATGCGGGGGTCGCATACCACCTGGATATTCATGGAGTATGTGTTTGTGAACACCTCCCTATCCCCTGCAGGCGGGCGCATGGGGACGTGAACACAATCGATTTCCCCCTGCACCATCGGTATCCCGGCCACGCTGGCAAATCCACGAGCTTGTGAGTCTTGAGTTGCTCGGTCCTCGGGAAAGGTGATGTAGCGGTCCGCGATGGCATAGAGGGCGTCGGTCACATCCCGGATGCACCTGTGGACCGATGACTGGGAGATCCCGGAGAGGTCCTCGCTCGGAGACTGGAAGGAGCCGGTCGCATAGAAGTTAAGAGCGACCGTCACCTTGATGGCAACCGGGATCGCGTGTCCTCCCCCCGTTCCACGTGGGGCGAGGTGCGCCACGAGGTGACAGATATGTATCACCGTCCGCCTACTCAGCCGGAGTCTCCTCCTGCAGGTGATGTCCGTCGTTGTTAGGAAAGAGATCCGGACACGGTACACCCTCGGCCTTGGTCGTCGCCTCTGGTGCCGTGGCTGCACCCTCACTCTCTCCTCCTCCCCCTCCTCCTCCTCCCCCCCATGCTGCTCGACGACTGGCAACTCCTCGGCCCTTCCCTCTGCTGCTGCAGCTGGCCCTGCATCCACTGCGGGTTGTGGGTGTGGATGCTGCTCCATCTCCAAATGCAGTGCAGCGGCCCCAACCACTGCGCAGCACATAGCCGTTCTGTTCGCAGACATTGTGCTAACCCACAGAAGGGTGGTGGGGGGCAGAGAAACGGGACATGTTAGACGGAGGTTATTCGACAGCTCGGCAGCCGCCTGCCATGGGATACCTGTGTGTCCCGGTGGCCTGGTCGCGCTGCTGACACGCGGGCAGCCTAACCCCTGGTCACTTTCTGCATCCAACGGGCAGTTAACTATGTCCTCCTCACCGGTGTGTCAGTGGCCTGTGGCCGTAAGCCACAGGGCAACCAGCGTCCGTGTCCTCGTGACCGGCACGCCATGGCATGGTGGCAGACATTTTGTAACCGGGGTTGGACGAGTCACTCGCTGTCTCCCTACTCCCCCCACTCCCACCCCTCCGTCTCACCCACTCCCCCCTCCGTCTCCCCCACTCCCCCCTCTGTCTCCCCCACTCCCCGCTCAGTCTCCCCCACTCCCCCCTCCGTCTCCCCCACTCCCCCTTCCGTCTCCCCCACTCCCCCCCTCCGTCTCCCACACTCCCCCCTCCGTCTCCCACACTCCCCCTCCGTCTCCCACACTCCCCCCTCAGTCTCCCACTCCCCCCTCAGTCTCACCCACTCCCCCCTCAGTCTCCCACACTCCCCCCCTCAGTCTCCCACACCCCCCCTCAGTCTCCCACACTCCCCCCTCAGTCTCCCACACTCCCCCCTCAGTCTCCCACACTCCCCCCCTCAGTCTCCCACACTCTCCCCCGCTCTGGACCCCCTCCCGTTCTCGGGGATGCCTTCCCCGTTGTGGCCAGACTCCAGCAGTGCGCTGAGCGGTGCGCTGAGCGGTGCGCTCACCTACTCGAAGCTCTCATCAGCCAGCACGACTGGTTGACGAACTTCAAAAGCAGGTGTATTGGCCGGCGTGAAAACATGGCGTGAGGACGTCGGGACTTCGGCCCATCCGGGCCGGAGAATAGCGGGGGGCCAATAAGTCGGGCTTCTGGTCGTGTCGGGGGGTCTTTCGAGGCCTTTGCCGGGAATGCCGACGTGTAGTTTGTGCGGGGTTCGGAGAATAGCGGGAGGGCGTCGGACTGGCGTCGCCGTGACAATATGCGCGGCCCGCTATTCTCCAAACCGGCGTGAGTGCGGAGAATCGCGCCCAATATCTTTTGACTATAATGGATGAGTCTACTAGGTTTCCAGAGGCCATTCCAGTACGTAATATTACAGCTAAAAAGATTGTGGAGGAGTGACTTAAGTTCTTTACCAGATATGGATTACCCACAGAAATACAATCGGATCAAGGATCAAATTTTACCTCAAGGTTATTTAAAGAAGTTATGGATAGCTTAGGAATAAACAATTTAAATCAACTGCATACAATCCAGAATCACAGGGAAAATTAGAAAGGTGGCATCAGATATTAAAGACAATGTTGAGGGCTTATTGTCAAGATTATCCTGAGGATTGGGATAAAGGAATTCCATTCGTACTGTTTCCAATTAGGGATGCACCTAATCAGTCAACCAAATTTAGTCCTTTTGAACTAATTTTTGGTCATGAGGTAAGACCACTTAAATTGATTAAGGAAAAATTGGTGAGTGAGAAATCGGAAATTCCATTATTGGATTACATGTCAAATTTTAGGGAACGATTAAATAGAGCAGGTGAATTGGCGAGACAACATTTAAAAGTTGCACAAAATGTGATGAAACGGGTAGCGGACAAGAAATCCAGGTTTTGTAGTTTTGCCAGTGGAGATAAAGTTTTAGTATTGTTACCAGTGGTAGATGAGCCTTTAAAAGCTAGGTTTTGTGGCCCTTATCAGATTGAAAGGAAATGAAGTGAGGTGAATTATGTGGTAAAAACACGATAGAAGGAAGACTCACCGACTGTGTCATATGAATATGCTTAAAAGGTACTTTAAAAGGGAAGGAGAGTAAAAGGAGGTTTTAATGATTCTAACTCAAAGTGACGAACCAAATCCAGATGACTGTGAATTTGACATACCTCAAATTAAATTGGAAAACGAGGATGTTCTTAAAAATTGGGATAAATGGTTGAGTTACCTTCCAGTGGAAAAACGGACTGACCTGAAAGAGTTATTGATATGACATGGGCAAGTTTGTAGCGATATATTGGGAAGTACTAAAATGGCTATACATGATATAGATGTGGGAAGTGCTGTTCCAATCAAACAACATCCATACAGTTTAAAATTGGCGCAGGTTAACAAAGATATTGAGAGTATGCTTAAAATTGCATAATTGAAGTCGGTAGCAGCCAATGGAGCTCACCCATAGTGATGGTACCAAAACCAGACAGTACCCAATGGTTGTGTGTGGACTATAGAAAGGTTCATGCAGTTACAAGAACGGACTCTTATCCTATCCCATGTTTGGAGGATTGCATTGTGAAAGTGGGACAATCAGCTTTTATTTCCAAACTGGATTTACTTAAAGGTTACTGGCAGGTACCTTTATCCGAAAGGGTGAAGGAGATTTCAGCTTTTGATTTCAGCTTTTGTGACTCCAGATGGTACATACCAATTCAAAGTTATGCCATTTGGCATGAAAAACGCCCCAGCCACATTTCAACGGTTAACTAACAAAGTTGTTTCAGGATTATGCAATTGTGCAGTATACATCGACGATCTGGTTATTTTCAGCCAGACATGGACAGAACATTTGAAACATCTGATGGAGTTATTGGATCGACTTCAGGTGGCAAGTTTGGTGATGAACCTAGCCAAAAGTGAATTTGAAATAGCCCAAGTTACTTTCCTTGAGGAGTTTCCGATACCGTCAAGACAAAGGGCAATAAAGTGATTTCCTGGCATGAGTGGATTTGATCGAATTTGTGCAAACTTTTTGGTGCGTGATTTCTCCACTGATGGACTTGCTGAAGAAACGTCGAAAATTTCAGCGGACAGCGGACTTTTAACAGGCATTTGACAGCCTGATGCTCCTGTGTTAGAGAATTACAAGGGACTCTGCGATCAGATTGAAATAAAGTATCTGACTTTAAAGAGAAATGCCGAGGCGTAGAGAAATGGACGGATCGTGCAGAAACCTTCTTGGTTGCTGACCCGAAAGCACGTAAAGTGCTATGCTTACCCCACTGCCACCATAGAGGCGTGCGGTCGTGCGATTGTTATGGGCCAGGGTTTAGAGAACCCCAAAGTGTATCATGGAGTTCACCTGACCCACAACGTTTAATAGATTGTGGTTATGGGGACACACGGGCCTACTTTATAGGTGTGATGCAACAGAAATCTACAGTACCTTTAAATTAAAACAATGTTTATTTATGAAACCAGTTTACACTTTATAAACCCCCAGTAAACATCTTAACAACTATCAACACCAATAAATCCCCCAAAGAATACAGTACTCTCTAAGTAACTCTTAATCTTTCTTTGCAACATGCATAAGACAAAAAGAACCCTTTTTACAGGAAGAGGCGGGCAGGGTTCTCTGATCCTGAGGCTAAGCGTTGACGGCATCGGAAACGCCGTCACGTTTGAAGCGGTTAACGCAGCTCCAGTTGCTGATCCAGCCATGGAATGGGCGCCGGGGATGTGCGCATGCGTAGTAGGCCCAGGCGAACCTGCGCACGCGCAGTCCCACCGGCGTGATTTCCACGCATGCGTGGTGCCTCCCTTGTCCGCACTGGCCCCGACGCAACATGCAGCAGTACAAGAGCCAGCGTGGAAGAAAGGAGGCTGGGAGACAGAGCCAATCAGTGGGCCCCGATCGCGGGCCAGGCCATATCGGAGTCCCCCCCCGGGGTCGGCCCCCCCTCGCTCCCCCCCCACCCACCCCCCACAGACCGCCACCCCCGACCCTTAAACGCTGAGTTCCCACCGGCTAAGAGCAGGTGTGGGTGAAGGCCGGCTGAACTCTGCATTTCCACGATGGCTTCCAGGCCCATCCCGGCCCGAGAATTGGCTAGGGGGCTGTGTAGAGCAGCCCGTGGCCCGCGTCACTCTAACCACGCCAGCGTCAATGGCGCCGATTCTCCACTCTGCGAAGAACCTCCCCCAGTAGCGCTCCCTCTTGGCCCCCCTCAGGCGCATCTACTCCTTCCAGAGCCAGGCTTTCATCCGCCTGACCCGGGAGGATGTATTAGAGGGGGAAATTCGAGGTCCCGCATTTTCTGGTTTGATGATAACATGAGGTGCCACGCCTGCAAAAAGGTGGGGCACACGCAGAAGAACTGTCCCCCCCCCCTCCAAAGCCACCACAGACACCAAGGCGGCTGCGGTTGGCACCGCCGGCTCCTCTCCCTCCATTGGCATTACCACCCTGGCCCGACAGGGGGATACTATGCCGGCGCCTACTGGCTAATCTGCTGCCAGCGTGGAGGAGGGAGGGCATCCACAGGATGCAAGGCCCAAAAGAAGGCACGCCGAGGATCGAGTCCAAATACCCTAACCCAATCGGCTTAGAGACTCCTGCGCGCCGGACCTCCGGCCTGGGGGCCACCGCGGACACTCCAGCTCATCTCGGGCCCACTGACACCTTAGCGCCGGGTATTGGGCCCGGTGTCGTTTTGGCACGGGTCAGCAAGGGGGATGCGTGTGCTCCCAGGCCGGCACGGAAGACGCCAACATCTCGAACCCAAGGGCAGAGTGTTGAGGGAAGGGGGAGGTGGGCGATGCGAGAATGGAGGTTTCTTCAGCGCAGGCCACACCCCCGAAAGTGGCACCACTCCTTGGAGGGGAGGGAGAGAAACATCATGCCTCCCTGCCTCCCCGGTGCAGAGAGGGTGGCGCCCCGACCCCTGCTCCTCGACAAAGTCCATCACCTTTCGATCCATGAGCTGTCGCAGCCGCCCAACCAGGACACCTCGGGGCCGGGTGGGAGCGAGACTCCCGAGGGCCCTTTCCGCCTGGAGCCATTTTGCACCCCAGAGGCGTTCCTTTTCGCAATGCCAGAGGGCTGTGGCAGCTCCCTGACCTCAGGGTCATTGGGCAGTGGTGGCGAGGAGAGCCGCCCCTCTCCATCCTAGCCTCCGACATCAGGCGTCGCCATCTCCATCCTGGAGCTTCTTCCGAACTGTTCCTGGGTCTACCCGGCATCGCAAGAGGAGCAGGGGTCTGAGCCGCCACCTCCCTCTGGCCTCATACAATTAGAGGAGTCTGCGCGGAACCCGCCTGTCGACGATTCGAGGGGTGGGATCAAGGCAGACCCAGGGCTGGTTGGTGGAACTGTGCCGTCCGCCACACTCAATATGGCAGAGGACGCAGTCCCAGACGGCGACTGTCCGAAGGAGGACAGCTGCTCGGTGGGGGGCATGGGGATGATTTTGGGTCCATCTGGAGCAAGACGATGGACTCCCTCGTGCCCGACACCGAGTTGCCCCTCATCCCCCAAGGGGAACTCCGGGATTTTCTGCGTGCAAACTGCAGTCGCCAAAACCGAGTGCAGCCAGCCCTCGACCGGTGGTCGGACATGGCGCTGCACATCCGGTCTTCCTGTGCCTACGTTAAAGAGACGGGAGACGTGGACGCTTCTGAGCAGCACTGGCTCAAATCTTTCATCGCCGGACTCATGAGGGAACAGAGGGGCCTTCGCTCCTCTGCTCCTTCTGTGCGCTGAAAAAGGCGAAGGTAGCACTTTACCACAGACACGGAGGTGACCATAGCCAGCCTCAACATTAACGGCAGCAGGGACGCAATCCGCAGGTTCCAGAGGTTCTAGGTCCTCCGGGACGGGAAGTATGCGGCGTGCTTCCTGTAGGAAACCCAGGCCGCTCTGGGAGACGAAGCCACATGGCTCCTGGAGTGGCGAGGGGGTGTCTACATGAGTCACCTAACCTCACGTTTAGGCTTGTTGGCCCCACATTTTTAGCCGGAGATCTTGGGGTCAAGTAGCCAGTAGCCAGTGCCAGGCCGGTTGCTGCACCTGCCGAGGTACTTCGCTTTGTGAATGTCTACGCTCCCCAGGCTGGCCAGCAGCAGATGACTTTCTTTGGACAAGTGTCCATTCAACTTGGCACCATCGCCATGTGCGAGTGCATCGTCCTGGGAGGGAATTTTAATTGCACCCTCGGGACAAAGGACAACCTTGGTGCCCAGTGCAGCTATCGTTTGGTGGTGAAGTTAAGGAACCTGGTCGGGTTCTTTGACTTGGTGGACGTCTGGCAGACTCTCCATCCTGACTCTCCATCCTGACTCCAGCGTCTTCACTTTTGTGAGGCCTGGAGTTGGAGCATTCAGAATCGACCGCCTCTACATTTCAAGGGCGTACCTGCCCTGTGTCCCAACGGCCTCTGTGAAGCAGGTGCCGTGCACGGATCACCGTCTGGTGTGGGCGGGGTTCGTCCCGTCTCGCGCTCAGTCGTGGTCCGCGTACTGGCATTTTAACAACCTGCTGCTGGAGGTCGAGCAGTTCCTGGGCTCGTTTCGTCACTTCTGGACTGGCAGGAGAAGGAAGCGGGGAGGCTTGGAGGCTTGCGCTCCTTGAGGCTATGGTGGGACGTGGGCAAGACTCATGTGCGTACCTTCTGTCAGGAGTATGCGAGAGGGTCGAAAAAGAGGTGGAAACCTTTAGCACAGTGGGCAAAACATACATAGAACACAGAGTGCAGAAGGAGGCCATTCGGCCCATCGAGTCTGCACCGACCCACTTAAGCCCTCACTTCCACCCTATCCCCATAACCCAATAACCCCTCCTAACTTTTTTAGGACACTAAGGACAATTTAGCATGACCAATCCACTTAACCTGCACGTCTTTGGACAGTGGGAGAAAACCGGAGCACCCGGAGGAAACCCACGCAGACACAGGGAGAACCTGAAGACTCCGCACAGACAGTGACCCAGCGAGGAATCAAAACAGTTGCCTTGTAATTCAGAACAAGGCCAGCAGCGCGGGTTCAATTCCCGTCCCGGCCTCCCCGAACAGACGCCGCAATGTGGCGACTGGGGGCTTTTTACAGCATCTTCATTGAAGCCTATTTGTGACAATAAGCGATTATTATTATTAAATCCAGGATCGAGGAGTTGGAGAAGGAGGTGCTTGACCTGGAGTCACGTCTTGGTCAGCCCGCTGAGGACCCGGCTCTGTGGCTGGCGACCAGAGAGAAGAAGGGCCGCTGCGGGATATGCAACTGGTCGGCTCCCGGGGCGCATATGTGAGGTCGCGGATCCAGATCCTCATGAACATGGACCGCGTCTCCCCATTCTTCTACTCACTGGAAAAAAGGCACAGGGTACGTCAGCACTCCTTACGCTGCTGGTTGACACCGGGTCCATCGTCTCGGATCCAGAGAAGGTTTGGGCCCAAATTCGAAGCTTCTACAACGCCGTCTTCTCTCCAGATCCATCCAGCGAGGATGCTTGCAGAGTTTTGTGGGAGGACCTGTCGCAGGTTGGCTTGGAGGGCGCCGGGAGGCTTGATACCCCTATAAGCCTGGGGGGCTGACCAGCGCCCTCGAAAACCTGTCCAGGAGTAACTCCCCCCTCCTATTCTACCTCAGACCCCCTCCTATTCTACCCCTGCCTCCTCTTATTCTACTCCCTCCTCCGTTCTATCCTCCCCCACTTCTATTTAACCCCCCATTCTATTCTCCCCCCGTTCTATTCCACCCCCGTTCTATTCCAACCCCGTCCTATTCCCCCCCCAGTTCGATGCTCCCCCAGTTCTATTCTCCCCCCCGTTCTATTCTCTCCCCCGTTCTATTCTACCCTCCCTGTTCTATTCTACCCCCTCCTCCCCATTCAATTATACCCCCACCCCTGTTCTATTCTACCTCCTCCCCCATTCTGTTACCCCCTCCCCTCGTTCTATTCTACCCCCACCCCTGTTCTATTCTACCCCCTCCCCATTCTATGTTACCCCCTCCCCTTGTTCTATTCTACCCCCACCCCCGTTCTATTCTACCCCACCCCGTTCTATTCTACCCCCACCCCCGTTCTATTCTACCCCCACCCCCGTTCTATTCTACCCCCTTCCCTCCATTCTATTATACCTCTTCACCCCCCTCCTATGCTACCCCGTCGCCCCTCCTATTCTCCCCCGCCCCCTCCTATCCTACCCCACCCCCCTCCTATTCTACCCCACCCACTCCTATTCTACCCCCACCCCCTCCTATTCTACCCCCGCCTCTTCCTATTCTACCCCCTAAGCCCTCCTAGTCTAACCCCGGCCCACTCCTATTCTACCCCTGACCGCCCCTATTCTACACCCGACCCCCCTATTCTACTCCCGAACCCCCCTATTCTATTCTATCCCCCTATTTTCCCCCCGGTTCTATTCACCCCCCCCCCCGTTCTCTACTGTGCCTCATCCCGTTCTATTCTACCCCCTCCCCGTTCTATTCTCCCCCTGTTCTGTTCTCCCTCATTCTATTCTCACCCCCGTTTTCTTCTCTCTCCCCATTCTATTCCACCCCTCCGTTCTATTCCACCCCTCCGTTCTATTCTCCCCGTTTTATTCTCTCCCCCCATTCTATTCCACCCCCATTCTATTCCGCCCCCCCGTTCTATCCTCCCCCACTTCTATTCAGCCCCCCGTTCTATTCTCCCCTCCCATTCTATTCTCCCCCAGTTCTATTCCAACACCCCATCCTATTACCCCCCCAGGTCTATTCTCTCCCCGTTCTATTCTCCGCCCCGTTCTATTCTCCCCCAGTTCTATTCCACCCCCGTTCTATTTTCCCCCTCCGTACTATTCTTCCCTCCCCCCCCGTTCTATTCTCCCCCAGTTCTATTCCACCCCCTGTTCTATTCTCCCCCCTCCCATTCTATTTTCCCCCCTCCGTACTATTCTCCCCTCCCCCCGTTCTATTCTAACCCCCCATTCTATTCTACCCTCCCCGTTCTATTCTACCCCCTCCTCCCCATTCAATTCTACCCCCACCCCCGTTCTATTCTACCCCTCCCCGTTCTATTTTACCCCCTCCCCTCATTCTATTCTACCCCATCGCCCTTCCTATTCTACCCCGCTCCCTCCTATTCCACCCCACCCCCTCCTATTCTACCCCACCCTCCTCCTATTCTACCCCGCCCCCCTCTTCCTATACTACCCCCTAAGCCCTCGTATTCTAACCCCGGCCCACTCCTATTCTACCCCTGACCGCCACTATTCTACCCCCGACACCCCTATTCTACTCCGGAACCGCCATATTCTACCCCCCTATTCTATTCTATCCCCCTATTCTCCCTCCAGTGCTATTCTCCCCCGTTCTCTTCTGTGCTTCCTCCCATTCTATTCTACCCCCCCCCCCCCGTTCTATTCTACCCCCCCCCCCCCCGCTCTATGCTTCCCCTCACGTACTATTCTATTCCACCCCCTTTTGTATTCTCCCCTACCGTTCTATTCCACACACCCCCCCCCCCCTGTTCTATTCCCCCCCCATCTCGCTGTGCCGGACCCCGCCCCGCCCTGACGTGTCAGCCGATGATTGGGCGCAGGCCCGGGTTATAAGCGGCCGCCGCGGTGCCCAGCTCAGTCTGGAGTTCACGAGCTGCTCCATTCCAGTGAGAGCTGCGTGGGCACCACCACCCGGTGAGTACCGGCCAGCACTGCGGCCTAGCGCCGGGCCGCACCGATTCATACCCCTTTCGTCCCCCAAACACACACACACACGCCCGTGGCCGGCCGCGAGATGGGGGAGCACGGGGGAGGGGCTCGGTTCCCTCAGGCCGGGCTGCCCTGCCCAGCTGCGTGGCGGCCTCAGCCGACCAGCAGGTGAATGCGGGGCCCGGGGCGGCGTGGGCCGTTTAGTTTTTTTTTGCTGTCGGAAGGCCTGGCTGCCAAGCCCCCGGCCGGCTTGAAGGCCCACGCCGCCGGTGTCGGTTTCCGAGCGGCACCGGCGTCGTTGTGGGGTCTGCGGCCTGTGTCGCCCTGAAGTCGGTGTCGCTGTTCCCCGCGCCCCCCCCCCCCCCCCCCCCCCCCGGTCACGGCGGCCCCGCGGTCGGTGTCGAGGTGGCCCTGGGGCCGAGCGGCCGCCTGCTGTCTCCCGGCGCGAGCGCCGCCGGGACAGGAGGCTACGTGTCAGTACTGCGCAAGCGTACAAAGTTTCGCCCAAAGTTTTTTAAAAATTCGTGCACAAAGTTTTGTTTTCTGGCCCCCCCACCAAAAGAGCTGAATGCCCATCAGAGGTGCGCGGTGCCCACGTTTCTCCCCACCCACTTCTCGGGTGGCAGTTTTCTAGTCTGCCTGGTTCTAACAGCAGAAAGGCCTTCCTTGCTGCAGAGACAAAGGTGATTATGTAATGGAGTGTGCTACGTGGAATAACCCAGAGCAGGTCTGGAATATCAGCAGCTGAGCAAACTCTAATCCACAGATAAGACAGCCCCCTGCCCTCTAATATGCCATACTCAGCTGCTGTTCTCCTTTTTATTGTGCATTTTTTTTCCTCCTCTAGAGTTGTCCATACTTTGGGAGCACTTCGGTTTATCCTTTAGCCTTTCTCAGCTTGACTGGTGACGTTGTCATTTCTGAAACTATATGTGGCCCTTTTTAATGTGGAAGGGTGGTCTCTGTAAAGAGGATCTGGCTTTTTTTCCTTTGAAAGTGTCTTTCTTGATGTAAACTTTGCCCGTCACCCCTAATTGCAGCACACAGTGTCTGTGTGAGAATGTTAATTAAATGAGCCGTGAGTTGCTGAGTTGGCAGTGTTTACCACAGTCTACCCATTGCTCTTTTTAATTGAGTACGGTGTTATTGTATAGTGAATAATGATTAGTTTAACGAACTAGTAACATTCTGGATAGTGGTGGGGTTGAGTACCTTACATTAGCTTCTAACTTCAGTTCCAGTTGCTAATAAGATCTGGATTCACTTAGTCACCGATTATAATGTACACGTGGGACCCACAATGCATTATTGGTGAAGATTTCTGCTTGGATAATTTATTAATGTGAATCAGCTGATATACCTTTTCAGAAAGGGTGAGTATCCAAATAAGTTGGCATAAATTTTTTTTGATGGTTCTCCTTTTTTAACTCATTCCTCCCCTGAACCACCTCCCATAATCGCCTGCCACCATTTGCACTTAACTAATAGTTGTCAAATTTTTTTTTAGTAAGTTCTGATATTACTTAATTTGAGTCGGACTTAAAACCAATTGATGACTTGTGTTGATTTTCATTGTATTACACTTTTTGAGTTAGTTATGTTTCTACCTGTTTGCAATTTTTCATAGTATTAGACCTGGCAGTGACTGAAGTAAAGGTTGTAGTGCACAGCCTGTCATTCATGCTAGCCGTTGCTCCATTGCATCATTTCACACTTGATGTGCACATTTTTTTTTGCCAAATCCTCAAGCAACACAAGTGGATATAACTTTCTGAAATGGAAACGTGTAATATTTTGGAGCAATGCTTCATTCCGAACCTGTATCTGACATGTCCCAAAAGGTAGATGGGCAATCTATTGCATCAGCTTGGCACATATTCATGGTAAACAGCTGATTCCTCCTACGATTAGTATCTGAACTGCAGGCTCCAAATCTTAAGACGTCTTCATGTATGTGTTTGTTCAGTTTACAGTTGCGATACCATGGCAGAAGTTGATTCAAAATCTTAATTGTTTCATCAATAACTACACGTTGTTTCCTTTCTGTTTCCTATTTCGTAAATACAGAAACAGGCCTCCTCCCACCTTATTTCATCTAAGCCTATTAATGTAACCTTTTTGCCTTTAAATTCACCTCAGTCACTTAGTGTCATCAAAGGTTTCACATTCTGTCACTTTTGACCTAGATATTGAACCATGAGGAAAAACCTGTTTATGCAGTGACTGTAGGATCAGTAATGCAGTCGTTGCTCGAGCTTGTGGTTGAGGTAGGTTCAATCATAGCTTATAGAACTGTATTGGATAATTATCTTGAGAGAAAGTTTGAAGGGATAGCGGTCAAAGTGTGGGAGTGTGACTAGGTCAATTGTCTTCCAGAAAGTGGCATGGGCCAAATGGTCTCCTTCTGTGCTATGATTCTATACCTTTGATCATTTTTGTGAACAAAAGGGTGTGAAGGAGATCTGCCTGCGACATTTGTCGCACCATTGATCGCGAGGGTTGATTCGGCTGGCTGGCTAGGCGGATGTCTCCCTTCCCTCACAGCTCCGTGTGTGTGTCTCCTGAAGTTCAGCACTTGGTTGCAGAGGATGATCCTCGAGAAGAGGACCGCTCCGCCGATCTAGGGTATATGACGTAGCTACAGTCCCCTGCTAGGCTAAACATCCAAGACCATTTTTTGTGAACTAATTGCTGTGCGTTGGTACTTAAGATGTTTCCTCATTAAAATGCTCCTATAGCACTCTGTTTTTCCTAATGGGACATGCTTCATTTTCTTCCAGACAAAATTGATAACGTCTTCCTGTATTTGTATAACAATGTTAATTTAGTAAAATGCCAAATTAATTTAGCAATATTTCATGAGGCTTGTTGGAATTGGACTAACTGATGCTGTAAAGACATGTGACTAGAATTTGAACCATGTCTTTGGGAGGGGGATGGGGGGGATGGTGTGGAAGACTTGCTTAAGGGAGCCAATTCCACAGCCTATGGTCTTGATGGCCAAAGGCATGATTAACAGTGATTGGGTGAAGGAAGTGGACAATGTATAAGAATGTAGTTGAAGGAATGCAGAATTCTGGGAAAGTCAGAGGCTGGGGAAGGTTAGAAATGATGCGGCTTGAACATTGGAATGAGAATATTGAGGGATTGGTGAACCAGCGTGCATGTGAGCTGCACAGCGGTGATGAGTGAAAGGGATGGATTGTGGGTAGCCAGGCTTTTGGGGGTGAAAAATAGAGGCTGGCCTGGAATTGTAATAATAGAGTATTGAGCTAGCAAAAGCATGGTTAATAGTTTGAGTGGTGAATGAATACTAGTGGTACAGAGGTGGCAGTAATGGGTTGGAAACTCAGCTCAGTAAAAGAGGACACCAAGTCTGATTCAGCCTGAAACAGTATCCAGGAAGGGAGTTGATTGGTGGTTAAGCACTAGGTTAGTGTATTGTGGCACGTGTACCGATGCATTTCTCTCAGACTCTACTTCCTCCAACTGCCGCATTTCACTTTGGTGGGGTTTCTGGCAACTGCATGTGAATTGCTTCTCAAAACAGGTTTGTCGGATTTTGAAAGGTTGGGATCTTTGCTTAAATTAACCACTTCTTTAAATATCTATTTGAAACTGGCTGTTGTATTTTTCTTAGCACCACAAAGCTCCATTCTGACTTGTTAGTCTTTAATGACAACTGTCTTGGAATGCATAGTGCTGTCATCATACTGCACCTCTGGCCCCTGTCTGTGCTGCATTTGTGCCTGTGGGTTTGTTAACTGTTGAAAATGTAATGATCGGTGGCTTTGTTTGTATAATCCAATCTTTTTGAGATGTCTATCTATTGTCAGCCAGTCCTTAGTTTTCCCGTGATGCCTTGGGGATGGAAAAAGAGAGAGATTAGTTCGGGATCTCGTTTATGACGGTTGCCCAGTGCCCTAGTTGAATGTTGTGAAGGGTTGACGTGCGGTTTCGCCTCAATTATCAAATGGTATGCTTACTGGTTTGACTCAAATGAGATGTTTAGCCACTGAAGGTTGGGAACCAAAGCATGGCTGCTCTAATCTAAAGATGAAGAACTTTTACTTGGGACATCCCAAAACACTTTGATGTAATTATGAAATGTAGGAAAAGGGCAGCACAGCGCAGTGGATAGCACTGCTGCCTCACAGTGCCGAGATCCCATGTTTGATCCCGGCTCTGGGTCACTGTCCGTGTGGAGTTTGCGCATTCTCCCCGTGTTTGTGTGGTTTTTGTCCCCACAACCCAAAGATGTGCAGGCTATGTGGCTTGTCCACGCTAAATTGCCCCTTAATTAGAAATAAAGATGAATTGGGTACTCTAAATTTATTTAAAATTTTAAACAAAAATGAAATATAGGAAAAGTAGCAGCCAGTTTGAGCATGGCAAAGAGATAATGTCCAAATGTTTGTGACGTTGGTTGAAGGACTGAATGCTTGCCAGGATATTGTGATCCCAGACCCGAGCCCGAGGATACTGGATAGGAATCCCAATACCTCTTTTAATTTGTAAAAACGTAATTTGTAAAAACTAAGGACCGGATACTTTGCTCCAGGAGTGATTCCACGCACCAATAAGTTTGTATTAAAACAAACTCGTATTAAACATTGCAGAAATACAGCTTACAATTAACAGTTTAAAAAATGCTTAATAAAATCAAGAAGTTTACAGCACAGAAGGAAGCCATTGGTCCATCGTGTCCTTTCTTAACAACTGTTTCAAGTTGCCTGGCCACCTTCAGAAAATTATGCACTTGAACCCTGAGGTCACTCTGTCCCTGGACTCCCCTCCAAGTTGTGCTATTGAGCCTGTATTGTCTACCCATGTTTCTTCTCAAAATGCATTACCTCACATTTCTCTACAATGAAATTAATCTGCCAGGTGTTTGTCCATTTGGCCAATTTGTCAATGGAACACTAACTCCGAACTGATACCTCCTTTATCTTCAATCAAGCAAACCCATCACAGGTCAAAAAACACTTTTAAATAAAGTTAGCAGGATTATTTGCATTTCCCTGGATAGAGAAAAGTTGAACGGCTGCTTGGAGAGAGAGATACTTTCAGTAAACAGCTAAAAGATCCTGCTGTCAGATTACTGCTGAATCTGACAGCCTCCTGCAAAAGGTGTTGTTCAGATCTCAGTTTCCAGAATACGAACAAAAGCTGACTGCTTAGGACCTGGCTCCTCCATTGCTATTGCTTAGATATTTATTCCATTCAAATCCCAGGACCTGCCAATGTCTTTAATTATCTACTCCTCAGAAATCATTACAAAATCCCTTTTAGTCTTTTCCTTGTAAACATAAGCATGGCTTGAAAGAATGATCATTTTTTAATTTTAAAAAATAATTTAGAGTACCCAATTCATTTTTTCCAATTAAGGGGCAATTTAGTGTGGCCAGTCCACCTACCCTGCACATCTTTGGGTTGTGGGGGAGAAACCCATGCAAATACGGGGAGAATGTGCAAACTCCACATGGACAGTGACCCAGAGCCAGGGTCGAACCTGGGACCTTGGCGCCGTGAGACAGCAGTGCTACCCACTGTGCCACTGTGCTGCCGTAAAGAATGATCATCTAAATTGCATCTTTTGCGGCAACAAAGTCTCCCTACCTTTTAAACCAGGTTTTTAGTATATGTTACTACAGCAGATATATGCACCCCATACCCAGGCTTTTAACACCTTCCTACAACAAATACATATAGGCCGGGATTCTGTGAATTTTTGTTATAAAGATTGTGATGTTTATATGGGGGTAATTTGAGGATTGTTCTAATCTTTTAGAGTTTTTCATAGTAGATGGGCACATCACAGGGCAGCACGGTAGCATGGTGGTTAGCATAAATGCTTCACAGCTCCAGGGTCCCAGGTTCGATTCCCAGCTGGGTCACTGTCTGTGTGGAGTCTGCACGTCCTCCCCGTGTGTGCGTGGGTTTCCTCCGGGTGCTCCGGTTTCCTCCCACAGTCCAAAGATGTGCGGGTTAGGTGGATTGGCCATGCTAAATTGCCCGTAGTGTCCTTAAAAAGTAAGGTTAAGGGGGGGTTGTTGTGTTACGGGTATAGGGTGGATACATGGGTTTGAGTAGGGTGACCATTGCTCGACACAACATCGAGGGCCGAAGGGCCTGTTCTGTGCTGTACTGTTCTGGAAAAAAAAAGATCCCATTACTGCAAAGTAGACCCCATTACTGCAAGCATTATGGTGGAAGTTAATCCTATTGTATTTTAGTATGAAGATCTGAAGAAACAAAATCAAAGTACCCTTGATCTGATATTTTAATTAAAGGATTAAAATTGGGAATTTTTCTGATTATCAGTTGAAATGTGTTGTGTGTTTTTTTTTAGCACAACTGAGGCTTGAGTTAAAAGTTGAGCTAAGCAAAGTTCCTGAGTTTGAACTGCAGGTGTTCCACCCTTTGCTTGCTCAGTTTGCATTATTTGCACCCATGGAAAGGTGTCTGGGAATATTTTCATTACCATGGATTCGGTAAAAGCACAATCTAGTACATAACCAGAGCATCCCAGATTCTGAGTTTGTGATTAAATTTAGTTTCATTGCCCTGATTGTTTGTTTTAAGAGATTGCTGGTAAAATGCTTGTTTTTAACATTGAAGGTTGGGGCAAAAGGTTTTTGCGGGATTCCACTTGTACTGTACAATACTAGACACGTCCCCAATGCACTGAAGTAGTTGCACTCAGTCCTGCTAGCCAAGTTCTGTGTAATGTTAATAGAGTTGTACAATTCATTGCTATTCATGTCCGGGAGAGATCACAAAGGATGAGATTGCATTTATGTAATACTTTTCCTCGGGCAAGCACAGTGGTTAATTCATGCAAAAGTCTGACTGACCGGGAAAGACCGGTTGATTACTGGTGGAGAGATGAATATTTGCTGAAGAACTCCTTTAAGGGTGATGTGGGTTCTGTTGCATTGGGCAGGGCTATGAATGCCATTTCCTCCTTGGTACTGAGGGTCACCTGAGATTGTGTACACACATCAGGGCAATGGGACTTGAGCTCCCAAACTTCTGACTGGGGTGAGATTGCTCCCAAACTTCTGACTGGGGTGAGATTGCTCCTAAACTTCTGACTGGGGTGAGATTGCTAACAACTGAGCCAAGGTTATACTCAACCAGATTTAAAAACTGCAGCAGTGTCTGAAATTATTACTAAGATCGTGCCTCTGATTTGGGAGTTGTAAGATGGCAGTTAGACCCTTCAGGAAACCTTAGTAGGATGTAGAATCCTTATTTATACCATGATAGCTGCTGCACAGTTATTCTCTGCTCTTGGTTAAGGCTACCACTGAGTTGATGCAGCCTTTCTAATTGAGAGCATTCCCCAAACCCACTGAAATCCAATCACACGAACCTGCCTCCCATCCATTGATTCCATCTACACCTCCTGCTGCCGGGGGAAAGCGGGCAGCATAATCAAGGATCCCTCCCACCCGGCTTACTCACTTTTTCAACTTCTTCCATCGGGCAGGCGATTCAGAAGTCTGACAACACGGACGAACAGACTCAAAAACAGTTTCTTCCCCACTGTCACCAGACTCCTAAATGACCCTCTTATTGACCCTCATTAACACTACACCCTGTATGCTTCAACCGATGCCAATGCTTATGTAGTTACATTGTATATCTTGTGTTGCCCTATTATGTATTCTCATGTATTTTCTTGAATTTTGTTTAATTCCCTTTTCTTCCATGTACTGAATGATCTGTTGAGCTGCTTGCAGAAAAATACTTTTCACTGTACCTCGGTACACGTGACAATAAACAAATCCAATCCAATCCAACTAGATAAGCATGCAAGTCCATTCTGCGCTTTATAGCCATTAATAGCTTTAATTTTATTAATTGTGAGACTGTTAAGATGACATGATTATTTTTTCAAATAACTTCAAAAGAACGGATGAGACTAACACAAGTGGTACAATTTTAAAAGGCGTGCATGAAGAAAGAGACACAATGGGACCTTCGTCCCCAAATCATAGAAGTGGCAGGGCAGGTTGATATGACTGTTTCCATTAATGGAAAAGCATACGGGACCCTTGACTTGGCATAAAGGAAATGGAAAAAATCTCAGTCAGTAACCAGGGGAGATGGATCTCAAATAATTGACGACAAAATTCAGGGGAACTATTATGTAGTTATCTGAAATGTGCTGCTTCAAGGTGCTGGAAGCAGTTTCGATTGTAAGTTTCAAAAGATTTGGGAAAATGGTTGAAGGAAATTTAATTGCAGAGCAATTGAACATCTTTTCCAAAGAGCTGTCACAGGTATGAAGTGACATAATGACCCCCTCCTAGTGGTATATAATTCCAAGAACATTTTACCTTGCTGAAATACCTTCCTTTTGTATGGCTATGTTGCTGAACGTAAGATGTAACTGAACCATGTGGGTCATAAGATATGTTGAGTTCCGTTTGAGTTGGGTAGCCTCAATCATTGAGGTTTAAGATGCTCCAGTTCCTCATTGGTCCTGGATCAGGAATGGGAAAGATAGCCACTGCTCCTGCTACTGATTTATTGCCTCAGAGCACCTGATAGAAAGTGCAGGTTTAAATAATGGATTTAGTTGGAAAATGATTCCACTGCCATCACACCATCTTGCCCAACAGTTCAATGGCTTGCAATTGGGACAAATGGCTGACAAGCTGTTTGCTTGGATGAGGTGCTCGCGACTGATGAGAAGTTGTGATGTCCTTCCCTAATAAATCGAAACTGGATTCAAACATTGTATAAGTTAAATGGCTTGTGCTTCGAATTCCAATTGGAGACTGGTCTGTTTGTTGACTGTTGAAATTTTTTGATGATCTGGCAATGCTGATTCCTCCTGAATTTTCTTTTTCCTCCCACCCCACCCGCACTGCTTGTTTCATAGGCGACTATGTCCCCCGTGTGGGTTGCCATTGGTAGTTATGGAAACAGTATGTGGCTGCCACATATAAGGTTGACTCAAAACAGGCTGGTTAAGGAATGTGAAAACCGTTCTTATCCTTGCTGACCGTTGTGTAATCCTGTTCTCGGCAGCAGTGCTGTGTTGCTAACCATTACTGTCCATGCCTTTTCATGTGTGATTTGTGCAGCCTTTTCATGCTTCTGGCGTGCCTGCCCGGGCTTTGCTGTCCCAGTCCTGGCGTGGCCCCAGGGCTCTTCCACCTGCATTTCCTCAAGTCTGAAACTTGTCTAGTACATTCTTATTAGTGAAACACCACCCTGTGGGGTTCCTATTCTTAGAAATTAGCCTGGGACTACTTTTGAGTCGGTGAAAGATTCTGAATTCTAAGAATTCTACACTCCATTCAGTTTAAACAGGATTTTCCTTTTTGTAAAGGTTTTGTTTGTTTTATGTAGATGTGTGAGCCCACAACATGTTTTCTACCTCCAGTCCTGGGATAAAACTCCATGGGTACTTGCTGCCTTCCAAAGCTTTGCCCAAACTCTGATTCGAGGTTCAATTCTGAAATATTGAACTTTAACATCTGGGCATTCAGTAATAAGGTGGTCTGGCTCAATTGACTGTGTAGTCACTGCTGAGGTCAGAACAATTGTGGATACTAGGTCCATCCATAGACTTTATCTGAACTGGCAGTGCAGTGTTGTGGGAGTGTTGTCCTTTAGATGATAAAGATGAAACAATGACCCAGTTTGCCTTTTCAGATTGATGTAATAGATTGCATGGCATTTTCCTGAGAAGAGCAAGATGTTCTGGGCAGCATTTGTCCTTTAAACTGATTCTCATTTTTCCTTTTTGCTTGATCTTTTGCTGGATTAGTTGCTATGTTTCCTACATTAGTGACTACATTTTTAAAAGCTGTGGCCCCATGTTGGGCTGTCCTAAGAACTGTAAATTTTAAAAATGTTTATCACAAATTTTAGGATGAACTTTCTACTAAATATTTTTTCTCCCCCTCCTTTTTTGAATATCGTGTTATACACTCTTATTTCCTCCTGCAGGTTTTGTTAACTCCTCAGCACAGATGCATACGTGTCATTCCTTTTTTGGGACCTTGGTCTACCAGCTGCTGCTTTCGCTGCCATTTCAATGGAAATTTGCATAACTAAAATAAGCACCCTTCATCTGTCTGACAGTAATGACAGGCTTACATTAAAATCAGCCTTTTGCTTTGCATACTATAACTGAGCTGAATTGTAAAATCTTCTTTCTTGAATTCGGTACTTATTTATGCACTTGATTTCTGGAGCCAACATCGCGTGACTTCTCCTGAGTTCACAAAGAATTCAGCTTCCCAATTCTGGTGCCAGATTGTGGAATGCATTTTTTTTGATGGGTGAAAAATACTGTGGGGGGTGGGAAAAGGGATCTGGACCCATCACCCATGTGTTCTACATTGGCTGCCAGTCAGGCAACACTTCAATTTTAAAATTCTTATTCTTTTCAAATCTCTTGCTCCCTCTATCTCTGTAATCTCCTCCAGCCTTATAACCCGTTGAAACCTCCTGTGGTGTTCCAATTTTGGTCTGTTGCACATGTTTGGATTTCTTTTTTTTTTGCCGTTTATAAATTTTATTGAAATGTTTTACAGAAAATATAACAACAAACAATGAAAAGCAACAATAAAACACCATAGTAACTGTAACACCCCCAAGACCTTATCAACGCATGTATCTCACCCCCCCCCCCCCCCAAACCCAGTAAACAACAAGAGAACGTAAAAATAAATAAACATAGTCAACGCACCCTCCCCCCGGGTTGCTGCTGCTGCTGACCCAGTACCCTATCGCTGAGCCAGAAAGTCGAGGAAAGGTTGCCACCGCCTAAAGAACCCTTGTACCGATCCTCTCAGGGCGAATTTGCCCTTCTCCAGCTTAATAAAACCCGCCATGTCATTGACCCAGGTCTCCACGCTTGGGGGTCTCACATCCTTCCACTGTAGCAAGATCCTCCGCCGGGCTACTAGGGACGCAAAGGCCAAAACACCGGCCTCTCTCGCCTCCTGCACTCCCGGATCCACCGCAACCCCAAAAATCGCGAGTCCCCAGCCTGGCTCGACCCTGGATCCTACCACCCTCGACACCGTCCTCTCCACCCCCTTCCAGAACTCCTCCAGTGCCGGGCATGCCCAGAACATATGGGCATGGTTCGCTGGACTCCCCGAACACCTGACACACCTGTCTTCGCCCCCAAAGAACCTACACATCCTAGACCCGGACATGTGGGCCCGGTGCAGCACCTTGAATTGGATGAGGCTAAGCCGCGCACATGAAGAGAAAGAGTTCACCCTCTCCAGGGCATCAGCCCATGTCCCATCCTCGATCTGTTCCCCCAGTTCCCCCTCCCACTTAGCCTTTAGCTCCTCTACTGACTCCTCCTCCACCTCCTACATTATCTTGTAGATATCGGATATCTTCCCATCCCCGAACCAGACCCCCGAAAGCACCCTGTCACTCACCCCCCTCGCGGGAAGCAAAGGGAATCCCTCCACCTGCCGCCTAGCAAACGCCTTTACCTGCAGAAACCTGAACATGTTCCCCGAGGGGAGCCCAAATTTCTCCTCCAACTCCCCCAGGCTCGCAAACCTCCCATCAATGAACAGGTCCCTCAGCTGTCTGATGCCCGCTCTGTGCCAACCCTGGAACCCCCCATCAATGTTCCCCGGGATGAACCGATGGTTCCCCCTTAACGGAGCCTCCATCGAGCCCCCCACTTCCCCCCTATGTCGCCTCCACTGCCCCCAAATCGTGAGGGTAGCCGCCACCACCGGACTCGTGGTATACCTCGTAGGAGGGAACAGCCACGGCGCCGTTACCAGGCCCCCCAGGCTTGTGCCTCCACAGGACGCCATCTCCAACCGTTTCCATGCTGCCCCCTCCATCACCCACTTGCGCACCATAAACACATTGGCCGCCCAATAATACCCCGAGAGATTGAGTAACGCCAGGCCCCCACCATCTCTACCCCGCTCCAAGAAGACCCTCTTCACCCTCGGAGTCCCATGCGCCCAAACAAAGCTCATAATGCTGCTAGTCACCCTCCTAAAAAAGGCCCTAGGGATAAAGATGGGCAAACACTGAAAAAGGAACAAGAACCTCGGGAGAACCGTCATTTTGACGGACTGCACTCTACCCGCCAGCGATAGCGGCACCATGTCCCACCTTTTGAATTCCTCTTCCATCTGCTCCACAAGCCTGGTAAAATTAAGCTTGTGGAGAGTCCCCCAACTCCTGGCCACCTGCACCCCCAGGTATCTGAAACTCTTCACTGCCCTCTTAAACGGGAGCCTCCCAATTCCCTCCTCCTGATCACCCGGGTGCGCTGCAAATACCTCGCTCTTGCCCAGATTCAACTTATAGCCCGAGAAGCTCCCAAACTCAGCCAACAGCTCCATCACTCCCGGCATTCCCCCCTCTGGGTCCGCCACATACAACAGCAGGTCGTCCGCATACCCTATGTTCCTCCCCATCCCGCACCAGGCCCCTCCACCTCCCCGACTCCCTCAACGCCAAAGCCAAAGGTTCTATCGCCAGTGCAAAAAGCATGGGGGACAGGGTCCCTGCCTGGTCCCACGGTAGAGCCTGATGTACTCTGATCTCCTTCCATTGGTAACTACACTCGCCATCGGGGCCAAGTAGAACAATCTCACCCATTTGATGAACCCCTCCCTGAATCCGAACAGATCCAGCACCTCCCACAGGTACCCGCACTCAACTCTATCAAACGCCTTCTCTGCATCCAGCGCCACCACTATCTCCCCCTCCACCGCCGGCATCATAATAACATTTAACAATCTCTGCACATTCGTGTTAAGCTGTCTTCCCTTGACAAATCCTGTCTGATCCTCGTGTATCACCCCTGGCACACAGTCCTCTATCCTGGTGGCCAGGATCTTTGCCAGCAACTTAGCATCCACATTGAGGAGCGAGATTGGCCTGTATGATCCACACTGCAAGGGGTCCTTATCCCGCTTAAGGATCAGAGAGATCAGCGCCCGTGACATCGTAGGGGGCAAAGCCCCCCCCTCCCATGCCTCATTGAAGGCTCACACCAAGGGGCCCACCAGATCCGCATGCTTTTTATAAAATTCCACCGGAACCCATCCGGCCTCGGACCCTTATCTGACTGCATTTGATCAATCCCCCTGACTAGCTCCTCCAACTCTATCGGTGCCCCCAGCCCCTCCACCAGCTCCTCCTGCACCTTTTGGGAAGCGTAGCCTGTTCATGAAGCTCTCCATCCCCATCCCCCCCCCCCCGGTGGCTCCGACCGGTACAGTTCCTCGTAAAAGTCCCTAAAGACCCCGTTCACCTCTGCCCCCTTCTGCACCACATTCCCACCCTTATCCATCACTCCACCAATTTCCCTAGCCGCATCTCGCCCGCGGAGCTGATGCGCCAACATCCTGCTCGCCTTCTCCCCATACTCGTATACCGCGCCTTGCGCCCTCCTCCACTGTGTCTCCGCCTTTCTGGTGGTCAGCAAGTCGAACTTAGCCTGCAAACTACACCATTCCCCCAGCAACCCCCCCTCCGGGGCCTCCGCGTACGTCCTATCCATATCCAGGAGCTCCCCCACCAGTCTCTCCCTCTCCCTCCTTTCCCTATGGGCCCGGATGGAAATCAGCTCCCCCCGGATCACTGCTTTCAGAGCCTCCCAGACCATCCCCACCCGGACCTCCCCGTGTCGTTGGTCTCAAGATACCCCTCAATACTTTCCTGGACCCTCCTACACACCTCCTCATCAGCCAGCATCCCCACATCCAGACGCCAGAGCGGGCGCTGGTCCCGCGCCTCCCCCATCTCCAGATCGACCCAGTGCGGAGCATGGTCTGAAATTGCTATGGCCGAATACTCGGCATCCTGCACCTTCGGGATCAATCCCCTGCTCAGGATGAAAAAATGTATTTGGGAGTAAACCCTATGCACATGGGAGAAAAATGAATACTCCCGTGCGCTCGGCCTCCCAAACCTCCAGGGATCCACCCCTCCCATCTGGTCCATAAACCCCCTCAGCACCTTGGCCGCCGCCGGCCTCTTACCCTCCTTGAACTGGACCGGTCCAGTGGGGGATCTAGCACCGTGTTAAAGTCTCCCCCCATGATCGGGCCCCCTGCCTCAAGCTCCGGAATGTGGCCCAACATGCGCCTCATAAGGCCAGCATCATCCCAATTCGGGGCATACACATTTACCAGCACTACCTTCTCTCCCTGCAGCCTACCCTTCACCATAATAAATCTGCCCTCCTTGTCCGCCACCACCTCAGACGCCTCGAACGCCACCCTCTTCCCCACCAGAATCGCCACCCCCCCCCCGGTTCTTCGCGTCTAATCCTGAGTGGAAAACCTGCCCCACCCACCCCTTCCTCAGACGAACCTGGTTCAAACAAACCACCTTCAAGTGGGTCTCCTGGAGCATAGCCATGTCCGCCTTCAGCCCCTTCAAATGAGACAATACCCGAGCCCGCTTAACCGGCCCATTCAGCCCCCTCACGTTTCAGGTGATCAGAGGGCACCCCGCTCCCCTCCCCCGCCGACTAGCCATAGCTCATCGACTGCTCGCCCCAGGCCAGCACACCCCGCCCGACCCGTTCCCCATGACGATACTGCCTCCCCCGGGCCCACACCAGCTCTCTACTGGCCCTTTCAGCAGCAACCCGGTATTCCCCCCCCCCCCCCCCCCCCCCCCCCCCCCCTCCCCCCAAGGAGCCGCGACGCACCCTCCATGGTACTTCCATGAGTCTGCTGACCCCGGCAACTCCCGCCAAAACCCGACCCCATCCGACATGGGGTCATCCCCCCTCCTGCCACACCTCCCTGGCACCGCTTCAGCGCGGGGAAAAAACCAGTAGAGGCCACGCCCCCACCGCCAGCTCCACACCTCCTGCCCTGCAGCGCGGGAAACCAGAGGAAAGCCCGCACTTTCACACTGCCCCACCCCACCCTTCTGACGCAGCTCCCAAATTCCTGCTCCACCCCCATCCCCGTACAGAAGGAAAAAACAACCCCCAACATTCCCCACATAACACAAAACCATACTCAACAGACCCACCCAGAAACAGAGCAAAAACCAGCATAGAAAACACATGTCAAAATTACAAAAACAGCAACCGCAAAAACAGCAACGACCGTCGTACACCGGACCCCGCAGCCCCCAGACCCTAGTTCGAGTCCAGCTTCTCTGCCTGTACAAAGGCCCACGCCTCCTCCTGGGGACTCGAAGTAGTGGTGCCGGTCCTTGTATGTCACCCACAGGACGCGCAGGCTGCAGCATTCCAAATTTGACCTGCTTGGCATGCAGGACCGCCTTCGTCCGGTTAAACACGGCCCGCCGCTTAGCCACCTCCGCACTCCAGTCCTGGTAGATTCGCACTACCGAATTCTCCCACTTGCTGCTCCTCTCTTCCTTGGCCCAGCGCAGCACACACTCCCGGTCACTGAATCGATGGAACCTCACCAGCACCACCCGCGGGGGTTCATTCGTCTTGGGCCTCCTGGCCAGCACTCTGTGGGCTCCCTCAAGTTCCAGGGGCAAATGGAAGGGCCCCGCTCCCATCAACGAGTTTAGCATCGTGGCCACATAGGACGGAAGATCCGAGGCCCAGGATCCTCAAATTCTTTCGCCTTGTGTGAAAGTCCAGCTCCTCCAAGCGGTCTTGCCACTTTTTGTGAAGTGCCTCGTGCAACTCCACCTTCCCCACGAGGACCACGGCCTCCTCCCCCCCCCCCCCCGCTCAGTGGCCTGCCGCTGCAACTTCTGAATGTCTGGGTCTCAAGCAGCTTGTTGGTAGTCGCATTCAGGGAGTCCAGCAACTCCGCCTTCAGCTCCGCAAAACAGCGCAGAAGAGCAGCTTGCTGCTCCTGCGCCCACTTTCACCAGTCCTCGGGTGCTCCGCCGGCTGCCATTTTGTCCTCCTTCCCCCGCTTTTTCTGGGGGGCTGCTGCAGCCTTTTCCTTTGCCCCACTCCGGGTAAGCACCATAAATTTCGGGGAATGTTCCTCCAAACACCTTCCCCCACCGGGAGTCGTCAAAACAGCGCCGTTTGGGGCCCTAAAACAGGCCCGAAAGTCCTTTTAGTAGCGGGAGCTGCCGAACGTGCGGCTTAGCTCCGCATCACCGCAACCGGAAGTCCATGTTTGGATTTCTTACTGGCATTATTGTCTTCAGCTGTCTAGGCTCTAAGCTCTCCAATTCCTGACTTGAATTGATCCGCCTCTTTAGCTTTCCTCCGAAGATGTAGCTCTAAATCTATCTTTTTGTCCAACTGTTTGATCACCTATATTAACATTCTTGCATGTAGCTCAGTATCAATTCAGTTTGATTATACTTCTGTGAAGTGCCTTGGGATGTTTAAACTGTTTAAAAGGTGCTGTTTACATAAAAATTGTTGATTGTACAAGTCTAGGCAGCCAGCACATGCAGTTGGTCTCTTCCCATCCGATCTAAATGAGTTGCTCTGGATGAATGTCATGCACGCAGTTAATGGGCCCTTTTTATTCCAGGCAAGCACAGTAACAAATGTTCCGTGTTGCAAACTAATTTTTAAAACAGTTTTGTAATGTGACTGTATTTGGCAGTTAACCCCACATTAAGGTGCATATGTGTACCGTGCATCATTGCAGACCTGTGCGTGGACTGAAAGCACTCAGTTCAACTGTGTTGTGTAAAGTTCCAGTGGACTGAACCCTCCCCCATTACCCTACATCCTAGGCATATTGCCATTCTTGTTATCTTCACTGGATTAAATACTCCATTGTACCCCTGATGAAAGATCAACCTGAAATGTTAACTGCCTCGCTTCACAGATGCTACCAGATGAGCTGCGCATTTTCCACTCTACTCCATGTTGTTACATGTGCAAAGAAATGAGAAGCACACTTCTGTTCATCATATGGTGGGGCAACTTTGTCCACCACCTTTCCCATTTGTTGGTAATGCCAATTAAGTTTTTTTTAAAAATTCATTCATGGAATGTGGGCTTCATGGGCCAGCATTTATTGCCCTTGAAGGTGGTGGTGAGCTGCCACCATTAAATGTTGTAGTCCCTGTGGTGTCTGTACACCAACAAGTGTTGTTTTGGAAGGGAATTCCAGAATTTTGGACCTGTGATGAAGGAATGACAATTATGTTTCCCAGTCTGGGCGGTGAGCAGCTTTGAGAGCAAACTCTAGATGCTGGTATTCCCAGGCATTTGCTGGCCTTTTCCTTCTAGATGGTAGTGGTCGTTAAAACGAATGGGACTCGGTCTGGAAATTTCAAGGAGATTCCGTTCTCCCCAGGTGCGCTTCACTTGCCCCTTCTCTGAATTTCCTTGGTGGCACAGGATAGAACAGGGGTGGGCAAACTTTTCCGTGCAAGGGCCACATTCAGAAATTCACAATTTTAAAGGACCGCATAGTATATTAATTAATAGTCCCGGTTGTAACCAATTAGCGTGCGGCATATACCTCAGCGCTTCCCCCGGCGGCATCCTGCCTTTAGCCCTCTTTTTCTCTACTTTTCAAAAATGGCGCTTCACCCGGTTATGATTCTGGGCGCCTCATATAGAGCATAGAACAGTACAGCACAGAACAGGCCCTTCGGCCCTCGATGTTGTGCCGAGCAATGATCACCCTACTCAAGTCAATGTATCCACCCTATACCAGTAACCCAACAGCCCCCCCCCCCCCCCCAATTAACCTTATTAAAAAAAATTTCTTAAAAAACGGGCCATAGTTTGCCCACCCCTGGGATAGAACTACTCATTTCCACCTATTGAGCTAGTCCTAGAGAAATTTCACTGCTTCTCAACCTGATCTGACCCATGTCTTCTCATCAGCAAAAATCCACCTGTTCTCCACTACCTCTGGGTAGGTGCTTCCTCAAGTGTAATCCTAGCCCCACGTTTCCATCCATATGTTTGATTTGTGTTCATATTGAAGATTGATCATCTATTTCTTACATCTTAAGGTCACATCTCAGTTGTTTTGTTCTTTTCTCTCCAACTAAAACCTTAAAACTGTAGACATTCTCCAAGTCCGAATTCCAACCTATTTATCGATTTGCTTGTTTTTTGCACTTTGTTCTAAACCAGTATCCCAGAACTACATAATTTTCTTCCTGTACAGTGAACCCCAGAGGTCAAGCTTGTAAAGTAATCTTCAATCAGAGAGTGAAATTTCACTGCAAAATCTGTTGACATATGTATCTGGATGATATTGGATCAGTAAAGCAGATATTTTTAATCTCGTAACCTCTGATGGTTTTAGATATTAATCTAAGTCTAGCATTCATATCAAACCTTTTTTGTTTCTTTGGTGTGGTCTGATCTCTGCTGTCAAGTCATTGAAGTGAGTTTGATATGTCTGTTTTGAGTGTTTTTACAAAGGCATATTGAGTCAGTATCTCAGAAACGGGCTACACTGTTCAACTGGTCTATGCCAGTGTTTATACTCCACATAAAACATCTCCCACCCTACACCTCACTGGATCATATTCTTCCATTCCTTTTTCCTTTGAAAGGATGAAGGAAAAAAATGGTTTATAGTGAAACTTCTGTGCCTCTTGTGCTTCAGGGAATGGATTTCTTTTATAGTTTCATCTCATTTTTATATGCGAGTATGGTAACCAGTTTATGCAGAGTATGACCCCACTACCATCAGTCAGATAATTGAGCGGTTGATGTATTTATTGAGTGAATGTTTAGATCACCAGGAGAACTCTGCTTTTTCACTTTTAATGCAATGCTGCATAAATACACAAGCCGAGATTACAAACCCTCGAGTGAGGATTGAACCCAATGACCTCTGACTGAGCCATGAAATTAGCCACCAATTAAAGTTGACACATAGACCATTTTTAATATTTAAAATTCTACTGTAACATATTAGGCAAGATTATGAAAAATGGAGGGAGGAGTGGGTACTCTAATTTAGTGCACATAACAGGAAATTGTTCACCCCAGCCTGTACACTCCTATCTGGTCATGCATGATTATCTGAGCTGTAAACCTGCACATGCTTGGTGACACCAAAGCAGAAAATATCCCTCAAGCTCTTGACTGCCCCTCTCACCCCTTGAACTGCTGAGCATGCTGTGTCTGCTGGTGCAGTCTTGAGTCTGCGGTAAGGAAGCCCTTGATCTGCCTTTGTGCATAAGATTTTGAGTAATTTGCTGAGTTGGCAGCTTGGCTATAGAATCAGTCTCTGTATTGATCTGCCATGACCTTGCAGCTCTGCCTCATCCAGCCAGAACACGATAGAGTCCAGGAGCTGGGGCTACCACTGAGGTGAGCAGGGGATTCCAGCTGGCACCACAAGGGTGTAACAGCAATGGATCATGAACGTTTACACCCCTACCTGGAGCAAACAAGATGACTGCTATTGTAGGATAATGGGAAGTGAGATATTAGTGAAGCCTGCATCATGTGCAAGATGCCTGTCGAATAACGTAATAGCTGACTTTGTTGTGAAAATTAACATTGCTTGTATGTGTGTGTCATGAATTTTGAAGCAAAGAGTTTTGAGTTGTGTTTTCAGTGAAAGCTGCATTAAGGATTTTACTTTTGAAATTGGCACTTTAAATGTTAATTTTCATCCCTCCTTCCCCCTGATAATGCTGGCTGACTATCAATTTCAGTAGTACCACTACCTCTTCAAAGTGCTCATGCCACTTGAACTAGATGCTGAGTCCACAGGCTTTTTACTGCCCAAGTCAACTCTTGTTAGGCTCGTCATCATACTGGGTGGTTGTCAAATGTAAAGAAGTCAATTTCATTTCTTTGGTGCCATTTATGACCATCCCTATAGTCATCGGAGTGTTTTTTAAAATAAATTTAGAGTACCCAATTCATTTTTCCAATTTAAGGGGCAATTTAGCATGGCCAATCCACCTACCCTGCACATCTTTGAGTTGTGGGGGTGAAACCCACGTAAACACTGGAAGAATGTGCAAACTCCACACTGACAGTGAGCCGGGATCGGACCTGGGACCTCGGTGTCGTGAGACAGCAGTGCTAACCACCGCCACCATGGTGCCCAGTCATCGGCGTGTTAAGTGCAGCCTCCAATGTCTGCATAGCAAAGACCCACAAACTGCAAGGTAGGTCTCCTGCACTATAGGGGTTCTTTCAGTCCACCAAGTCTCCACCGACCCTCTAAAGCTGCACCCTGTAATCGTTGGACACTAAGGGGCATTTCAGCACATCTTTGGGAGGAAACCAGAGCACTTGAAGGAAGTCCACGCAGACACAGGGAGAATGTGCAAACTCCAAGCAGGCAGTCACCCAAGTTCAGAATCTGGGTCCTGGTCCTGGGTCCCTTGAGCTGTGAGGTAGCAGTGCTAACCACTGTGCCAACCATGATAGTTGATGAAAGATAATTGATTATCTATTATGGTCGTGCTGTTAAAGGCTGGATGTTGACCAAGATACTGGGAGAACTGCCCTACTGTCAAATAGTGCCATGGGATCTTTTCTGACTTGGATTCAATGGCACCTCCGACAGTGAGGCTCCCTCAGTACTGAAGTGGCAGCCTAAATTGGATGTATAGGATGGAGTTTTGAACCCACAATGTTCTGTCTGAAACAAGTCACTGAGCTATGACTGTGTATTAAGACTCTGGCCAACCTTATTTCCTGTTCCTACCTCTTGTTGCCCAACTAAATTCTTCTGCTTAACGTAAACGTTACCATTCTAATCTGCTTTTTATTTGAAATCACAGGATTAATCTGATTACCTCTCCACCTAAATTCAATGAGGTCAGTGTGAAGAAACATTGGGTTGTTTACCTCAAATCCATTTCTGTACATGCTCTTTGCATTAATTGTTCTTCTACAGTGTTCCCCAATGACCACTGGCACTATCCTTACTGCTGTCAGCCTGCGTTAGATAATTGTTTACATGTGACTCGGTGTCAATCACATGTCACTGCTGGGTCTACCTCCGGTTTCCTGCTTCTGTTTCTTGTATGTTGCAAGAATACATCAGGGATTTATGATCTGCTCTTTGCTATGAGACAATAAAAGTCATTTAACTGGGAGAAACATTGCCTGCTGATGCAGCAAATTAGCACAGACCAGTTCTTGGGGTTTGGGTGATACTGGCAAGAAGACCGTGTAACTTGCCGTATGCTGCCTGAGCAGCTGCTTGTGGGCTGCTTTCAGTCACTAGTTTTATTAGCTCTCTTGTGTGGTCAGAGTAAATCCTAAATCTTGCAACCTGGGACCAAAATTTATATGTAGGAACTGGTGGGTTGCTTTCTGTGAATGTCATTATTTTTAAAAAAATACTGCAGATGTTTGGGGGTGGAGGGGATGGGGGGGGGGGGGGAGTTGAAGTTATTCCAGCATTTGTCAAGGAAATCTGTACACCTTGCCTCAGAACTGAGAGATTTATTGATGATTAGCATGGAAGGAAGAGTAGAAGAAGGAGGGAAGAACTCTCTCCAAACATATTGAGCTGTAAAATGCTATAGTGAGGATCAGGAAATGGTTCAAGGGGCAGGGGTGATGTGCACAGATTTGTGCTTGGCAATCCTTTCTTGGTCCCCACTTTAGCACTTTACAAGTAATTCCATGGTCAGTTCCCTAAATGTTGTTCACCAGCAACATCTCTTTTAGTTCTTAGAGCGGGGCGGGGGGTGTCTCTCCATCTGTACATAAACTGAAATATATTGTTGATTTGTTTCCCTCTTGATAAGTGGGGGCATGTTTCCCAATCCCTCTGTTTTGATGTCATCCAATTTTCTATTAATAAATTTGCAACAAACTTGAAATAGGATAGACTCAACAGGTTAGTTTATTTGCACATATTTGATGTGAAAATAGGGTTTGTAATATTAAACATCCCCACCCCTTGCATTCATACCGTAAAAGAGAGATAGGGAGGAGAAGGTTTTTGTAGTGCAGAGACCATACAAAATAAATATTGGTTCATGTGGGTCCAGAATCAAAGTCCAATGAGATATTTCTTCACCAAGATCGACAAGCTGAAAACTGATGTTGTGTAATTCACGTTTCCGGTGGTGTTGATTTTGCATGATCAGATGGGCACGCAGAAATAAATCCGGTTTGTAGGTAATAGTACAGAGTTTCCAGCAGAAATCGTGTAGATCGGGCCAGGTGTTCGATGTGGGCCAAAGCCTCTTGTCTGTGAGGCTGCTAGTCGGAGGATAGACTGAATAGACTGAGACTTTGCAGTTCAGCAAGAGAGGGGCTTTGTATCCCTTGTCTCGACCCTGAGATTGTTTATTGTCTCAACTATTAAGAATCAAAAGGAAGGTTGGAGGGATCTTTTTCTTGGCATACTCTTGTTGACGAGCCTGTGTTATGAATGCAGATGACTTGAATGAGCCAAGTGTGTAATTTTGGTGAATAGCTATAACCATTATGTATTAATCCTTGTTTGGCCCTTGCAACTTTCAATAGACAACCTTGTGTGGTTGTCCATACCTCACCCAATTATAACAGACTGTTTGTTTTATTTATTGATTATATTGAAAGTAGCCAGAGCTCTTGTCATGGCTTCAGTCTTTCTTCTATCTACAGTCTACCAAGGATCTTATCTTCCTTTTTTTTTCGTTGTTCTTTTACGCGCTCCCTTTTTGGCAACATTTTCCAGTGATGTGGCTCCATGAATGCTGACAACATTCTCTGCAACCTCCTGACATTATTCTGTGAGAACGCTTGTCTGATATCTAATAAATTGACTCTTCCACCTCAGCCTCTGACTGTAGTGTATTTGTAGATCTAAAAAGATCTCCACTAACCAACAGATCTCCTGCACTGCTTGCTAAAGTATCTGCATCATATAAGCCAGGCGTTTAAAGGACAGGAAAAACTCCCTTTTTATGTGCAGATGCCGTCAAGTTTTATTTTATGGTCTTGTACTGGAACGAGGTTTTGTGTAGGGAGGACTTGCTGCCTTATCCAGGGGCTTCAGTGTTCCCAGTGCTCATGGATCTCCAATTGTATTGCGCTCTCGGGCATGTTTCTGTGGAGAACTGCATACATAACCAGTAATTAGATTAAATAAATCTTCTGTCTTGTACGTTAGTCATCAAATAAAAATACGTGTGGGTCAGTTGCTGCTGTTCTGTAGTATCATTGGATTAGTAAACTGTTTATTATTGCATATGGTAACTACTTTCAGTTAAGGAATTATAATGGAACAGGGAATACTATGGACCTGGCAAATTGGTGGATTTGCATGGATGGGGTAGTTGCAATATAGAGCCTGTGATGAAGGTAGGATTGCTCATATTATTGTAGCTCAGTTCCTTCTGAACAATTGTGACTTGATCACTGGTTCAAGTAGCCTATCGGCAGACATGTGGATGTGCTTCTAAATTATTGTATTTACTGAATCCTTTCATCTTTTGTCCACTCTCTTTCAGATCAAAAAGCTGGCAGGCTGACGCGGGGAGGAATCCACTTACAGGACGGACTTTCTGGCAACTGACCATTTAGCTGGTGAGTCTGTTTTATGAGTTGAGTTACTGTTTTCCCCCTGTCCGCTGATGAGTTTCCTGCATTACGCAGTGACTTCACTTCAAAAAGTGCTTTGGTGTCTGTTAGCCCTTTGGAACGTCCTGAGTTTGTGAAAGATGCTATAGAAATGCACATCTGTCTTCCTCCTTTATCCTTTTCTTTCTGAACACATTCTCCTGAATTATGTAAATCTATTCTTCTTTCCCATCACTGGGAACACATCATTGAGACCCTTGTCTCTTACTCTAACTTTCTTTCTCAAGCCTCAAGTATAATGTGCCTCCCTCTGAATTTACAGGCTTTTAAAATCAACCCAATTTTCTTTTGATCAGACTCACTTGCTCCCACAATCTTCCATGAACACAAATTTTTGTCTTCATAATCACTGTGTGGTTAGTTAGCTTGCTCTGTCGCTCCTATTACAGGTTGGGAATCCCTATTCTGAAATCCACATGTTTTTTCGAGTGCCGACATGATGTCACAAGTGGGAAATCCCACAAGGCTTTGGGAAGGTTCCCGGGTACTGCACGGTTCCCAAAGCACTGCCCATGTGCGTTATATTCTGAAATCTGATACACACTCGGCCCCAAGCATTTTGGAAAAGGAATGCTCAATCCATAGCTTGTGAAGAGTATATTTTGAATGAATGGAAACTGCGCTACTGCTGAAAACAATTGATAGCTCATTGTTCCTTAATACCCATTGCAACACAGAATTGTTCTGCAAATTTTGTAAAGATTGAACCAGCAAATACCCCTTTGTTTGTGTGCACGGAGTACACTGGGTATTCTGAAATTATTAAAAATCTTTACACAGAATTAGTTTTTGATTGTAGTAATGCCATTCCTCATTTGTTGATGCTGCACGTACAAGAGGCATGTACAAGAGGCTAACTAGGTTGTTATCTGAACCGACCTGGACATTGTTTTGAAAGGATTTGCTGTGCTGGTTATGTGCCCAGCTGAGGCACAGTTCTTTAATGACTATTGTTATCCTCACAAGGGATATGAGCATATGATTCTAGGATTTGTATTCCCAGTCATGTACTTTGTTTCATTTTTTTAAATTTAGAGTACCCAATTTTTTTTCCAATTGAGGGGCAACTTTCTACCTAACCTGCACATCTTTGGGTCGTGGGAATGAAACCCATGTAGACATGGGGAGAATGTGTAAACTCCACACAGACAGTGGGCCGGGATTGAACCCAGGTCCTCAGCGCTGTAGGCAGTAGGGCTAACCACTGACACCATGCCACCTATGTTTGTTTTATTTCTAAATGTTTGTGCTGTAGTGTTATATTGTTGACTGATCTCATGAGCCATCTTGGTCTTTGCCATAAAGCCATATTCTGTGACTTGCCTTTGCCTGCAACTCTGGCTTGGCTATTGGGCCCCCTCTAATCTTCCTGTCCCTTTCTCTCTTTAGCTACTTGTCTTGTTTTGCCTTAAATGGGTTTATTTTATTTACCAAGACTTGTGGTAATGAGTTCCGCTCTCTGGATTCCTAATCGGATGCATTGGTGATAGTCTTATATTTATTGCCCCTATAAATTGGAAATATTTTCTCTCATTTCTACCCATTTGAACTCCTTTTTATAATTAAAAAAACCCCTCTCTCAGGCCGCATCTTGGCTTTCTTCTTTTCTGAGGAAAAGAGTTCTTCTCTTTCCCCATTGGCTGAACCCTTTCAGTTCTGGCAGCTTTGTAAATATTTTTCGCCCTTTTCTCCAGAACTCTTCACAGTACACCTTGTGCAGTCTAACCAAGGTTCAGTTTTCTTCATTCTACTCTAAAAATTGAGCCCAGTACTTTATTTCATGGCCTTATTAACCTGTGTTTTAATATGAATAATGGTTAAGTGGCTGGTAGGTATGTATGTATATAATTCCACATTTTTCTGTTGCAGTGGCATACCCGGACCTCGTGTACGTGGGATATCGACAATGAGCTCCGTAGCCGTATTGACACCTGAAAGCTTTGCCGAGCGCCGGAGTGGCCTCAATGAGCAACAGGCCAAAGGTTGGTGAACAGTTTCAGATTGCAGCATTGTCTTAAATTAATTCATTGATGAGTGCTTGCTTTCCAGAATGTTGAATGCTCCAATCCTATGGCAGCCTGTCACTCTAGTTTACTGTCGAGGCTTCTTTCATTTTTTTTGAGGAGAGTATATTGAGAGAAGGCAATACATGTAGACCAGCTCATCAATCCTGAATTGAGTAGAAGGGTGCTAACTGAGGTGTTCTTCTTCTCTTCATCTGTTTTGAGGGAATGTGTCATCTTGACTACCAGATTCTGTCCTTCTGGCTCCACTGGTGGAGCTGAGCTACTTTGTGATATGGGATGGTGAGAACCTGATTTTTGTGCCCTCTTGGCATACAGTCAGATTTCTAATTTTCTTGTGCCGAAAATAAGCATGCCCATATTGCGTTTCACCTGCAGATTGCAACAGACTTTTTCTTGCTGTGACACATTACCTGTTTGACCTGTCTCACTTTGGGAGATTTTTCTCATTCGTACCCATTTCACTGCTTGTGAAAGAGTTGTTGTAGCATGCTATCCACTTCTGAGCTACCTCCCATTTATGTTTCTGTTCCCAGAAACTTGTCTGCTGCAGTACTCTGGAGAGCAGTGAATGACTCTTGTGTTTACATTGTACAATGGCCCTATTTAGCTCTTGGGCACGCCTAGGAAGCAAGTGATAGGAAGGGCAAGATGAGCTGGCCTCGGTCTGCGCTCCTTACCAATGGCTGGGAGCTTGTTTTCTGACTCAGGTGGTACATGGATTAGCAATTGGAAAAACAGATTCGAAAGACATGGATTGCAGATACCATTAGTGACAGACCAATTGCCTCACGGTCCCTGGAATTAGGAATAGACTGACCTGCTATCAGGTGTGACTGGATTCACAGAGATACCTTCTTACCCTCACATTCCGTCACAATTCTTGTTCCACGTGAACTACTCAAATTCTGGAGCCAGTAATCACCTGAACCACAATGGTTTGGGTTGCTTCCAGAGACCGAGCCACCAGCCATTTCTTTGACTTAAATAAGCCCTCTTAATGACGTTTACACAAAATAACCACAACTGCATGTATTCAAATGAGTTTGCAATACTCTCACTCGCTGATTATAGCTACTACTCATCGCTCACCTGATGTTGACAACAGTGCTTGTGACTTTGACCAAAATAACCTCTTCATCCCACAGTAAGTGTTGGTTCTGAAGATGAAACTGATCTGGTACCAACTTACAAGGAAGCGTTTCCTCCTCTCCCTGAGAAAGCTACTTCTGGAGAAACCACAACCGAACCATCTGGAGCATGGACCAAAATCCGACCACTCAAATCTTCTCTCATCACCCAGGTACGTCTTATTGAATAAGGCTCTTCATCTTGTATAAGATGAAGAGTAAATGTACCTGTGGAGGTGAAAATCCTCACTGATTGATTGGGAGTACTGATCAATTCATTTTGATTGGGAACTGGGTGGGAGCAGTTGTTTGAGCAGAGCCTTTGTTTCTGAGATCTGGCTTCAAAATGCAGCTCTTCTTGGAATAGTTTTAACCCTGACTTTCACCTCCTGACAATGTTTCCCAAGTTTGCTGTTCAGATAGATCAGCAGTAATATAATAAATGAAAATGCTGGGAACGCCGTTCAGAGTGGTTGAGGACAGTTTCAGGTACCTGGGTATCCAAGTGGCAAGGGATTGGGACAGGCTACATAAATTGAACTTTGCCCGGTTGGTGGATCAGATGACGGAGGATTTCCGGAGATGGGATGCGCCCCTGTTGTCTCTGGCAGGCAGGGTTCAATCGGTAAAAATGACGGTCCTCTTGAGATTCCTATTCGTTTTCCAATACCTCCCCATCTTCATCTCGCGGTCCTTTTTTAGCGGATCAATAAGATTATCGTGGGCTTTGTGTGGGGTGGCAAATCTCCGCGAGTGAAGAGCGCAATGCTCGAGCGGAGTCGGGGGGATGGATGGCTGGCGCTGCCGAATTTCAGCAATTATGACTGGATGGCTAAGGTAGTCATGGTGAGGAGGTGGCTGGTGGGGAGCTGGTGTGGGTGCACATGGGGACACCTCCTTGTAAGGGCACAAGTCTGGAGGCGTTGGTAACGGCGCCTCTGCCGTTCCCGCTGGCGGGGTACTCCACTAGTCCAGTGGTGGTGGCGCCCCTGAGAGTCTCGGGGGAAGTGGAGGAGACCTGTAGGAGCAGAGGGGGGGGTTAGGTTAGTGTAGCTTAGGGGGGTAAGCAATGGTAGGACCTGTGGGAGAGGGAGGTGGTATTTGCACTGTGTTTATATTTTCCTTGTTATGTACATTGTTGTTTTTGTTGCAGTTACAATGCCAAAGAAATACCTCAATAGAATGTTCATTTAAAAAAAAAGAGAAAATGCTGGGAACATGTAGGACACCCTATCTGGGGGGAGGTTGGTGGGAATGGAAAAAATTATTTGAGTGCAGAGCCCTCCAAGTAATTTCAATCAGAAAATGTAGAGGGGGAATATACAGATTGAAAAACCGAAATCCAGAGAGGAATCTTTGCGTAACCTCAGTTTAATAATGCACAAAAAACCATAAAAGAGATAAGTGGTGTGTAAATAGCGAAGCAATTGAAATGATGCCAGCTCCTGTCTACTGTGTCTAGGTTTTTCATGTACCATTAGAAGAGCGCAAGTTCAAGGAATTGACACAATTTGGAGAAGGAGATCAGGCTAAGATCTGTCTGGATATCATGCAGAAGACTGGCGCGCACATTGAACTTTCATTGGCCAAGGACCAAGGTCTTTCCATCATGGTTTCCGGCAAGCTTGAGGCTGTCATGAAAGCGAGGAAGGAGATTGTTGCTAAGCTGCAGACTCAGGTAAGCAGTGGGGGATTCCAAAAGTTTTAAACATAAGCCAGGACAGATGGGGAAGGGAAGAAACTTTTATTATGGACAGAAAAATGGTACAAGTTTGTCAAGTGCAAAAGAAAGGTTAGTCACCAAGAACTCCAGTTCAAGCTTTGAATAATTTAAAATGTAGTTATGGAACTCTATCTCAATTTGAATACAGTAAGAAGTCTTACAACACCAGGTTAAAGTTCAACAGGTTTGTTTCAAACACTAGCTTTCGGAGCACTGCTCCTTCTTCAGGTGATTCACCTGAGGAAGGAGCAGTGCTCCGAAAGCTAGTGTTTGAAACAAACCTGTTGAACTTTAACCTGGTGTTGTAAGACTTCTTACTGTGCTCACCCCAGTCCAACGCCGGTATCTCCACATCAATTTGAATAATGCACACAGATAACAACAAGTGGACTTGCTTGTGTTCTGGGAGAAAAGAACAACTTCTCAAGGTATCCTACCCAGTAAAGGCATGTCGTATTAGCTCTTTCAGTCTATTTTTAAAAAATAGACGCATGCTATTAAGATGGTGTGGAAATCAAGTGGGTTGGCATTTAGGCTATAGACAGTATCCAGCCTCTGATGTATACTTAATTAATTATGGACATGGGTGAGGGTAACTCAGTCATTTTGTGAAATTCAGACATTTCATTGTTTAAGTATGGACCAATAACTAAAGACTGGGGTTTCCAGGCTACCTGTCTCGTGTTTCACACTGAACAAAAAGGAAAATCCAAACTCCAAGGCCACTTCCATTGTATCACAATGCACCCCTCCGGGTGGGTCTCCGACGTTAACCCAATAGTCCCAGGACTGAAACTAGTTTCCAGGTCTGCACCTTTATTACGCATGACCCAGAAAGATCCAAACCATCAATCGCCAGCTAGTCTGAGAACCAGGTTCTGAAACTAGCTGTAAGTCATCAAGCAGTCGAAGTACTCGACCTTTTTCAGTTTTAAGTTCACCTGAATACAAAACTCGTAGATACTCGACTGCAAGAGATCTCCATTTACTCTGGCTGAATCCATCAAGAAATCACAAGCCTGACCAGTGAGAGTCAAGAAATTGTAAAATTTGAAACTGAAACATGTTGATACTAAAATACATAGCAGCTGATATTTAATCCAGCTGCTATCTACCTCCTGGGTTGGCTGGATGTTTTGAGTGATCTTTTCAGATGCTTGCCTTCGTTGGTAACTTGCTTATTTCCTGAGGGATGGCCAGTAGAGCTGACTGGATCGAGGTGCCTGGTGTTATGCCCTGAGTAGTTAACCTGGTGCATGCCAGTATTTTGAGTTACTTCGGACAAAACTGCTTGCATTTGAGTAACCGATAGTGGTAGTGGGCTACTTGTGTTTTGGGTGCTTACCTGGTATCTGACTGCCTGTCTTTTGGCCCTAGGCTTCAGCAACAGTAGCCATCCCCAAGGAGCATCATCGTTTTGTGATTGGAAAGAGCGGCGAGAAACTGCAGGAGTTGGAATTGAAAACGGCGACTAAGATCCAGATTCCTCGACCTGAAGATCCCAGCAACCAGATCAAAATAACTGGTACGAAAGAAGGCATTGAGAAAGCACGACATGAAATCTTGCTGATCTCTGCTGAACAGGTATGCACAAAGGACATTACTGATTGGAGATTTTTGACCCAGGAACTGAGTTAGCCAGTACTGAAATGGCGAATTAGAGATACATCCTGACCAAAGCACTTTGTAACTTTAATATAATTTCCTCCAACGCATGCGATGCAGATTTAACAACATGGCTCTGTATTCTTAATTACAACACATCAAACACTGTTCAACAGAAATCTGGTCATGATCTTTCTGACATGTGATGTGTGACATCTTGCACTTGCCTCTTAATTTTGCAGTAATTTTGTCTACCTATAAATATTAACCTGGGTTTTTTATTTTTACATTTGTTTTAGTTTTTCTGTTGCTATTTTCTCTCCTTCCCACATCCCCAGATTGATCCGTTGAATTTCATTGTAAAAAGCTGTGCCTTTGAGCTTGGTGATCCTGCTTTCAATGCAAAAAATTCAGTTTGAAATTAAAGTAGACTCTTATTGCACACAGGACAAGCGTGCAGTCGAGAGGATCAACATTGAGAAAGTCTATCACCCATTCATTGCTGGACCCTTCAACAAGACCTCTGGGGAGATGATGCAGGAGACGGGAACTCGAATCAATATCCCACCACCAAGTGTCATGAAGAATGAGATTGTTATCACTGGTGAGAAAGAACAGGTTGCACAGGCTGTCTCCCGCATCAAGAGGATCTATGAGGATAAGGTAAGGGATGCAATCAGCTTGGGTGAATCTTTCACAGACTGCCTCTGGCTAACAAAAAGCCAGTCTCTGAGACTGGGTTCATTGCCACGTGAAATATGTTTGTTTTGGGCTTGGGATCTTAGTTGGCATTTGCTTCTGATGCATACACCAGAAAGGATGTGAGTAATTGGTGTAGAAAATGACTTACTGCAAAGCATTAGCAGTACCAATGCACAGCAATGGGATGCAGATACCTGATTCCATGTTCTACACGAACCAGTGCCTGAGCATGGCCAATTCCCAAAAGGGAATGGTGATCATGAAGGAAAATTTATTAATATTCCTTTTTCTTGTTTACCTGTGGGATTCTAATGCCATCTCAATTGAAATTGGGTAACTTACCATAATCCGGTGATGGCACCTAGATCGTCCTAGTCTCTTGTGACATGGTACTGCTGGGTTGTGTTGTAGGACAAGCTTTAAATGAATTACTAGTTTTCATTTTATGCATTTTAGAAAAAGAAAACCACAACAATCGCAGTGGAGGTGAAGAAATCTCAACACAAATATGTTATTGGACCCAAAGGCAACTCTCTGCAGGAGATTTTGGAACGGACTGGAGTCTCAGTCGAAATCCCACCCTCGGATAGCAACTCTGAAACAGTCATCCTTCGCGGTGAACCTGACAAACTGGGCCAGGCTCTGACTGAAGTCTATGCTAAAGTGGGTGAAGCATGCTGTTATCTGATAATTGTAGATGGGTAATACATTTTGCCTGCCATAGTTAACTTCCCAGGACTAATGCCATCCTGTAAGCAGTCTGACTCTTGTTTTTATGAAAGTTGTGTTTCATTGCCCTGTACCTACTTGTATGATGGCATAACCCCATGGGATGTAACAATAACACGTCTTTTAAAACAATCTGGATTGGATGGTTGTCTTTCATTTCCCTGCAGTCTCTAGGTTGGGCAAGTGAACACTTGGCAAACTGAGACTAGATACAAATGTTGAAGAAGATGAACGTGTAGCATTGAGCATACCTACTTATTTCCATCAATACAATTTGTTGGCCTAAACAATATAAAAATAATGAACACTCCACTTAATGGGGTAGTTTTGGTAATTTGAAGCTGCTTTTTTTTTTCTTTCCCCAACAATTTTCTTGCGTACCATTTCTTGAAGCTGCCTTACCCAGCACACTTTAAAAAAAAATATACATATGTATGTATTTTTTAAAAAATACTTTCAGAATGAGCTTTTAGTCACTGCCTCCTTGCCCCAGCATCCAGAATTTTAATAACTAATGCTCGCTGTACTTTGAATAACTCCTCTTAAGAACTAAGTTGAGCTCATTAATAGCATTTTGAACACTGAATACAGCAACCCCCTCCATAGTTTGAAATCCCAAAACAGCACTTGCATCTCAATGCTAAGCTGCCCTTTTCTTCTCGAGGGAGTTGGTCTTGTGGAATGGTGTGATTTGGGGATGCAATAAGATCGTTTACAAAGGCAAAGAAATTTGATTCCTTTTTTTTTGTCTCCAATGCTTGGGAGATGGTGATTTGGCCAGGGACATAGTGTATATTTTCTTAGATTGAGAACTTGAGGTACTTCCATTCCTTCTGTAACAGACTCTGCTTCTGTCCACGACTATTTCTCGTATAAGGCTGATGCTCTTATTTACAGGCTTAATTTATCCTTCGCTTTTGTTGCCTATGTTTTTTCACATAATATCTGTCACCCAACAGACTTTGGATTTGGTATCTGTTGCAGCTTTACTTTCTACAATAGCTCTACATATTCCTATTCTACTAAAGTTATGAACTCTTTCAATAGATCAGAAATAAAAACTGAATGTATAGCAAGTGGATCAGTATCTGAAACAAATGGAGAAAAAGGCCAGGGATAACTTATCTACCCTGACGTGGGGTAGCCTACATGCCAACATCAAGAAGACAACATTTGTATACATACACACATATCACGTCATTCCCCAGGAGGGGCAAAATGCAGCAGGAAATTCCTCTCCCACTCCCAAAGGTGCTCATGGAAGATCCAGCAGGGTCTAGTAACTGACTATCAGTACTGACCCATTTACAACTTCTAACTCTGCTCCCTTGCAATGGTCTATAGTAGATCCACACTAATCATACATAAATGTAATTATACTTGAGGACAATGAAAATGAAATGAAAATCGCTTATTGTCACGAGTAGGCTTCAATGAAGTTACTGTAAAAAGCCCCTAGTCGCCACATTCCGGCACCTGTCCAGGGAGGCTGGTACGGTTCCTCTGTTACAGAGTTTGTTCTGTTCAACACCCAACCATTTAATCTTCTACTGGTGCCTTCTAAGGCCCTCCCCTCTCTGTTTCACTCAGATAACATATCCATCCACCCAACCCAGTTAATTTCCGTCACCAGTTAAGAAACCGTCATCATATCTTAGTGTACTCAAATGTGCCATGTTTAGATGTGCGATGGTCTTCTATACTCCTCTAGACTTGAAGAGAAGAGTGATGGGTTCATATTTCCGACAAAATGCAACAAAGTTTTTTGAAGGTTTACACTCCCATGTAACTGTTTCCTCTTCATTATTGATTATACTGCCACCCCCCCACCTTTCCAGCACCTCTGAGATTTTTTTGTTAAACTGTTGATCGGGTTTCATTTGTGCTTTGTTACAAATTTTATAGATATCCTATGTTTTGTTTGTATAACCGTACACACCCAGTGAGATAGCAGAAAATGGCAGAATGACTAACTATCTGCAACTGTACATTCTTATAGAGAAATAACCAGTATTTTGTTTTCTTCCTCCCTCTTGTTTTCAAGGCAAATAGCTTTACAGTAGCAAGTGTCAACGCTCCAGCCTGGCTCCATCGCTTCATCATTGGGAAGAAAGGGCAGAATCTGAGTCGCATAACACAGCAAATGCCAAAGGTACAAGGAACATTGACGTTCCATTATTTTATAGATTTTGCATGAATCTGGGCGTATTCTACTTATTTCAACTTCACTGTGTCTGGGAGGTTTAAACTGCCGTAGCTGCTCCCTCTCCCCACTCATTGTCCTGTCCCTGTCCTTTTTTCGTGCAGTCCACTGAGGGTGAGGACAGTTATTGTCATGTTCTCATCCCTCCTCTGCTCTAGTGTTCAGGGTATTATTCTCTTCCTCAAGTTGTGTTCCAGTGCAGAGAAGGTTATTGCTTTGCTCCGGTCTCCTGAGTGTGGCAGGTGGTACTTTTTTTAAAATAAACATTTTATTGGGGCATTTATGGTTTTATAACAACAGAAATGTACATGAAAGTATAAACATTAGTGCAAAAGCCGTCCTCCTCCCTTACAGGTCCCATCTTTACTAACCCCCTCGCTACCACACCGACCCCCCCCCCCCCCCCCACCCTTATTAATCATTGCTATATTCGCTGCCCAATAATAATGACTAAAGTTCGGCAGCTCCGCTTCAGCATCCCCTTTTTTACTCACGGGGTCTTAACCGCCCATACAAAGCCAGAGATCACCTTATTGACCCGTTCAAAGAAGGACCGCGGAATAAAGATGGGGAGACACTGAAACACAAGCAGGAATCTCTCTGAGGAGACTGTCATTTTCTGCACCCTCCCAGCTAGTGACGACGGGAGTGCGTCCCATCTTTGGAAATCGTCCTTCATTTGGTCTACTAAAAGGGCCAAATTTAACTTGTGTAGCCGTTCCATTCCCGCGCCACCTGAATGCCCAAGTACTGAAAGCTTTCCCCCTACCACCCTAAAATGGCAGCTCCCCCAATCGCCTCTCCTGCCCACTTGCCTGGATCGCAAACATCTGATATTTCCCCATATTCGGTTTATAACCCGAAAACCGGCCAAATTCCCCCAGAATCCTCATGATTTCTTCCATCCCTTCTAATGGGTCCAAAACATATAGGAGCAGGTTGTCTGCGTATAGCGAGAGAGGGGGCATCCCTGACTCGTCTCCCGGTGCAGCCCGAAATAGTCCGATGTTGACCTGTTCGTCTGGACGCTCGCAACAGGAGCCTGATACAGCAGCCTGACCTCAATGAAGCCCCGCCCAAATCCAAACCGCCCCAGTACCTCCCATAGATATTCCCATTCCACCCGATCAAATGCCTGCTCAGCGTCCTGCTCTGTGTCCATTGTTCTCCCTGTGTCTCCGGATGCTCCGGTTTCCTCCCACAGTCCAAAGATGTGCAGGTTAGGTGGATTGGCCATAATAAATTGCCCTTGGTATCCAAGGATGGGGTTACTGGGTTATGGGGATAGGGTGGGGATGTGGGCTTAAGTAGGGTGCTCTTTCCAAGAGCTGATGCAAACTCAATGGGCCGAATGGCCTCCTGCACTGTAAATTCTATGATTCTTTAGTCTACTCTGATCAGTTACTCTTCAGGTGTATCTCCTGAAACATTATCACGTCCGCCTTCAGTCCCCTTAAATGCGCGAACACGTGTGCTCTCTTAACCGGCTCATTTAGCCCTCTTGCGTTCCAGGTGATCAGCCTGGTTGGGGGGAGAGGGTTATTTCTTCCCCCCCCCCCCCCCCCCCGCTCCCGGCCGGTCAGCCATCACCTTTCTTGGGCCAGTCTCCAGCCCACGCCCCACTCATCTGCCGGCCCGCCCCCAGGCAGCCTCTACCACGACCTCCCTTCTGTCCCACAGTAAAAGTGTCTCCCCCCTCCAGTAACAGCACAATGTAAACCAACCCCTTCAGCAAGCCTAACATCTGCTCACCCCCCCCGCTGCGCTTCCGTATTCTCGCCCGCCCAGCTAGCATGGTGATCCCCCACCCATGGCGCCAGATGTTCTCCCACCTATTGTTTCTTCCCCCCAGCTTAGACACACATATGAAAAAGAAAAACAATCCCAACACAATTGCCCAAACAAAACGTGAAAAACAAAGAAAAGATCCAACATCTAACATTCACACCTCCATTCCCCCATTTACCCATCAGTGCAAATGTAAACTTTAACTCGCACAGCTCTACAAGAAGCCCCAGATCAATACAGAAGGCATTACAAATAATGTCCGAAAAAAAATAAACTTTAAAAAAATATGAGCGCTACAGCAAAGTTCAAAGACCTCAGTCTGCCATCAACCATTTCCTTCTGGTGAAGTCCATCGTTTGCTCGGGCGACTCAAAATAAAAATGTTGCTCCTCATACGTGACCCAAAGACGGGCTGGATACAGCAGTGCAAACTTAAACTTTTTCTTGAAAAGGGTTGACTTTATCTGGTTGAACCCCGCTCTTCTCCTGGCCACCTCCGCACTCAGATCCTGATAGATCTATCCTATTGTTATGGGAGAGGTGTTTTCAGAACCCCAAAATGTATCATGGAGTTCAACCAACCCCCACCGTTGTTGCTTTTGAAGCACACGGCTTGTTCCCCGGGTGTAGTATTACAATTATGGACACGTGCTTTTTAAAACAAAACAATGTTTATTCCATGAACTCAAATTAACCTTTTAAATAAACATTGGATCTCTTAACACCCCTTACTTCAAAGATAACCCCAAAAATAGTACACTACCCAATCCTGCAAACTGTTCCTTTACACATCCAAAAGACTTCTGCTTCAGAAAAACAGTAACACACCAGGTCACAGTTAATTTATATTTTCTGTTGAATGGCAGAGATATATCAGCTTGGTTGACTTCAGCTCCAGCACCTTTCTTTTTCTTCATGCGGCTCACAGCCACAAAAACACAGTCACACCCAAGCTGCTGTCTCAAACCCAAACTAAAAAAACTCAGAACTAACCTCAAAATGGCCGAACTGAGCTCTGCACCACCCACTCTCTGACATCACTATTTTCTTAAAGGTACATTGCTTAAACATCCATTTCTTAAAGGTACTCTCACATGACACTATCAGGATACTATTCTCTCATTTATAGCTCCATGTCTGCCTGGCCCACTGTAAAATACGCTCCTTGGGAGGAACTTTATAACAAGTTCTCTGGGATTTTGGAGTCGCTGTTTAAATAATTTTGTACATAATTTATGTTCTTGGTGCAGGTATACATTGAATTCACTGATGGCGAAGATAAGATATGTTTGGAAGGCCCAACCAAGGAGGTGAAACAAGTTCAAGAGCAAATTGAAATTGTCGTGCAGGATTTGGTAAGTTTTGGACCGAAACGATCACCATACACTTGAAACTGTGAAATTTACTCTATCTTTGCACAGGAGTTCAGTATATGTTGGTAACTGTGTTTTAATTATTGTTATTTTGATTTTTAGGCGGTTTATAAAATGAACCTCGTTTGAGAGGGTGTTGTGTATTGAGTAGTGTAAAAGATGAACAGGAGAGAGGCGCAAGATGTTGCAGATTATCTCAGTCTAAGTTAGCAGGAAGGTTTTACCGCATGTTGTCATACCTGCACTTGGGGAACTCTATCTAACCTGGTTGAAGAACAACAGCCTTCTGAGACCAACAGACATCGAGTGAAATTAATTTAAGCTCCCAGATTCAACTCACTCCTCAGACACATCTATAACAGAGAACAATACAGAAGTGCTTCAAAGCATTGAGTTGGAATTTTGTCTGAGGGGTGTGAAGAATAGTAGGAGCGGTAAATGTGAAAACACCGAATAGGACAGGGGGACTGCTCTGAAGTTGGTGCTTGGAAGGTTGAACATGTTACAGATGCACAGCCGTCCCATCAAGATCTGATTGGGGAAAAATAGATCGGTGAACGTTTTTAGGTTAAAGGTTTTTGTGGGGGGACACTGTTTTGTTAAAGGTGGATAAGCAAACTCACTTTGTCCCGTCAAAGCTGTCAACCTGCAGTATATTTCTAATATTCTGTTTTTGTTTGTTTTCTGTCATTTATGTTTTGGTGGAATTTATTTTGAGTTGCATACAACAAATGTGCTTTCAGGGTTGGGGAAAGTTCAGGCCAAACAAATTGGATTTTAATGAAGGGTAAATCCTGTGTGGGCTTTGAAACTGATGTGATGAAGCACAGGGTGGATTTTGTGAATGGCTGTCGAGGAGAGTAGATGGCCTACAAGTTGCATTAAGATATAATTGCCTTGTGTTAATATTTTAATTACAGGTGAATCGCATGGACTACACTGAATTAACAGTTGATCCCAAGTTTCACCGTCACCTTATTGGGAAGAATGGAACAAACAGTAAGTGAATACCAAGATGGACAGTCCTTGTTGGAATCGTTTATGCACTTGAAAGTGATCGATGTCCTCTCAATCCCAGGAGATCGGTCACTGACGTGTAGTAATAGTTTTAGTAGCCCATCACTTTACCATGTGTTTACTGTGTTTTAGATTAGAGCTCATCTTTAATATCCCTCTAATCTATGCTTTTGAAGGGGTGTCAGGCAAAGAAACCTAAAGAAGCTGGTGTTGTGTAACTGATGTTCAGGAATGTGTAAAAGTGACTTCCGGTGGCGGCAATGCGGAGCTAAGCCGCACGTTCGGCAGCTCCCGCAGATAACGGACTTTGGGGCTCTTTTCAGGGCCCCCAACGGAACTTCGTCGACGAATCCCGACGTGGGAAGGGGACTGGAGTCGATCCCTACGGTCCGATGGTCCGGACCAGGAGTGGGGTAAGAAGAAAAACGGTGGAAGCACCCCTGGAAAAGCAGGGGAAGAAAAACAAAATGGCGGCCGGAGGAGCTGAGGCAGTGGACGCAGGAGCAGCAGGAGACTCTACTGCGCTGCTTCCAGGAGCTTAAGGTGGAGCTGCTGGAGTCGCTGAAGGCTACCACCAGAGAGCTGATGGAGACTCAGACAGCCCAGGGGGCCGCGATCCGGGAGCTGCAGAAGCAGGCCTCCGAAAGGGAGGATGAGGCCGTGGCCGTCGCAGGGAAGGTGGAGATGCACGAGGCGCTCCATAAAAGGTGGCAGGAGCGGTTCGAGGAGCTGGACAACCGGTCGAGGTGGAAGAATTTGCGGATCCTGGGCCTCACGGAGGGGCTGGAGGGGTCGGACCTGGCGGCCTATGTGGTCGTTATGCTGAACTCGCTGATGGGAGCTGGGTCCTTCCAGGGGCCCCTGGAGTTGGAGGGTGCCCACATAATTCTGGCTAGGAGGCCCAAGCAGAACGAGCCGCCGCGGGCGGTGTTGGTGCGGTTTCACCGGTTCATGGATCGTGAGTACGTACTCCGGTGGGCCAAGAAGGAGCGGAGCAGCAAGTGGGAGAACACGGAGGTGCGGATCTTCCAGGACTGTAGTGCGGAGGTGGCGAAGCGGAGGGCCTGGTTTAACCGGACAAAGACGGTGCTCCACAGACGGAGCGTGAAGTTTGGCATGTTGCAGCCGGCGCGTCTGTGGGTCACCGACAAGGACCGGCACCATTATTTTGAGTCCCCGGAGGAGGCATGGGCTAATCGGCAGGGGAGGGGGGCAGGGAGCCCTCTGATCCGGCTGATAACCTGGAATGTGAGGGGGCTGAATGGGCCGGTCAAACGGGCCCGGGTGTTTGCGCACTTGAAGGGGCTGAAGGCGGATGTGGTCATGCTCCAGGAGACACACCTGAAAGTGGCGGACCAGGTTCGGCTGTGGAAGGGATGGGTGGGCCAAGTATTTCGCTCAGGGCTGGATGAGAAGAGTCGGGGGGGTGGTGATCCTGGTGGGGAAGAAGGTGACGTTTGAGGCGTTAAATGTGGTGGCTGACAGTGGCGGGAGGTATGTGATGGTGAGTGGTAAGCTGCAGGGGGAGCGGGTGGTGTTGGTGAATGTTTACGCCCCAAATTGGGACGATGCGGGGTTTATGCGGCGTATGTTGGGCCGTATTCCGGACCTGGAGGTGGGGGGACCTCAACACGGTGCTGGATCCCCCATTGGATCGATCCAAATCCTGGACGGGTAGGAGGCCGGCGGCAGCTAAGGTGTTGAGGGGATTTATGGACCAGATTGGGGGGGTGGATCCCTGGAGGTTTGCGAGGCCAAGGGCCAGGGAGTACTCGTTTTCCTCCCACGTGCATAAGGTTATTTGAGGATTGATTTTTTTTTTTTGTGTCCTGAGCAGGGGGCTGGTTTCGAGGGTGGAGGATGTTGAATACTCTGCCATTGCCATTTCAGATCATGCCCTGCACTGGGTGGACCTCGGGCTGGGGGAGGAGAGGGACCAACGTCCGCTCTGGCGCTTGGAGGTGGGGCTGCTGGCAGATGAGGAGGTGGCCGAGAGGGTTCGGGGGTGTATTGAGAGGTACCTTGAGGCCAACGACAATGGGGAGGTCCGAGTGGGGACGGTCTGGGAGGCATTGAAGGCGGTGACTAGAGGGGAGTTGATTTCCATCTGAACCCACAGTGAGAGGGGGGAGCAGAGGGAGAGACTGATAGGGGAGATGGTGAGGGTGGATAGGAGATATGCGGAGGCTCCGGAGGAGGGATTGCTGGGGGAGAGGCGTAGCCTTCAGGCCAGGTTCGACCTATTGACTACCAGAAAGGCGGAAGCTCAGTGGAGGAAAGCACAGGGGGCGGTGTATGAATATGGGGAGAAGGCGAGCAGGATGCTGGCACACCAGCTACGAAAGAGGGACGTGGCCAGGGAGATTGAGGGAGTGACGGATAGAGCTGGGAAGGTGGTGTGGAGGGGGGTAGATGTTAATGGGGTCTTCAGGGACTTCTATGCGGACCTGTACCGGTCTGAACCACCGGTGGAGGGGGGTGGAATGGGGCGCTTCTTGGACAAGCTGCGATTTCCGAGGGTGGAGGAGGGGCAGGTGGAGGGACTGGGGGCGCCGATTGAGCTGGAGGAGTTGGTTAAAGGGATAGGGAGCATGCAGTCGGGGAAGGCGCCGAGGCCGGATGGGTTTCCGGCGGAATTTTATAAAAGGTATGCGGACCTGTTGGGCCCCCTGTTGGTCTGGACCTTTAACGAGGCAAGGGGGGGGGCTTTCCCCCCAACTATGTCACGGGCGCTGATTTCCTTGATCCTGAAGCGGGACAAGGACCCTCTGCAGTGTGGGTCATATAGGCCGATCTTGCTGCTACATGTAGACGCCAAGCTGCTGGCAAAGATCCTAGCCACAAGAATAGAGGACTGTGTGCCGAGGGTCATTCATGAGGACCAGACTGGGTTTGTGAAGGGAAGGCAGTTGAATACAAATGTACGACGGTTCCTCAACGTTATTATGATGCCGGCTGTGGAAGGGGAGGCGGAGATAGTGGTGGCATTAGATGCGGAGAAGGCCTTTGATAGGGTTGAGTGGGGGTATCTGTGGGAGGTGTTGGAGAGGTTTGGGTTTGGGGAGGGGTTTGTCCGTTGGGTGAGGTTGCTCTATGAGGCCCCGATGGCAAGTGTAGCCACGAATAGGAGGAGGTCGGAGTACTTTCGGCTGTACCGGGGGACGAGACAGGGGTGTCCCCTGTCCCCCTTGCTCTTTGCGTTGGCAATTGAGCCCCTGGCCATGGCGTTGAGAGAGTCAGGGAACTGGAGGGGCCTGGTGCGGGGTGGGGAGGAGCATCGAGTGTCGCTTTATGCGGACGACCTGTTGCTGTATGTGGCGGACCCGGTTGGGGGGGGGGGGGGGGGGGGGGGGGATGCCAGAGGTGATGACGATTCTTAGTGAATTCGGGGGCTTCTCTGGGTATAAGCTGAACCTGGGCAAGAGCGAGTTGTTCATGGTCCACCCGGGGGATCAGGAGGAGGGGATTGGTAGGCTCCCACTGAAGCAGGCAGGGAAGAGCTTCAGGTACCTAGGAGTCCTGGGAGCTGGGAGGCCCTGCACAAGCTCAACCATACAAGGTTGGTGGAGCAGATGGAGGAGGAGTTCAAAAGGTGGGATATGTTACCGCCGTCACTGGTTCGGTGGGAGGAAGAACTGTGTACATGGGTTTGTGGGATGTGGCGGGTGTTATCTCTTTCCCTTTTGTTGTTTGGGGTTTTTTTTCTCTTTTGTTTGCAGTAGCTTTTGTAGTTGGGTGGATGTTCTTGGTTTTTTACCACTGTTGTTTTGTTAATATTGTTTTGTTGTTTATATTTTGTGAAAATCTTAATAAAAATTATTTTTAAAAAAAAAGGAATGTGTAAAAGTAGACAACCCAATTGAATCGTTGTGTGATTTGATGCCATGAGCTATGTAAGTTGTGTCGACCCCGATGGGCTAGTGCATGGTCATTTCCAACCTCTCTTAACCTGCAGTTACAACACAATTGAAATTAGCAAAGAATTCTTAGAAAAACAGCCGAGGCCTTTGGCTGCCCAATAACTGCAGTCACTAGATTTGTAAATGTAAACACAATTAATTATTAATAACAATAATTATTAATATGCACCAAATGCAACCAGTTAACTATTCTAGTTGATGTGGTGTATATGAATTTCAGTAAAGCGTTTGATAAGGTTCCCCACGGTCGTCTATTGCAGAAAATACGGAGGCTGGGGATTGAGGGTGATTTAGAGATGTGGATCAGAAATTGGCTAGTTGAAGGAAGACAGAGGGTGGTGGTTGATGGCAAATGTTCAGAATGGAGTTCAGTTACGAGTGGCGTACCACAAGGATCTGTTCTGGGGCCGTTGCTGTTTGTCATTTTTATAAATGACCTAGAGGAGGGCACAGAAGGTTGGGTGAGTAAATTTGCAGACGACACTAAAGTCGGTGGAGTTGTAGACAGTGTGGAAGGATGTTGCAGGTTACAGAGGGACATAGATAAGCTGCAGAGCTGGGCTGAGAGGTGGCAAATGGAGTTTAATGTAGAGAAGTGTGAGGTGATTCACTTTGGAAAGAATAACAGGAATACGGAATATTTGGCTAATGGTAAAATTCTTAGCAGTGTGGATGAGCAGAGGGATCTCGGTGTCCATGTACATAGATCCCTGAAAGTTGCCACCCAGGTTGATAGGGTTGTGAAGAAGGCCTATGGTGTGTTGGCCTTTATTGGTAGAGGGATTGAGTTCCGGAGCCATGAGGTCATGTTGCAGCTGTACAAAACTCTGGTACGGCCGCATTTGGAGTATTGCGTACAGTTCTGGTCGCCTCATTATAGGAAGGACGTGGAAGCTTTGGAACGGGTGCAGAGGAGATTTACCAGGATGTTGCCTGGTATGGAGGGAAAATCTTCTGTGGAAAGGCTGATGGACTTGAGGTTGTTTTCGTTAGAGAGAAGAAGGTTAAGAGGTGACTTAATAGAGGCATACAAAATGATCAGAGGGTTAGATAGGGTGGACAGCGAGAGCCTTCTCCCGCGGATGGAGGTGGCTAGCACGAGGGGACATAGCCTTAAATTGAGGGGTAATAGATATAGGACAGACGTCAGAGGTAGGTTTTTTACGCAAAGAGTGGTGAGGCTGTGGAATGCCCTACCTGCAACAGTAGTGAACTCGCCAACATTGAGGGCATTTAAAAGTTTATTGGATAAGCATATGGATGATAATGGCATAGTGTAGGTTAGATGGCCTTTAGTTTTTGACTTCCCATGTCGGTGCAACATCGTGGGCCGAAGGGCCTGTACTGCGCTGTATCGTTCTATGTTCTATAACAGCAAAAATGAAGAAATGGTAAATAAGGGAATCAACAGGAAGGGCCCTTACAGTGAGTAATGTGTACTGATTGCTTCCTGTTCATCTCCATAAAGGAAAGAAAATACAGGCTTGACGTGGCACACTGGATAAATATGAACCTGACATGTGGCAATGGTTTAAGAACTTGCATTTTGAACACAAGAATCTGATTTCAAATCTCAATTGCTCCCCCTCATACAGCTAAAAGCTGTGTCCAATTAAACAGGAGAAAATTTGCACAAAGCTATACATTCTGTATCAGTCTTTATTTGCCATTCATTGTAGCACTAACTTTTAGTCCAAAAGCTTGGGATTTTGATATTGCCTGGGCCAATGTTGTATAATATAATGTCTGACTGACTTTTGTTCTTTTTAAGTAAACCGTATAAAGGATCAGTACAAAGTCTTAGTGCGAATCCCCCCTGATAATGAGAAGAGTAATCTAATCCGGATTGAAGGAGACCCTCAGGGAGTTCAAGATGCCAAAAAGGAGCTGTTAGAACTTGCATGCAGAATGGTGAGCAGAAGACAGTGGAAAGACATTGATGCTATTTTACAGGAGTAATCTGTTTCAATTTCTTGCGACTGCAAATTCTAATCCCAATGTAATGCCCTTTATCTGACAGCAGTGCTGCTGAGCTTTAGATATTCATGCACAGACTTCTGTATGCAATGTGTTTGAGTTGTGGGAAGTCTCCTTCCGTGGCTTGGAATTAGATTTTAAAAATGTGTTCATCAGATGTGGACGTTCCAGTGTTTATCACTCCTCCTTAATTGCCACCTTGTGAAGGTGGTGATGAGCTGTTGTCTTAAGCTGCCCAGTCCATGTGTTAGGAACACTGCTGTCAGGGAGAGAATTACAAGATTTTGACCCAGCAACTTTGAAGGAATGCTGATTGTTGCAAGTCCGGCTGGAGTGCAATTTGGAGGGGAACATGCAGGTGGTGATGTTTGCATGTATCTGCTGTCCTTCTCCTAGGTGGTAGAGGGCTATGGGTTTGAAAGGGTTTGATAATGCTCTTGTGAAATTCCTTGTTTGTGTATTTTGGGGAAAAAATTATTTTATTAGGGTTTTTCTTTTTTATACAAAACAGATGAAAGTGAACCTACACAAACTATACCTCCCCCCCCCCCCCCCCCCCCCCCCCCCCCCCATTTCTGGCTATCTGTCTGGCATGGTGTCTTTGTTGGGGTAACGTAGTGCTGTGGTTCTTCTGTGAATTCCCCCTCCCTCCGGCTTATTGGCTACAAACAGGTCTTAGAACAGATTGATGAATGACTCCCAAGTTTTGTGAAAGCCCTCTTCTGACCCCTGGATGGTGAATTTAATTTTCTCCATTTGGAGAAATTCCGATTGGACAGCCAATCTGCAGCTTTTGTGTGGTGCTGCTGATCGCCAGTGGGCGATTTGAGGAGGCAAAGACGTTGGCACTCCTCCTCATAAAGAGATCTGCCTCCTCAGATGCCCCAAAGACTGCCACTCTTGGGCATGGCACCACCCTCATCCCCACCACCTTGGACATTGCCTCAAAGAAGGCTATTCGGAACCAGGTAAGTATGGGGCATGACCAAAACATGTGGGTGTGATTGGCCAGGCCTCTTGGCACCATTCACATTTGCCCTCCACCTCTGGGAAGAACCTACTCCCTTCGGGTTCTGGTTAAGTGGACTTGGTGTACCACTTCAGCTGCATTAGGCTTGCCCTCGCACAGTGAAGGTGGCGTTGACCCTATGCAGTGCTTCGCTCCAGAGTCCCCACCCTATTTTGAACCATAAGTCCTCCTCCCATTTTTCGCTTGTCGCGTGCCTATCCCAGCAGCCACCTGTACAGGTCCCTGCAGTTTCCCCACCTTACGATGTCCGTGTCTAGTAGGTCCTCTACATTCCCCATGCAAGAGTCTTTTAATTTGCATGTATCTTTTTTTTAAGCAGTACCCAATTCATTTTTTCCAAGGGGCAATTTAGTGTGGCCAATCCATCTAACCTACACATAGAACATACAGTGCAGAAGGAGGCCATTCGGCCCATCGAGGATCACCGACCCACTTAAGCCTTCACTTCCACCCTATCCCAATAACCCCATCTAACCTTTTTGGTCACAATTTAGCAAGGCCAATCCACCTAACCTGCACGTCTTTGGGCTGTGGGAGGAAACTGGAGCACCCAGAGGAAACCCACGCAGACACTGGGAGAACGTGCACACTCCGCACCGACAGACACCCAGCGGGGAATTGAACCTGGGACCCTGGCGCTGTGAAACCACTATGTTATCCACGAGTGCTACCGTGCTGCCACTTTGGGCTATGGCGATGAAACTTGCGCAAACTCCACACAGGCAGTGACCGAGAGCTGGGATCTCTGCGCCGTGAGACAGCAATGCTAACCACTGCGCCAATGTGCATGTACCTTAATTTCTTTCCCCTGGTTAGTTGGAACTTCTCTGTCAGTTCCTATAGTGTTGCCAGTGTAGAATTTCCAAACTGTCAAATGCTTTTCCACCCCTTCCCCGCACATACACACAAACACACGCCATGTTCAATTTTTCTACTGAGTTGAAAAAGGCCTGGAGTGGTTATAGATCGGTGTGGATTTGAACAGAAAGAGAAACCTGGACAGTACTTTCATATTGATCATCTGTACCCTCCTCGCCAGGCAGAGTGAATTTTCCCCACCTCTGCAGGTCCTTTTCCCCTACCAGGCTGGTCAGGTTCCACTTGTGGATCTGTATCCAGTCATGGGCAATTTGGATCCACGGGTAGCAGAATTTGCTTCTGGCCTGTTTAAATAGCAGGCCCTCCAGCTCTGTCCCTCCCCCTTATGGTTCACTGGGAAGATCTCACTTTTTGCTCAGGTTGAGTTTGTAGCCTGAGAAGGTTACAAACTCTTAGCGCCATGATTCCCTCATCCTGCCTTGTGGATCTGCGACGGAGAGGAGCAGGGCATTTGTATAGAACGAGACTCTGTACTCTCTATCTCCTCTCCGAAACCCTTCCAATTCTTTGCCGCTCTGAGCACGATCGCTAGTGGTTGCGGGGGCAGTGGGCATCCCTGTCTTGTGCCTCTGTGCAGCTGGAAGTACTTGGTGCTGGTGGTGCTTGTCCGTAGAATCGGCATGGGAATGCTGTACAAGAGTTTCAGCGAGGTAGTGAATCCCGTTCCAAGACCGAACCGCTCCAGTACCTCTGAGGTACTTCTATTAAACTCTGTTGAAGGCCTTTTCTGTGTCCAGGGAGATGATCACCTGTTGTCCTCTCCCTGGGTGGGGCCATTATCACATTCAGCAGGTGCTTGACGTTCAGTTTTAGCTGTCTACCCTTGACGAAGCATGTCTGGTCTTCAGCACCACCTCTGGTAGGCAGTTTTCGAATCGCCTGGCTAGGATTTTGGTCAGTATTTTCATGTCTATGTTGAGCAGTGAAATAGGTCTGTAGGATCTTTGTCCTTTTTGGTTATCAGCGAGATTGAGGCTTGTGCTAGAGTAGGTGGCAGGTGCCCCTCGCCAGCGAGTCCGTGAACATCCCCTGCAAGTACAAGGCCAGTGTCGTCACATTCTTTTGTAGAAGTCTGCCGGGAATCCATCTGGTTCTGGCGCCTTCCCCACCTGCATGGAGCCTATGTCCTCCATGACGTATTCCCAGATCAATTGGTGCTTTTAGCCCCTGTGTCCTATCCACCCCACAACTGGTATGTCCAGTTCATCCCCATGTTCCCTTCGCGCCGGGGGGGGGGGGGGGGGGGGGGGGGGGGGGGCCTCAGGTATACATCCCCCGGTAAAAGGCCTTTAATGCCTCGTTGACCGTTTCTGACTCCGCTACCAGTTTGCCTCTGCTGTCTCTCATCTGGGCTATTTCCCTCATGGCTGCTTGCGTTCTCATCTGGTGAGCCAGCAGGTGGCTAGCTTTGTCTCTGTGCTTGTACAGGGTCTCCTGTGCGTGCCGGAGTTGCTGCAAAGTCCATTTGTGGCTTCTTCCCTTCCACCAAGGGCACTACGGTCAGGACCTCGCTAGTCTACCTCCAGTATGGAGTCCCCTATAATTTTGTTTTGTGCCCCCAGTTGCCAGGTGTGCTCTGCCCTGTGGGAAACGTGCTGTGGCCCCTTTCCCGCTTGTACCTCCTGCTTGTCCTTTCCTGCTAGCGTGGTTTCCCCCTCCCTGGGGTCGGCTATGTGTCTACTGTTACCTAATTATCTTTTTTCCCCTCCTGCCATCCTCCTCTCCCCCCTCCTGTGCTCTTTCTTCCCACTGTCTCTGCTGCTGTTTTCTCTGTTTGTTTTCCAGGACAAATTTGCCTATGTCTGTGAACGAAGAAGCCCTCGGGTTTAGCTGGGTACAACATCCCAAATTTCTTTTGTACATGGCCGCCTTTGCACTATTCAGCTCCACCTGGCGCTTAGCCAGGTCTGCCCCAATGCCTTCATAAAACCTGACCTGGTGCCCTTCACAGTTGCAGATCCTTGTTTGCCTGGCCCAGCACAGAATTCTTTCCCGGTTCTGGTACCGGTGCATATTGGCAGTTATCACCCTCGGTTGCTCTCCACCCTTGGGTTATGGACGGAGCAACCGGTGGGCTCTATTTCTGGTGTGTTGGGGAAGCTGTCCCTTCCCACCAGTTTTCCCAGCATCTGAGCTACATAGTCCGTGGGGTCGCTGCCTTCAATCCCTTCCAGCAGGCTCACCACCGTGACCGGTTTCCTGGTCCTTTATTTTCCCTTTCTGACCAGCCTCACTATTCCCATCTCCAGGGTGGCGATCCGGTTGCTCTGGTTTGTTGAGACTTTTTCTAGTACCTTGATGGGCCTCCAGTCGCTCCTCTGCCTTGTCCAGGGCCACCAGCATGATTGCCAGGACCTCCGCGACCACCACCATGACCGCAGCTTGGATATCGGTCTTCATCTCTTCCTTATGTTCTCTTAGTTCACCGGCCAAGGACCTTTGACCATCCACCCTCTGGTGAGGGGGAACTCCGTGTGAGGTTTGCAGGTCCTTCTCTCTCTGCTGTGGCCAGCGCGTTGTCTCCTCGTTTGCCTATCGTCTCAGCCACTGTTTCTTCCGTTTCTTGTTTCCTTATGGCCTCTGGAGTTCCTGTTATTCGGCATCTTCTCTTGTATTATTGTTAGCTAGGGTGGAGGGGATACTTTTATTCCTGTTTTAGCGGGCTGCTTTGGGTAAAGAGTCTATTTTTGGGCTTGTAGGAGGAGAGCCACATAATGTGTATCTACTCAGCACATCCCAATCACGGAACTCTTGTCTATGTTAAAAGTACCATATATGTTAAAAGTACCATGTAAATGTAAACTGCCACTGAGTCTAAAAATTTGTTATGGACAGGAGTGGGATTAATTTAATCAGCCCTGATTTCTCCCTCACCGTTATAAACAGGTTTTTTTGATTTCACCCCTTTTAAAAGTGCTGTTGTATTTTCCCCAACCCTTCAGTTTGGAGTGATCAATCGTCCTATTAAATACACAACAAACTTTAGATGAGATAAAATAAAAAAACACACAATAAAAATCGTTTCATACGAGTCCTGAATCGAAGGGCCAATGCTGTATTCTTGAGGTTAGCAGGCTGAAATTGTTGCAGTGATTTCTTTCCAGAATATGGAAGAAGGCACGCAGTGATGAATTAGTCTTCTCGGTATTGATATAGAAGTTCTGATGTTTCCAGTAGTACACCATGTCAATGAGGGCTAAGCACCCTTCCTGGACAGACTCTTTCCATTGCTATCTGTTGGGTGGTAAAATGATACTGCCTGGGTTTTGATCCACTTGGCAACATTGCAGGTTCTAACAATTTGGGAGGTCATATGACATACCTCCTACTTTTTCCAGATGTGGAATCTTTTGATTTGTTGAATCGCCGGGCCGGGCGCGAATCGTGTGTCGCTAGTCCGCTGATTCTCCGGAGAGCGGAGAATTGGTGCCAGCGCGGTTGTTGGCCACTCTTTCCCCCCCCCCCCCCCCCCCCCCCCCCCCCCCCCCCCGCGCGCGCGCGATTCTCCCCCTGGGATGGGCCAAGTGGTCATACGAAAAATCCGAGTCCCGCCGGCGCCGTCCACATGTGGCCTTACCCGGCAGGACCTCTGTGTGGATGTATCCTGGTTTGCGGGGGGGGGGGGGTCGTGACGGCATCAACACTTAGCCTCAGGATCAGAGAATCCTGCCCACCGTCTCTGTTGCTGTGCATTTCTTTGCAATTTCTTTCTCATCTGGGTTAGCCCCTCTTTAAAGGTAATGAGGAGGTCGCTGCTAGTTCCGGACAGTTAGCAATCTAAGTCATGGCTAGTTGGGCATTTCAGGGTAAAAAAAAATAAAATAATTTTGTATAGTAGCCAGGTTGATTTGCTATATGCATTTTCCTTCCTGTCTTCCGGACAGGACACATTGAACATTGGCAACCTTAAGACTTCACCGTTAAACCTAGTCCCCCCCCATCACTCAATAGCTGCATGCACACAAGGGCTTTTTGATGGTGATTGCCTGTCAGCCTGCTGTGAACTGAGTTGAGCATGAGAGCTGCTACTGTGAAATTAGTTTTTTGGTCTCCCCTGGGGGAGAGGGAACCTTTTTTTGTTTTGCACACCATGTTGCCATCCCGTGCTCCCACATCATTGGAAGCTATTTTGTAAAATTGGTTCTGATTTGGCCAGTTCAGATAAAGCAGTGTACGGTTACCTCTGCTATGCTGAAATTCCATTTGGAGGTAGTAGAGTTATCAAGATTAGGAATGGCAACCTTTTTTCTCCCAGTGGGTCACCTGGGACCACCAATTGCATCAATTGTACCACGACTTCAGTGAACTCGAGCTGTGCTCTTGATCTCTGATCTGCCGAGTGCTCCAGTACCAATCTGTTGAGTGAACCCAATGCATTTTGGTATTGAGCGGTCAGTTGAAGACCAATAATGATATCATCGTCTGTCTTTTTTTTTTTATAAATGTTTTTATTCAGTTTTCGTATTTTATATTGAACAAATTACAAATTGTTAGGAGAGAGAAACAAAAAGAAAAACAAACAAAAACAAACACGCAAAAATTAACATACATATTTACAGGTAAGCATCTTCGTAGTAGTAACTGCGCCCCCCCCCCCCCCCCCCCCTCAACATGTTTATTTAGCTTGGTTTTGGGCCTTAGCTAGCCATCGAACCCCCGTAACGAACCTGTAGCCCCCCCCCCCCCCCCCCCCCCCCCCCCCCGCTACCTTCCCCCGACTATTCTTCCTCTTGTACATTGGCCACAAATAGGTCCCGGAACAGTTGCATGAATGGCTCCCACGTTCTGTGGAAGCCGTCGTCCGACCCTCGGATGGCAAATTTGATTTTCTCCATTTGGAGAGATTCGAGAGGTCGGACAGCCAGTCCGCAGCTCTGGGCGGTGCTGCTGACCGCCAGCCAAACAGGATTCTACGGCGGGCGATCAGGGAGGCAAAGGCAAGGGCATCCGCCCTCCTCCCCAGGAATAGATCTGGCTGTTCTGAAACCCCGAAGACCGCCACTATCGGGCATGGCTCCACCCTCACTCCCACCACTTTGGACATTACCTCGAAGAAGGCTGTCCAGTACTCCACGAGTCTGGGGCAAGACCAGAACATGTGGGCGTGGTTGGCCGGGCCTCTTTGGCACCGTTCACATCTGTCTTCCACCTCCGGGAAGAACCTACTCATACGGGTTCTTGTTAAGTGGGCTCTATGTACCACTTTTAGTTGCGTCAGGCTGAGCCTTGCGCACGTGGAGGTGGAGTTGACCCTATGCAGTGCTTCGCTCCAGAGTCCCCACCCGATCTCCATCCCCAGGTCGTCCTCCCATTTCCTCCTTGTTGCGTCCAGTACGGTGTCGTCCCTATCTACCAGTCGGTCATACATGTCACTACAGTTCCCTTTCTCTAGGATACTTGCGTCCAGTAGGTCTTCCAGTAGTGTCTGTCGTGGCGGTTGTGGGTACGTCCTTGTCTCCTTTCGTAGGAAGTTTTTGAGCTGCAGGTACCGTAGCTCGTTCCCCCAGCTAGCTGAAATTTCTCTGTCAGTTCGTCCAGTGTTGCGATCCTGTCGTCCGTGTATAGGTCCCTGACTGTCAGTGTCCCCCCGTCCTGCCTCCACCTTTTGAAGGTGGCGTCGGTCAGTGCTGGTTTGAACCTATGGTTGTTGCAGATGGGAGCCCTGTTCGACATTTTGGTCAGGCCAAGTTGCTGCCGCAGTTGGTTCCAGGATTGGAGGGTGGCTGTCACCACTGGGCTGCTGGAGTGTTTTTTGGGTGGGGATGGGAGTGCTGCCGTGGCGAGGGCCCGGAGGGAGGTTCCCATGCAGGAGGCCTCCTCCGCACGCACCCACTCAGCTTCTGGCTCCTGGATCCATCCCCTTACTCGCTCGGCTGTTGCTGCCCAGTGGTAGAATTGTAGATTCGGGAGGGCTAACCCTCCCCTGGTTTTTGTTTTTTGTAAGACCTTCTTTGGGATCCTAGCATTTTTACCCCCCCATACGAACGCCATGATGAGTTTGTCCAGCGCTTTGAAAAAGTCATCGTCTGTCTTTAATGATTGAAAGCATCTTTATGATTCACAGGAAAATGAACGTTCCAAAGATTTGATCATTGAGCATCGCTTTCATCGTACAATCATTGGCCAGAAGGGAGAGAAGGTCAAGGAGATCCGTGACAAGTTCCCTGAGGTAATCATGCAAGGAGCTATGATTTTATCAACTTGGTTTCCTGTTCTAATTTGGATTCCTGCTGAATTGACTGTGTATCTCACCCCAATTTAGGTCATTATTAATTTCCCAGATCCAAGTCAAAAGAGTGACATTGTGCAGCTGCGTGGCCCCAAAAATGAGGTAGAAAAATGTGCCAAGTTCCTGAGCAAAGTCGTGGCTGAACTGGTAAGTGGCTGCATGGTGCCATACAGTTAGGTAGAGCAAGAAGCGAAAGAATAGTCTATGCCATCCACAAAGCAAGGCCTACACAGTGGATATTGAAAGGTGTATGCCCTGTGCCATTGGGCATTCGTGGAGTGAAGTAAGGGAGCATTGTGCTACAGGGTGAATAAGCCTGGGAGAAAGATTGGAGTGGGCTGCTTTGCATTTTTAAAATAAATCTTGGCATGTGAGAATTGCTGTCAATCTACTGACCATCTCCCAATTGTCCTCAAAAAGGTAGTGTTCAGCCACCCTCTTGAACCGTTGCAGTCCATCTAGTGTAGGTACAGCCCCACAATGCCATTCGGGAGCAAGTTCCAGGATTTTATCCCAGTGACAGTGAAGGAGAAGACTTGACAACTAATCTCCTGATCAGCGCACAATAATATGTAAAGTGCTGGCAATCTATGGATTTGCAGGAAAGGAAAGTGCATGCTCCAGAGCAATTAGTCCTGAGATTGCAACAGCCATTTAACCTTGCAAGAAACTTGCTACAGGGTTAGAACATGGGGTTCTCTAATTCTGTCTGGGGCTCCAGTTGGAATCATAGCCAAAGCAGTGCATTGTGTGTGGGCATTTGACTGGTGTTGATCATCTTCCTCTTTCTCTTAGGTGGAGAATAGCTATTCAATCTCCGTGCCCATTTTTAAACAGTTTCACAAGAATATCATTGGGAAAGGAGGAGCAAACATCAAGAAGGTATGTGTGGCGTCCACAAGAAAGAAACTGGTAAAGAAGTCATTGGAAAAAATCTTTACCTTGATATTCTGGTGATTGATTTTGAAGTAAGGAGGAGCATTCACAGGTGTGGGAGCAGCAATGCACAGAATTTGTTTTCTTTGAATCCTAGCTTTTGATGTCACTCCAGACCAATAAGCCACGGGTAGGCTTAAATAGCAACCTTCATGAAACTGCACAATAGATGCATGGGTATTGTTTGACATTTGCGCCATTTTGCAACATATCTGCTAATGTGAGCTTGAGGGAATTATAGACTACATCTGGAAGTTTATAAACTGGCCATCTAGTGTCATTAAAGTTGATACCCCTATCTGCTATTGGGGATTATTTAGGTACAGGTGCAAAGAAATAATTCGAGAAAACAGCAGAGGGCTTTTTAATTGCCCAATCACCCAGCCTTCATTCATGCTTGTAACCTTTTTGAAGTGACTGCACATACACGCAACATCATACTGCATTGATTCACTTTATTGGAGCTATCAAATAGTCTTTGGATAAGAGGTTGCAAAATTATTAAGTTTCGAAACCACATCTCCCAAATCTGTGGAATTCACTACCCCAGAATGCGGTGGATGCTGGGACAGAGTAAATTTAAGCAGGAGTTAGACAGATGTTTAATTAGGAATGGGTTGAAGGGTTCTGGAGAATGGTCAGGATGGTGAAGTTCAAGCCAGGATGAGATCAGCCATGATCGATTGGCGGAGCAGACTGGACGGGTTGCCTGGCCTAATTCTGCCCTATATCCTATGAAATGGGCTTTTTCTTTTTTTCTTCGTACATATGATGTGGCATGGTTGGCTGGGCCAATATTTATTGCCCATCCCTGAGGGCATTTAAAAGTCGACCACATTGCTGTGGATCTGGAGTCACTTGTAGCCCAGGCAGAGTTCCTTCCCTAGACATTAGTGAACCAAATGGATTTTGTTTGACAAGTGACTATGCTTGCATGGTCATCATTGGATTTTTAATTCCAGATTTCTTTTTTTTTAATTCAAATTTCACCATATGCGGTGGTGGGTTTCTAACCCGGTAGGATTGTCTTTTGTTTGGTTCGGGTTCTTATTAAGTTGTACTGTTGCTAGATCAGGTGGATGGTGGATCTATTTGGGCACGATGAGAAGAGTCCAAGGTATCTACACTGGACAGTTCGATCAATATAACAAAATAGTGAAAATTAATTGAGAGAGACGACATTTGATAAATACTTGTAGCAGAAAAGCATTCTGCTGTTAACCTGAAACCAGAACCTCTGTGCAATGTCATTCCTTCACTTTGGAACGAAAAATCCTTTCAATCAGTGGATGGGATCTCTGTAGCTTGCATATTTTTTGGTTTAATTTCCTTGGAAATCCTAAGGGCAAGTTCAGAGGCAATTATAACTTTGGATTTATTAGCTTGTAGGAGAATTTTTAGATGAGATTTTTAGATCACACTTCATTACTGTATAATTCCACTTCATAAATTAGACCAAAGCTTTCCAAAGATGAGAAGGCACTGTTACATTTCCAATTCTGCATATAGCAATAGATAATTGCCAGACAAATGATGCATATTGCCAACAATTCGAGCTATTTTTTAGTTGCCATTCAATGTGTAACACCACCTACAAAATGGTACCATGAATATTCATTAGACATAGAATATTCTATTTAGGGTGAAATTCACAAGCCTGCCCAGTTCTACATCTTGATAGATTTAAAAATTGAGCAGATTTTGTTGAGGACATGCACGCCTCCTGTCTGCCCACTCATCTTGTATTAGCTCTGTGTTGACTGAGACCCTTGCTCCAGTCAATTGCTAGAAACTACTAATTTTGAATCAAATTGCTTCTTTATTGAACACAATATAAAGTCCAAATTCTTATCACTACTCTGCAAAGTTCAATCATACACTGCATCAAAATTACAATGATTCAACCTTCCTTTTCTACCACTAGAAGTTCACAAGCATAGGTTAAACTGTTAATACTTACCTAACTTCTCGTGAAGAACATCACTACCCAGTCGCAGTTGGCCAGGCACAAGTGGAGATCAGCCTTCGTCTTCAAGCTGGAGGCTTGTTCCTTCTGCGATGTTGTTCCTCAAGGTTTTGCTGATGAAATCTGTCTCTTTCTTGTACAGATCTTGCTGACATTGATCTCATGCTTCTAGTCATTTGCTCAAAGGACAGCACTAATCAATCCATGTATTTTCTGGTCACGAATGTTCAAAGAGACGTGACTCACTCAGAGGTTGTATTTCTTCTAAGGAGCATGACAGACTGTCTGTCCAAGGCATAGTAACAGCCGTTGTCCCATCAGCTCCTATGCTGACTGCATATCCTGGGCGGGATTCTCTGACCCCGGGGCCAGGTCGGAGAATCGCCAGGCCGGGCGCGTTTCATGCAATGCCGGTCCACCGATTCTCCGGTGACCAGAGAGTGGCCCCCTGGCGATTCTCCACGCGGGATGGGCCGAGTGGCTGCCAAGAGAGCCTAAGTCCTGCCGGCGCCGTTCACATGTGGTCTTACCCAGCGGGACCTCGGCGTCCATTCTGTGGGGGAGGCGGTCTGGTGGGATGTGGGGGGGGGGGGGCGTCCACCGTGGCCTGGCCCGCGATCGGGGCCTACCGATCGACGGGCCGGCTTCTCCTGCTGGGGGCTTCGTTTACTCCGCGCCGGCCCCTGTAGCTCCGTCATTTTGCGTCAGGGCCGGCATGGAGAAGGAAGCCAGTGAATTTGCAGCAAGTTTGTGCTGGTCACGGTGCGCATGCGTGAATTTATGCGCAGACCCGCGGTGCCCATTTGACGCCTGTATCAGCAGCTGGAGCTGCATGAGTCGCTCCAGTGCCATGCTTGCCCCCTGTAGGGGGCCTGTTGACGCCGTCGTAAAACGTGACAGCGTTTACGACGGAGTCAACACTTAGCTTCAGGATCAGAGAATCCTGCCCACTATTCTCCACTGCAGGCCCCACTGTTTATGCTGCTTATCCTATTAGAGTTAGCCTTTTTAACCATCAGGATTTGCTGGTATCTTCACTTTGGTGCCTTTATGAATCCCCATCAGGCTGTAGTGTCTTTTTTAATGTGGCCATAGTTTCCAGTAGGCTTAGGGCCAGGGCTGCAAGTCCCAAGATAATCGACTAGCTCATCCTACTATTCAAATTTCTCCATGGCCTCACTCCACCTTCCTGAGATATCTGCATTCCTGCAATTTGGTGTCTTGTGCATCCCTAATTTTGCTCCTCTACTGGTGACTATACCTTCAGGCCCCGAGTTTTGAATTCCCTTCGTAAACTTCTTTACCTCTTCATCTTTCCTCCTCTTAAGACACACTCCATAAAACTCTGTCTTTGAGGTTTTGGTCTCCTGTCCCAATATCACCGAGCATGACTTGCTGTCAAATTGTGATTGATGATGCCACATTGTGACATCATGGTGGATTAATGCTTTTGCTCATTTAATCTTTACATCTAAATATCTATTAATCAGATCTCCCAAGATGTTCCTCGGTGTGCTGTTATTACACTAGGTTTGTAATCAATGAAGTGCAATGGCAAAAGAATTGCACAAAGTGAACGTTTAATATCCACAAAACTGTTAAACATGGGCAGCACGTGGCACAGTGGTTAGCACTGCTGCCTCACGGTGCCGAGGTCCCAGGTTCAATCCTGGCTCTGGGTCACTGTCCATGTGGAGTTTGCACATTCTTCCTGTTTGCGTGGGTTTTGCCCCCACAACCCAAAGATGTGCAGGGTAGGTGGATTGGCCATGCTAAATTGCCCCTTAATTGGAAAAAATGAATTGGTTACTCTAAATTTAAAAAAAATAATAAATTAGAAACCGTTAAAAGCTAATGTTGCTGGAGATAATCTCCTCTCTTGTATCTAGGGCATGAAGGGTGCAATTTAATATTCTTTGTTTCTTGACTGCCTTTCCTCTTCTAGTGATTTTTCCTCTTCTATTGATTTTTTTTTCCTGCTTCAAATCAATAATGTTAAAAAAAGGCTAGAAACTCTTCCTTGACTTGAGATTCATGTTGGATAATTTGATAAAGAGGGTTAAATCTGCCTGCTCTATAGGATTCCGTGCCAAACTATACAGTTCTTCTATCCACTGACCCAGAAGGATGGGCAATTCTTGCATTCATTCCAGCCTATGTGTTGTTGAGAAATGCAGATATTTTTTGTACTATAAGGAGTGAGGGTTTGTGGCTCAACCTATTTCTGACTTGGGGAAAAATGTGGTCAAAGGCCTGTTGATTTCACAATTTCAGCATTCTCCTGAAATCTGAACACAAATGGAGAAGACTCGGTTTCAAATTAGAAACCTAGCTATAAGTAATTTTGGCCTTCCTTTAAATTTACATGGATTTCATCTATTGGCCAATGAGTCATCAGCTAGGCACTTACTATTTGGATGTTCTAATTCAACCCTTTCCTGAGAAGCATCACCAACACTGTTGTGTCTAGTGGGAAATGTTTATTATGTTCCCATGACAACAGCTCTGTCTTGGCTTCCACAAATCAGCGGGCAAGACTAGAAAGACTTCTTTGGAACTTCAAGAGATTTGTTGATTGTTTTTCGATTCTTTCCAGATCCGTGAGGAAACTAATACAAAGATTGATTTGCCAGCAGAAAACAGCAATTCTGAGATGATCATTATTACAGGAAAGAAATCCAACTGTGAAGTGGCTCGCAGTAGGATCCTGGCCATCCAGAAGGAGTTGGTATGAACTGCATTCAGTTTTTTTTTCCCCACAAGAGATTCATACTGTTTATGTCTGTAAAAAAGATTCTAGTCGTAGTCTCTCCCACTTCTCACTAGTACTCTGTATGGCCAGGCGCTTAAATCGTATAAACCCCTGAATAGAAATTCCAAGATGAGTCCAGAACAACATACCTGCTGCTTGTAATCTTCAGACATCCTGGATCGTCCTCTTCATTCCCAACATTTTGAGAGCAAGATTTAACTTTGTGCAAGAGAACTGATTATTAGTTGATTTGAAGCAAAGGGTTAGTATGCATTCACCATGTGATTTTGGAAAGATTGCATTAACTTACCTGGGTATTTGGTGGGCAAGAGGTGACTTGAGACGAGGCTTTGGGCAGACTTGCACTGTTTCCCAATGGAGGAAAATAAGTGACAGCAAACTACGTGGAAGCTGTTCCGTTGCCTTATGGTAGGCAATCGTAGAGCAGGATTTGACTGCAGGATGCGGTTGAGAGCCAGAAGACACTGATTTAAGATGTGTATCAAAAGGCAACGTGAAACAAAGTGGTCACAATCTGGAATGCACTGCTTGAGTGTGGTGGAGGCAGATCTGCCTTGATTTCTAAAAGAAATTGGATAAGCACTTGGGGAAAATACGAGGTTATGGGGATAGGGCAGCGATTTGGGACTAGCTAAATTGTGGTTGCAAAGAGTTGGTAGTCACTCACCTGTCAAACTGCCTCTTGTGCTGTAACTATTCTGTGTGAGTAGGCTATTTGGCCCTTCAAGCTTATTCAACCATTAAAGATCCTGATTGATCATCTATGGACACCACCTTCCAACCCTGTCGCCCATATTCCTTAATTTCCTTTGTGCCAAAAGCCTATTGGTCCTCGTCTTGAATGTACTCAGTGACTGAGCAACCACTGTTCTTTGGGTGGAGAATTTTGAAGATTTGACTAAAATCACCTTTCCTCATCTCAATGGCCAAATCATTATTATGAGACTCTGTTTAAATTCCCTAGCCAAGGAAAACATCAACTGCTCCATTAGTCAGGGGAGGCTGGAGTAGCAAATGTGGGGCCAGGTTTAAATCCAGCCAGGATTAATGATGAGCAAGCTCAGAATCCACTCACCAACATTTATTTCCTTCAATTGTTAATGACAGTGAGCATTTGTTTCAAATAGAATTTTTCAGGACTAATAACTTGTGTTTTGTTTTACATTCCAGGCAAACATCACAGAAGTTGAGGTTTGCATTCCTGCCAAACTCCATAATTCTCTGATTGGTGCAAAGGGCCGCTTTGTCCGTTCCATCATGGAGGAGTGCGGAGGGGTGCACATCCACTTCCCTACTGAAGGGTCAGGCAGCGATACAGTCACCATCAGGGGGTCCACTGAGGAGGTTGACAAGGCCAAGAAACAGCTTCTTCACTTGGCTGAGGAAAAGGTATTTTTATGCTGTAAAAACAAAGTGTTGGAAATAATCAGCAGGTCATGCAAACTCATAAAGAGCTGAAAGCATCCGTAAAGAAAGAAACCATGTTAATATTTCAGGTGAAAAACCTTCCATTAGAACATTGTGGAGTTCAGTTTCCAGTAATTTCTGGATTTCTTTTTTTCAGATTTCTGGTATCCACAGTAATTTGCTTTTGCATTTAATGCTATTCAGAATGGGAGTACTACATACCACATTATGCATAGTTCTTTTTAGAACATGCTGGAGTTGCCAGTCTCTGGTGTGATGGAAAGAGAAGTTGTGAAGAAATATGGGTGGAATACTCTGGAACGTTGCTCCTTCCTGCAGGCATAAGCTGCCAGACATCATCCTGTGGGTACCACTCACCAAGGTTGTAGGTTCAAGTGGGGGGTGGGTGCTATAGTGGCTGAGATGTTAAGCAAAAGCCTATTGTCTCTTGGGTGGACATGGAACAATCTCCCTGTACTGTTTGTCCTCTGTATTCTGATCAATATTGTTCTTATTAATTTATGGGACGTGGGTGTTGCTGGCAAGGCCAGCAATTATTGTTCATCCATAATTGCCCTGTGAAGGTGGTAGTGAGCCACCTTGAACTACTGCAGATAGATGGGGATGCTGCAGTCCATGCTTCACTCGCAGTGCTGTTAGGAAGAAGTTCCAGGGTTTTAACCCAACAACCATGAATGAACCACTATTTCCATGTCAGGATGGTGTAAGGCTTGTAGAGGAACTTAAGTGGTGATATTTCCATGCATATGCTACCCTTTACCTTCTGAGTGTGGAGGTCGCAAGTTTGGAAGGTGATGTTGAAGGAACCTTGGTGAATTGCTGAAGTGCACCTTGTAGGTAGTACACACTGCTGCACTGTATTGGCGGTGGAGGGAATGAATTGTTTATTGTGGTGGATAATAAACAAGTTGCCCTAATCGTGCTCCAGTATAATAACGTAAAGTGAATGTTCAGCTCCATTTTTTTTCCCCAAGACATTAAAATCGTAAAGATAATGGATTCAACTGGATGTTCAGATGTGTACTTTTTAAAAAATAAAATGATTGGCAAATTCGCTCACTCCAAAAACGCATGCAGGGTTGTTAAAAAAGGAATATATATATATATAGTTTTTAATCTCCTGAGGAAATTGTGGCAGTTTGCTAACCGTATGCTTTGGCAACTGGAGTGAGATGAGCATGTTTCCAGTTCTGTACAGAAAGTACAGATTCTCATGTGATGTAGCTCTGTACAGTATTTCTGTAAACATAACAACAAACCATCTTTACAAAGGTGCTGACAAACTGCTAGATATTGCAATATGTTTGCAAGGAGGAACACAAAAAGAAAGACTTGCATTTATGTAGCCCTTTTCACAAACACTGGATGTCTCAAAGCACTTTACAGTCAATTAAATACTTGGTGTTTGCTGTTGTAATGCAGGAAACCTTTTTTTAATTCTTTAGTGCAATGTGAGCGGGCATCAACGGGCAGGCCAGCATTTATTGCCCCCTAATTGGCCTTGAGACGGTGATGGTAGGCTACCTATTGAAGTACTGCAGTCCATGTGGTGTAGATACATCCACAGTGCTGTTGAGGCGGAGTTCCATTTGACCTAGCAGCAATGAAGGAATGGTAATCTATTTCCAAGTCTGGATGGTGCTGTTCCCAGGCATCTCTTGCCATTCTAGGTGGTACAGGTCACAGGCTTGTAAGGTTCTGTCAAAGGAACCTTGGTGAGTCCCTGCAGCAAATTTTGTAGATGGTGTGCATTGATGCCAGTGTGCAGTGTCGGTGGTGGAGAGAGAGAGAATATTTGTGGAAGGGATGCCAATCAAGCAGGTTGCTTTGTCCTGGATGATGTCTAGCTTAAGTGTTGGGAGTTGTATACATCCAGGCAAGTGGTGAGTGCTCCATCACATTCTTGACCTTGTGTCTTCTAGATGGTGGACAGGCTTTGGGGAGTCAGGAGGTGATGTACACTCCATAGAATTCCTAGCCACAACCAACACTTAAAACGACAGATGATGTGGTCAATCTTTCATTGCTGTTTTTGGAACCTTGCTGTGTGTAAATCAACTGACTATGTTTCCTCTCTTACTGTGACTACACTTCAAAAATAATTAGATGTATGGAGCTTTGTGATGTCCTGAGGCTATGATAGGGTCCAGGCTTGTCATCGTCTTCATACTCCAATTACCTGCACACTTTGACCTAGGAAGCACACAGGCTAATCAATAAATTACACAAGTACAGGACATCTGAAATAACTTGCTGACTTTACCCAGAAAAGCAAACACAAGATTCTTTTGGAATGTCTCTTCATAGAAACTCGGAAATTGCATTGATGTCTTGCACAGGCTAGACGGTTACCATTCCTAATGGCATCTCCTCCGTTTGACTAGCAGCGTTTCTACAGAGCCCCTGATCAGTGAATATAGTCATTTTGTCTCGTCTTCTTCATGAAGTGACTGAGCCCTTCAGATTCTCGAGTATCTAATTTAGAATTAAAATATTGACCTTCATTTAAGCTGTTGAATAACTGCAAGAAGAACAATTTCCAGTAGAAATTAATTCATTAAGTATTTTTGCACCTGGCAACATTACTGATGATGAAGCTGCTGAAGTCAGCAGTGAGAAATTACCTTGGTTCAAAAGATTAAGATGCAGAGTCCATTTGTGTGGGGTAACAAATAATAAGAGAAAGAAGTCCACTGGTGGGAGTGGTTCATCAGCTCCCTACATTAGCTCCCTACACTGCAGGACAAGAACATATATCCGCAGAGGCTGTACAAAAGGTAATAATGCCATGGATTAATCATTGTGTAGATGGGCAACGATAGCCTTGAGAACGAGTTCCTATTTGAGACATTTCCTTAGAATAATTTGTTCTAACCAGGAAACAGGTTATTTTAGATCTGGTATAATGAGACAAGATTGATTAATTATCTCTTAGTAAAATATTTTTGATCAAGTAATTATTTAAAGTTCCTCCCTTCCATTTGTCCCATGATTATCTATTATTGCATTGCTTTTGGTGTCGTCTGCTTGGAGGACCAAAACAAAATACCCATTTAAAGACTTATAGAATTTACAGTGCAGAAGGAGGCCATTCGGCCCATCGAGTCTGCACCGGCACTTGGAAAGAGCACCCCACCCAAGGTCCACACCTCCACCCTATCCCCGTAACCCAATAACCCACCCAATACTAAGGGCAATTTTGACAAAGGGCAATTTAGCATGGCCAATCCACCTAACCTGCGGGAGGAAACCGGAGCACCCGGAGGAAACCCACGCGCACACACGGGGAGGACGTGCAGACTCCGCACAGACAGTGACCCAGCCAGGAATTGAACCTGGGACCCTGGAGCTGTGAAGCAATTGTGCTAACCACTATGCTACCGTGCTGCCCTTGTGTCCTTTGATAGAACCACATTCAGTTTAAGTGAGAGAAACTTGGGTCTGCATCTAGTGTCTGAAATAAAGGCTGTTACAAAGATGTGAAAACGGAGTTGGCTGAAATAGACTGGGGGGATGGTAGATAAACAGCAGACTTTTAAGGAGATAGTTCATAATTCTCAACTAAGGTATATTACATTGAGAAAGTCTGCGAGAGGATTGAACCATCCATGGCTAACTAATGAAATTAAGGGTGGTATCAAATTGAAAGACATACAATGCCTTTATAATGCCTTTGAGGGGCTGGTTTAGCACACTGGGCTAAATCGCTGGCTTTTAAAGCAGACCAAGGCAGGCCAGTAGCGTGGGTTCGATTCCCGTACCAGCCTCCCCGAACAGGTGCCGGAATGTGGCGACTAGGGGCTTTTCACAGTAACTTCATTGAAGCCTACTCGTGATAATAAGCCATTTACATTTAGATGCTGCAAAGATTAATGGTATGCCAGAAGAAAAATTAGAATGGAACTAAACTAGTAGAAAATATAAAAACTGACGAGACCTTCAAGTAGATAAACGGAAGATTAGCTAAAGTAAGAGGATGTGACTGGGAAATTGATATTGGTCACCAAAAAAACAAAGACAAAGCATTTGAAGAAGTATTTTGGATCAATCCTCAAGATGGGGGACAGAATATTAGAAAATCAAGGGACGAAAGGGAGGAAGAACTTTGTTCATCAATAGAGAAAAATGTAGTAGGAAAACTATTTTCCTACATCTTGGCTCTTAAGTTTATAGCCCAAGAGATGGTGGATGATTTGGTTGTAATCTTCTGAGATTCCCTAGATTCTGGCAAGGTTACAGCAGTTTGGAAAACTTTAAATGTAATGCCCCTTTTAAAGAAAGGGAAATGGAAAGAAAGAAACTGTAGTTCTTGTTAGCCTTATCTGTGATTGGGATCGCCGGAATCCATTATTAAGGAAGTATTAGCAAGACATTTTGAAAATCACAATATAATGAGTCAGTGTTTTAGTGAAAGGACATTAGAAAATGAAAAGTGATCTTGGAATATGCAAGGCCATATATAATGGCCTTTATTTATCACAGCTGCCGCACAGCTCCAGGGTCCCGGGTTCAATTCCGGTCTTGGGTGACTGTCTGTATGGAGTTTGCACTTTCTCCCCGTGTCTCCGAGGGTTTCCTTCGGTTGCTCTGGTTTCTTTCCACTGTCCAAAGGTATGCAGGTTAGGTGGATTGGTAATGCTAAGTTGCCCCATAGTGTCCGAATCGGGTGCTCTTTCCAAGAACTGGTGTCGACTCGATGGGCCAAATGGCCTCCTTCTGCAGGTATAATTTTTTAAAGATTGTTGTGGTGGGGGCAAGGAATTGATGAAGAATTAGGATTGTTTGAGAGGATGTTTGCCGAGAGGGGGGTAGAATCTAGAATTTGGGGGGAGGGTACACAGATTCCCTCATTTAAGAAGGAGATGAGTAATTTCTTTGGAATATTCTACCCCAAAGATCAATTGAGGCGTCTCATTGAATATATTTGAGGTTGAGTCAGGGATTTTTTTTTTAAATTTTGAAATCAAACTTTTTTTTCCAACTGCGGTGTAGTTTTTAGCGTGGCAACCCACCTAACCTGCTCATCTTTGTGTTGTGGGGGTGAGACCCACGCAGATACTGGGAGAATGTGCAACTCCACACAGACCTGGGGCTGGAATCGAACCCGGATTCTTGGCGCCATGAGGCAGCAGTGTTAACCACTCACTCCGCCCTGAGTCAGGGAATTTTCTTGATCAACGATGTCATGAGTGCAGGTCGCAAAGAGGTTGAGGCCAAGATCTGATTTGCCAGCAGCTTATTTAATAGCAGAGTAGGCTCGATGGGCCAAATTACCTATCCTTGCTCTTTGTTTCTCAATTGAACCACATATTGTTAGAGCAGCCCGCATCCAGATTGTGTGCCAGAGAAAATGGAAATAAATCAGGGCATTGTGAATATGTAATGCCAAGCTTGGCTTAACCTAGTGGATTCTAGGAAGTTAAAAGGGATATGGAATTAGTACGTCCTGAAGCAGAGGAGATGGAGTACAATGACATTGAATCTTGATATCAACAGGGGCTGTGCAGGGCACAAGGCTCAAAAATGAGAGTTTTTATGGAATGGCGAAAGATGTACAGGGAACTGTAACATAGTACCGATTTAATATATAAAATCTGCGATATTCTGAAGTTGAAAGTAACTACGCTGTGGCAAGCTCTACCCAGTGAATCAGCTCACCTACTTTGGATCTGAATACTTTGTCTTCATCCTGGGGTTTAAAAGGTCTTGGATATGCCCCCATCACTCTAACACCTGAAAAAACCCAAAACTGGTCCATCACTAAAAAAATGTGCATTTCTTTATACAGCAAATCAAGAACCATACCAGTGAGTTGCGCGCCAAGCCAGAGTACCACAAGTTCCTGATCGGTCGTGGTGGTGTCAACATCCGTAAGGTGCGGGATAACACTGGAGCTAGGATAATTTTCCCTACAGCAGATGACAAAGATCAAGAGCTGATCACCATCGTAGGCACGGAGGAAGCTGTCAAAGAGGCTCAGAAAGAATTGGAAATCCTCATTAAGAACCTGGTAAGGCTTGCTCTGTCTTAGACTCGACACTAAATTCCTGTGATTATTTCCTCTGTCGTTATCCTGCCACAGGTACAAACTTGTGCTCGGGTGCAATTCTTTTGGTGACATTTCCTGCCCCAACCCTCCCTTCTACCAGCAAATACTTGATCCAAATTCCCATTGTTTTGTTAGCCTTGACTGCAGGTGTAGCTTAATAGGCCTTGGAATGCTACTGAGATGAGATTTGTCTTCATTGAAAGCATTGTGAATCTCTGGAATTCTCTGCCCCAAGACCCAGGAGTGCTTAATTGTTGGGTAGATTCAAGGGTGCCATTAATAGATTTTTAATTTCAAAGGAATCAAGGGATTAGGCAGGGAAAGTGTTGAGGTAGAAGATTAGCCATGGTCAAGTGAATGGTGGAGCAGGCTCGAGTAGCAGTCTGACGGACTCCTGTTCCTGTGTCTTGTGCTCATGGAACTATCACTACTTAGACCTACCCTGTAACCTCCATATTCTTTCCATTAGAGATAAGATGGTGATTTCTCTCGTCCAGAGATTCTGAGACCAATTATGTTCTGACTGAGCAAACATCAGTTGGGGTGCAAGTGTGGTCTGTGTGGTCCAGCAGCATACCAGTGGTAGGTTTACTCACTGCACTGGACAAGCCTTTTTTAAAAAATTCCTTTGTGGGATGTGGATGTCGCTAGTTCGGCCAGCATTTATTGGCTTCCCTAGTTCCCTTCAAAGGGTGGTGGTGAACTGCCTTCTTGGGTGTAGGTACACCCACAGTGCTGTTGGGGACGGAGTTTCTAGATTTTGCCCGAGTGAAGGTACGGTGATATATTTCCGAGTCGGGGTGGTCAATGACTTGAAGGGGCGGGAGAAAGAGAGAGAAACCTCGAGGGTGGAGTGGAGAGAGAGAAACCGCGAGGGAAGGGGGGGGGGGAGGGGGGGGCACAGGTGGTGTGGTTCCCAGGTATCTCTTATCCTTCTGGATGACAGTGGTCATGGTTTTGGAAGGTGCTGTCGAAGGAACCTTAGCAAGTTACTGCTGTACATCTTGTAGATGGTACACACGGCTGCTACTGTCGAAGTATTTCAAGGCAGACACGGGAGCACTCTGATCAAGTTTTATTGACATGTGCACATGGAGAGCAACACTGAAGTTCACTACATCACTCTACCTGAGTCCAGCGTAGAAGAAACATTTATAGCTTGATTAACCAATAGAATTCTAGTTGCAGTCTAGTCCTTCATTTGCATGTCACACACATCAATAATATCACAGTTAAATTTTCATTTTAGGCCAATGAAAGGACAGTAATTTTAGCCAATAGTAGACAGGGCAACTGTCCAATAGAAGGGCAAGGTCTTTCCACCTTCCTTTTACATAATCGTCTCCCCTCTGCCCTTGGAGACTACAGTAGTTTACAGAAAAGTGCATTCCTGAGAATGCGACCCCCATGTCCTGTATCCATAGACTTGCGTCATTCACTAAGAAACAGGATATTATGAATTCCATTCTAATTTATGTCCTTTGCTAAGGAGCAGGATATTATAGATTTCATACTAACTCATGTCCCTTGCTAAGGAACAGTATAACATGGATTCCACACCACTGCTCATCGGTGATAGGGGGTTTGAATGTTTGTGGAAGGGGGAACAATCAAGTGGGGCTGCTTTTTGTCCTGCGGGTGATGTCGAACTTCTTGAGCTGCACTCATCCAGACAAGTGAAGAGTATTCCATTACACTCCTGACTTGTGCTTTTTAGATGGTGGACAGGCTTTAGGTCAGGAGCTAGGATTCCTAACCCTTGATCTGCCCTGGTAGCCACAGTATTAATATGGCTAGTCCAGTTTATGATCAATGGTAGCTCCCAGGATGTTGATTGTGGGGGATTGGTGATGGTAATGCCATTTAATGTCAAGGGGTAGTGGTTAGATCCTCTCTTGTAGGAGATGATCATTGCCTGGCACTTGTGTGGTGTGAATGGAAATTGCCACTTCTCAGCCCAAGCCTGGATATTATCCAGGTCTTGCTGCATTTGCATTTGGACGTGGACTCCCATCATCTGAGGAGTCATGAATGGTGCTGAACATTGTGCAGTCATCCGTGAATATCCCCACTTCTGACCTTGAGGAAGGGAGGTAATTGATGAAGCAGATGAAGATGGTTGGGACTAGGACACTACCCTGAGGAACTCCTGCAGCAATGTCCTGGAGCTGCGATGATTGATCGCCAACCACCACAATCATCATCCTTTGTGCCAGGTATGACTCCACCCAGCAGAAAGTTTCCCCCCTGATTTCCATTGACTCCAGTTTAGCGAGGGCTCCTTGATGCCATGCTCAGTCAAATGCTGCCTTGGTGTCAAGGGCAGTTACTCCCTGTTCACCGCTGACATTCGGCTCTTTTGTCCATGTTTGAAGCAAGGCTGGAATAAGGTCAGAAGCTGAGTGACCCTCGCAGAAACCATACTGAGCATTCGTGAGCAGGTTGTTGCTGAGAAAGTGCCCCTTGATAGCATGGTTGATGACTCTTTTCCATCACTTTGCTGATGATGGAGAGTAGATTGATGGAATGGCAATTGGCTTGGTTGGATTTGTCCTGTTTTTTGTGTACAGGGACACGTGGGCAATTTTCCACATTGGGTAGATGCCAGTGTTGCAGCTGTATTGGAACAGATTGGCTAGTGATGCAGCAAATTCTGGAGCACAAGTCTTCAATACTATTGCTGGAGTATTGTCGGGGCCCGTGCAATCAGCCATTTCGTGATGTCACGCGGAGTGGATCGTATTGGCTGAAGACTGTGATGCTGGGGACCTCCAGAGAAGACTGAGATGGATCATCAACTCTTGTACTTGTGGCTGAAGATTGCCATGAATGCCTCAGCCTTGTCTTTTGCACATACGTGCTGTGCTCCTCCATCATTGAGGATGGGGATATTTATGAAGCCACCTCCTCCTCCATTAATTGTCCACCAGCATTCGCAACTGGATGTGACAGGACTACAGAGCTTAGATCAGATGCGTTCATCGTGAAAACGCTTAGCTCTGTCTATTACATGCTGCTTATGCTATTTGGCACACAGGTAGTCCTGTGTTGTAGCTTCACCAGGTTGACACTTAATTTTTCACTATGTCTGTTGCTCCTAGAATGCTCTTTGCATTCTTCATTGAACCACGGTTAATCCCCTGACTTGGTGGTAATGGTGGAGTAGGAGATATGCCAGGCCATGATGTTACAGATTGTGGCTGAGTACAATTCTGCTGCTATTGATGGCCCACAGCGCCTGATGGGGACCCAGTCTTGAGTTGCTAGATCTGTTCGAAGTCTATCCCATTTACCACGGTGTTAGTGTCATGCAACACTATGGAGGGTATCCTCAATGTGTAGACAGGACTTTGTCTCCACAAGGACTGTGTGGTGGTCATTTTACCGACATTGTCATGGACCGATGCATCTGCAACAGGCATATTGGTGAGGATGAAGTCAAGTATGTTTTTCCCTCTTGTTGTTTCCCTCACCGCTTGCTGCAGTCCCAGTCTTAACAGCTATGTACTTTAAGACCTGGCCAGCTCGGTCGGTGGTGGTACTAGCGAGCCTCTCTTGGCGATGGACATTTGAAGTCCGCCACCCAGAGCATATTCTGCGCCCTTGTCACCCTCTGTGCTTCCTCCAAGTGGTGTTCAATATGGAAGAGTACTGATTCATCAGCTGATGGTGGCCGGTACGTGGTAATCAGCCAGTTTCCTTGCCCATGTTCAACCTGAAGCCATGAGACTTCATGGGGTCCAGAGTCTATGTTGAAGACTCCCAGGGCAACTCTCTCCTGAATGTATACCACTGTGCCGTCACCTCTGCTGGATCTGTGCTGTCGGTGAAACAGAACATATGTTGGGAGGGTGATACTGGTGTCTGGGACATTGTCTGTAAGGTATGATGTCAGGTTGTTGCTAGTGCGACAGCTCTCCCAATTTTGGCACCAGTCCCCAGATGTTAGGAGGATTTTGCAAAGTCGACAGGACTGGGCTTGTTGTTTTCGGTGCCTGGTTCGAAGCTGGGTAGTTCATGCGGTTTCATTATTTTTTTTTGTGTTTTCGTGGCAATTGAATACAACTCAATAGATTGCTAGGCCATTTCAGAGGGTCTAGAGTAACATGTAGGCCAGACTGGGTAAGGATGGCAGATTTCCTTCCCTAAAGGACTTTAGTAAACCAGATAGGTTTTAATGACAATCGATGATGGTTTCATGGTCATCATTAGACTTTTAATTCCAGACATCTTGAGTTTAAATTGCACCACCTGGTGTGGTGGATTTTGAACCTGGGTCCTCAGATCGTTATCCTGGGTCTCTGGATTACTAGTCCAGCGACAATACCACTATGCCACCTGTTCTCGTTGGTCAGCTACCAGAACAGGATGTAGGCAGCAAACCCTCCAGTCAGGGGCTGAAGTAAGAAGAGACCCGAAGCAAGCATCCTCTACAAAGGGAGCTTGGTGCATGCAAGTTGAGTATTGAGTGGAGTGGTGATGTTAGATTGGTACACACACACCACCCAGTCCAAATACTAATACTAACTGATACCAAGGGAAGAAAGATAACTTTCTCCCGTTATGTTTTGGAAATGTGAATCTAAATGTTAGCAGACTGTAGCTCGCCTACATATATTGTTGGCTGTTTTAGCAGCATTCTAAATAGAACCAATATAAAATGGAATATGGTGTAAAATGAATTTGTTACTTGTATTAAATCTCTTAACAACAACAGCTTGTTGTCCAGAACTAGATACATTGTAGTAATGTGTGGGTTATAAGGGCAGATGATTCTTCACATCCGTTTCACTTCATTTCTTTCTCTTAAAGGACAATGTTATAGAGGATGCAATGATCGTTGACCCCAAGCACCATCGATACTTTGTGATACGCCGTGGGCAGGTTTTGCGGGAAATTGCTGATGAATACGGTGGCGTCATGGTCAGCTTCCCTCGTACTGGAACACAGAGCGACAAGGTGACACTGAAAGGTGCCAAAGATTGCGTGGAGGCTGCCAAGAAACGCATGCAGGAGATCGTTGAAGATCTGGTATTAGACTGTTCAATATTCTTTCACATGTTAAGAGTCTCATACTTGCAATAATTGTGAAATCCCACGGACAGAAAGGGCGACAGTGGTTGGCACTGCTGCCTCACAGCACCAGGGACTCGGGTTCAATTCCGGCCCAGGGTGACTGTCTGGCGTTTGCACTTTCTCCCCGTGTCTGCATGGGTTTCCTTCGGGTGCTCCGGTTTCCTCCCAACAATCCAAAGATGCGCAGGTTAGGTGGATTGGCCTTACTAGATTGTCCCTTGGTGTCTAAAGGATTAGGTGGGGTTACTGGGTTATGGGGATAGGGTGGGGGCTCTGTCCAAGGGCTAGTGCAGACTTGATGGCCTGAATGGCCTCCTTCTGCACTGTATGTCAATAGCAAATGTTGGGTTTGAGTCAAATTATTCCATGACCAGTTCCATTTTTACATAGTAGCCAGTGCCTATTGTTTCTGTTTTTGAAACATTGCCAGATCAAGTGGGATTGCAAACTACTGCAGTATCTGAGCCTGAATCAGCAGCTTAGTATGGCTTGAGCTGGAATGACCTGACTTTTGAGATCCTAGTGAAGGCCTGCAAGCGTTGTGATGTGTCGCCCTGCCTTGAATTAGTTATTTCATTATTGTATTAATTTCCTTCAGAGTCAGTCCTCTGAGGGAATTGTAATGGTATGTATACAAGTAAAGGGTTAATTATTACATCTGTGTAATACAAACAGTAGAGGGAACCACCAGTTCCCAGTACAAATATAAGAACTCAGGGAATCCTGGGTAGTCAGTTGAGTGTTGGCAGCAGAGAGGGATCACAGCATAGTTAAGATTAGATAGAAGAAGCACGTGTAGTTCATTAGTTATTACTTAAACATGGATTACTTTATGAATAGTTATAGTTCTGTGGAGTGTGCGACTCAATGTAAATTTAATCATTATCAATAAATCAGTTTTGCTTTTTTCTTTACAATCATACCATCAGACCATTCCAGATTACGAAGCATATAGTAACAATACATTACCGAAGTGTAATTTAACAGGAATGTGTTCCTGCTTTCCCCTCTGATCATGTTCAGGTGTAACTCAGTGGATGTGGCAGTTCTCGAATCCCCCAAGTGAAGGGTCTTGCCACACAGCCCTGCCCAACGCTGCCATTCCTCTCTCTGCATTTGTATTTTGGAGGGTTTTACACCAGGTACTCCGATTGGGTTCAGTGTCCTATGCCAGTCTTCTCAGCACCTCCTTGAATGAACCACTGTGTTCTTACAAGTAATGAGGTCAAGAGAACCCTTCCTCTGAAATCTAGCTGGCTGGAATAGATCACCAGGCCACCAAATGTTTTTCCCCTCCAGGCGGCAGAAGAATCTGCACTCCTTTTGGACGTTGCCAAGGGTAGAAAAATGCAGTACAGATTTATTGGCAGTTCAACGCACTAGTCTGCAGGTTGGGTGGATTGGCCTTGCTAAATTGCCCTTTGGGGTGGCTTTTCAGGAATACGATTGGGGGTGTTCAAAGGGCCGGTGCAGACTTGATGGGCCAATTGGCCTCCTACTGCACGATAGGGATTCTATGATTAAACATAGATTCCTAGAATGGTCACAACACAAAAGGAGGCCATATCCTTGTTGGCTCTCTTGCTCTTCTCATCCCATACACCTGCTTTTTCCCCTGCAAATGTTTTCTCTCCAGATAATTATCCAATTCTCTCTTTAAGGTGTCAATTGAATCTGCCTCTGCCACACCCTCTGACATTATGTGACAGATCTCGCCACAGGCTGTGTATGTTTTTGCCATATCATCATTACTTTTGTCAATCAACTTAAATCCGTGTCCTCTGGTTCTTGTTTCTTTAAACAGAATATCTTTCTTCCTATCTACCGTGTTCAAACCCCTCCTATAATTTTGAACACTTCTATCAAATCCTACAAGCAGACCAGCCCCACCATCTCCAATCTATCCAAATGACTACGGTTCCTCATCCTCTAATTATTTTTTTGCAACCTCTGATGGCTTTGCATTATGAAGTCAACAGACCACTTCTCTGTCACTGCGCTTCAGACTGGCTGCCTGCTTGCTTATTGCAGTAATGTCTAAGACGTATCTTTAAATTCTCCTTGTGGATACTCCAGAATATCTGTAGTCTCCTTGGGTGGTCAGGCATTCACTGGAATCACAGCTGTTTGACCACCATACTGCCTGAAAAGGTGTTAGAGGCAGGAACCCTCAATATTTAAGAAACATTTTGATGAGTCATAGCATACAAGGCTACGGACCTAGTGCTGGAAAATGGGGTTAGAATAGATAGACGCTTGATGACCTGTGCAGACAAAATGGGCCAAAGGGCCTTTTTTCTGTGCTGTAAAGCTCTATGACAAAATATGTTGATCATGGGCCAGCGCCCTATCGGGGCATGTGATGTATATTCTGTAGTGCAATGTTTGGTATAGTCTGTTGTGACCAGCGAAAATGGCTTCCAGCATATAACCATCATTTGTGTCCATAGAATAGGATCCCTACAGTCCAGAAGGAGGCCCATTGAGTCTGCACAGACACTCTGAAAGAGCACCATCCTAGGACCACTCCTGTATCTTATCCCCACAGCACCCCCTCACCTGCACCTCTTTGGACACAAAAGGGCAATTTAGCATGGCCATCTAACCTGAACATCTTTGCCCTGTGGGAGGAAACCAGAGCACCCAGAGGAAACCCCCACAGACACTAGGTGAATGTGCCACTCCACACAGATACCCAAGGCCCGAATTGAACCAAAAGTCCCTGGTGCTGAGACAGCAGTGCTAACCACTGTGCCACCTGATGTGCCATCACATAAGTAATGTCCTACACTGTCCTGTGCAGTGAAAAATATTTTTATTCAAGTTTTGCCTCTCCGATAAATCTGTTGTAGTTCCTTTACCACTGTGCTGGTGGAGATTCCCTAACTGGCACCTGGTACAGGAAACCATTGGGAGGAGCACACAAGAATGTAATTGTAACAAGGGACAGTTTGGGGAGGAGTCACGCTGTTCACTGTAGCGAGGAAGGAGCGTCCAAATGGCTGTATTGCCTGCCCCAGTGTCAGGGTTCAGGATATCTGCTCAGAGCTGGAGCAGAACTTGCAGTGATAAGGAGAGGATTCAGTGTTCGTGATCCATCTGGGTACCAAGGACCTATGCAAGACCAGCCAGCACTGTGCAAATTTCTCATCAACCCAAAATGCTTATTTTTGGAGCATCTAGCCATATCTGCTGATTCACTCTTCAATTTGTATCCCTTCCTGTCATGGTCGGTTTATCACTTCCCAGATTAGCACCTTTTTTTCTTGCCACATCTTCCAAACTTTTAACTCTTGCCCCCACTATTTAGATTAAAACTCTCCCATTCCATAGTTATACATGTCGTTAGATCAACCACCCCAGCATAGTGTAGGTGTAGACTGTCCCGTCCTAACTGTACAGATCCCAAAATGGTGCCAGTGCTTTACTATCCAGAACCCACTTCTCCCACACCAGTCTTTGAATCACGCATTCATTTTCCTAATCTTATTTGTCCGACACCATTTGCATGTCGCTCCGGCAATAATCCAGAAATCACTACCTTTGAGGCTATGCTTCTTAAATTTAGTGCCTGGCTACTCATACTATGCATAACCTCTTTCTTAAAGACTGGTGTGGGAGAAGTGGGTTCTGGATAGTAAAGCACTGGCACCATTTTGGGATCTGTACAGTTAGGACGGGACAGTCTACACCTACACTATGCTGGGGTGGTTGATCTAACGACATGTATAACTATGGAATGGGAGAGTTTTAATCTAAATAGTGGGGGCAAGAGTTAAAAGTTTGGAAAATGTGGCAAGAAAAAAAGGTGCTAATCTGGGAAGTGATAAACCGACCATGACAGGAAGGGATACAAATTGAAGAGTGAATCAGCAGATATGGCTAGATGCTCCAAAAATAAGCATTTTGGGTTGATGAGAAATTAGCACAGTGCTGGCTGGTTTAGCACACAGGGCTAAATCGCTGGCTTTGAAAGCAGACCAAGGCAGGCCAGCAGCAGGGTTCAATTCCCGTACCAGCCTCCCCGAACAGGCTCCGGAATGTGGCGACGAGGGGCTTTTCACAGTAACTTCATTTGAAGCCTACTTGTGACAATAAGCGATTTTCATTTCATTTCAATTTTCATAAAGGCAAGAAGTCATTTGTGGGAGTGATCTACACTGCACAGTAGGACAGAGTATAAAGGAAGAGATATGGGAGCTTGTCCGAAAGGTATAGAAATAAACTTGGGGGATTTTAATCTACATAGATTAGAAAAATCAGGTGGGGTTTGCAAAGGTAGCATAAGTTCGTAGAACATTTTCAGGATAAAGAACATCCAAAGAATGACACAGGTTAAGGGAAAAACTAGACTACGTGCAAAAGCTAGCCAGTACTATAAAGACAAACCGCATTTTTGTAGATATTTAAGTAGAAGAGTTAAAGTGAGTGTTGGCCCGATAGAAAGTGCATCTGGGGAGTTCGTAATGGAAAGTAGGGCTATGGTGGATAAATTAAACCAGCATTTTACATTTGTCTTCTCTATCGAGGACACAAGTAATATCCGAGAAATAATAATTTTTATTAGTGTCACAAGTAGGCTTACATTAACACTGTAATGAGGTTATTGTGAAAATCCCCTATTCGCCACACTCAGCGCCTGTTCGGGTACACAGAGGGAGAATTCAGAATGTCCAATTAACCTAACAGCACATCTTTTCGGACTTGTGGGAGAAACTGGAACACCTGGAGGAAAGTTTTAAATCAAGAAATGGGAGAGACATAACCTTAAATATTCAGGTCCTAATCTCCGTTACCCTGAAGCCATGTCACTGTATGTGGTGAATGTACATCATGTAATTCACACTGTATAGTATTGTGTTCACACTGTATAGCGTTGTGTCCTTGTGGGCTCTGTCGGTGAGCCGTTGTGCGGCTCTGCCTACAGGGGGAGATGAGGAGCTTGTACAGGGCTCCACCCTCGGCTCTGCCCATGGCCCCTCCCACTACCGGAAGTATAAAGTGCTGCAGCCTTGTGAGTCTGCCCTCAGTTCTTCTGGTCGCAGGCAGGCTCAGTTGTAAGTCTATTAAAGGCACAGTTTACTTCCTATCGTGTCTCGAGTTAATTGATGGTCACATCACTGTATAAGCTATCTTGATTTCTATTTCTGCTATCTGTTATGGGAGAGGTGTTTTCAGAACCCCAAACTCAAAGTCTCCTTCTCAATCGTCGAATACTTTTTCTGGTGAGAATTCAATTTCTTTGAAAAATAACCAACAGGCTGCTCTAGCCCTTCGTCGTCTTCGTCGTAGGCACTGCACCTACGCCCACATCACTCGCATCAGCAGCCACTTTGAATGGTTTGGTATAATTTAGGATGACTAACACAGGAGCAGTGGTTAACACAGCCTTCAGGCCATCAAATGTCTGTTGACACTCTGCTGTCCACTGGAATTTGTCCGTCAGTGGAGCGACCACACTGCTAAAATTTGGGACAAATTTCCGGTAAAATCCACTCGTATCTAGAAACCACATTATTTCCCGTCGTGTCGAGGGTATTGGAAACTCCCCAATAACTATCGTTTTCACATCCCATGGGACCATTCGACCGATTGTATGGCCAAGGAAAGTGACTTGGGCTTTTCCAGATTCACTTTTGGCTAGGTTTATCACCAAACCCGCCTCCTGAAATCTATCAAATAACTCCCTCGGATGTTTTAAATGTTCTTTCCATGTCTGACTGAAAACTACCAGATCGTCGATGTATACCGTACAATTGGGTAATCCTGAAACAACTGTTTTAGTTAACCATTGAAATGTTGCTGGGGCGTTTTTCATGCCAAATGGCATAACTTTGAACTGGAGTCACAAAAGCTGAAATTTCCTTCGCCCTTTCAGATAAAGGTACTTGCCAGTAACCTTTCAGTAAATCCAATTTGGAAATATAAGCGGATTGTCCCACTTTCTCAATCCCTCCAAACGTGGGATAGGATAAGAGTCCGTTCTTGTAACTGCATTCATCTTTCGATAGTCCACACACAACCATTGGGTACCTTCTGGTTTAGGTACCATCATGATGGGTGAGCTCCATTGGCTGCAACCCACTTCAATTATGCCATTTTTAAGCATGCTCTCAATCTCTTTGTTAACCTGTGCCAATTTTAAAGGGTTAAGTCTGTATGGATGTTGTTTGATCGGAACAGCATTTCCCACATCTACATCATGTATAGCCATTTTAGTACTTCCCAATTTATCTCTACAAACTTGCCAATGTGATATCAATAACTCTTTCAGGTCAGTTTGTTTTTCCTCTGGAAGGTAACTTAACAATTCATCCAAACTTTTAAGAACATCCTAATTTTCCAATTTAATTTGAGGTATGTCAAATTCACAGTCATCTGGATTTGGTTTGCCACTTTGAGTTAGAATCATTAAAACCTCCTTTTTCTCTCCTTCCCTTTCAAAGTACCTTTTAAGCATATTCACATGACACACTCAGTGAGTCTTCCTTCTATCTGGGGCGGAATTCTCCACTCCCGCGATAAATTGGGAAGGCCGTCGTGAACTCGGCCGAGTTTCACGACGGCCGCGGAGGCCGCTCCTCTCACCTTATTCACCCCCACATGGGGGGCTAGGAGCGGCGCTCCGTAACTCTCGGCTGCCGGGCCTTGACGCTTGCGTCCGCGCCGAGAATGACGCGACGGCGGCGCCTAAGTGATGTCAGCCGCGCATGCGCAGGTTGGACGGCTCCAACCTGCGCATGCGCGGCTGACGTCACGACGCCTGGCGGCTCAAAGCCGCGCATGCGCGGTTGCCGTCTTCCCCTCCGCTGCCCCGCAAGACGTGGCGGCTTGATCTTGCGGGGCGGCAGAGGGGAAAGAGTGCGCCGCTTTGAGACGCCGGCCCGATGATCAGTGGGCACCGATCACGGGCCAGTCCCCTCCCAAGCACGGCCGTGGTGCACACGCCCCTCTCCGCCCCCCACAAGCCTCAAACCAGCATTTGGCGCCCATGTTCACGACGGCAGCGACCAGGTGTGGTTGCCGCCGTCGGGAACGGCAGGCCGCTCGGCCCATCCGGGCCGGAGAATCCGGTCGTCGTGAAAAACATCAAGCGGCGATTCTTCTGACCGGGGGTGTGGGAGAATCGCGGGGGGGCGTCAGGTGGGCGTGTCGTGAGTCGCCTGGCCCTCTCGTGATTCTCCCTCCCTGCGTGGGGAGCAGAGAATTCCACCCCTGGTGTTTTTACCACATAATTCACCTCACTTAATTTCCTTTCAGTCTGATAAGGTCCACAAAACCTTGCTTTTAAAGGCTCACCTACCACTGGTAACAATACTAAAACTTTAACTCCACTTGCAAAACTACGAACTGTGAATTTCTTGTCCGCTACCCGTTTCATCACATTTTGTGCAACTTTCAAATGTCTAGCCAATTCACCTGCTCTATTTAATCGTTCCCTAAAACATGACATGTAACCCAATAGTGTAATTTCCAATTTCTCACCCAGCAATGTTTCTTTGATCAATTTAAGTGGTCCTCTTACCTCATGACCAAAAATTAGTTCAAAAGGACTAAATTTGGTTGACTCATTAGGTGCATCCCTAATTGTAAACAGTACGAATGGAATTCCTTTATCCCAATCCTCTGGATAATCTTGACAATAAGCCCTCCACATTGTCTTTAATGTCTGATGCCACCTTTCTAACGCTCCCTGCAATTCTGGATGGTACGCAGTTGATTTAAATTGTTTTATTCCTAAGCTATCCATAACTTCTTTTGAATAACTTAATTTGATCCTTGATCTGATTGTATTTCTGTGGGTAGTCCATATCTAGTAAAGAATTTAAGTAACTCCTCCACAATCTTTTTAACTGTAATATTACGTACTGGAATGGCCTCTGGAAACCTAGTCGACACATCATTAAAGTCAAAAGATATTTATTCCCACTTTTTGTTTTAGGAAGTGGTATTAAGGGTGCTGGTTTTATCACTGCTTGAGGTTTCCCTGTCACTTGACATGTGTGACATGATTGACAAAATTTTACTACATCTTTATGTAGTCCAAGCCAATAAAAATGTTTCTGGATTTTAGCTTGAGTTTTCCGTATTCCCAAATGACCTCCCACTGGTACCTCATGTGCAACTCGCAACACCTCCTTTCTATACCCTACCGGCAATACTACTTCTGCTCACTTTTCATCTGTCTGCATATGTACAGGTCTCCATTTTCTCATCAAGACATCACTTTTACGGTAATAACACTCTGGTATACTCTCATTCCTCTTCTGTATATGCTTTCTGATACGTCTGTCTTATTTCTACATCTTTCTGTTGTAACACCGCCAATTTTCCTGAACTAAAAATATCCGCCTCATCCTCCGTCTGTTCTTGTTCTTTTTCAATCATCTGATCAAAAATCATTTCTGATAATTGCACTTCAACTTCATCTTCACTCTTTGATTTCTCCTCTTGTCTTAACCTGTGACTTTGCAACCTTGTTACTACACAATCCGGAAAAATCCCGGATATTCGTCCTTCAACCCTTCAGTTGTCTGATTTTCTACTGGCTTATCAACCACAGTAGGCATCACTCTCACCTGCGATCCAGCTATATCATTACCCAAGATAAACTCTGTTCCTGGACAAGATAGTTTATCTGTTACTCCTACTACCACTTCACCACTCTTCACTGGACTTTCCAAACTTACCTTGTATAATGGAACACTACTCCTCTCACCCTGAATTCCACATATCACCACCTTTTCTGGCAACATTCTTCCCAAACTACATAATTCCTCATTTCTTACCATTAAAGATTGACTAGCCCCTGTATCTCTTAAAATTGTGACTTCTTTACCTGGTCCTCCTGATACACATGAGTATACTTTACCCACACAAGTAAATTATTTGAAGACATCTGGCACCTTCTTAACAATTACTTCTTGACCAGGCTGTACAATCGTTTGCACCTCCTTCACTTCCCTTGGGCTTTCCTTTACCACTCTAACAAATCCCACTGTCTTATCCTGTTTTAAGACCATAAGACATAGGAGCGGAAGTAAGGCCATTCGGCCCATCGAGTCCACTCCACCATTCAATCATGGTTGATGGTTTTACCACATCAGCCTTTCCAGTGCTTATCTTCAACCACCAACACTGTGACTTGTCATGGCCTAGTTTATTACAGTGAAAACATTTGAAACTTTTCATCTCTTTTCCACCCTCCTGGATTTCTTTCTTTAATCTGAGGTACACTATCTCTTTATTGTCTCCCATCAGATCACCTTTACCTTTACCACTTGAGTATTTCTCATGTCCCCAGTTTCTATCCCTCACCGGCTGAAACTGATGTCAGAAACCAATCTTTGATTTATGAACTAATTCATAATCATCTGCCATTTCTGCTGCTAATCTCGCCGTTTTAACCCTCTGTTCTTCCACATGAGTTCTCACTACATCAGGAATTGAATTTTTAAACTCCTCAAAGTATAATTTCTCTGAGAGCTTCATACGTTTGGTCTATTTTCAAAGCCCTTATCCACCTATCAAAATTACTCTGTTTGAGCCTTTCAAACTCCATGTATGTTTGACCAAATTCTTTCCTTAAATTTCTAAACCTTTGTCTGTAAACTTCAGGCACTAGCTCATATGCACTTAAGATGGATTTCTTCACCTCCTCGTACATTCCCGATACCTCCTCCGGTAGTGATACAAACACTTCACTAGCCCTACCTGCCAGCTTTGTTTGAATTAGTAACACCCACATGTCCTGTGGCCATTTCATTTGTTTAGCAATCTTCTCAAATGAAATGAAAAAGGCTTGCGCTTCCTTCTTGTCAAACCTTGGCAATGCTTGGACATATTTGAATAGATCCCCGCCACGCCTTTGTCTTTGACGCTCTTTCTCACTATCCTCATCACTATCATCCAACTGTACGTTTCCCTTTACATCTGCCAATTTTAACTAACTGTCTTGTTTCATGACCATTTTCCGAAGTTCAAACTCTCTCTCTTTATCTTTTTCCCTGATCTGTATCTCCCTTTCTCTTTCTGTTTGTTCTGCTAGAGCTATTCTTTCTTTTCTCCTTTTCCTCTCTCCTTTTCTCTTTCCTCTCTCTTTCTTTTTCTGCTCTCTCTTTCGCATTCAAGCCGCTTTAATTCCTTCTCGTGTTCCATTTGTTTAATTTGCAACTGAATTTTTGCCATTTCCAATGAGTCAGACTCTATCTCGGGCAACTTTAAATGCTTAGTCATTGCCATAATTACCTCATCTTTTCGCATTTTGTCAGGTAATGTTAACTGCAATGCTTTTGCCAAATCTAACAGTCTGCTTTTATTCTCTGTCCATAAGACGTGTGACGGTCTCTACCCCCAAAAACTTCTGAGCCTCTGAAAGAGCCATTGTCCACAACGCACTTAAACTAAAATACCACACCGGAAAAGCAACAATCCTTAACTGTCTTTAAGTTCACAAAAGCCAATCCAATAGATCGACTTTTATCCCAGATGAGCCCCCAATTGTTGTGGGAGAGGTGTTTTCAGAACTCCAAAATGTATCATAAAGTTCAACCAACCCCCACCTTTAATGGATTGTTGCTTTTGAAGCACACGGCTTGTTCCCCAGGTGTAGTATTACAATTATGGATACGTGGTTTTTAAAACAAAACAATGTTTATTCCATGAACTCAAATTAACCTTTTAAATAAACATTGGATCTCTTAACACCCCTTACTTCAAAGATACCCCGAAAATAATACAGCACTACCCAATCCTGCAAACTGTTCCTTTACACATCCAAAAGACTTAACAAATCCTTCAAACAGAAGCACATTAGATTTATATTCAATACCGAGACCTTTTTACAATTCCGATTTCACCAAAGGATTAAGAGATAGTCCTTCATGGCAGAGATCACCAGCAATGCAGCTCACAGCCATACCCAAGCTTTCTTCAAACTGAAAGTAAAACTCCCAAAGAGCAGAAGTGAGCTCAGCTCTTTCCCCCCCCCCCCCCCCCCCCCCCCAAACCCTGTGACATCACTTCAGTAATATAATCAGCTTCATTTCTTAAAGGTACATTTCTTGAACACCCAATTCTTAAAGGCACTCTCACATGACATATCAGTTTTGTGCTATGTGCCTTCAGATACTCATGAAAATTAAAACCACTAGTACTGAGCAAATTGCTGGATTGCAGGCTGACAAATCCCCTTGTCTGGATGGACCCCATGATGAGGTCTTGAAAGAAGTGGCTATTGAGAAGGCGATGCATTGGTTTTAATTTTCCAAAATCCGCTGGATTCTGGGAAGGTTCTGTATAGATTGGAAGATAGCAAATGTAATTCCTTTACTCAAAAGGGGAAGAGACCGAATGCTGAAAATTATGGGCCAGTTAGCCTAACATCTGTCAGGGAAAATGTTAGAAGCCATTATTCAAGATGTGATAGCAGAGCAGATGGGCAGTCAAAATGATTTTGTGAAAGTGAAATTTTGTTCAAGCAACTTGGGGACTTCTTAGTTATCATAGAATTTACAGTGCAGAAGGAGGCCATTCGGCCCATCGAGCCTGCACCGGCTCTTGGAAAGAGCACCCTACCCAAGCCCACACCTCCACCCTATCCCCATAACCCAGTAACCCCACCCAACACTAAGGGCAATTTTAGACACTAAGGGGCAATTTATCACGGCTAATCCACCTAACCTGCACATCTTTGGACTGTGGGAGGAAACCGGAGCACCCGGAGGAAACCCACGCAGACACGGGGAGAACGTGCAGACTCCGCACAGACAGTGACCCAAGCTGGGAATCGAACCTGGGACCCTGGAGCTGTGAAGCCATTGTGCTATCCACAATGCTACCGTGCTGCCCTGTTATGGATAAAGGGGAAACAGTGAATGTGCTGTACTTTGATTTCCAGAAGGCATAGATAAAGTGCCAGATCAGAGGTTATTATGTAAATTAAAAGCTCATTGTGTAAGATAAAAGATCTGTTGGCTAACTGGAACGAAGGGTTGGCATAAATGGGTCTTTTTCTGGTTGGCAGGATGTGACAGGTGGTGTCCCACAGGGATCAGTGCTGGGCCCTCAACTTTTTACCATTTGTATAAATGACTTGGATAAAGGGAGTGAAGGTACGGTTGCTAAGATACCCAGGTAGGAAAGTAAATTGTGAGGAGGATGCAAGGAAGCTACAAAAGCACATGGGTTAAGTGAGTGGGCAAAACTGGTAAATGGAGTATAATGTGGGCAATTTTGGCAGGAAAAATGAAGCTTATCTAAATACTGAGAGATTGCAAAGCTCTGAGGTGCAGAGGGATCTGGGTGCCCCAAGTGCATGACTCTTAAGTATGCAGGTCCAGCAAGTATTATGCAAGCTAATAGAATATTATTGATTATTGTGAGGAGAATTGATTATGGTTCAGTTCCAGCTGTGCAGGTCATTGGTGAGACCACATCTGGAGTATTGTGCACATTATTGGTCTCCTTACTTGAGGAAAGATGTAAATGCATTTGAAGCAGTTCAGAGAAGGTTTACAGACTATTGCCAAGAATGGGCATGATGTCTTGTGAGGAAAGATTGCACAGGTTAGATTCGTATCCACAAGAGTTTTGAAGAGAAGGGACAACTTGATTGAACTTTTAAGATTCTGAGGGGTTTTGACAGGATGTCTCCACTTGTGGGAGAATCTAGAACTATGAGTCACTGTTTTAAAAATACGGGTCACCCATTTAAGATGGATGAGGAGAGATTCTTTCTGAAGAATTCCCTTTTCAAAAGGCAGTGGACGTAGAATCTTTGAATATTTTAAGGCAGTGCAAGATAGATTCTTGATTAACAAAGGGGCGAAAGATTATCGGGGTAGGCAGGAATGTGTGGTTGAAGTTACAATCAGATCAGCCATGATCATCTTGCATGGCGGGGCCGAGTTGCCTCGTCCTGATGCGTATGTTTGTATGACCTCTCAGCTCTATCTTGCCAGGCAATGCACATATCTCAAGCCATATTTCATAAAGTTGAGGCTGCTGCCGTTGGCTCCCAACAGTACCCATTTTCTGCACTGCCCTTTTTGCTGGCTACCCGTATCGACCCTACACAAGCTTCAGCTTGTTTAAAAGTACCGCAATCATATCCTCAATTGTACTCTCTTCACTCAACTTCACCAAATGTCCGTTGTGCCAGCTGCAACCTTGTTTCAATTTCGAAGGGACGGGATTTACCGGACTCATCGCACCTGACTTGGTGACACGACTAGGCCGGCGAATCTCTGGCACTTGAGACGTCTCGCGCGATTCATCCAAACTTTGCGAGACGTCACAGCCTGGATTCCGCCTGCACTGGGCAAGATCCAGATCGACATATTAAATGAGCCATACGATTCACTTAAATATGTCTCGGCGGATTCTCCTGGGGCCCAGGAACTAACGGTCTCCCCAGCGGGCCTGAACAGGGTGCTGTTTAGCACTAGTCCACACAAGCGTGGACGAGGCCTAACAGCACCTGGGGAGTTTTCGGGCCATTGGAAACACCTGGGTGGTCGAGGACAGGTCAGAGTGGCCCCCTGGCTCTTCCCCTGATACCTTGGCACTACCACCCCAAGGGGCGCATCATACTCATGACACGGGGATAAGAGGAGTTATAAAGAGTTGTGGGAGGGGGGTGATGGGTGGATATAATAATCTTTATTCTCACAATTAGACATACATTAACACGGCAATGAAGTTACCGTGAAAAGCCCTTAGTCGCCACATTCCGGCGCCTGTTCGGGTACACAGAGGGAGAATTCCGAATGTCCAGTTCACCTAATGGCACGTCTTTCAGGACTTGTGGGAGGAACCCAGAGGAAACCCACGCAGGCACTAAGAGAACATGCAGACTCCGCACAGACAGTGACCCAAGCCAGGAATCCAACCTGGGACCCTGGTGGGGTGAAGCAACAGTGCCAATATGACGGGGACTTGGTTGGGGGGTGACTAGTGGGGATCTTAAAAGTGGTTGGCCCGAAAGAGGGATTACCACCCCCCCACCCCTAAAATGGTGAGGGCCCTCAGCAACCCCATCGTGGGTGTCCTCACTTGGAGGGGTATGGGGAACCTTCAAGTTCACGAGAGATTAGGGCACCCTTTCAAACCGGAACCCCAATCTGTTGAAGAGTCGGTCTGACCGGGGAGAAACACTTCCAAGGCCCGAAAAACTGACTTGTGTGGTTGAATAGTGTGGATCTCACCCTAAAGGCCAGTTGGAAACATCCTGCCAAACTTGCCCAAAATGATACTTTAGACATTTTTTGGTTGAATTCCACCAAAAGTCTTCTACCCGACCTTATTCTGTGTATACGCCCTCTGCTTCCTCTTGCCACACTGTCAACAGCACACTTCAACCTTATTGGTATTCTCCATTCCGTTCCCTTTCCCTTGGAATGAATGTTCATTTTTACCACGGGGTGTCAAGTAGCTGGACAGAAACTGATCTGCTACTTGCTATTTTATGCCCAACATTTTAAAGTCTACATTTTACCCTTTTTCTTTCAAAAAATGTCCACGTTTACCCCTGACTTTGGTGTCATAACCCTGCTTCTCAACTACCTTTTTTTTGTGTTGTAAATTACTGAGATCATCTTGGATGCGGATGTAAAGGCTGAAGCATATTTGGTTGAGTACTTTGGTGTTAATTGGTATTCTGCTTTGATACAGGAAGCTCAGGTAACCATCGAGTGTGTAATTATGCAGAAGTTCCACAGGATGGTGATGGGTGCCAAAGGCTTGAATGTGCAACAGATCACCAAGGATCACAGTGTGCAGATCAAATTCCCTGAGCGTGAAGAGAATCCAGGTAATGCTACAGCTTTCCTACTGTGTTGTGAGCACTGATATTGCCACAGTTCTCACTTAACCTTTCTGTTTATATATGTTACATGCAGTTTTACAGAACAGAAGCAGGCAGTTCGGCCCGACAGGTCCATACTGATGTTTGTGCTCCGCACAAGTCCCCTCCTACCTTATTCATCTCACCCTATCAGCTATCCTTGTGTTCCTTTTCACTCTTGCATTTATCTAGATTCCCCTGTAGGCTGATATGTTATACAGTTTGAAAAGGAGAAACATACACATCTACAAAATGGCCATCAAAAATAAATTGTGGAGAATTAACACTGCTGTCACAAGTTGGTGCCCCATTATCAATCAACTAATTTTTTGACATTTGGTTGTTTAGGCCCTTGTCATATCTTCAGTCCTGACTGTACACGAGCCTAGGGCTTTTGTGACAAGCTAAAAATATTATCCCTTAACACTGGATTGAATTATCGCTGCTTGATCTGAACACCTGACTCAATTTTGAAAATCATGCAAGCTTGCTCCTTGACAGCAAGAAGTATCCACATACATTAATGCAGTGGAAAATGCCATTAAATGCTAAAAATACAGTGTCCGGAATCTACAAGATAAGGTAAATTAATGTACAGAAGTTAAAGGTACATGGTTGTGCAAAATATGCACGTAAAAGGATGCTTGAAAGGTTAGTTGGCTGTGATTTGCAGAGCAAGCGCCTCGCTTGCTCTGCTCTAAGTACAGAGTGTGGAAGCTTGAATCTGGATCTTGCAATCTACGGGGTGGAGGATAGTCCTTTTGATTGAAAGAAGATCAAGCCTGTTGCGTAGTAAACAGGCAGAAGAAACTATCAAAGAGTGTCTCTTGGGGAGTGGTCCTTTCTTTCTTTATAATGCTTCTCCATCTCTAATATTTTCTGCTCTGCTGCTGAAGTCCTCATCCGTGCTTTTGTTAATCACCCTATCATGATAGGGAGATATTAGAAATTTGGGTTCATAAATGGGGTCCAAAAATGAAGCCGATAATTAAAAGGTTTAAGCAGAATGAAGGAAAATGCTGTTAGCCTGAAACTCCCAACAGATATGCCCTGTCGGGACACTCCTGCATGACCAGCCATGATCCGAATAGCAGAGTCTGAGGACTTAATTGTCTATCAATGGGAGGTAGTTGCATATAAATGGCATAGCTCTGGCCTTTTGTGCAAATGGGAATGAGCTATTAGCCAAATAACAAGAATAGATTCACGTTTGACCACCTCGGAGGAGCAGCTTTGTTTGAAGGACTGGACGGAGCTTGGAGAAATCCTTTTGGTAACAAAGGCAGAAACAGATGTGCAGCTAAGAAGACAGGTCAGGAAACTTGGAAGCAGATTGCTGTGGAGAGCAACCAGTCAGGACACGAAGGCTGCGGGCTTGACGATGTAGGCAGCCATGGAACAGGTCATGGAAATTGCCACAGAAAGAGAGGTTTGAAAAAGTATTCTGAAAGAGATATCCCAACAGAAGAAAGGTTTCTTCCTAAATGAAAGGTCTGCCTTTGTTTGGATGTATAAGTGGAACAAGAGCTGTATTTTGATGCTGAAATTTGTTTAATGGGACCTCGAGTGTTAAAAGTTAAGAAGCTGCATTTAATCTGTTAGTGTTAGAACTGTGAAGTTTGAAAGTTTAAATATTGTATTCTTTTGTTTTTTTGTTTATAAAATAAAGTCCAATTTCTTATATTATCATCCCCAGAACAAATCTATCTTTTCTGCAGTCAAAAAACTTAAATATTACGCATATGGTACAGTATCTTAACCTTGGTTGAGGGCTGACCAGGTGCCTGTAACACCCCCTCTATCCCAGACTTGACTATTCCAATACTCTCCTCGCCTGCTCCCATCTTTTATCTTCCATAAACTCTGGCTCATCCTAAGTTCTGCTGCCAGCAGCTTAACTCCATAGCAAGACCCATTAACCCATCATTCCTGAGCTCACTGACCTACATTGTCTCAGGAGACTGATGTCTCAATTCTAAAACTCTTTTCCTCTAACTCCGATCCGCTTATGACCGTGCCCCCCTCCCCATTTCTAACTTAGCCATCCAAGAACTTTGCTTCTTCAGCCCTGACCTCTTGATATTTCCCGACATATTCCATCATGGGCAGATATGCCTTCAACTGTTCGGCCCTAAGCTAAGGATTTTATTTCATAAACACATCTCGCTTCACTCTCTTCCTTTGGCTCCTTGTAGATGTTTATCCGATTACACACCTTGGGATGTTAAAATTGCTGTTTACTTTGAAAATAAATCTCTTGGGATGGTGGGAGGAAAACTAAAAGGGGCAGACCTGTTGTCGGTATTTGTTGAATCCCACTAGTATTGAGAAGATTTTTGACTGCTTTCCCACACCCTTTGCTCTTCTGACCTGGAGTAAGATACAGTTAACAGTATACATTAGTGGCATCTGTAAAGTCCACCCAGAATAAGTCATGGATGGAATAAAACACATTGTTTTTGTCTTTCACAGCACCTGAGCAGCATGTCCATGAGAATGGAGAGACCAACGGAGAAGTTAAAGAGGTTGACCTTACTGTACCCCGGAAAAATGACATCATTATCATTTCTGGGCGGAAAGAGCGATGTGAGTCAGCCAGAGATGCTTTGCTGGTACGTTGTAAATTGTGCTGCTTCAATATGGGAGGGAGGTTTCTAAAATGTAATAGTCAAACAAATGTTTTTATTCGTTCATGGGATATGGATGTCACTGGCTAGGCTGACATTTATTGCCATCCTTAATTTCCCTTGAGAAGGTGACGGTGAGCTGCTGCCTTGAACTGCCACCGTCCCTGTGGTGTAGGTATATCCACTGTGTTGTTGAGGAGGGAGTTCTAGGATTTTGACCCAGCGACAGTGAAGGAACGATATATTTCCAAGTCTGGATGCTGAGTGACTTGGAGAGGAGCATTCCAAATGGTGGGATTCCCAGGTATCTGCTGCTCTTGACTTTCCAGATAGTTGCATTTGTGGGTTTGGAAGGTGCTGCCCAAGGAGCCTTGATGAATTCCCACAGGTGGTACACACTGCTGCCACTGTGCTTCTGTGGTGGAAGCAGCAAAGGTGGCAGATGATGCTTTGTCCTGGATGGTATTGAGCTTCTTTATGAGCTGTACACATCCAGGCAACTGGACAGGATTTCATCGCATTCCTGACTTGTGCCTTGTAGGTGGTGGGCAAGCTTTGGGGAGTCAGGCGGTGAAATAGTCTTCAGAGTTCCAAGCCTTGACATGCTCTTGTAGCCACAGTATCCAGTTCCTTTAAGATTAATCCATTTATTTAACAGTGTACTGCTATAGGAATTTCAATATTCTTCCTCTGTCGTCACCAACACAAAGGTCGTTTCTCATTTTGGTGCTTTCTTATAGGCACTGGTTCCCGTTACAACCCAAGTCGAGGTGCCATTTGACCTGCATCGTTACATCATTGGTCAGAAAGGAAGTGGTATACGCAAGATGATGGAGGAGTATGAGGTAAAACCAGTTGTACTTGCCTGTAACTAGCAGACTGAAGGCAAGCCAGGAGAGTCAATATTATTGAGCTGTTTATTGTGAGGTCACAGTTAAACCTGCACTGCCCCAGAATCATACGATTTTATACAGAGAGAAACTGTTTGACCCCCCCCCCCCCCCCCCCCGCCCAAACTAGCTGCACCCATTCTGAGGGAACCAGCCAACTAGAACCATTGGTCTATTCTATGCCCATGCCCGTCTAGGCAGGGCATTTCAAACCATCTCTTTTTTTATATTTTGTAACATATTTGTACAATATCTTCAGCTTTCTTGTTATGAAGTTTTATCCTCTGGGTGGTGCAGTGGTTAGTATTGCCTCACTACGCCGAGGTCCCAGGTTTGATCTCACCCCCACAACCCAAAGATGTGCAGTGTAGGTGTATTGGCCATGCTAAATTGTCCCTTCATTGGCGGGGGGGGGGGAGGGGGGGAGAGAAGAGAATTAGGTACTCTTAAAATGTTTTTATTTTTTATCCTGTTTGAAAATTCTTCAGCCACTGGAAATGACTCCCACACCTTCCACTAATTTTGCTCACTCATTTTGGGTCTTCTGGCCCATTGTTCTAACATAATAACACGAGCCTCTGTTTCTGTAATTACTCCTCATAACTCAACTTACCCCTGAACACCTGCTTTACTGAAAAGGTCACTGAATAGTAGTGTGGAACTGGAATCTTCAATTATTTTTCCTTCCCTAACCTTAGGCCACTGAAACAATGTGATGCCTCTTTACTCCCAGTGGTTACTGTTCCTTTTTTTTTAAATGTATTTACTTTTTAGATGTTCTGAAATCTTGATCAAAGTAGATCCACATTTCCATCATGAGAAGTGATGGATTTTATAATGCTCACCCTCGTGTTTGCTTAGAAATTGACCTGGTCAAGGTCAATTTACTCCCTCCCAGATTCTGGATGACCCCAATGGGCATAACATTATTATCTGTGGTTCACTGGAAAACATTCCGATATTTTGGTGAATATTTATGCTCCCAATTGGGACGACCTGAGCTTCATAAACTCCCTGGTGGATGTCGTTCCTGACTTGGACTCGCATCGGATGATCCAAGGAGGAGACTTAAACCGTGTCTTGAACCTTTAAATTGGCCCGCTCCATGTCAAAATCCCAGCCTCAAACTGGGATGTCCAGGGCATTCACCTTTTGGAAAGTATTGGAGGTGTCAACCCATGGTGTTTTCTGCATCCAAACAGTAATGGATTTTCCCCCTCTTTTTTTTCCCCTCCACATGTTCACCATGCCTACTCCCAAATTGATTTTTTATTGTTGTTGTTGTTGTTGACAAATCCTTCCTCCCCATGGCAATTGTCATTTTTTTTTAAAATGTTTTTTATTGAGTTTTCGTATTTTATATCCAACAAATTATTAGAAAAAAAAAACACGCAAAAATTAACATGTATATTTACAGGTAAGCATCTTCATAATAACAACTGTGGCCGCCCCCTTTAGCCGGCATACATATTTTACATTCCCTAATATGGCCGAGGCACATGTTTATAGGCATTTATTTACAGTTTGGTTTTGGGCCTTAGCTAGCCATCAAACCCCCATAACGAACCCGTACCCCCCCCCCCCCCCCCCGGCTACCTTCCCCCGATTCCCGTCCGTTTTCCCCTGATTCTTGGCCACCCGACTATTCTTCCTCTTGTTCGTTGGCCACAAACAGGTCCCGAAACAATTGCATGAATGGCTCCCACGTTCTGTGGAAGCCGTCGTCTGACCCTCGGATGGCGAATTTGATTTTCTCCATTTGGAGAGATTCCGAGAGGTCGGACAGCCAGTCTGCAGCTCTGGGCAGTGCTGCTGACCGCTAGCCAAACAGGATTCTACGGCGGGCGATAAGGGAGGCAAAGGCAAGGGCGTCTGCCCTCCTCCCCAGGAATAGATCTGGCTGGTCTGAAACCCCGAAGGCCGCCACTATCTGGCATGGCTCCACCCTCACCCCCACCACTTTGGACATAGCCTCGAAGAAGGCTGTCCAGTACTCCACAAGTCTGGGGCAAGACCAGAACATGTGGGCGTGGTTGGCCGGGCCTCTTTGGCACAGTTCACATCTGTCCTCCACCTCCGGGAAGAACCTACTCATATGGTTTCTTGTTAAGTCGGCTCTATGTACCACTGTTAGTTGCGTCAGGCTGAGCCTTGCGCACGTGAAGTTGGAGTTGACCCTATGCAGTGCTTCGCTCCAGAGTCTCCACCCAATCTCAATCCCCAGGTCGTCCTCCCATTTCATTCTTGTTGCGTCCAGTACGGTGTCGTCCCTTTCTACCAGTCGGTCATACATGTCGCTACAGTTCCCTTTCTCTAGGATTCTTGCGTCCAGTAGGTCTTCCAGTAGTGTCTGTCGTGGCGGTTGTGGGTACGTCCTTGTCTCCTTCCGTAGGAAGTTTTTGAGCTGCAGGTACCGTAGCTCGTTCCCCCCGGCTAGCCAAAATTTCTCTGTCAGTTCGTCCAGTGTTGCGATCCTGTCGTCCGTGTATAGGTCCCTGACTGTCAGTGCCCCCCGTCCTGCCTCCACCTTTTTAAGGTGGCGTCAGTCAGTGCTGGTGTGAACCTATGGTTGTTGCAGATGGGAGCCTTGTCCGACATTTTGGTCAGGCCAAATTGCTGCCGCAGTTGGTTCCAGGATTGGAGGGTGGCTGTCACCACTGGGCTGCTGGAGTGTTTTTTGGGTGGGGATGGGAGTGCTGCCGTGGCGAGGGCCCGGAGGGAGGTCCCCATGCAGGAGGCCTCCTCCGCACGCACCCACTCGGCTTCTGGCTCCTGGATCCATCCCCTTACTCGCTCGGCTGTTGCCGCCCAGTGGTAGAATTGTAGATTCGGGATTTTGTTTTTTGTAGGACCTTCTTTGGGATCCTATCATTTTTACCCCCCCATACGAACGCCATGATACGTTTGTCCAGCACTTTGAAAAAGGCCTTGGGGATGTAGATCGGAATGGATCTAAACAGGAAGAGGAACCTGGGCAGTACGTTCATTTTGATTGTCTGGACTCTCCCCGCGAGGGAGAGTGGGAGTGTGTTTCATCTTTGCAGGTCCTTTTTTACTTCCTCCGTCAGGCTGGTGAGGTTCCATTTGTGGATCCCTTTCCAGTCATGGGCTATCCAGTAGTGTCTGTCGTGGCGGTTGTGGGTACGTCCTTGTCTTTGTCTCCTTGTCCTTGTCTCCTTCCGCTCCTTCCCAGGTAGCGGAATTTGTGTCGGGCTTGTTTGAACGGCAGCCCCTTTAGTGCTGGCCCCCCCCCCCCCCCCCCCCCTTGCGGGTGTACTGGGAAGATCTTGCTTTTGCTCATGTTGAGTTTGTAGCCCGAGAAGGCTCCAAACTCTTTCAGGAGCGCGATGATTCCGTCCATGCTGCTTTGTGGGTCCGAGATGTAGAGAAGCAGATCATCTGCATAGAGTGAGACTCTGTGCTCTCTGCCTCCCCTTCGGATCCCCCTCCAATTTTTTGCTGCCCTGAGCGCGATTGCTAGCGGTTCGATTGCTAGTGCGAACAGCAGCGGATACAGTGAGCATCCTTGTCTGGTGCCCCTGTGCAGCTGGAAGTATTGGGAGTTGGTATTGTTGGTCCGTACACTCACCATGGGAGCGTTGTATAGGAGCTTTACCCAAGCGGTGAACCCTGTTCCAAGCCCGAACCGCTCCAGTACCTCTATGAGGTATTTCCATTCGACTCTGTCGAAGGCCTTTTCTGTGTCCAGGGAGACGATCACCTCTTGTGTTCTCTCCCCGGAGGGGGTCATTATCATGTTCAGCAGGCGCCTGATGTTCGAGGTAAGCTGTCTACCTTTGACGAAGCCCGTCTGGTCCTCTGTGACCACCTCAGGTACACAGTCTTTTGGCTAGGATTTTGGCCAGTATTTTGGCGTCTGCGTTCAGCAGAGATATGGTTCTGTATGACCCACATTCCGTTGGGTCTTTGTCTTTCTTAGGTATCAGCGAGATTGAGGCCTCTGCTAACGTGGGTGGCAGTGTGCCCCTAGCTAGCGAGTCTGTGAACATCTCCCGCAGGTGTGGGGCCAGCGCTGTCGCGAATTTGCAATTGTCATTTCTTTTTTTTTTATAAATGTTTTTATTCAGTTTTCATATTTTATATTGAACAAATTACAAATTGTTAGGAGAGAAAAAAAACAAAAAAAAACAAACAAACACGCAAAAATTAACATACATATTTACAGGTAAGCATCTTCGTAGTAGTAACTGCGCCCGCCCCCCCCCCCCCCCCCCCCCCCAACATGTTTATTTAGTTTGGTTTTGGGCCTTAGCTAGCCATCGAACCCCCGTACCGAACCTGTAGCCCCCCCCCCCTCCCGCTACCTTCCCCCGACTATTCTTCCTCTTGTACATTGGCCACAAATAGGTCCCGGAACAGTTGCATGAATGGCTCCCACGTTCTGTGGAAGCCGTCGTCCGACCCTCGGATGGCAAATTTGATTTTCTCCATTTGGAGAGATTCCGAGAGGTCGGACAGCCAGTCCGCAGCTCTGGGCGGTGCTGCTGACCGCCAGCCAAACAGGATTCTACGGCGGGCGATCAGGGAGGCAAAGGCAAGGGCGTCCGCCCTCCTCCCCAGGAATAGATCTGGCTGTTCTGAAACCCCGAAGACCGCCACTATCGGGCATGGCTCCACCCTCACTCCCACCACTTTGGACATAACCTCGAAGAAGGCTGTCCAGTACTCCACGAGTCTGGGGCAAGACCAGAACATGTGGGCGTGGTTGGCCGGGCCTCTTTGGCACCGTTCACATCTGCCTTCCACCTCCGGGAAGAACCTACTCATACGGGTTCTTGTTAAGTGGGCTCTATGTACCACTTTTAGTTGCGTCAGGCTGAGCCTTGTGCACGTGGAGGTGGAGTTGACCCTATGCAGTGCTTCGCTCCAGAGTCCCCACCCTATCTCCATCCCCAGGCCGTCCTCCCATTTCCTTCTTGTTGCGTCCAGTACGGTGTCGTCCCTATCTACCAGTCGGTCATACATGTCACTACAGTTCCCTTTCTCTAGGATACTTGCGTCCAGTAGGTCTTCCAGTAGTGTCTGTCGTGGCGGTTGTGGGTACGTCCTTGTCTCCTTTCGTAGGAAGTTTTTGAGCTGCAGGTACCGTAGCTCGTTCCCCCCAGCTAGCTGAAATTTCTCTGTCAGTTCGTCCAGTGTTGCGATCCTGTCGTCCGTGTATAGGTCCCTGACTGTCAGTGTCCCCCCGTCCTGCCTCCACCTTTTGAATGTGGCGTCAGTCAGTGCTGGTGTGAACCTATGGTTGTTGCAGATGGGAGCCCTGTTCGACATTTTGGTCAGGCCAAGTTGCTGCCGCAGTTGGTTCCAGGATTGGAGGGTGGCTGTCACCACTGGGCTGCTGGAGTGTTTTTTGGGTGGGGATGGGAGTGCTGCCGTGGCGAGGGCCCGGAGGGAGGTTCCCATGCAGGAGGCCTCCTCCGCACGCACCCACTCAGCCTCTGGCTCCTGGATCCATCCCCTTACTCGCTCGGCTGTTGCTGCCCAGTGGTAGAATTGTAGATTCGGGAGGGCTAGCCCTCCCCTGGTTTTTGTTTTTTGTAAGACCTTCTTTGGGATCCTAGCATTTTTACCCCCCCATACGAACGCCATGATGAGTTTGTCCAGCGCTTTGAAAAAGGCCTTGGGGATGTAGATCGGAATGGATCTAAACAGGAAGAGGAACCTGGGCAGTACGTTCATTTTGATCGTCTGAACTCTCCCCGCGAGGGAGAGCGGGAGTGTGTTCCATCTTTGCAGGTCCTTTTTAACTTCCTCCGTCAGGCTGGTGAGGTTCCATTTGTGGATCCCTTTCCAGTCATGGGCTATTTGGATCCCCAGGTAGCGGAATTTATGTCGGGCTTGTTTGAACGGCAGCCCCTTTAGTGCTGCCCCACCCCCCCCCCCCCCCCCCCCCCCCCCCCCCCCCCCCTTGCGGGTGTACTGGGAAGATCTCACTTATGCTCATGTTGAGTTTGTAGCCCGGGAAGGCTCAATACTCTTTCAGGAGCGCGATGATTCCGTCCATGCTGCTTTGTGGGTCCGAGATATAGAGGAGCAGATCATCCGCATAGAGTGAGACTCTGTGCTCTCTACCTCCCCTTCGGATCCCCCTCCAATTTTTTGCTGCCCTGAGCGCGATTGCTGGCGGTTCAATTGCTAGTGCGAACAGCAGCGGGGACAGTGGGCATCCTTGTCTGGTGCCCCTGTGCAGCTGGAAGTATTGGGAGTTGGTATTGTTGGTCTGTGCACTCGCCATGGGAGCGTTGTACAGGAGCTTTACCCAAGCGGTGAACCCTGTTCCAAGCCCGAACCGCTCCAGTACCTCTATGAGGTATTTCCATTCGACTCTGTCGAAGGCCTTTTCTGTGTCCAGGGAGACGATCACCTCTTGTGTTCTCTCCCCGGAGGGGGTCATTATCATGTTCAGCAGGCGCCTGATGTTCGAGGTAAGCTGTCTACCTTTGACGAAGCCCGTCTGGTCCTCTGTGACCACCTCAGGTACACAGTCTTTTGGCTAGGATTTTGGCCAGTATTTTGGCGTCTGCGTTCAGCAGAGATATGGTTCTGTATGACCCACATTCCGTTGGGTCTTTGTCTTTCTTAGGTATCAGCGAGATTGAGGCCTCTGCTAACGTGGGTGGCAGTGTGCCCCTAGCTAGCGAGTCTGTGAACATCTCCCGCAGGTGTGGGGCCAGCGCTGTCGCGAATTTGCAATTGTCATTTCTGATCATACCCCTCATTTTGTTGAATTTTGCTTTGCTTTTGGCCCCCCTGGGAACCCGCCCTGGATTGTGAAAAAGGAGAGTGTGGAACGACACCGGCTGTGCACTCTTGAAGGTTGCCCTGACACCGGAACTACTGATGCATAGAAAAAAACGTAATAATTGCAACTCCAATTCAAATTGATCTCCACAAATAAATCTGTGCATCAGTTACGATGTTCGAGGGACACCTTCTATGAACATAGGGAAAAGGCAGGTTGTCTTCTTGTGCATCAACTCCAGAAGCAGGCTGTGTCCTGTGAAATCCATCTGATTCGGAGCAAAGAAGGTAATCTAGTGTCAGTCCTCTCCAGGTTAATGCGGCTTTCAGTTTGTTTAACCATGAGCTAGAGCCTCCTCCAGCCACATTAGAAATGCTGAGATTTCTACGTGGTTTACACATCCTGACCATCGAGGAAGGCAGGAAACGGGAACGTAATGCAACTGTCCTAACTAACGTAAGAAATACAGAAATGTAATGTATCGGTTAGCTGCAATCTGGCAACGCCCTTGGTCACAACAGCTTACGATCGAATTTTATAAGAGGTTCTCGGAGCAACTAATGCCCTTTATTATTAGACATTTTCAATAATTATAGACTATAGATGTTTACAGCATGGAAACAGGCCCTTCAGTCCAGTTTGTCCATGCCGCCCAGTTTCTATCACCTAAGCTAGCCTCACTTGCCCGCATTTGGCCCATATCCTTCGATTCCCAACCTGCCCATGTAACTGTCGAACTGCTTTTTAAAGGACAAAATTTGTATCCGCCTCGGTCCACATGCTCACCATCCTCTTGTGAAGAAATTTCCCCTCTGGTCTCTTTTTCTTTGTATTTTTCTCATCTCACCGTAAACCTGTGCCCTCTAGTGCTGTCCTCTACCTTTGGGAAAAATTGTCAACAATCTACCTTATCAATGCTCCTCATTATTTTATAAACCTCTATAAGACCACCCTTAAGCTCCAGGGAAAAAAGATCCCAGCCTCTTCTTGTATAACTCAGACCATCAAGTCCTGATAGCATCCTTGTAAATCTCTTCTGCACTCTTTCCAGTTTAACGATATCCTTCCTGTAATAAGATGACCAGAACGGAACACAGTATTCCATGTGTAGCCTTACAAATGTCTTGTACAGCTTCAACAAGACGTCCCAACTCCTGTATTCAGTATCCTGGCCAATAAAACCTAGCATGTTGAATGCCTTCTTCACTACCCTGTCCACCTGCGACTTCACCTTCAAGGAGCTATGAACCTGTACTCCTAGATTTCTTTGTTCTGTAACTCTCCCCTCTCCCTACCATTAACTGAGCAGATCATGCTCTGATTTGATCGACCAAAACACATCACCACATTTATCCAAATTCAACTCCATCAGCCCATTGGCCCACAATCAGTCAAGACCCTGTTGCAATATTGTACAACCTTCTTCACTATCCACTATGCCACCAATCTTGGTGTAATCTGGAAACTTACTAACCATGCCTCCTACATTCTCATCCTATGTTGGCTACCTCATCCTGAATTACGTGAGATTTAACCTTTTGTAACAATCTACCATGCGGTACCTTGTCAAAGGTCTTGTTAAAGTCTGTGTAGACAACGTCGGCCGCACTACCCTCATCTACCTTCTTGGTAAAAAAAAAAACTCCCTTCAAAAAACTCAATCAAATTGGTGAGACATCACTTTCCCCTAACAAAGCCATGCTGACTTTCCCTAATTAGCCCTTGCCTATCTAAATGCCTGTAGATCCTGTCCCTCAGAATACCTTCTAACAGCTTTCCCACTACAGAGGTAAGGCTCACAGTCTGTAATTCCCAGGCTTATCTCTACAGCCCTTCTTAAACAAGGGCACAACATTTGCTGCCCTCCAATCTCTGGCACCTACTATGGCTGTCGACAATTCAAATATCTCCGCTAGGGGGCTGACAATTTGCTCCCTGGCCTCCCACAATGTCCCCGGGAAACATTTCATCAGGTCCCAGGGATTTATCTTATCTTGATGCGCTTTAGTACCTCCAGCACCTCCTTCTCTGTAATATGTACACTCCTCAACATCACTTTTTATTTCCCTAACATTCGTGCCTGTCTCAACAGTAAATGCTGACAAGAAATATCATTTAGGACCTCGCCCAGCTCTTGTGGATCCACACATTGGTGACCTTATTTATCCTTAAGAGACCCTACCCTCTCCCTAGTCACTCTTTAGCCCTTAATGTATCTGTAAAAGCTCTTTGGATTTTCCTTTGTCTTGGCAGATAAGGCAATCTCATGTCCCATTTTTGCCCTCTTGATTTCTCTCTTTTTTTTTTAAATTTGGTGTACCCAATTAATTTTTCCCAATTAAGGGGCAATTTAGCGTGGCCAATCCATCTACCCTGCCCATCTTTTACGTTGTGAGGGCGAATCCCACGCAAATACGGAGAATGTGTAAACTTCACACGGACAGTGACCCTGAGCCGGGATCAAATCTGGGACCGTGGCGCTGTGAGGCAGCAGTGCTAACCACTGCGCCACCCTGCTACCCCTGACTTTTCTCTCAACTATACTCTGGCAGGCCGTATACTCTTCTAGGGATCCACTTGATCCCAGCTGCCTATGCAAGTCGTATGCCACCTCCTTCCTTTTGACCATGGCCTTAATATCCCGAGTCATCCAGTGTTCCCTGCTTCTTCCAGCCTTACCCTTCACTCTAAGAGGAATGTGCTCACCGTGAATCCTAGTTAACGCCCTTTTGAAAGACTCCCACTTACCAGCTGCCCCCTTGCCTGTAAACAGGCTCCCCCAATCAACTTTTGAAAATTCCCGACTAATACCATCGAAATTGTCCTTGCCCCAATTTAGAATTTTAACTTTCGGGCCAGAACTATCGTTCTCCATAACTATCTTAAAACTAATGGAATTATGGCCACTGGTCCCAAAATGAGCACTCACTAACACTTCCGTCACCTACCCATCCTCCTCCCCAAGACGAGGTCAAGTTTTGCCCCCTCTCTAGTAGGACCATCCATATATTGAATGAAGAATTCTTCCTGAATACATTCAAAACATTTTTCTCCATCCAAACCACTAGTGCTATGGCTGTCCCAGTTAATGTTGGAAAATTAAAGTCCCCTACTATTACCACCCTATTTTTCCAGCAGCTATCTGTACTCTTACATATTTGCTTACTGATTTCCCACTGACCATTTGGTACAGTCCTATCAAACGCCCTTCTTCTTTTTCAGTTCTACCCGTATCGACTCAGTGGGCGAACCGTTGGATATATCCTCTCTCTGTACTGTTGTGATGTCCCGAATCAAAAATACAACTCCCTCTCCCTTCCTAGTCTATCTTTCCTACAGAATCTGTACCCTGGAATATTGAGCTGCTAATCCTGCCCCTCCTTTAACCATGTTTCAGTAATAGATATAATATTCCAGTCCCATGTACCTATCCATGCTGCCCTGAGTTCATCTGCCCTGCCCGTTAGGCCTCTTGCATTGAAATAAATGCAGTTCAATCTGTTTCTCTGCCTTCCACTTTCCTCCTTACTGGCTTTGTTTCTATCCCCTCTTTACTACCCTCTGACTCCCTGCACTGATTCCCAATTCAATGTCTAGAGAATCAGTACCCCTGACCTTTGCCCTAGCCACAATCTTGATGTTTCTTAAAGAGGGTAAGGACCCAGTAGAGTGGGGTCTTATCGACCCATTTAGATTATGGATCCAACCTCCTCAATAGAAAACATCCTGAAGATACTCCAGAGATTTGATACATTTTCAGGTGCAAGTAAAATGTGCGTGTTTTCCAGTGAACCCGTCGGCCAGAGCGACTCGGTTTGCTTCATTGCCGTTTCGTCTCTTGCCTTAATTTCCGATATCTGGGGATCCACGCAGCCCATAACTTGGCCTTGCTCCTCAGACTGAACTTTTCAAGCCTCATCAGTAAGATTAAAACGGACTAGAGGTGAAATAATCTCCCTCTGACTCTGACAGGCAGGATTCAAACTGTCGAGATGAATGTGCTGCCAAGAGTTTTACTTTTATTTCAATGTATCCCCGTTTTTTTTTAAACCCAAAGCATTTTTTAATAAGTCAACAAATTAATATTGGCGTTTATCTGGGCAGGTAAGAATCCCAGGGTCTGCAGCACTCTGCTTCAGAGAGACAGAGGATCGCGAAGCTTAACTCCCACAAGTTAATTCTTCCTTTCCCCTGGCCTCCTTTTCTGTTGAAAAAGTTATTTGTCTTGGCACAGGGGAGAGTGTCCTTATCAAATCTGTATCTCATTCTATCTTCAGATTCTGCCCTATTGGATAGAATATTCTAGAAATGGGTGGGGGGAGCTTGGCTCTGCTTACTGAGAAGATTTTGAGGGAAGCCCTCTATATATTTTGGATAGCCAGCGACCTTTCCCCAGGGCAGAAATGGCGGTCATGAGGGGACATAATTTTAAGGTGATTGGAGGAAGGTATAGGGGAGATATCAGAGGTAGGGTCTTTACAGAGTGGTGAATGCGTAGAATGCACTGCCAGTGGAGATGGTGGAGTCGGAGTCATTAGGGACATTTCAGCAACTCCTGGACAGGCACATGGACAGCAGTAAATTGAAGGGGTGTAGGTTAGGTTGATCTTAGATTAGAATAAATGGCCGGCACAACATCGTGGGCCGAAGGGCCTGTACTGTTCTATGTTCTATACAGGATGAATTCCACTTCATCTTGTGCCAGACCAAGTTTGGTTCAGTTCAAAGTACTGAATAGAGCATATTGGACACAAGCAAGAATGAGTGGATTCTTTTGAGACGTGGAGAACCAACTGTAACCGCTGTTCGCTTACACCGGCTAACCACACGCATGCATTTGGTCTTGTCCTAAGCCTGCTTATTGGCACTATATCCAAGATTTTGCAGATAACCCTAGACCCTTGCCCATTAGTTTCAATATTTGGGGTTTCGGACTCCATCATTCTAATTCTACTTGGGAGTGAGGGTGGATGTTCTTGCCTTTGCTTCCTTAATAGCAAGGAGCCGAACCATACTCAGCTGGAGATCTCCTCCTCCTGTCCAAGCCAAACGCACGAGTGGAAGATATGATCTGTCTTACATCTGGAAAACATCAAGTATATTGTCTTGCATCTGGAAAATATCAAGTGTACTGTCCAAGGCTCAAAGGGGAGGTTCTACCAGAGATAGCGGACATTCATTTCTTTCTTTAAAGACCTGGTCACGTTTGAGGGTTAGAGGGGCGTTAAGTTAGTGGGAGTTAGTAAAAGGGGTTCCATTGCACTTGTTAATTACTGTCTTACGCTTGATTCATTTTTTCTTTATGTAATATATATTATGTATGTATATTACTGTTTATATTTGCTAATTTAATAAAATGTTTATAAATTTTTTTAAAATTGACTTGGTGCGGACATGGAAGGCGATTCTCCGAGCGGCAGGCCAGAGAATCGCCGCAACCGTGCCCCGATGTCGGCGCGTGATTCTCCGAGGTGCGGAGAATTGGCACAGCCGGATGGGCCGAACGGCCGCGCGGATCCGACAGAGTCCCGCCGGCGCCATTCACCCCTGGTCACTGCCGGCGGGAACTCTGCGTGAACGGTTGGGGGGGGAGGGGAGAGGGCTCCGATGGGGTCTGGCCTGCGATCGGGACCCACCGATCGGCAGGCCGGCCCCTCTTCACCGGGCCTACTTTCTGGCGCGTCCGGCCCCTGAACACCAACACCATGTTGAGTTGTGGCTGGCGCACTAAAGAAGTCCCCCGTGCATGTGTAGGTTGGCACGGCCCGACTGCGCATGTGCGGGTTGGCACGGCGCCCATTTGGTGCCGGGAAAGGAGGCTGGAGCGATGTGAGCCACTCCAGAATCGGTTGTACCCGGGCCCGGTTCACGCCGTCGTAAAATGCGACGGCATTTGCGGCGCCGCGCGAACACTTGGGCTCCATATTGGCGAATCGCCCCCATAGTCTCAGGATTGAGGGCAGCACGGTGGCCTAGTGGGTAGCACAACCGCCTCACGCCGCTGAGGTCCCAGGTTCGATCCCGGCTCTGGGTCACTGTCCGTGTGGAGTTTGCACATTCTCCCCGTGTCTGCGTGGGTTTTGCCCCCACAACCCAAAAATGTGCAGAGTAGGTGGATTGGCCACGCTAAATTGCCCCTTAATTGGAAAAAATAATTGGGTAATCTAAAATTTAAAAAAAACAAAACAAAAAAAACATAGTCTCAGGATTGGCCAACACGTGACACCCCTGTCAGGGTAATGAGCAGAGCCCGACCTGGTACGCATACCTTCTAAACATAAAATATTCCATTAAAAATAATCAGACTGATGATGGTTGTCTCCCTGGGTTTCAGAAACTCTGGATCAGCTACCAGGCCCATTTTGGGTTCCCATGCTGGCTGGAAAGGAATATAATGAGAGTTAAAAAACATTTATTAACTCTCCATTTTAAAAACTACTCTGTCGTGTGGGCTCTTTGAATTTGTGTGGGGATGGTAGTACTAGAAGATGTCGGAGTTATGTTGGATTTGGATATCAGGAATTTCTTTGTAGTGACTGCCCTCCAGCACACAGGATACTGCAACATGTGAAGGGTAAAAAGCTGCAATTGTCCTTGTGAAAGCAGAGAAGAAGTAATTTATGTTTGTCAAAGACCAATCTTACTTAGCTGTGATAGACATGTTAACAGCCACGGGTGGTCTCTTGCCGCCTTGAAGAATGTTGGGCGATCAAAGAGAAATTGATTGCAGATTTACCTTTCTCAGTTGGTTGTTTGGTTATGGGATCAGTAAATGGTGTATGTGGTTACCCAAGTAGTGGTACAGGTTGGGCTTGATGAGCCTGATGGCCTTTTGCTCATCTTTGATTTCACAAGTCAATACTCACCTAATTGAACCATTTCAGAACACATCGTCCCTTCTGATAATCTGTTGATAGAGCAGCTATGGTTTTCATAGCTTCCTACTGGTGCTATCAAGTTTAAAACGGGTTTTACATTTCATATTCCTATTGGCTATGGGGAATATTAATTATAATCACCCTTTTATAATTAGGCCATGATAGCATCAATCTTAGATTTCACTCTGCCTGTGTTTTAAGGTGTAAACTACACCAAGTAAATAGGTTTCTTTACATTGAAAGCTCTTGGTCCGTAATTTTGTGCACATTGTTTCAGAATGCTTGTTGTATTCTTTAATAACTTAAAATATTTGAACTGTCAGAGCGTCCATAGGACTACATTTCTCTATCAGAAATATGCTGCTCCTCCAAACTAACTTTACCCTTTCGCAGTTGCATTGAGACATGGGCTCGGATCTCCATAATGTCCATCCAACTCTACATTTATCGTGTGATATTGATAACTGTTTTCCTTGTGGGCTTTTAAATGTAGGTAAACATTGCTGTCCCCCCTCCTGAGGAGCAATCTGACACCATTAAAATCACTGGGTTGGCTTCTCACCTGGACCGAGCTCGGGATGGACTGAATGAGCGCGTCAAGGAACTGCAGATGGAGCAGGAGGACAGGGTAAGCATGCTGAAGACATCTGAATTGAGGTGCATGAGCTCCTCAAAGTTTCCATTGTTCATGGCAGGCCAGCATGTTCTGTGTAACCCAGATACTCTAGCATAGCATGCACTGTCGTTTTCTACAGCTTCATATTTGGTGAGACAGTTGTAGTCAGAATGACAGGTCAAAGAGGAGCCATGAAAATAATTGCATAAAATGCAGTATGCTGGGATTATAATAACCGCAATGATTTTAAGAGTCAAGTTATGAGGACAGTTTTCACAGACTGGGTTTACATTTCTCGAGTATAGAAAATTAAGGGTGAGCTAATTAACATTCTAAGATTGATGCAAGTGGTTGATTGGATAGAAAGAGCGAAACTACCTCGGGCGACAGTCCTGGACAAGGGGGCATAACCTTAAAATTAGATCTAGACCATTTGTGGGTACATCAGAAAGTACTTCTTCACACAGGGTATTGGAATCTCTCCCAAAAAGCTGAGGCTGGGGAACCAGTTGAAAATTTCAAAACTATGATTGGTAGATTTTTAGGAGCCAAGTGTATTGAGGGACAAAAATTGCAGTTTCCTGTGACATTGGTGTGAAGTATTTTGTTTCCTGTGTTTGTAATGCCTTCTGGAAAGGCTGCTTCAATGAGCAGGTGTGGGGGAGAGGGGATCCAAGGTTCTGAGCAGCCCACTGCTAATTATTGTCATGCCATTACCACCCATGCTGTGTATGCACTTGATCAATTGAAATGGATTAATTTTCAAACTATTTCCAATTAAATAAAGTCTGTAGCTATGTTGTGAATGCTGAGAGTTTGATTATCGTGTTATTGGTGATTTGATAAATAGCACCATCTCTGATCAGTGTGGTGTGTGTATTTCCTCAAGCAAGGAAGTTCAGCACCTTTTTTGTACTGCATATCATGAATTCAGGCTGGTAAAAGCTGGGCTCTGATCTGATTTTGGTTGAGTTAGCTATGTTGGAGAGAAGTCTTTTATTGAAATCATGTGCCCACTGTTCAGCCCAGTAAGGATCAACCTGTTTCCCTCCCCACCCACCACCACCACAGGCTCTGAGAAGCTTCAAGTTGACAATCACTGTGGATCCTCGCTATCACCCGAAGATTATCGGCAGGAAGGGTGCAGTTATTACTCAGATTCGCATGGATCATGATGTCAATGTTCAATTCCCTGACAAGAATGATGAAAATCAGGTATGAACCCCTTCTTTCTGACACCATCCAGGTTAGGATACAGACCCCCTCTAACTCTGACACCGTTTGGGTGCGCAGGACATGTGCGTATTTCTCCCCCTCGTTATTTAAATGATAGCAGCAGTTACCGGTAGCAAAAGGATATGTTCCTCTGCTGAGAAATCCCAGCTCTAAGATCTGGTCACTTTCATTACATAGTGTTTCTAAATACTGTAAATCATCAGCAATGACCAACAAATATCCCTGGGCAGTCTGATGGGATCTACTCCCTGCCCTGTTACTCTGGGAGATCAAACTCAACAGAAGATTATGCCTTGTGGGCATAAGGGTGAGAGAAGGATCATGAGGCTAAGCACCTGCAAAGACCAGTGGAAAACATAAATAAATAAGAGCAGGCATAGACCACTTGGCCCTTTTGAGCTTGATTTGCTATTCAGTACAATCATGATTGATCGGCTTCAATCCACCTTTTTCAAGCAATCTCCAATATCTCTCAATTCTCTTTGTAGCCAAAATAAACTCCCAATCTCCGCTAAATATACTCGCCGACTGAGCATTTACAAGCTTCTGTGGTTGGAAATTCCAAAAATGCACAACCCTTTTGGTTAAGAAGTTTCTCCTTGTCTCCGTCGTAAATGGTTGTCCCCTTAGTCTGAGATTGTAACACCCTAGTTCTGGTCTCCCCAGTCGGGGGAAAAAGCCTCCCAGTTGGGCTAAATAGCTTTTCTGTCCTGTTGCTATTAATTCTTTGTAGTGTGGAAGGTCCAAGTTGGAGAGGAAAAGGCATCAACTCTAACTACATTATCTGGCGTTTGGGGGTGCAGAGTGGAAATGGACACACTGCAGCTTGCAGCTATTTGGAATGGGGATACTTTGGGTTAGCATTGAAGTTGTCATCACTTTTCCTTTCACTTTGCAACAGTCAGTGTCCACTCTAGGCAAGGCAGACATTGCATCATGTATGGCACCATGAACACCTTCGATCTGTTGCTCTTCACCTCCTTCCTGCTTCTCTGTTTCAGGATCAGATAACTATCACTGGGTACGAGAAAAATACAGAAACTGCCAAGGAAGCCATCATGAAAATAGTGTCTGAGCTAGAGGAGATGATATCTGAGGACATTACACTCAACCACAGGGTTCATGCCCGTATTATTGGTGCCCGTGGAAAAGCCATCCGAAAGATTATGGAGGACTTCAAGGTAAGCTGGTCTGCTACAGTCTACAATGATTCTACACGTGAGGCCAAAACCAGATACAGCAGTGTTCAGCATACCTTTATGCTTGCAACACCCCAGGACTTGTGGAACAATGATTCCTGCTCTGGTGGCTGTTCAGTAACTGATACTGAAGTGTGCACTCATGGATAAAGACTGGATCTGACTGTAATATGCCCTTTTCATTTGTCCTGATTTTAGATACCACCCGAGCACTTCTGTTGAGATTTATGCATGAAACTTAGGAACTTGCATCAAAGCTTCTCATCTTAAATATGTGACTGGAGCCTGAACAATGGCAGCATACGTCTGACTGGGAGTGGGTGCTGAGAGTGGACAGCATGAGCCGAGGATGGTGTTGGAGGGGTGGACAATGAGGCATTGTGGTGGAAGCTGTGTAGGCAGACGTGATAGTCTTTTCCCGTTTTTATTTTTCATTAACGTCATATGAGCCAATGCCTTCAGGAAATGAAAGAAAATTGAGGATGGATGAAGTATGCAAATAATTCTGGGTGGCATAGTGGCTAGCACTGCTGACCCACAGTAGGTTTCAATTCTAGCCTTGAGTGACTGGAATTTTCATATTCTCCCTCAATCTGCGTGGGTTTCCTCCAGGTGTTCTGCTTTCCTCCCACAGTCCAAAATATGGCAGGTTAGATGGATTGGCCAAATCATTGCATGGGGGATACGCAGATAGGGTGGGAGAGTAGGCCCAGAAAGTTCTTTTTCAGAGGTTTGCTGCAGGCTCCATGAGCCAAATGGCCTCTTGCACTGTGTAGGGTTTCTATAGAATACTATCTCTTGGTGAGATGACCTAGAGTCAGTTTTGAATAAGTGAGAACTGCTTTTGCAGTTCGTGCAATAAGTGGAGTATCATCAAAAGCTATAAGCACAAGATTATTAGGTCAACACAGTTAACCAACTGTAGTGGAAGGTGGAAAGAACAAAAACCATTTACATGCCAGATTATGATTTGAAGGGGCAGTGATGTGATGGTGTAGTTAGTCATCATTTAAACAATTTAATAAGTTAACCAGAGCTCTTCTGAGAATTCAATTGCAGTTTCCAATCCCGGCCTGACTGCTGATTTACCCAACTTGTCTCTGCTTTAGTGTGCCACATATACATGATCTAGATTTGCTGTTAGAATGGGTGGAGTTATCACACACCAAACTATGGCTTTTCCTGTTCAGGACCATGGGTTGCTTGGTAAGTAGGTGTTAATGTGCCATGGTGTGGTCAGAAGTTAGGAACAGCCCCTAAACTGGAGAGGAAAAGATTGTGTCATGCAGGGGTCAGGAGGTTTGGGAATAAGGAAGGATGGAGATGTGTTGGTCAGATAGAAGAACTAAAGCAAAACCTCAATCTGTTTGCTTTTCCGAAAGGCTGACTCCTTCACCTTCCATATTCAACAGATGATTCTACAACATGACTGCCACCACCAAACAAATCCTCCCCTTCACCCGCTTTCTGTATTCTGAAGGGAATTTTCTTTTCCCAACACAATGACCCACTCCTTTCACCTCAACATTCCTTCCCTGCCATCTTTCCATAGAAATACAAGGTATGCAACACGTCTGTTTACCTCCATCTTTTCTCATTTTCCAAGTCCCCAAACAAATATTCCTCCCAGGTGTAAAGTGATTTACTTGTACTACTTTTAGCTAACAATATCGCATTCTGTACTCTCAATGTGGTCTGATGCACACTGGAAGACCAAATTCAAATTAGGTGAATCTTTTGTAGAGCACCTCCACTTGGGCGCACAAGTATGACCAGACCTTCCAGTCACCTTGCCCCCACTGATCTCTGTCCCAAGCCCCTACTATTCCAATGCAGCGCAACATGAGCTTGAGGATAAACACCTCTTCTTTCGCCTCGGAACATTGTAGCCTTCCAGATGGACTTCAACAGTTTCAGATTATTACCTTCTGTTTTTGTTTTTGAGAAGATGGTGATTCTGCTGTGCATTTGTACACCTTCCCCAAACCAATTTTCATTTCTTTCCCAATTACCAACTTATTTCACCTTGCACCATCATTTCTTTTGTCATTTAATCTTTTCTGCCTTCTATCCTATCACCGATATTTCCTTTTGATTTGTTCCTCCCCTCTTCCATTTCCTTCTGTACTGGTTTTAAATCTTGTTACAACTAACATTTCCAGTTCTGACAAAGAGTCATTAACCTGAAGGATTAATTCTGTTTCTGACTCCAGCATTTTCTGTTTTGATCTTAAATGATTGCTCTTTGTGTTCTGTCTTTATAACTTTGAGTTGTAATGCACCTCACTGGGATCTTTCCTGGTGTCCCTACAGGAACTTTCCAAGTACAGGTAATTCACACAATTTGCTTTATTAAAAAATTCTGTTTCAGGTTGACATCCGTTTCCCTCCATCTGGGGCAGAAGATTTGGACCGTGTCACTGTGACTGGTCTACCCGAGAATGTGGACGAGGCTATTGACCATCTCCTGAACTTGGAGGAGGAATATGTAAGTATCAGTTGAGTGATGCTGCTCAGCCAGCCAATCTACAAATGATACACCTTGGGCTTGATTCAATTAAATAGGAACAAAGCCCCATAGTGAGCACGTTTAGTCGTGTGTTTCCCGGCACTCGCAGTGCTGAAAAACACATGGCTATACAACACGACTCAGTTGTTTAAGGGGCCTCAGCAGGGAACGAGTGGCCAAGGCTACACATAGCCCTGTTTTGGAACGTAATCTTGTGAGGCGTTGCGAGCCAGGTAGATACCAGGAGCAGGGTCTTCCGACTTTACCGGCCGTGCTGCGCCCCAGTGAGCTGCCTTCTGGGCGCAGCGTGGCTGTTGGATTGCACCCCCTATCAGCAGACTTTCCAGCGACTTTGCTGCTTTATTGAAACTGGGCTTCATTGAGGGAATTCTGCTCGCCGCTGCTGCTTGCTGCTTGTGTATCTCAGATTGCCATTGCCCCACCATTGGGGGCAGCACCTTCAACCATCTAATTCCCAAGCTTTTAAATTCCCTCCTTAAACTTCACCTTCTCTGTCTCCTCCTTAAAAGATGTTCATTATAACCTGAGTCTTTGTCCAAGCTTTGGTGGTTGCTTGTTTATCGTCTAATGTGACTTGGTGTAAAACTTAGTTTGATAACACTCTGTAAAATGCCTTTGGGATGTTTTACTTCACTAAAGTCATTGTATAAATGTGGATTGTTGTTAAATTGTTGTGGACTGGAGCTGCATCATCCCAGTGCCACACAAGTGGCAAATAACCTCAATGCAGTGGGGAGAACCAGAATCTGCTGGATTAAAGTCAATTCCCTATATTATTGTAACCTCTTTTGTAAAGAATGTAAATTAACATAAAGAGCTATAAACATGTTGGATTGATAAAAAGATAGACCTGCATTGTTAAAGCACCTTTCACGACCACTGCCCTGAGCACTTTATAGCCAGTGAATGACTTTTTTGAAGTGTACCCACTATTTTAATCAAACTCAATACTTGAGCAGAGCAAGATTTTAATCATAGAATCCCTACAGTGCAGAAGGAGGTCAATCGAATCTGCATTGACCCTCTGAATGAGCACCATACCTAGGCCCACTCCCCTGCAACTCCGCCTAAACTATGGACACATGTTTGGAATTCTCTTCCACCGAGAACATATTTCTGATTGATGTGGAGATGCCGGCGTTGGACTGGGGTGAGCACAGTAAGAAGTCTTACAACACCAGGTTAAAGTCCAACAGGTTTGTTTCAAACACGAGCTTTCGGAGCTCAGCTCCTTCCTCATTCTGAAATGCGCTCCGAAAGCTCGTGTTTGAAACAAACCTGTTCGACTTTAACCTGGTGTTGTAAGACTTCTTACTATATTTCTGATTGACAAGGGTGTCAAGAATATGGAGAGCTGGCAGGAATGAAGAGTTTACGGTCACAGTCAGATAAGCCATGATCTTACTAAATTGGCCAAACCCCCTAGTGTTTGTTTGGATTTCTTAGAATCTCTCTTTCTCTCTCTCTCTCTCTTTCCTCCTTCTTCAGATGTCAGATGTTGTGGAAAGTGAGGCCATGCAGGCATACCTGAAGCCAGCGTCACGCATGGAAGAACCGAAAACCACCTCCAAGGGCTTTGTGGTGAGAGATGCTCCATGGACTAGTGGCTCAGAAAAGGTAAAGAATCTTCACTTTAAAAAAATATATTTTTATGATGTATTTGCAAAATTTTGTATAACAATAACAAACAAAACAATAACATGAACATCAACATGGTAAACTAGACATTTTTCTCCAGCTTGAGAAACCCAGCCATATCACTAATCCAGGTCTCCACACCTCGGGGGTTTCGAGTCCCTCCACATTCCCTCCCAGTCCCGCCCATAGGGGCTGGTTTAGCACACTGGGCTAAATCGCTGGCTTTTAAAGCAGACCAAGGCAGGCCAGCAGCACGGTTCAATTCCCGTACCAGCCTCCCCGAACAAGCGCCAGAATGTGGCGACTAGGGGCTTTTCACAGTAACTTAATTGAAGCCTACTCGTGACAATAAGCGATTTTCATTTTCATTTAATTTTCATTAAAAGGATCCGTCTCCGGGCTACCAGGGAGGCAAAGGCCAGAACGTCGGCCTCTTTCACTCCCTGAACTCCTGGGTCTTCTGACACTCCAAAGATTGCTATCTCTAGACTCGGCACCACCCACGTGCCTAGCACCTTGGACATTGCCTTGGCAAACCCCTGCCAGACTCCTCCAAGCTTCAGGCATGCCCAAAACATATGGACGTGGTTTTCTTGGCTTCCTGCACACCTTGCACATCTACTACCCCGAAAAACTTGCTGATCCTCGCTGTCGTCATGTGTACCACCTTAAACTACATTAGACTGAGCCTAACACATGATGAGGAGGAATTAATCCTGCTTAGGCCCACAGACCCACCTCTAACTCCCCACCTAGCTCCTCCTCCCACTTTCCCTTCAGTTCCTCCACCAGGGTCTCCTCCGCCTCCAACAACTCGTGATAGATATCTGACACTTTCAACTCCCCCACCCAGGTACCGGACACTACTCTGTCCTGTATCCCCCGTGGTGGAATCAGCGGGAAAGCCAACACCTGTTTCCTCAAAGTCCCGGACTTGTAAATATCTGAAACCATTCCCCGGCGGCAGCTTGAACTTGTCCTCCAGCGCCTCACGTCAATGAATAGATCTTCCATTCGTCTAATTCCTGCTCTCTGCCAACTTCGGAACCCGCCATCTATCCTGCCCGGCGCGAACCTGTGTTGTTGCAAATCGGGGTCCAGTATGAGGCACCCTCCACCTTCTTATACCTCCTCCATTGCCCCCAGATCCTCAATGCCGCCACCACCACCGGGCTAGTGGAGTACCGGGCCGGCTAGAACGACAGAGGTGCTGTTACCAGTGCTCCCAAACTGGTGCCTTTGCATGGCGCTGCCTCCATCCACTCCCATGCCGACCCCTCCCCCCTTACCTACTTCCTAATCATCGCTATATTAGCCACCCAGTAGTAGTTGCAGAAGTTCGGCAGCGCCAACCCACTCTCCCCCTACTGCGCTCCAACAACATTTTCTTCTTCACCCGCGGGGTTTTATTCGCCCATACGAAGCTCGAAATAATCTTGTTTCCCCGCTTGAACAAGGCCTTGGGAATGAAGATGGGGAGGCACTGGAAGACAAACAAAAATCTGGGGAGCATCGTCATTTTCACGGTCTGTACCCTCCCCGCCAGCGATAGCGCGAGCATATCCCATCTTTTAAGTCCCCCTCCATTTGCTCCACCAGCCGGGTTAGGTTGAGTCTGTGTAATGCCTCCCATTTCCGAGCCACCTGTATTCCCTGGTAGCGAAAGCTCCTCTCTACCATCCTGAGTGGCAGCTCTTTCAGTCTCCTCTCCTGCCCCCTTGCCTGGATCACAAACAATTCACTTTTTCCCCATGTTGAATTTGTACCCCGAGAACCTTCCAAATTCCCCCAAGATCTGCATAACCTTCTCCATCCTCTCAACCGGATCCGAGATGTACAAGAGCAGATCGTCCGCATACAGCGAAACCCAGTGCTCCCCACCCACTCGAACCAGCCCCTGCCACTTCCCTGATGCTCTCAGCCATGGTCACTGCTCAAAAGCCAGAGCGAACAGCAACGGGGTGAGGGGGCACCCCTGCCCCGGTGCCCCTCGGTGTAGCTTAAAGTACCCCGACCTCAGCCGGTCCGTGCACACACTCACTACCGGTGCCTGGTAGAGCAATCACATCCATTCGATGAAGCCCTCACCAAACCTTCCCAGCGTCTCCCAAAGATATTCCCATTCCACCCGATCAAAAGCCTTCTCCGCTTCCATCGCAACCACCACCTCCGCCTCTCTCCTTCTGAGGGCATCATAATTACATTCAAAAGCCTCCGAACGTTAGCATTGAGCTGTCTATCCTTAACAAATCCGGTTTGGTCCTCCCCGATCACCCCAGCGACACAGTCTTCTATCCTAGTGGCCAAAATCTTAGCCAGCAGCTTGGCATCTACGTTCTAAAGCGAGATCGGCCTATATGACCTAGATTGCTCCTGGTCCTTTTCTTGTTTCAGGATGAGTGAAATCGAGGCCTGTGATATCATTGGGGGGAGGATTCCCCTCTCTTTAGCCTCATTAAAAGTCCTCATCAGCAGGGAGCACAACACCTCTTGAGAATTTCTTATAGAATTCTACCGGGTAAACAGACGGCCCCGGAGCCTTGCCCAACTCCATGCCCTCCAGTCCTTTAACAATTTCCTCTGCTTCAATCGGGGCCCCCAGCCTCTCGACCAGGTCCTCCTCCACCCCACGGAAACTTCAACTGATCCAGGAACTGCCTCATCCCTTCTACACCAGGCGGGGGTTACGACTTGTATAATTTGCTATAAAATTCTTTGAAAACGTTGTCCGGGGCCTCAGGATGTTTAGGAACATGAGAAAAAAAAACAAAAACTTCTTCACCCTCGGCCGTTGGAATCTCCACCGGTCTACACCCCCCACTCCCAGTCTGCTCCATGAAAACCTTCAACTTCACGCGGCCAGCCCTGGATTTTGACCGGTCCAGATCGGATCAATGACCGTGTTAAAGTTTTCTCCCATGATCAAGCCACGAGACTCTAGGTCTGGGATCTTGCCTAACACCTGTCTCATAAATCTCACATCGTCCCAGTCTGGAGCATATATGTTTACAAGCACCGCCCGTACACCCTCCAGCTTCCCACTCAGCATAATATATCTACCCCCCCTTATCTGCCACAATTCTTCCAGCCTCAAACGCCACCCGCTTGCTGATCAATGGTGCTACCCCCCCTGGTCTTCGAGTCCAGCCCGGAGTGGAACACCTGACCAACCCACCCCTTTCTCAATCTTGTCTGATCAATAATCTTTAGATTTGTCTCCTGAAGCATTGCTACATCTGCCTTCAGCCCCTTTAAATGCACAAAACGCAAGCCCCTTTGACCGGCCCATTCAAACCCCTCACATTCCACATAATCAGCCTGGACGGGGGGCTGCCACCCATCCCCCTGCCGACAAGCCATAACCTTTTTTTGGCCGGCCCAGAGCCCACGCTCCCCGCTTCCCCGAGCTCCCCCACAAGCAGCCACTGCCCTCGACCTCCCTTTTGTTCCCCGATAATAGTTCCTCCCTTGTTAGCGAAGCAGCCCCCTCCCCCACAACAGCGCCCGAAACCTAATTCCCCAGGTCAAGCACCATTTTAGCACATGTTCACTCCCACACCATGCTTCCGAGAATCAGCTGACCCAGACAGCCCCCGCCCTTGGTGCCAAACAGTCTGGCTCCTTGTTTTTTTGAACCCCTCTCCCGACATGCGTAAACCATTTAAAAACATTGCAGTCCCCAGTAAGCAAACAACCTCAAGTAAAATAAATTAACGTAAACCAATGTAGAAACAATCGCTTGGAACCAAACTCAACCTCCCACAGAATAGCACCAACTTCGGAACTCCCCTCCCCCCTCTGCATCCAATCTCTGCAAAAACAAAGCACCCTCAAACCACCACCCCAGCCCAATACTTAACCCAGAACCCCATACAGTCTTATTTGAACCGATACAAGAATGACAAAAAGCCGCCACATAACTCCTTCAAGACTTAAGTGTCCTTTAAGACGCTTCCAACTTCTTTTCTTTCATAAAAGACCATACATCGTCCGATGCCTCAAAGTAAAAGTGTCGGTCTTTGTGCGTAACCCACAACCACGCTGGATACAGCATCCCGAATTTCACCCCCCCCCCCCCCCCGCCCCCCTTGAAGAGGATCGCCTTCACCCGGTTAAACTCAGTACGTCTCTTGGCCAGCTCCGCTCCCAGGTCCTGGTAGATGCGCACCTCGCTGTTCTCCCATCTGCTGCTCCGCTCCTTCTTGGCCCACCGCAAAACTAGTTCTTTGTCCGGAAAACGGTGGAAACGCACCACCATGGCCCTCGGCGGGTCATTTGCCTTAGGCTTCCTTGTGAGGGCTCGATGCGCTCCGTCCACTTCCAGGGGCCGAGAAAATGCCCCGGGCCCCATCAGCGTCTCCAGCGTGCTCGCCACATATGCCCCACATTCGACCCCTCAATTCCTTCGGGGAGGCCAACGATCCTTAAGTTCTGCCTCCTGGACCTGTTCTCCAGGTCCTCCAACTTCTCCTGCATTCTCTTGTGCTCATCCAATACCTCCACCTTATGCTCCATCATGGTTAGATAGTCCTCCTGGCTAGACAACTTCAGCTCAATTTCTTGTATCGCTTTACCTTGGGCCGCCTGATTCAAAACCACTTGATCGATCGCAGCCTTGATCAGGTCCAGCGTTTCTTTTTTCAGCTCAGCGAAACAGTCCTTAAAGAACGTCATCTGCTGCTCCTTAGATCACTGAGCCACTGCTCCCTGGTCCTGACCCTCCGCCATGCTGCGCCGCACTGCTTCATTCTATTCGGGCTGAGTCTTTTCACACGGCCACTTGTAGTCCAATTAGCCATACATCAGAGGGGGAATCCTTCTTAATATCATCTACTACACCGATCTATCCCCTAAAGTCCGATAAAAGTCGGGGGGTAATAAGGTCCGAAAGTCCGTTTCAGGTGGGAGCTATCGAATATGCAACCTACTCCTCCATGGTTGCCACCGGAAGTCAAGAATCTTCACTCTTAACCATCTTGTTTAACTGAGTACATGGGATGCAAAGAGCTGCACCTCTTGAGGCTGCAAGTCCTGACAGCCCCTGTAGGATTACAGGAATATGTGAAAATATCCATTCCAGTCTCTATCATAGTAGACTTGATTCCAAGGCAGCCCTTCTATGTATTCTGATAAAGTCACTCTGCAGCTGTCTCCATTAACCTGGAAATGGGACTTCAAGTGCTAGAGCTTGGTGGGGCAATATGAATATTTTATCAGTTTTTTTTTTAAAAGGCTAGTTTTCAATAATTGTCATTTAAAAAAAAGACAGCAGTAAAATCATTTTGAAGCAACGGAAGGATTATTGGGTTGCTATTCAGCCCAATTGTTACAATGCTTCACATTTCTTTTCATTCTCTTGCAAATTTCTTTCTCCCTCTTGAACTCTTGACCAGTTCCATTGGGGTTCATAACTCTGTTTCCAGCCAGGCATTCTCCATGCAAGTATTTGGTAACTCCGCATACCAATAACGTATAGTATGTCAATCTCAAGCATCGGGCAGCACGGTAGCATGGTGGTTAGCATAAATGCTTTACAGCTCCAGGGTCCCAGGTTCGATTCCCGGCTGGGTCACTGTCTGTGCGGAGTCTGCACGTCCTCCCCGTGTGTGCGTGGGTTTCCTCCGGGTGCTCCGGTTTCCTCCCACAGTCCAAAGATGTGCGGGTTAGGTGGATTGGCCATGCTAAATTGCCCTAGTGTCCTAAAAAGTAAGGTTAAGGGGGGGGGGGGGGTTGTTGGGTTACGGGTATAGGGTGGATACGTGGGTTTGGGTAGGGTGATCATTGCTCGGCACAACATCGAGGGCCAAAGGGCCTGTTCTGTGCTGTACTGTTCTATGTTCTATGAAATCCGCACACTCACTGGGACAGATGTGATGGAGTACAAGCCTGGACAATTCTCCCCCTCTCAGCTTCCTAAAAATCTTGTGGCCCTCGTGTGTGGAGGGGTGGGGGTGTGTGGGTGGTGTGTATGGGTAGTGTGTGACCAATCCACCTACCCTGCACATCTTTGGATTGTGGGGGTGAAGCCCACGCAGACATGGGAGAATGTGCAAACTCCACACGGACAGTGAGTCAGGATCGGGACCTCGGTGCTGTGAGGCAGCAGTGCTAACTACTCCACCACTGTGCTGCCACCACACAATAGCCATGAAGATTTTTGAGTGAGTTGTCTTCTGAATCCTTTGCCTCCATCTCCAACTGGGCCCGTTTTGAAACCAGGGGCTGCACTTCCAGATTTCAGATCTGAAATTTTGACTATGAAGCCATTATGTTCCTGCCCAAGAGAGGAAACCTCCTGTAGTCTGGATTTGAACCTGTGTTAAGTCTTAATTTTCTAATTATCATGCATCATGGTTTAGTACATGTGGAACACTTTGTGATTTATTTTTGAACTGCTAAGTGACTTGAATTCCTTTATCTCCTCAGGCTCCAGATATGAGTAGCTCTGAAGATTTCCCAAGTTTTGGTGCTCCGGTTGCTCCAAAGACTTCACCGTGGGGACCGAAAAGATTCTGAGCTGGAAGAAGCAGCTCCAATTTCCACCCTCCTTCCCCCCCCCCCCCCCCCCCCAACCTCCCCACCTCCCCACCACCCCATGCATACACCCTGCCCCCACCTCCCCCTCTGCTGGGTTGCCAAGATGTGCTTCCTGTTTGATTCCAATTCAGCAGCCTAGCAAGTAATTAGCGTAGCAAAAATGACTTCCTTTGTCACAATCGTTTCCAAAAACACCACTGCCGTGATTGAAGGCCATATCTGTGAGCCTCATTTTATAACCACGCAATTGCGTGCACTAAACCCCACGGCATTCCACAAACCCCGATAAACACAACTCTGTTTGAAAACAGCTTGGCTTTGAATCGACTGCTGACCTGTTCAGTGCAATGGCCCAAATTGCGATGTTTATCCAAACTGCTCGCTGGGCACACAACTTGGTCCACAGTTTATTTCAGTTGAGTCATCATTTGCAGGAGTTTGAAGCAAAGACTGGAAGGGATTGTGGCTCCTGATTTCCCCCTGGAGCCAGCATCCTTTTGTCTGCCTTTGCACTTTTCCTGGTTGAGTGCAATTGCTTTACCCCTCCAGCTGCCAATTGCCATACAGCTCTTAAACTCATTTTAACACCCACACTTGGAACTTGGCTGTGAATCCGGTTGGCAATCTCGGTCGAGTTGTAACACACACAGCTAATGTAGACTGACCTCATTTAAAGTTCCTCCCTATTAAATATACTCTGTCGTTGGCCATTGTTCCAGGTCGCTCAACATTCACGGCTTCTGTTGCCTTGTCCAGTCTCTGGGATAGGCCATCGTGCACACACTGATATTGCTTTGTCCAAAAATGAGGCCGTGAATAAACCCTTGAGTTCAGCGTGGAGCTCTACTTATAACAGGGCCAACAGCAAATGAGCACTGAGGGGATTTTTAAAAAATGCTAAAACAAGCCAAATGGATTCTCTTAAACTGTCCCACAGCCAAAGACTCATTGGCTGACTTGCTGTTTGCAAACGGCACAAAGCCAGGGCAGTAACTGATGAACTATCATGAAGGGTGAGGCCTCAAAAGATGCAGCCTGCTCCTACTGCAAAGATCCCTGAAGTGGTGGGTTTATCCCTTCCCTAATTTTTTTGAATGAGAAATTTTGGTTCCATTGAGAAACCCCTGAGACAAATTAGAATGACATGTTTGTTTACCCTGAACTTTGTGTAGTGTTTCCGTGTACAGAAAAGGCACTCGATTATCAGAGTTTTGTGCACGTGTGTGTATATATTATACATATCTCACATGCATGATAATGACTTTCTGCCTTTCAGTGCATCAATTCCAAAGAGCTTGGGAGAATCTAACTTCTAGAATGTGTGCATTCTAATGTCAATGTACAGCACACACCACCTTGCATTTTGATGTGTACAATACCGTGAAGGGGAAAGAGAATGTTCCTGTTTTAAATTGGAATTTATTTTTTTCATGCAGGTGAGAATGCCCACGTTGAACAGTAAGAAGTGGCGGTGGGGGGAGAGGGGGCCAGTGGAGAGGAGAATGCAATTCCCTCACCAACACTACAGCTTCTGAGCCAATACTCAAGGCTGATAAATCTTATTAGCCACATTTTGGCTCTAAATAAATCGTGCACTTGGGTTAATCCACAGCCAGTTTGGCTAACCCTCTTGCACAGCACAGAATGCTCAATGGGTTGGGGAAGGGGAGAGGAGACTGCATAACTGGAGAGTGTACAGTGCATCTCCTATTTATAGCTTGTGTCACCCCAACCATCAGTAAAGCTGCTTCCAGTGACTAGGTCCTCGCTACCTTCATGAATTTGCGGGGAGGGTGGTGATGGGCACAGTTCATCATCCTTCTGGGTTGGATGGGTTGAGAAACTGAACTTGTTGAAATCTTCAAGGACAAAGAAAACGTTACAAAAACACTAATCTGTTGAAAATTGAGATGATCTGTTTTAATTTTCACTTTTCTCCTTTTTTGTCACTGGCTCCTCATCGTCTCACTTCACTGTGAAATAAACTTTGCCTCAGGACCTGCAGTCCAGTGAGTTGAAGCCATTTCAGTTTCCGACTTCTGTTTGCAAGTTATTTTCGAGTGTGTTTTCTGCCAAGCTAAAGGAAAACCCAGCCACTTCGCTGTGAGTTTTTCGTGATAATCTTTGGTTCCCTCAAATCAGAATGAGCTATTTTTTTGAGCATTCCTGTCGTGTTGTGTGTAAACCAGAAGGAAAAGTAAATTGGCCTTTTTTTTCTTTTTTTTTTAAAAACCCCCAGAAGAACGGGTTGACAGCTAATATCAGGATGTGTTCCTACAATTCACCTGGAGGTGTTGCAGTAATTATGTGGTTCCTGAATGAGTAACTGTTAGATTAGTGACCCCTTCATGTGTAGGGACGTACTGCCTCTCTCAGAACCTGGCTATCTCTTAGTTATGGTAGTCTCTTGCCGGCACTTTAAAGCTGAGGTGCAGCTACACTTTTGTACTTGCATGTGCACAACTGTGGGTTTGCACCTTGCAGATTTAAACAAAATTTGTAGATCTCAGTTTCATAATACTTCGATTTACCCGGGGTAACAATTGGCTTTTCTTTTGAAACAACTTGCTAATCTTCTCAGGGTGTCAGTGTGCAATTTCCCTTCTCTGGTGCAGGCTGAGAATGCTAGCCGAAGGCTGCCTCTCCCCTAAAAGTAGGGAGCAAAGTAGCAATAATGTACCGAGATCACCAGGGTGCATATTTGGTACTAAGTTCTCCAGCAGAACACAACGCGGCCAGTGTTGCTGGTCTGATGGCACACTTTAGGTCCAGCTTACTTTCAAAGTGGATGTTCATGCATTAGGTACCTTCTTTTGTCATTTTGTTCAAACCATCAATGTTCCAATGCCATTTTCCTTGTCTGCTATTGACCCCTGCCCTGTTGACATAGTAATGAAGGATTTGAGAAACAGGCCTATTTTCACTGCTCACACCTGTTCAAGTCTTCCATGTTGATGCAATACAAAGAACAAGCAGTTTCCATGTAAGACCCATTGGCCTTAATTCTGAATGGAGATATGCAAATGTATAGGAGATATGGATGACACTGGAATTTTATAAATCCAAAATAAAAAAATTGAATAACTAGTATTTCTGGACTGTGCACCTGTGTTTTGTAAAGACTGGCTACTACAACAATGTGAAATTATCATTCACCCAGTTTCCTGGCGTGGTCTTAGTAGTTTACATGGATGGAGCAAAGGATAATCCACCAGTGTAGACTTTGTTGGCCACCAAACATCTCATGGCTGGACAGGTAATGTTAAGTTGTCTTTTTAGCTGGTAACAGTCACTGAGTTTACTTGAAATTATAGAATGAGGAAGACCATTTGTCTGTCATGTCATGCAACCTCTCTAGGTGCTCTTGAGGTAGTGTCATTCCCTGATCCTTTCCTCGTGTCCCTGCAATTTCTTTTCTTTTCAGTTCTGTTTGCCTTTTGACAGTCATGATTGTATCTTGTCTCCACCACACTGCCTGGTAATGCATTCCAGATCCTAACCACTCGCTGTGTTTATATTTTTAAAAAGTTACCTCTAGTTCTCTTCCAAATCACTTTAAATTTGTGTCCTCTGGTTGTTGACTCTTATCAATGGGAACAGTTTCTCTCCATCTGTCCAGTCTTCATGTTTTGAGTACCTTGATTAAATATCTTCTCAACCTTTTGTTCTAAGAATAGCTTCTCCAATCTATCAACTGATGTCCCTCATCCCTGCTTACCGAAAGTGTTTCAGTAAAACACTGAATCAGGGTTTCATCAAGGTTTATTGTAAGTTCATTCCTTTTGTTCTCTTTGCCTCGTAAAGGCGAGGATTCTGCATTCATTGCTTTCTCAGCTGCCCTACAACCTTCAACAATTTGGGTACATATACCCCAGGCCCCTCTGCTGCTGCACCACTTTAGAATGGTGTCCTTTATTTCATAGTCTTTACTTCATTTCATACTTCTCTGCATTAGATTTCATTTGCCACATTGATGTGGCTGAAGCAAACATATAGAACCAGGAATAGGCCATTCAGCCCTTTGAACCTGTTTCTGGTGTTCAATTAGATCATGGTTGACCTGTACTTCAACATTGCTGAATCACTTTGTTCCCATAGTCTCTGGTACCCATGTGCCACAAAATGCTTAGCCAGCGGGTATTTGATTTCCTTCTATACTATCAGTCAGATAGCTGAATGAATGCACATGCATTTATCAAGCAAAGTTCCCTTGACAGGTAGCTTACACACACCTATCTTCATCTCCAGCTATGTGGAACATCTGAGATTCGCTGGCTGTTTTCCATACCATTTGTCATAAAATCAAAGAAATAAGGGCTGGAGTAGGCCATCAAGCCTGCTCTGCTATTCAACAAGATCTTGGCGGATCTGATTGTGGCAGATCTTAACTGCGCTTTCCTGCCTGTCCCCCATATGACTTTTTTTGTAGATCGGAAAACATGAATATTTCAACGATCTAGTCTCCAATGCTCTCTAAGAAATTTCTAAAGATTAATGGCTCTTGAATGAAAAAAATTATTCCCCTCAATATTAAATGGGCAATCCCTTGTGTAACTGCTGAACCCCCCATTCCCCCCCCCCCCCCCCCATTCTCTATTTCCTGCAAGAAGCGTCATCCTGGTGTCTAGCCTATTAAATATCCAGGCTCCTGTATATTTTAATAAGATCATCTCTCATTCTAAACTCCAATGAGTATTTATATTCCATTTTCATTTGCCTTCCTAATTATTTGCCGTAACTGCATGGGCAACACAGTGGTTAGCATTGTTGCTTCACCGTGCCAGGATCTCGGGTTCAATTCCCAGCTTGGCTCACTGTCTGTGCGGAGTCTGCACGTTCTTCCCGTGTCTGCGTGGGTTTCCTCCGGGTGCTCCGGTTTCCTCCCAAAGTCCCGAAAGACATGCTTGTTAGGTGAATTGGACATTCTGAATTCTCCCTCAGTGTACCCGAACAGGTGCCGTAGTCTGGTGACATGGGGATTTTCACAGTAACTTCATTGCAGTGTTAATGTAAGCCTACTTATGACACTAATAAAGATTATTATTGTTAATTTTTTGACCCATGTACAAGGACACCCAGATCTGTTTGTACTCTAGCATTCTGTAGCCTCTCTCCATTTAAATATTCTGCTTTTCTATTCTTCCTACCAATACATTTTTGACCAAACTTTCGCCCACACGTGTAACCTGCCTAACCGTTGCAGATTCTATCCTCCTCTCAACTTGTTTCTTATCCATCTTTGTATCATCAGAAAATCAGGCTGCTGTGGAGTCGGTCTTTCCTGGTCATTAATATAGATCCTAAATAGTTGAGACCCCAATACTGATTCCTGTACACTATTGGTTACACTATGCCAATCTGAAAGGCCCATTTATTCCAGCTCTATTTCCTGTTAGTTAGCCAATCCTCTATGTTTATTGTAATCTAATAACACCAACACAATGAGCCCTTGTGCAGATACTTTTTATGTGGCACCTTTATCAAATGTCTTGGAGATCTACTGGTACCCCTTTATCCATCCTTAAAAGAGCTCTGTTAAATTTGACAAACACAACTTCACAAAACCCTCTTGACCCTGCCCAATTGTATTATGATTTTCTAAATGTCCTGCTCCTAATGTTGGATTCTAGCACTTTCCCAATGACAGATATTAGATTAACTGGCCAGTAGTTTTCTGGTTTGTCTCGTTTCTTGTGTAGTGGTGTTACATTTGCAGTTTTCCAATCCACTTGGACCATTCCAAGATCAGGGCATTTTGGATGGTTACAAACAATGTATCCACTATCTGCTGCCACTCCTTTTGCATTTCCTCTAAGCCGCCCCGTCAGCCTTTAGTCCCATTAGCTTTCCTAGTACTTTTACTCCAGTGATCATGACTGTAGTTCCTCCCTCCTTTTTACCCAGTTTTCCATTAGGGGTACTTTTTGAGTCTTTGACTGTGAAGACAGATACAAAATAGTTGTTCAAAGTCTCTGCCATTTTCTTGCTTATTAATTCCCCAGTCTCACCCTCCTCACTTTGCTACTCTTTATATATTTGCAGCTTTTACTGGCCTGTGTTTATAGTTTTAGTATTTTCATACTCCCATACCTTTTATAATTTGACACCATTCTTAACTTCCTTAGTTAGTTGGGGTGGCATGGTGGCACAGTGGTTAGCACTGCTGCCTAAGGCGCTGAGGACCCGGGTTTGATCCCACCCCAGGTCACTGTGTGGAGTTTGCACATTCTCCCTGTGTCTGCGTGGGTTTCACCCCTACAACTCAAAGATGTGCAGGTTAGGTGGATTGGCCACGCTAAATTGCCCCTTAATTGGGTACTAAAATTTATACTTTAAGAACTTCCTAACTTCCTTAGTTAGCCATAGATGTTGCATCCTTCTCGTAGTCTTTACCTTCCCAATGCCGGTTTAAACTACTACCCCAGTTTATGGAGGGGAAAATCTTAAACTCAACGATCTGCTTACCTAATTAAAATTCCATTGACTGAAAGGTCTGCTGAATTACCAGCATTTCTCTCAATGTTTTGGGTTCCTTTGCATTTTGACATGCAATTAATGTTTTTGGAAAATCACTTTCAATGCCTGCCGGCGTATTTTCTGCAGGAACTCATTAAATAATTTGGATGTTACCTTTCGCACCTTGAACTTTGATAAAGTAACATACCTTGAAACTGGACGTCTTGCTATGATTTAAAGGTGGTAAATTTGCCATTCACCCTCTGCAGTATAGTAAGAAGTCTTACACCAGGTTAACGCCCAACAGGTTTGTTTCGAATCACTAGCTTTCAGAGCACAGCTCCTGTGCGCACCCCAGTCCAATGCCGGCATCTCCACATCACCTGTGCAGTATGTCCAGTGCATGCCTGTACTGCACCCTGCATCCATGGCTGTCTGAAGTCACCCCATGGTACAACAGTTGAATGTACTTGGAATTAGGGAAAGAACCATGAAGCACGGCTGAAGTCAATTTACACCAAATTGATTTGTGGAAAACTAGCTTTAACCCCATTTTTGGCCAATGGGGTTGCATTTCCTGATTGTACATTTTAAGTTCCCTTAAGAACCACGTGAATGTATGAATGTCAGATAGGTAAGCAGGCAGGTTTTTTGGATGCTGAGTAAAAGTAACAATTGTACAACTTGGCTATCATAGTGTACTCTAATTCAATTATGGAACCAAAACTCCTTTACATCATCACCAATATGCTATTTAGCGCAAGCTCTCCATTGCTAGCCTTCAGCTAATTTACTCATCATGTTGCGCAGAGGAAAGTGGTGCACGAAGACATGAGAGGTGGGGCATCCCCACCCCTCAACCCCTCACTTTGTCCCTGGTACCAATGTATTAAATTTGGTGTAACCAGTTAAACTCCATAATATAATTACAGATAATCATGGAGTGATTTTGTTTTAAAATTCACATAATTAGTTAAAACGTATAAAGCTGGTGTTGCAGCTGTAGTGGGTGGATGCTGATGAAGGCCAGTGTGATCCACAGCAATCACATTTGCAGTAAGTGCCACTGCCCCCAACCCCCCACTCCAAGTTGGGCTTCAGTGCATTCACCGACAGGTTGGAGCCTCTGACTCGCCCCCAAACCCAGCCACCCTCCTGTTGAAGCCAAACAGAATGTTGGTCAGTGCCGCTGCTCCCTCTTGGCTTAATGTCTGCACCAGTGCATTATGCTGCCCATATACAGACACCAAAGATGCTCAGGCAATGACAGGAGAAGGCCTTGAGCAGCCTCCTCCCTCACTGTTGGGTACACCGAGAACGAAGGATAATAAGCCAAATTCCCCGACAATCTTGGAGAATCCAGGATGGTTGGTCATCCTGGCTACAATGCTATGAGGTCGGGCGGGTGTTACCTGGACACATTGCGCCAGGAGGCAGTTGCACTGCTTAGGCTAGGCTCTTTAGATTATGTCTGTGGTCAAGGACAGAAGGGATGATATGGGGATACAAAGGGAGCTGTGGAGGAGCCTCTGCCCTTGCAATTAATTCATGGAGTAATATTAGGGACAGTTTCTTAGAACACTGTTCTGGAAGCAACCAGGGAACAGGCTACTTTAGACTCCGTGATGTAATGTATAATGAGACATAAGAAAGAACATTACAGCTCAAGAACAGGCCCTTCGGCCCACCAAGCCTGCACCGATCCAGGTTCCTTGTTTAGACCTGCTATTTGTGGCCCAAATGATCTGTATCCCTCCTTTTCCTACCCGTTCATGTGTCCATCGAGATGCATCTTAAATGTTGCTATTGTGCCAGCCTCTGCTGGGGACACATTCCAGGCATCCACCACCCTCTCTGAAAAACGTTCTCCGCACATCTCCTAAACTTGTATCCCTCGCTGCCCCCTTGTAATTGACTCTTCAACACTGAGAAAAAGCTGACTATTCACCTTGTCTATACCTCACGTAATTTTGTAGACCTCAATCAGGTCTCCCCTCGGCCTCCATTTTTCCAACAAAAATAATCCGAGTTAACACCTTCCAGACCAGACAACATCCTGGTAAACCTTTTCACCATCTCCAAAGCATCCACGTCCTTTAGGTAGTGTTTGACAAGAACTGCATGCAGTATTCCAAATGTGTCCTAAATAAAGTTTTATACAACTGTAACATGACCTGCCAACTCTTATGCTCAATGTCTCGGCCGATGAAGGCAAGTATGCCTGTTTGACTACCTAATCCACCTGCATTGTCACTTTCATGGAACTGTACTCCCAGATCCCCCTGTCAATTCTCCCAAGGGTTCTGCCATTTACTGTATGATTCATACCTGAATTTGGATGAAGTAACTTGTCAAACACATATAATGTCACACTATTTCTTACAGGTTCCACTGCATTGCACTATCCAAACATCCAAGTCAGGATTTTGGGCAGCACGGTAGCATAGTGGTTAGCACTGTGGCTTCACAGCGCCAGGATCCCAGGTTCAATTCCCTGCTGGGTCACTGTCTGTGCCGAGTCTGCACGTTCTCCCCGGGTCTGCGTGGGTTTCCTCCAGGTGCTCCAGTTTCCTCCCACAGTCCAAAAGCGTGGTGGACTGGCAATGCTAAATGCCCAAAAAGGTTAGGAGGGGTTATTGGTTTAGGGGAATAGGGTGGAAGTGAGGGCTTAATGGGTCAGTGCAGACTCAATGGGCCGAATGGCCTCCTGCACTGTATGTTCTATGAAATCTCCAATCTCACCAAAAGCACTTCCTGGTTTCCAGAGAGTGGTGACACAAAGTGATGACACTAGGTTTCTCCCAGTGTTGATGTGAGAGCTGTATTGACAGGCCTTGTTTGATCGATATTCATTGCTGATAAACCTCTCGCTGTCCAGTAGTTCCATCCACCCCGGTCACAGACTGATGACCACTTCCTGAAGTAGCACAATATGATCGGGAACGAGCAGAGCATAAACACCAGAACTGAGCTCCAAGGTGGGGCCATGACTTAGCATCACGCACCCACGTGGATGACCATCAGCCCATGTCCGTGCTGCCGCCCCCCCCCCCCCCCCCCCCCCCCCCCCCCCAAACGTGCACGCGGTGACCGACACACAGCCCTCAAACACTGCAACCAATTGGGATCTGCCCTTAGCTGGCATTCTTCAAAGCTGGTTGCAGCCGTTGGGGACTTCTTCCAATGATCAGGAACGCCACAACAGCTTGCTCCGCGACCCACCTGCAGTATTTGAGTTTTTAAAATCCTGTCCCAATCTTATCTATATTCTGTATCAAAGCAAATTACTGCTGATGCTGGAATCTGAAACGAGAAAATGCTGGGAAATCCCAGCAGGTCTGGCCGCATCTGTATGGAGAAAGACTAGAAACTTCCAGTTTGCGTTGAGCTTCACTGGAACATTGCAGCAGGCTAAGGACAGGCATGTGGTCTTGTGTTAAAATGGCAAGCAACGGGAAGGTCAGGGTCCTGAATGCGCACAGACCGAAGATGTTCAGCAAAGCGATTGTCCAGTCTGCGTTTGGTCTCTCCGACAGAGGAGACCGCAATGGGAGCAGCGAATGCAATAGATCCTTTCATGTGCCTCCAAGTGGACCCCCCCCCCCCCCCCCCCGCCCCGGACAATTACCTGCCCTTGATCTTTTCATTTGAGAACTGTCGATGGGACATTTGCCGTCTTAATTTTTCTGTCCCCTCACCCATTCCATCCTCCTTCCGAACTTTTTGCTCTTCATTCCGTCAAGTCTAACCCTGACTTTGTCATCAAACCTGCCGACAAAGGGGGTACTGTTGTCGTCTGGCGAACTGAGCTCTATCTCGCAGAGGCTGAGCGCCAACTCTCAGGTACTTCCTCTTATCTCCCTTGGACCATGACCAGATCACGAACATCTCCATTATCTCCAACACCGTTAACGACCTCATTTCCTCCTGATGCCTTCTTCCTACAGCTTCCACCTCATAGTCTCCCAACCCCGGACAGCTCGCTTTTACCTACTTCCCAAAATCCACAAAAAGGACTGTCCCGACAGGCCCATTGCGTCAGCATTATCTTGCCCCACCGAACTTATTTCCTCTTGACTCCATCCTCACTCCTCTGGTCCATTCCCTCCCCACCTATATCCGGGAATCCGCTAATGCACTGCGTGTATTGACAGCTTTTGATCGCTTCTTGGCCTTTTGGCTAAGATCAAGTGTAGCATCTGCTCTGCCTTTTGGCTCAGATTTGGTATGTCTCTCTTGTGGGGACCATGAATTGGATTCAATTTGAATTGGATTTTGGAGCAGGCAAGGAGCTGGATTAGGGGTTTGCCCCTGTCCACACTCTGAGCTCTGGCTTTGTAACTCAGATAAAGTAATAAAAAATACTGACAGCTTTTAGTTCGCGGGCCCTAACCGCATTCTATCCACCATGGGTGTGCAATCTCTCTACACCTCCATCCCACATCAGGATGGCCTGAGAGCTCTTGGCTTCTTTCTCGAAAAGAGGCCCAGACAATTCCAATCCACCACCACTCGCCTCCGCCTGGATGAACTCATTCTATTTCTCAACAACTTCTTTAACTCATCCCACCTACAGTTATTGACAGGGCCCTCAACAGTGTGCGGTCCATCTCCCGCGCAACTACCCTCACCCCCTCCCTCCCAGAACAAGGATAGAGCCCCCTTCGTTCTCACATTTCATCCCACCAGCCTTCATATACAAAGCATAATCCTCTGCCATTTTTGCCAACTCCAGCGTGATGCCACCACCAAACACATCTTCCTTCACTCCCTCTGTCAGCATTCCGCAGAGACCATTCCCTCTGAGATAGTCCACTCCTCCACGTTACCCAGGACCTCTCCCATCACCCATGGCACCTTCCCAAGCAATCGCAGAATGTGTGTAACACCTGCCCCTTTACCTCTTCCATGCTTAACATCCCAGGCCCAAAACACTCATTCCAGGTTAAGCAGCGTTTCACTTGCATCTCTTCCAACTTGGAGAGACCAAACGCAGAATGGGTGATAGCTTTGCTGAACATCTTTGGTCTGTGCGCATTCAGGACCCTGACCTTCCCATTGCTTGCCATTTTAACACAAGACACTGCTCCCAGGTCCACATATCTGTCCTTGGCTTGCTGCAATGTTCCAGTGAAGCTCAACACAAACTGGAGGAACAACATCTCCCCTTCCGGTTAGGCACGCTACAGCCTTCTGGTCTCAACATCGAATTCAACAACTTCAGGTGATTAGCTCTACCTCGCCTCGACCCATTTGTTTTCATCCCATTTCATTTTAACTGTCTTTTACCATTTCTTCTCTGTCTTAATATATATTAACCCCTCCCCCCATCTTATCCACCTTTCCTTACCCTTTCTCCTCTTTGCTTCCACCTTCCCCTCCCCCCACATCTACAGTTCACCCTCTGATAGTTTCTCTGTTGTTTGGCCTTTCACATCTTTTGTTCTCTCTGGGACTGCCATTAGCACTCTTTCCCCTTGGTTTCTGTGGCCATTAGCACCCGGTTTCCCTGGGGTTCTGTGGCTGTGACTCATCTTTCATTCTCACTCCACAGTGTAAATATTTCCCACTTTCTCTGTTATTAGCTTTGACAAAGAGTCATCGGACTCGAAATTTTAGCTCTTTTCTCTCCCTACAGATGCTGCCAGACCTGCTGAGATTTTCCAGTATTTTCTTTTTCGTATCTATATTCTGTATTCTCTGACAGCCCACCTCACTATCTGCAACTCCACCTATCTTAGTGTCATCTCCAAATTTGCGAATCAGACCATCTACATATTCCTCCAGATCATTATATGTATATATTACAAACAGTGGTCCCAGCACTGATCCCTGTGGAACACCACTAGTTATAGATCTCAATTCTGAAAAACTAGTTCCACTGTTATACTCTGTCTCCTGTTGCCAAGCCAGTTCTTTATCCATCGAGCTAGCACACTCGAATCCCATGCGACTTTATCTTTTGTACCATGTCTGCCATGAGGGACCTTGTCAAAGGTCTTACTAAAGTCCATGTAGATGACATCCACAGTCTTTCCCTCATCAATTAATTTTGTCAGCGGCACGATGGCTCAGTGGTTAGCACTGCTGCCTCACAGCGCCGAGGACCCGGGTTCAATCCAGCCCCGGGTCACTGAATGGAGAGTTTGCACATTCTCGCAGTGTCTGTGTGGGTCTCACCCGTACAACCCAAAGATGTGCAGGGTAGGTGGATTGGCCATGCTAAATTGCTCTGGATTGGAACAAAAAAGAGAATTGGGCACTTGAAATTTATTTTATGAGATCAATTAATTTTATCAACTCCTTAAAAAAACTCTATAAAGTTGATAAGACATGACTTTCCCTGCACAAAAACCATGTTGCCTATCACTAAGAAGTCCATTCACTTCCACATGTGAATAAATCCTGTCCCTCAAGTATCTTCTCCAACAGTTTCCCCACCGCTGACGTCAGGCTCACCGGCCTATAATTACCTGGATTATTCCTGCTTCCCTTCGTAAACCAAGGCACAACATTGGCTATTCTCCAAGATTAATTAATACATTTTATAGTAAGGATTAATTAATTACATCATAGTAAAGTTTCCTGTCGGCAAGAGGTACAGGATAGAATTTCACTTCAGTTTGAGGGTGAGATGATGTGGGTCTGAAACTAGTCTTGCCCTTCTAATTGTCTTTACAAGTGGACTGGGAAAATAAGGTAAGACAGTGGCGAAGCAGTAGTAGACATTTAAAGAGATATTTTATAAACAAGGGGCGAAATTCTCCGACCCCCAGCAGGGTCGGAGAATCGCCTGGGGCCGCCTAAAATCCCGCCCCCGCCGTGGCAGAGATTCTCCGCCACCCGGGAAGAGGCGGCGGCGGAATCTCGCTACTCCGATCGGAGAGGCCCCTGCGGCGATTCTCTGGCCCGGATGGGCCGAAGTCCCGCCGCTGGGAGGCCTCTCCCACCGCCGAGGTTTGAACCACCTCTGGAACGGTGGGATCAACGGCGCAAGCAGGCCCCCGGGGTCCTGGGGGGGCGATCGAACCCCGGGGGGGGGGGTGCCCCCACGGTGGCCTGGCCCGCGATCGGGGTCCCCCACTCAGACTCCGGGCCAGTGCCCTGGCTGCACTATTTTCCTCCGCGGCCGCCACGGCCTCCGCCATGGCGGAAGCGGAAGAGAACCCCACATCGCGCATGCGCCGGCAGTGACATCAGCTGCCGCTGACGTCACTGCCGGCGCATGCGCGGACCGGCGAAAGCCTTTCGGCCAGCCACGCTGCCGGGGGCGCCGGTTTTTTGCGCCGCTCCGGCTGGTGGCAACCGCTCCGGCGCGGGGCTGGGCCCCAAAGGTGGGGAGAATTCCCCACCTTTGGGGAGGCCCAACCCCTGAGTGGTTGGCGTCACTCCCCTACTCCGGGACCCTCCGTCACGCCGGGTAGGGGAGAATGCCGCCCCTGATCTATTCCACTGAGAAAGGCTGAGGAAGTTAAGAATGGTATCAAATTGAACGAAGACATAATGCTGCAAAGATTAGTGGTAGGCCAGAACATTTTAGAACCCAGCAAAGGATGCCTAAAGAAATGGAGGGAGAAATCAGCATATGAGAGAAAAATAGCAAAAACTGTGAAGCCAGATGGTATAACCTACAAGTTTAAAAGAAGGAAAAGAGCAGCTAAGGTGAACCTTGAATTAATAATGGGAAACAAAATGACGGAGACTTTGAGCCAGTATTTTGTATCTTCACAGTGGAAGATAGAAATGGTATTTTAAGAATAGGAAATAAAGCACTAAAAGGGAGGAAAGAATCATCTCGAGAGAAGAAAGGACGAGGAAAATATAATGGGACTGAAGACTGACCAGTCTCTTGATGGTCTGGACCCTATGTTCTTGTAGGAAGTGGCTGCAGAGATGGCAAATGCACCGCTTGTAATCTTCCAAAAGTCCCAATGGGCTGGAAAACCGCAAATGCAGCACTACTATATCCCAGAAAGGAGGGAGGCAGGAGCCTAGTGCCCAGTTAATCCAATATCTGTCCTGGGAAAATGCTAGAAGCCATTATTAAAAAGGTAGAAGCAGGGCATTTGGAAGAGTCAACATCGTTTTGTGAAAGGGGAATAGAGTTTCACAAATTTATTCGAGTTCTATGAGATGTAACAGGCAGGGTGGATAAAGGGGAACCAGTGAATGTACTATAATTGGATTTCCAATGATCATTTGATAAGGTTTGAACCCCACCAGGGCAGATGGCAGAATTTGAAATGAATAAAAATCGAATTGAGCCCAATGATGATCATGAAATCATTGTTGATCGTCAACTTTTTAAAAACCCATCTGGTTCACCAATGCCCTTCAGGGGAGGGCAGCTGCTGTCCTTGCCATGTCTGGCCTACATGTGAGTCCAGTTTAAAAAGTATGATTGACTCTTAAATGCCTCTCAAACACGGGCAACATGGTGGTGCAGGGGTTAGCACAGCGCCGAGGTCCCAGGCTCGATCCCGGCACTGGGTCACTGTCCGTGTGGAGTTTGCACATTCTCCCTGTGTCTGCGTGGGTTTTTCCCCACAAACCAAAAGATGTACAGGGTAGGTGGATTGGCCACGCTAAATTGGCCCTTAATTAGAAAAAATGAATTGGGTACTCTCCACTTAATATTACAAAATGGCGACTGAAAGGGCCGCGAAATCCATAGTCCCATGCCGACCCGTTTATGAGAACATCCAGATAAAAGCAAATTACTACGGATGCTGGAATGTGAGACAAAAACAGGAAATGCCAATCTCAGAAGGTTGACACCATCTGTAGAAAGAGAAGGGAGCTAACGTTTCGAGTCTGAATGATACTTTGTCAAAGCGATATTTGACGACATCCTGTTTGAACGGATGTTTGATAGCATTCACCTGGCCTGGCACCTGATCCGCTGTTCCCAGAGGGCCGGTCTGTCTAATGCCTTCCTGCCTCTCAACTCGGAGAAAGTTTGACAGGGTGGATCGTGAATGCTTTGGAGTTTCGGATGCGCTTTGGCGCCTGGATTTGATTATACTGTCACAGAGTAATTCATTAAGGTTAACAGGTCCCTGACGGTGTCCCTTCATTTTGGGAGAGGAGTGCATCAGGTCTGCCCCTTAGTCTCGCCAACTATTCCAGCTGGGTGGAGCCTTTCCTGCCGAGGAGGTTGTCTGGATTGGTGCTGCACAGGTCAGGCATCAGGGTGGTCCTTTCGGCTTCTCGTGCTCACAGACCCTGCTGACCTGTGGAGGATGCGCATGTGCCAAGCTGTGTAATCCGACGCGTCCTCTGCTGGAATTGACTGGGACGAGCACTCCGGACTCCTTCTGGAGGAGCTCAGGCCTTTCACCTGGAGCAGGATCACCCTTTTCTACTGGGAGGGAGGGGGGTGGGTTGGGGGGATCCAGCTTTGCCTGGCTGAAGAATCTTGGCCAGCGAATCGACAGGAGCTGGAGGCCAAGGCCTCCGCTCACCTGAGACGCTGGACAGAATTGCTCCGAGTGCTTTCTTACAGGGGTCAGGTTCTGGTCATAAACCAGCTGATTGCCTTAATGTTGTGGTACGGGCTGGTCACTTTGCCTGCTCCCTCCCCCTCATTTTGTCACAAAACTCCAGAGAATGCTTGTATGCTTCTGGGTCAAAAGACTGCACTGAGTGACTGCTGAAGTTCTGACTCTGCTGCTTATGGTGGGCGGTCAGGCACTGGTGTGCTTTTACACCCAGGTGGTTAATTTTCCCCTTCAGACCATAAGTCCATCTCAAGCACCCTCCTAGATGGTGTGTCCTGGTGATGTATTTTTTCCACCAGATGCACGGCCTGAACTATGACGTGCAGCTCCTGTTCATAGACCAGACAGGTTTTTGTAACTCCTTGCGCAGGCGTGGCCTATCTTTTACCAGGACCTGCTCAAAGTCTGGAACATGGGTCTCCTCGCACCGCAGCTCTCCCCTGTGTGGAATACCGGCTGTCCTCAGGGAGCTGCTGCTCAGGAATCCGCACCTCCAATACTGTTTCTGGTGGCTGGTGGAGGGACTTGCTGTGACAACCATGGTGACCAGGATCGGGGGCATGCTGGGTGACAGAGGAGTGGGCTGGATGACACCCCACGTGTTGGTGCATCACATGGCTGCATCACGTGGTGGTGTATGTTGCGCTCTGGGCCAATGCGATCCGTGATCTCAAAACAATTATGCTTGCACCCAATGGCAGTCATGATCTAGGGGAGGCGCAGGTGTGTGGTGAACTGCCGTCTGAGCGAATCCCTGCTTGAGCAGAATTTGACATTAGCCCGAATCCCTGAGTCGCCTTGTGGAAATGCCCTCTGTGCACTTTCACACTGCGCGGAGGGGTTTCCTGTATGGGCTACTGCTGCATGCCCTTGACTTTCTTATCCTTGCCTGTCCCCTGGGTGCGCCTTGTCCTCCGGCAGTGGAGGTCCCATAGGGGCCTGCAGTGCAGGGTATTGCACAAAGCAGGTTGCAGTGGCTTGGACTCTCAAGAAGCCTGCCCTTTTTACAGCCTGTGGAGTCCATGGATTATGCATATATAAGTTGTGTTAGCCTACACCCCATTTTTCAGTTATATCAAGAACCGAGCAAGGTACTCCAATCAAACCGCTACAGAAAATTGGATAAGGTATGAAACCAGGCGTAGCACCGGCATCAACCTACCACCATATACCACCATCACCAAGCCTGGGTATGCCCTGGTACAGGTAGGACTGATGCAGCAGAGGTGGTGACACAGCAGTATATGGTTGGAGGGAGATGTTCTGGGAATCCTCCACATCTGCTCCAGAAAGCCATGAGGTCTCATGTCACCAGGTTAAACGTAAGCAAGAAAACTTCCTGCTGAATTCAACCAGTGAACAATACTTGGAGAACACTGAGTGTGCAGAACTTACTCTGATGGGGGACTTCAATATCCATCACCAAGTGTGGCTTGGTAGCACCACTACAGACTGAGCTGGCCAAGTCCTAAAGGACCGAGCTGCTAGACTGGGACTGCAGCAGGTGGTGAGGGAACCAACGAGAGAGAGAAATCTACTTCACCTTATTCTCATCAACCTTCCTGCTGTAGGTATCTAACATTATCACTAAGAGTTACCACCATACAGTCCATGTGGCGCTGTGGGCCATCAGCAGCAGTAGAATTGTACTAGACCACAATCTATAACTTTATCACCCGGTATATCCCTCATTCTACCATTACCACCAAGCCAGGGAATCAACCCTTGATCAATGAAGAGCGCAAGAGGGCATGCCAAATACATTCTGCGATAGCAGAGTTAAGCGATTCCATAACCAATGGATCAAATCAAAGTTCTGTGCCCAACCATGAATGATGGTGAAGAATTAAACAACTCTGAGGAAGAGACTCCACAAATATCCCCACCCTCAGTGAGACCAGTACAGCTGGCTGAAGCATTCGCAACTATCTTCAGCTGGAAGTGTTGAGTGGATGACCCATCTCAGTCTCCTCCAGACGTCCCCAGCATCATAAATGCCAGTCTAAATTTGATGCACTCCATGTGATATCAATAAAGAACTTAAGGCACTGAATACTGCAAAGGCTATTGACCCTGACAACATTGCGACAATGATACTGAAGATCTGTGCTCCAGAATTGACTATGCACTAGCCAGCTGTTCCAGTGCAGTTACAACACTGGCAACTATCTGGCAATATGGAAAATTGTCCAGGTATGTCCTGTACACAAACAAAAGGACAAATCCAACAGGGCAATTGACATCAGTCTACTCTACTCTCACTAATCAGTAAAGTGATGGAATGGGTCATCAATAGTGCTATCAAGTGTCACTTGGTTAGTAATAACCTGCTCACTGACACTCCAATTTCACTTAGCTCCTGACCTTGATTCAAACATCGACAAAAGAGCTGCACTCCAGAGGTGAGGTGAGAGTAACTGCCCTTGACATCAACGCAATATTTGACCAAATGTGGCATCAAGGAGCCCTAGCTAAACTGGAGTCAATGGGAATCGGGGGAAACCCTCGGCTGGTTGGTGTCAAACCTGACACAGAGCAAGATGCTTGAGGTTTTTGGAGATCAATCACCTCAGCTCCAGGACATCATTGCGGGAGTTCCTCAGGGTAGCATCCTGGGCCCAACCATCTTCAACTGCTTCATCAATGACCTTCCTTCCAACATCATGTCAGAAGTGGGGATGTTCTCTTATGATTGCATAATGATCTGCACCATTCGCAACTCCTCAAATACTGACACAGTCCATGTCCAATTGCAGCAACACCTGGATAATATCCAGGCTTGAGCTGATAAGTGACATTCATGTCACACAGATGCCAGGAAATGGCCACCTCCAACATGAGAGAATCCAACCCTCCCCTATTGACATTCAATGGCATTGCCATCGCTGAATATCCCACTATCAACAGCTTGCAGGTTACCATGGACCAGAAACTGAACTGGACTAGCCATATAAATACTATGGCTACAAGGGAAGGTCAGAGGCTAGGAATCCTGTCGCGAGTAACTCACCTCCTGACTCCCCAAAGCTTGTTCACCATCTACAAGGCACAAATCAGGAGTGTGAACTGCGGCAGATCACGAAGGCAGCCTACAACCACCTTCTTATGCGCAATTAAGGATGGGAAATTAATGCTGGCCTAGCCTGTGACACCCACATCCCACAAATTAATTTTTAAGAGGCACCGCATTAAATGTAACTATTTACGATCTATACTATTGACTTGGATGAAGGGACCAACCTGGATTTGCTGTTGATCCAGAAGTAAGTGGGAAAGTTAATTGTGGGGAGGATATAGATAGGTTAATGAGTGGGGGGGAAAAATGGCAGATCGAGTATAATGTGGGAAAATGTGCAGTTGTCCACTTTGGCAGAAAGAATAGAAAAGCAGAATATTTATTTAAATGGAGAGAAACTGTAGAAAGCTGCAGTCCAGAAATATCTTGAATCACAATAGGTTGACGTGCAGTTACAGGAAACAATTAGAAGGCAAATGGAATATTGTCCTTTATTGCAAGGGGGATAAATGTCGGGAAGTCAGGGCCTTGGTGAGACCATACCTGAAGTACTATGTACTTCATATGCTTGTGTGGTCCAAAGACGGTTCCCTAGGTTGATTCCTGGGATGAAGGGGTTGTCCTTTGAGGAAATGTTAAGCATGCTGGCGTTATACCCATTGGAATTTAGAAGAATGAGAGGTGATTTTGTGAAACATATAAGATTGAGAGGATTTAACCAGGGTGGATGCTGAGAGGAAGTTTCCCCTCTTGGGGCAACCTGGAACCGGGGGCGTGCACCATTTCAAAATACGGGGTCTCCTTGGTTCCAGTTTGAAGGGCTTGTCAAGAGAATGGATTGAGCAAGTTGGGCCTATACTGATTGAGTTTAGAAGAATGAGATTTAACCTTATTGAAACTGAGGGAGCTTGACAGGGTTGACGCTGAGATGATGTTTCCATTTGTGGGGGAAATCGAGAACTGGGGGCATGTTTTAAAATAAGGGGTCTGCCATTTATGTCTGAGATGATGAAAAATTTACTCTTTCAGAGGGTCATTAATCTTTAGAATTCTGTACCTCAGAGAGGCTGGAGGCAGAGTCATTGAATATATTCAAGACAGATTTTTGATCTACAAGGGAAAGGGAATCAAGGGTAATGGGGGTGGGGGGGGGGGGGGGGGGGGGGGGGTTGGGGGCAGGCAGGGTAGTTGGGTTAAGGCAACAATCAGATCAACCATGATATTAGTGAATGGCAGAGAGGCTCATTGACTTTCAATTCCAGATTTATTAATTGAATTTAAATTGCACCAGCAGTTATGTTGAGGTATCCACCCATGTCCCCAGAGCCTGGGTCTCTGGGCTACTAGTCCAGCGATAATGCCACCATGCCATCAGTTCCCTTCTCCCTAGCCAAATCTCCCTTATCCTCTGGGTTTCGAAGTTTAAGATTTATATGTAAACATAAAAAATCTCAACTGTTTTTTGCCAGTCACAGTTCCTCAGGGTATTGTCCTGAGCCCAACTATCTTCAGCTGCTTCATCAATGACCTCCCTTCCATCATAAGGTCAGAAGTGGGGATGTTTGTGGATGACTGCACAATGTGCAGCACGATTTGCGACTCGTCAGATAATGAAGCAGTCCATGTCCAAATGCAGCAAGTCCTGGACAAAATCCAGGCTTGGGCTGACAAGCGGTAAATAACATTTGCGCCACACAAGTACCAGCCAATGACTATCTTCAACAAGAAAGAACCTAACCATCGCCCCATGACATTCAATAACATTAATATCATTGAATCCCCCACTATCAACATCTGGAGGTTACCGTTGACCAGAAACTGAACTGGACTAGCCATATAAATACAGTGGCTACAAGAACAGGCTAGGAATCCTGCTGTAGTAACTCACCTCCTAACTCCCCTAAGCTTGTCCACCATCTACAAAGCTCAAGTCAGGGGTGTGGGAGAATACTATCCACTTGCCTGGATGAGTGCAGCTCTAATAACTGTTACAACACCCTGGGCTAGTGAACAGTCAATTCCAGCTCCACTTGTCCTGGAGTCACAACACAAGTGAATTAAGCAATAACCTCTTGACTGCCCAATAATTATCAGCAGGTTTGTAAGTTTAAACAAATTACTGTTTATTTATAATTGTAATCAACTATGCAGCAAATACAACTGGTTAACTATCAACTAATTCCTAACTCGTTACTTTACCTTGACCCCCCCCCCCCCCCTATACACATACATACAAGATAGACAAACACTGAGGGGTGGAAAGGAGTAAAAATAATAAGCAAAAGTAAACAAGTCTTTGTTTCAGGTGATGATTTTTATCACACCTTCACAGCAAGCTTGCAAGTGAAACTCTCTGTCCGCAGCCTATAATGTTCTTCTCTTTAGATTCATCCATCCAAGTTCTCTGCAACTTAAGAATTACAGTAGCCACAGCCTTTCCAAAGAGGGAGTAACCAGTTCTGGTCTTTGTTTGCATCCTTTACTGGTTTTCTTGTGGACAGATTCATTTAGGTATTCTGCAGGTTCAGAAACACAGCACTCAGGCTTTCTGGGGAGAAACATAGGGGAGAGAGAGTAGCAGGAACTAGTCACTGTTTACCAGGATCAAAATTGAAACTCCTTAGGACGTTGAAAAGCACTCCACTGGGATAGAATCCAATCACCACCCATGACCGGGCAGAATGCAGCCTTTTGGCCCATCCATTGGCCACCAGCCAATCAATCAAACCGAATCCCAGCCCGTCTCTCCCTCTTTGGTACCAACAAATCTGAAGCCTCCTGTTCAAACGAGCAGAACTATTATGCTCTCCGGTAACTTCTGCTGCTTGCCTTAAAGAAAGATATCCATTAACCCCGCTTAACTTAAAGGTGCATGTGCATTAATCATCGATGGGTCAAAAATCGAAACAGCAAAATAAAGAAAGAGTAAATAAGGGAATAAACAGGAAGTACCCTTACACAATACTCAAGATGCTTGACACCATCCGCTTCCACAAATATTCACTCCCTCCACTGCTGACGAACAGAGGCAGCAGTGTGTACCATACAAAAGATGAACTGCAGGAACTCACCAACGTTCCTCAGCCTTCCAAACCCACAACCGCTATGTTGAGGGGAAATTATACAAGATTGTCATTATCAAGGATGGCAACAAACAATGTGGGATGTGTTCACCATTTGTATTGATGTCAGGTTGTCTGGGGAGAAAGACATAATCATACAGAATTGTTTTTGCAGTGGGCATTTTAACCTTGGGAAGGCCATTATACTTAGGAGGTGATTGATACCCATATTCTTGATAATGGGGAACCGTTGAGATTGAGGATTGCAGTTTGAGCTAAATATGTTGGGTTTTTATTTTGTTTCTTTTGTTTATATTTTGTTTTTTTGAATTTAAGAATCTGTGCCAGTCTCCTTCGATGGCCTGGGCAGATATGTATCCTGGGGAGGACTAGGTTCCTTCTGACTTCCCTGAGATTGGAGTATTTCCTTTTTTTGTTTTCCTTTAGAGCTATCAGAATGGGAGGAACTGAGTAGTGGCACACGCTGAGGTGGGTTTGGTTCATCCTTGGCTGGTCTGTTGAACAGAGGTGGTTTTGCGTTATTGGAGCCCCTCCCCTCATGTGGGGGTAGGTTTGATGGGAGATTTGGGCATCCTCCTCCTCCTCGTGATCTCCTGAGTGTCCCCCTCATTGCAGTTGTGTTTTCCATGTGGAGGCGGTGCTTGTGCCCTGTTGAGGCCGCGCTGTTGTGTTTCTTCGTTTCCTTCCTATGATGGTAGATGACGCTTGGCAGTGGTTGATGTTCAGGTTTTACTGGAGGTTCTGGGGGCAGAATGTGCTGGGTTAGGCCAGGTCTGGCGCTGTGGCTGGTATCCTTTCAACATCTGAGCTTGGGATGACCCTTCTTGAAGGCATTTATCATGGATGTTAGATCCAGATCACAAGGAAGCAATGATGAAAGCAACAAAAGATTTAATTACACTTTTTCGTGCACGGAAGCCTAAGGTTAAGCCAAGTCCTGTACTTTGGTTGTTATCCTGCTGCCCAGGAGGGTGGGGGGGGGGGTCACTTCTTGTTTGAAATAGCAGCTCCTCTTCATTAATGAGTGATCGACGTGCGCCAGGGAAATATGGAACCAGGGCTGGGCCCTGATAATTTGTTATCCTGCAGTTTACTTCTGGTAGCTCTTGATTCTGTACCAGACCTGAGACTGGGGTTAGGTTGTGTTGTGCCGTATATATGCAACTCCCCTTTGGAACTGAGGTCTTTGCGTATTTTCTTTGTTTTCTTTTCAAAGGGTAGATGTAAAGAATCCGTGATTGGTTGCTGCCCGGTGTAAATGGGTCTGGTATCCGAGGACAGGAGGTTATGGTGTGTCATTTATGTTTTTGGTACTGCTAGGGTTGACGGAGATATGTATTGGTGTGTATCTGAATATGGCATGAAAATTTTACCCTGAACTCTTGTGGTAGTTTTGAGCAGATGCGTCATGGGGAGGTATGCGCCATTTTACCATGTTTACATGGCTTTATCTTGTTTCGCCCATGGTCTCTGGTGGGCTTATACAGGCATCAAGTTATAACTACTGATGGGCAGCACGGTGGCGCAGTGGTTAGCATTGCTGCCTCACGGCACCGAGGTCCCAGGTTCGATCCCCGCTCTGGGTCACTGTCCGTGTGGAGTTTGCCACATTCTCCCCGTGTTTGTGTGGGTTTCCCCCCCCCACAACCCAAAGATGTGCAGGCTAGGTGGATTGGCCACGCTAAATTGCTCCTTAATTGGAAAAAATGAATTGGGTGCACTAAAAAAAATTTTTTTTAAAGTTATAACTACTGATTGTATTGAGTCAGTTAAAATGTTGTACTCTTGTTCCCCTCTCTATTCATGTATATTGAGCCATTTTTCTTTGCTTACTACAATGTATTTATTTTTGCAATTTTGTTGCATTGTTTGCAAAAATATAAAACATTAATAAACATACTTTTTTAAAAAGCACTGATTTTGTACTCACCTCAGCCATGCCTATCTCTCCACAAGAAGATCTTTTTGGTAAAATGAGCAAAATACTGCAATTGTTGGATCTTTTTGATACTGGATTATTTTACGACGCCCTTTTTGCTATTTATGTGTTTATAAAGTCTTTTGGGGTTTCCATATTAGCCACTATTCTCACATTCTCACTTTGCCCTTTATCCCCTTTTTTAGACCTCACCTACACTTTCTGTATTCAGTTTAGCAATTATGAACCTTAAATTGATAATAAGCTTTGGTGCGGTGCCTAGATCTGCGCACAGTAATTCCAGGAGTGGCCTGGCCGGAGCTCTGTGCAGCTGAAGCATGGCTTCCATCCCTAGCCTTCCCAATATAAAGGCCAGCATTTCACTAGCCTTATCCCATACACATTCCACAAATATTTACTCCCTCCAGCACTGACACACAGTGTCAGCAGTGTCTACCATCGAAAAGATGCACTGCAAGATCTCACAAAGACTCCTCAGGCAGCACCTTCCAAACCCAAGACCACTACAATCTAGAAGGACAAGGGCAGCAGATACATAGGAACACCACCAACTTGATGTTCCCCATCCAAGTCATTTACAATCCTGACTTGGAAATATATCAGTCTTTAGATCAAAATCCTGGAACTCCCTCCCTCACGGTGCTATTGGTGTACCTAAGCCATGTGAACTACAGCAGTTCAAGAAGGCAGCTCACCACCACCTTCTCAGGGGCAATTAGGGTTGGGCAATAAATGTTGGCCTAGCCAGCGTCACCCAGATCCGATGAACAAATATATTTTAAAAATCACAAAAACAGATTATCCAGTCAGTCCTGCCCTCACATTGAGGATACTCGCCATTGTGGCGTGTGGCACTAGCACTGTGAAAGCTGAGGGTGAGCTGTGAGGATTGGATTGGATTGGATTTGTTTATTGTCACGTGTACCGAGGAACAGTGAAAAGTATTTTTCTGTGAGCAGCTCAACAGATCATTAAGTACATGAAAAGAAAAGGAAATAAAAGAAAATACATAACAGCGCAACACAATGTAACTACATAAGCACCGACATCGGGTGAAGCATACAGGGGTGTAATGTTAATGAGTTCAGTCCATAAGAGGGTCATTTAGGAGTCTGGTAACAGCGGGGAGGAAGCTGTTTTTGAGACTGCTCGTGCATGTTCTCAGACTTCTGTATCTCCTGCCCGATGGAAGAAGTTGGAAGAGTGAGTAAGCCGGTGGGAGGGCTCTTTGATTATGCTGCCCGCTTTCCCCAGGTAGCAGGAGGTGTAGATGGAGTCAATGGATAGGAGGCAGGTTTGCGTGATGGACTGGGCTGTGTTCACAACTCCCTGAGGTTTCCTCCAGTCCTGGGCCGAGCAGTTGCCATACCAGGCTGTGATGCAGCCAGATAGGATGCTTTCTATGGTGCATCTGTAAAAGTTGGGAAGGGTTAATGTGGACATGCCAAATTTCCTTAGTTTCCTGAGGAAGTATAGGCACTGTTGTGCTTTCTTGGTGGTAGAGTCAACGAGGGTGGACCAGGACAGATTTTTGGTGATGTGTTCCCCAAGGAATTTGAAGCTGTCAACAATCTCCACCTCGGCCCCGTTAATGCTGACAGGGGTGTGTACGGTACTTTGCTTCCTGAAGTCAATGACCAGCTCTTTAGTTTTGCTGGCATTGAGGAAGAGATTGTTGTCGCTGCACCACTCCGCTAGGTTCACTATCTCCCTCCTGTATTCTGACTCGTTATTCGAGATCCGGCCCACTATGGTCATATCGTCAGCAAACGTGCAGATGGAGTTGGAACCAAATTTTGCCACGCAGTTGTGTGTGTACAGGGAGTAGAGTAGGGGGCTAAGTACGCAGCCTTGCGACGCCCCAGTATTGAGGACTATTGTGGAGGAGGTGTTGTTGTTTATTCTTACTGATTGTGGTCTGTGGGTCAGAAAGTCGAGGATCCAGTTGCAGAGTGAGGAACCAAGTCCTAGGTTTTGGAGCTTTGAAATGAGTTTGGCTGGGATTATGATGTTGAAGGCGGAGCTGTAGTCAATAAATAGGAGTCTGATGTAGGAATCCTGTTGTCAAGATGCTCTCGGGATGAGTGTAGGGCCAGGGAAATGGCGCCTGCTGTGGACCGGTTGGGGCGGAATGCGAATTACAGTGGATCAAGGCGTTCTGGGAGTATGGAAGTGATGCACTTCATGACCATCCTCTCGAAGCACTTCATTACGACTGAAGTCGGGGCCACCGAACGGTAGTCATCAGGGCCGGCTCAAGGCACCGGCAACTCGGGCAGTCGCCCGAGGCGCCATGTGCTCGGGGGCGCCAGAGACTCAGGCCCCGCGCATGCGCAGTTGGGCCGGTGCCAACCAGCGCATGCGCGGTGGCCGCCCTCCCCCAGGGCAGCCCCCCCTCGGTCCGCCCCCCCCCCCCCCGGTCCACCCTCTCGGTCCGCCCCCCCCCCCCCCCCCCCCCACGGGTCCGCCCCCCCTCGGCCAGGTCCGTCGCCTTCCGAGAGTTCACTTTCAGGAAGGCCGATCTGACTTCGGAAGCTGTGATGGTGGGTATGGTGAGTTATGGGCTGCTGGGGCACTCAACAGCGGTTCGTTGGTTACCTGCTCGAACCGAGCATAGAATGCATTTGAGTTCATTGGGGAAGGGTGCGCTGCTGCCGGAGATACTGCTTGGCTTGGCTTTGTAGCCTGTTATGTTTTTAGGCCTTGCCACAGCCGCTGAGAGTCTGTCTGTTACTCTAGCTTAGTTTGATATTCTCTCTTAGCATCCCGGATGACTTTGCGTACCTAGATTTCTTTTATAGGTCAGGATCATCTGACTTGAACGCCTCCGACCTGTCCTTCAGTAGGGAGTCAATCTTGCGATTGAGCCATGGTTTCCGGTTGGGGAACGTACGTACTGCTTTCTTTGGCACGCAGTCATCCACACATTTGTTGATGAAGTGTGACGGTGGTGGCATACTCATTTAAATTGGTCGCTGAGTTCTTAAACATGGACCAGTCCACTGTCTCTAAGTAGTCACATAGGAGCTCTTCTGTTTCCTTGGACCAGCACTGCACGACCTTCTTAGCTGGACTCTCTCGCTTGAGTTCCTGCTTGTATGCCGGGAGAAAGAGCACCGTCTTATGGTCTGATTTCCCAAGTGTGGTCGTGGGATTGAATGGTACGTGCCCTTTATTTTTGTGTAGCAGCGGTCAAGGGTGTTGTCGCCCCTGGTGGGACAGGAGATGTGCTGGTGGAATTTTGGCAGTACACTCTTGAGGTTGGCCTTGTTGAAGTCCCCGGCCACGATGAACAAGGCCTCTGGGTGTTCTGTTTCGTAGTTGTTTATAACTGTATCCAGTTCGTCCAGCGCCTTCGGAGGATGCAGAGATGCTTCAGTGTGATTTAGACAAGTTGGGTGGGCAAATGCATGGCAGCTGCAGTATAATGTGGATAAATGTGAACTTATCCACTTTAGTAGAAAAAAACAGGCAGATTATTATCTGAATGGTTATAAATTGAGAGGGGAATGTGCAATGAGACCTGGGTGTCCTTGGATACCAGCTATTGAAAGTAATCATGCAGGTGCAGCAGGCAATAAAGAAGGCAAATCGTATGATGGCCTTAACAGCGAGAGGATTTGAGTACAGGAGCAGGAATGTTTTGACACAATTATACAGGGTCTTGGTGAGATCACACCTGAGTATTGTGTTAAGTTTTGGTCTCCTTATCTGAGGAAGGATGTTTTTGCTATAGAGGCAGTGCAGCAAAGGTTTACCAGACTGATTCTTGAGATGAGGGTACTGACATATGAAGACAGATTGAGTTGATTAGGATTATATTTGCCAGGGTTCAGGAGAATAAGGGGGATCTCCGAGAAACCTATAAAATTCTAACAGGACTAGACAGGGTAGATGCAGGAAGGATGTTCCTGATGGCGGGTGTGTCCAGAACCAGGGGGTCACAGCTTGAGGACACAGGGTAGACCATTTAGGACTGAGATGGGGAGAAATTTCTTCACTCGGTTCTGACACCCTGGGCTAGTGCGCGGTCAATTTCAGCCCCTCTTGACCCAGAGTCGCAATATCATTGAATTAACCCATATTTCTGAGAAAAATATATCAAATCTTTGACTCTTGGCTGCCTAATAAGTACAGGGACCAGGTTTGTAAATTTAAACACAATTACTTTTTATTTCTATCAAGAACAATAATGAAATATGCAGCAAATACAACAAGCTAACTCTTATTTAATTTCTAATCACCAACTTTAACTTGCCCCCACCCTCTAAACACACACATACTCAAGACAAACAAACACAGAGGAGACGAGGGGGAGAAAATAAGGAAAAGTAAAAGATAAGGGGCACAATTCTCCCAACGGGGGACCGTCGCCGGAGTGAAAACCGGAGAGTTTCACTCCGACGTCGGAGGACGCTCCTCGGCCCCTTACAACCCAGAGAGTGAAAACATTGTATGTTTTCAGGGAGTTAGATACATCTCTTGAGGCAAAGGGGATCAAAGGATATGGGGGAAATCGGGAACAAGCTATTGAGTTGGATGATCAGCCAAGATCATAATGAATGGCAGGGCAGGCCTAAAGGGTCTCAGTGGTCTCCTCCTGCTCCTATGCTGTAAGTTTCTATGTGAGAAATGTTAATTTCGAACAGATGCAGCAACTCAAATCCAATCCAAGAACAAATCCAATCCAATCAAGTCTGGGCAACCATTAGGCACTGTGAACCATTGAATTATATTCAACCAGAATCTGTAACACCATGGCCCAGAATATCCCCACTTGACAAGTAACAACAGGGATCAAGCCTGGTCCAATGGAGAGTTCAGGAGGACATTTCACGAGCAGCAGCAGGTATACCTAAAAATGAGGTGACAACCTGATGAAGCTACAAAACAGGACTACTTGCATACCAACCAGCATAAGCAGCAAGTGATCAAGCTAAATGGCCCCACAATCAACAGATCAGATCTAAGCTCTACAATCTTGCCTAATGCAGCTGTGAATGATGGAGGCTCCACAAATATCCCATCCTCAATGATGGAGTGCCCCAGAAAATCAGCACAAAAGATAACGCTGAAGCATTCAGAACAGTTTTCAGCCAAAGTGCTGAGCGGATGACCCATCCTGGCCCCAGCGTCACAAACTCCACGCGATATGGGTCCTGACAATATTCCAGCAATGTTACTGAAGGCATGTGCACCAGAACCTGTTGTGCCCCTACCCAAACTGTTCCTGTACAGTTACAATGCTGGCATCTACCCGGCAATGTGGAAAATTGCCCGGGTATGTCCTATACACAAAAAACAAGGATAATGCAATCTGGCTAATTATTGCCCCATCAGTCTACTCCCAATCATCGACAATGCTATCAAGCAACAGTTACTTAGCATTAATCTGCTCATTGACACTCGGTTTGGATTCCACCAGAGTCACTCAGTTCCTGACCTCATTACAGCCTTGGTTCAAACATGAACAAAAAAGCTGAACTCCAGAGGTGAGGTAAGAGTGACTACCCTTGGCGTGAAGGCAGCATTTGACTGAGTGAAGCATCAAGGAGCCTGAGCAAAACTGGAGTCAATGGTAATCGGGGGGAAATCTGCCTAGCCCAGAGGAAGATTGCGATGGTTGGAGGTCAGTCATCTCAGTTCCAGGACACCATTGCAGGAGTTTCTCAGGATAATATCCTTGGCCCAAACAGCTTCAGCTGCTTCATCAAAGACCTTCCCTCCATCATAAAGTCAGAAATGGGGATGTTTGCTGATGACTGCATAATGTCCAACGCCATCCATCACTCCTCAGATACTGAAGTAAAAATGCAAATGTCACCACAGTTGCAGCGGAAGCTCTTCCCTTTTGAGAGAGAGCTGAATGGTGGTGATTTAACCTGAGGGTCACTACACCTCAGGCGAGGGGCAAGGTTGGCAAGGCAGGGCCTTCATGAATAGCCTCAACCGGTCCAGGAATTGAAACTGCGCCTTTGGCGTCACTCCAAATCACAAAACAGCTGTCAAAACAACTGAGCTAACCGATCGGTTTCAAAAGAAAGGCTTTGCTCCATGAATTAATTCATTGTAACATGCTAACTCAGCAACCTGTCTGGCAGTTTTAACTTTTTGTTCCTCCACATGGGTTCTCATTGTTGAAGGCAGTGATTTCTTAAATTCTTCCAAAGAATCACTTCTCCAAGGTCTTTATCTTCATGCCCACATCTAACAGTCAAAATTACTTTGTTTCACCCTCTTGAATTCAACATAGGTTTGTCCAGAATGCTTTCTTATATTTCAAAACTTCTGTAATATGGCACTGGTATCAACTCATAAGCATTAAGTACAATTGACCTCACTGCATCATATTCCCTCGACACCTGTTCTGATAAAGACGCATACACTTCACTAGCACTACCTCCCAATCTACTTTGTAATAACAATGTTCATATTCCTTGTGGTTATTTCATCTGTTAAGCTATTTTCTTTTTTAAAATAAATTTAGAGTACCTGTGGTGTTCTTTGTGGTTCTAATCCGAGAATGGTTGGCATAGTGTTCACAAAGACCACAACAAGCTTTTATATTGAACAAAGCTAAAGATTTATTTATACTACTTAATTGGATTCAACACTTACTCCTATATAATAAACAGTTGATAATAAACATACAATCTACACTCATCTACTACTAATCTCTACACTAATACAATAGCTATGATCTGCTCTCACTCACACTATCTTTCCTGCAGTCTGTCTTCTAGCCTTCTCCTCAACCTCTCACCCAGAAGGCTTAGCAGCAATGCCTCATATCGTTCTGCATCTAGCTCCCTCTAGTGGTTGATTTGTACATAAAATTAACCCTTACAGTTCTGTACATTTATCATGATGTCACAGTACCCAATTATTTTTTTTTCTAATTAAGGGACAATTTAGCATGGCCGATCCACATACGCTGCACATCATTGGGTTGTGGGGCTGAGACCTACTCAGACAAAGGGAGAATGTGTGAACTCCACACGGACAGTAACTTAGAGCGTAGATCGAACCCGGGTCCTTGGTGCCGTGAGACATCAGTGCTAACCATTGCGCCACCCTAGAATGGCTTTGATCCATCGATCTCTGGGTTATGGGCCCAGCACACCTCCACTGCGTCATTCTGCTGCCTAGCTATGTTTGTAAATGATTTGAAAAATACTTCTGCGTCCTTTTCATCAAATTTTAGAAGAGTCTGTATGAATTTAAAGATCTCCCCACTGGGTTCTGATCTGGAAGTGGGTTCTTCCTCACCTTTCTCTGCTGCTGTCTCTCTTTTAACTGCCGGCTTTTTAATCTGGAATTCTGTCTCCTTTCCTCTTTCTTCCTTTGCTAATTTTTCATTTCCATTTCCAATTCCAATTCCCTTTCCTGTCTCCTTTCTCTCTTTCCTCCCTTTCTGCTTGTTCTCCTTGGAATGCTCTGTCCTTGTCCTTTTTCTCTCCGACATTTAATTTTAATTTTTCCTTCAGTTTGAATTTCTTCATTTCTATTTCTCTTTGAAGCACTCTCTCTTTTTCCTGCATTTCATGCTTCTTCATTTGCAACTGGATTTTCACCAATTCAATTGCCTCATGTTTTGGAGAAATTAGTCTCAGGCATCACTTACAATTCCAAATGCTCAACTATTCTTTCAATTATGTCTGCTTTCTTTACCCCATAGGTAATTTTAACTGAAATTATCTGCCAGTTCCATTAATTTAGCTTTAGTTACACTTTTCAAACCACCCAAGGTTATATCCTCCACTCCTAAATAAGTCTCAGCAATTGCCAAAGCCATTTCGCAGTCACCCACTTTCAAATCTCACCTCCTGCCCCAGCATTCACCTCACTCTTGTTACTTTTCAAATCATCACTTCCAATGCAATCAAGGAATTATGCTTTCAATATCCCAAGAGCCCCCAAGTGAGTTAAGATGTTACTACACCCTGAACCTGGGCTAGTGGCCAATGTCAGCCCCACAGGCCCCAGAGTCACAACACAAGTGAATTAAACAATAATTTGTATAACGTTTCTGAGATTTTTTGTTAGAAAATATTTTATTAAGGCATTTATAATTTTAAGAGTTTTAACCACCAGATATCAAAGGGAACAAAACAAGATAAACAATACCCCCACCCAATTAAAAACCCCAGCCAACACGGCTTACACAGACAGGACTTCCTTCCCCAGCCTCCCTTAACACTGGTCTTCCTAACCATAATCAACCCAACATGCCTCCCTTTCCCCAACTCCCCACCTCACAGCTTAATTTTTCTCGAAGATGAATGGCTGCCACCCGTTGCAGCAATCCCCTCAAGGCGAACTTGATTTTCTCGAGTCTGAGAAATCCCACCATGTCGCTAACCCATACCCCCGACTTTGGGGGTTTCATGTCCCTCCATCCTAGGGAGGCAAAGGCCAGGATGCGGCCTCTCTAACCCCCTGGGCTCCCGGATCTTCCGACAGGCTAAAGATCGCCACCTCTGGACTCGGCACCACCCTCACCTTTAATAGTTCTGACATGATGTCAGCAAACCCCTGCCAAAAACCTCTCAGCCTCGGACTCGCCCAAGATATATGGACATGGTTCGAAGGCCCACACCTATCATCCACCCCCTCAAAGAACCAGCTTATCCAGGCCACAGTCATGTGCACCGTGTGGACCACCTTGAATTGTATCAGGCTAAGCCTAGGACACGACAAGGATGCATTGACATGCCTCAGGGCCTCCTCCCATAATCCAGCCACCAACTCCCCACCCAGCTCTTCTTCCCATTTTCGTTTCACCTCCCCTATCGGGGCTCCTTCCCACAGTTCCTTGTAGATCTCTGAAACCTTCCCCTCCCTCACTCCTGCTCTCGACACCACCTTGTCCTGTAGGCCCTGGGCGGCAGATGCGGGAAGGTCGAAACCTCCGAACGAAGACCCTCACCTGCAGATATCCCACCTGGCAGCTCAAACTCCTCCTCCAACTCCTCCAAGCTTGGGAAACCCTCAGCGATAAAAAGATCTCCAAATCTCCCGATTCCCGCCTGCTGCCATCTCCAGAACCCCCCCCCCCCCCTCCCCCCCCCCCCCCCCCCCCCCACCTCCCATCTAGCCTCCCTGGAGCGAACTGGTGGTTATCACATATCGGTGCCCACACCGACTCCCCCGACAGCATGTTGCGCTGCCTCCACTCTCCTTTTAGTGCCTCCCGATACCTTACCTGCCGAGACTTCCCCTGTGTCATTAATCTCGACATATCCCCGGATGGCATTCCTCACCCGCTCACACACCTCCTCCTCCGCCAACAACCCCACATCCAGCCTCCATTGCGGGCGCTGCCCCCCCCCCCCCCCTTGCTCATCTGCGGATCCACCCAGTGCGGTGCATGGCCCGACACCCACTATTGCCAAGTACTCAACATCCACCACCCCTGCCAGCAACTTCCTATCAAAAACCAAAAAGTCTATTTGGGAGTGCATCTTGTGTACGTGGGAGAAGAATGAAAATTCCTTCGCCCTCGGTCTCCCAAATCTCCACGATTCCAACCCCACCATGTGCTCCATAAACCCCTTAGCTACTCCCCTGCTGCCGACACCCTCCCCGACATCGAACTCGACCGATCCAGTCTCGGATCCAGTACCAAATTAAATCCTCCCCCATGACCAGCCGATGGGAGTCCAGGTCGGGGATCCTCCCCAGCACCTGCCTCATAAATTCAACATTGTCCCAGTTCAATGCATAGATGTTCACTAATACCACCTGCATCCCCTCCAATTTCGCAATCACCATAATATACCTGCCCCCAGAGTCAGCCATTATGTATCCCACTTCAAATGCCACCCGTTTGTTGATCAAAATCGCCATCCCCTCAGTTGAGCATCCAATTCTGAGTTAAATACCTGCCCTATCCATCCGTTCCTCAGTCTAGTCTGGTCCCCCACCCATCCCCCAGTGCAGCCTGAAATAACCTGAACTCACCCGGTTTGTCCGCACATGCCACCGGTGCCTGTATAACAACCGGACCCAGTCCACAGAGCCCTGCCCAAACCCAAACACTCCCTCCACTGGGCAGCACAGCAGCACAGTGGTTAGCATAGTTGCTTCACAGCTCCAGGGTCCCAGGTTCGATTCCCGGTTTGGGTCACTGTCTGTGTGGAGTCTGCACGTTCTCCCCGTCTGTGCGTGGGTTTCCTCCGGGTGCTCCGGTTTCCTCCCACAGTCCAAAGATGTGCAGGCTAGGTGGATTGGCCATGCTGCAAATTGCCCTTAGTGTACAAAAAGGTTAAGTGGGGTTATGGGGAGAGGATGGAGGTGTGGGCTTGAGTAGGGTGCTCTTTCGAAGGGCCAGTGCAGATTTTATGGGCTGAATGGCCTCCTTCTGCACTGTAAATTCTATGATTCTATAGTTCCATGATTCAGCTGAGTCTCCTGTAGCATAGTCACAAGCTTTTTAAATGTGCGAACACATGGGCCCTCTTGACTGGCCCATTTAACCCTCGCACGTTCCACGTGATCAGCCTGGTTGGGGGGCACACTGTTCCCCCCCCCCCCACCCCCTACTGATGAACCATAGCCCCTCGGGCCAGCCACCAGCCCGCGTCCCGCACCTCCTCAGGTCCGCCCTCAGGCGCCCACCATCACCGATCCGCCTCCTACCACGTTTTAGAAGCCCCTCCCCTGTCAGAAGGTCATCCCCATCCCCCCACTAACCACCTGCTCACCCCCCCCCCCCCCCCCCCCCCACTGCACTTCTGTGAGTTTCTGAGATCTTTGACCCTGGACTGCTCCAATGAGTTACAAACACCAGATTTGTAAATGAAACACAACTGTTTATTTATAACAACAATAGAGATAAGGCATGCAATAATCATAGAAGAACAACAGCCAGCTAATCCACCACTCTCCCCCCCTTTTACCATCCCACCCTCTACCTAAACACACACAAGACATACGCAGGCCGATGGAGCGGGATGGGAAAAATAAAGGAGGATTAATGTGAAATGGAAAATGAGTGTCCTTGCTTTTGGTGTTGAAGTTGTTTTTCCAGTTGACTGTCCTTCCAGGATGCAAAGTGATTGAGAACCACCTGTTGGATGACTAACAAAGGTCTTCTGGCTGGAACCTTCAGGCAGACCTCTCAGGCTGTGGGATCCCCTCTGGGGAGTCACTTTAATTTGTATTAACCTGGACGTTCACTCAGAAGATCCTCCTCAGGTCTATTTGATTCTGACTTGCTTCCAACTTTACCAGAATAACTGTCAGCCTCACTGAGATTGCAAGAAGGACTTTTTAAACCACTGATCCTGCTCATCTAGTGACCAGATTAGATCCTTAAGGTGGATTTTCTCCACTCAAACTCAGCTCTCAGCTTGAATTTTTAATCTTACCTGGTGCTCAGTTTCCCAAGAACATCTACCAGCTCAGCGGAGGAGAAAACAAAGCCTCCAACTGGGATGTTTGGGAGGGTTTTATCCTCTGAGAGAGATTTCAAAAAAACTTTCTTCAGCTCTGTGTTCGAAATGAAATTAATTGCTTGGAAACAGTCTCACAGGCTGCACAGAGAAAGGTATTTTCTTCAGGTCTTTAGTCAGGGCAATGGGTAAAAGAGAGATCAGGGTTATGGCCCTCCAGCTTTCTAATGAAACTAAAACCACTGAGAACAAGCCTGCCTTTGCAGAACATTCTGGAAAGGCTGCACCAATCAGCATCGAGTGTCAGTTAAGACCCGGGAATATAAAGTAGTCCATTGGCCAACAGGCAAGTCCATCAAGATGTGTTATCATTGAGCCAGAGCAACAGCCCAGCCTGCTGGAATCGCCTGGTTTTGAATTAAAGATGCAGTTCATCTTAAATGTACAGACAAGTTTTCTGACACAGGCACAGAAATGATAAAAGCCAAAAGTCCAGGAAACAAAGGAAAACATGGGACTGACAAGGATTTATAGGAAGATCCTTACAAACAGCACAGCAGATGTTAAATGCTAGGCTATTCCAAAACCCAGAAGAGAACTTTGGGATATATGTACAGCTGTAAAATGTGAAGATTAGTGAAATGTGCCCCAGACTCTTTTGTGATGACTTTAAACAAAATAAATGTTTATTAAACAGTAAAGCACCCAAGAAAGTCAAATAAAAATACAGTTAACTACATTAATGGCTGTCCACAATACCTTTAAATTTACCCAGTTCCAAATCCTCGAACCTCAGAGTTCAACCTCCCCAAACAACATCGCATACGTTTTTAAACTATAAGCAAAATCCAGAAATAGTTACCACACTAGGCACCTATAGCATTCTGGCTTGCTTCTGAGACGGAATAGGGACAACTGGTGTCTCAAAACAGGTTTTCTTCAGACAGAAACTGTTGGGAGTGAGCACAGCTTCCTGCTGTGTGGCCTGCGATCTCAAAGCAACTCCCTACATAGCATGAATTTGCTTCCGATATCGGCCTTTCTTTCTGATCTTCCTTTATCTGAGCTAACCTTCTCACCGTAATCGCCATTATTACATGAGCTTATCTTTTGGAATGTAAATGTGAAATCCACCCCATCTTCCATTATTACCAAACCTGACTTGGCTAAATGTTTGTTCCCAGTGGTGCTATACTAATCAGCATATCAAAGCCTCAACTCAGACAATTCATCTCTTTTCCATCTTAAAAAGAATAGCTTATTTTCCCTTTAAACCTACAGTTACCAGAACACATTCCCATCCAAAGATTGGATTTCTTATTTTTCCATTTTATCACAATGTTTTAACACTTCATGTTATCAATCACACTGGAGCAGGATCAGGGTCACTTGTTTATCAACCTGATCGGGTTTTCAGCTGCTAAATGACCCAAACATTGAAATAGATCATTTGATGTCAGTGTATGAACAAACCATGCTTTTATTGTGACCTCAGGCCTTTATTATGACTTTTTCTGCATTTAAATAAATGGCTGGAACATCGGTCACTATGGCCCAGTGACTTTGCAACATGAAATGAAATGAAAATCGCTTATTGTCACGAGTAGGCTTCAATGAAGTTACTGTGAAAAGCCCCTAGTCGCCACATTCCGGCGCCTGTCCGGGGAGGCTGGTACGGGAATCGAACCGTGCTGCTGGCCTGCTTGGTCTGCTGTAAAAGCCAGCGATTTAGCCGAGTGAGCTAAACCAGCCCATCACTCCATCGGTATCCACTAAGTATAAATAAATTCTGTCATTAGTATAATATATCACTGCAACACCCAGCCTGGAAGACCCCAGGATCAAACCCCATTTGGATTTCAGCGAAGATGGATGGGTAGATGTTGCAACTTGCCTGAACTAGAAGAAGAGCAATCAACTGAACGTCACTAATCAGCATCCAGGGTTAGTCGACTCACTTGGAGAATCATATTGGAACTACAAGGATAGGATTGAATAACCTGCCGGAGCCCAATGATTGGTCTCACGCGTGATGAGTAGCCATTGGGGTGAGGCAGCTGGAACTATAATCCAACAAAAGTGGCAACTTTTTCAAGAGAGGAAGGAAGAAGATCAGAGAGACAGAATAGCTACAAAGTACCCACTGGCCAACAGAAGGCCGTCTTATTTCAATGGACTCCTCCCAGGGAAGGTGTAGAGGAGCATATTGAAGGGGCAAGAGCCCTGAAGTCCTGGGAAAAGGGAGATTGGCAGAACCTTATATTCTGTTTCCTTCCAGACAGCTGGATCGATTGAGAGGCTGCATGGGCATGTCTGCGGTAAAAGATAAGAGAGGGAGCTTAGAGACGTTTAGCGACACACCGTCAACCAGGAAAGAGCGGTGTTGATGGGAGATTAGAAAGGCAAACAAAGGGGAAGGGGACCGGATGGGATCACAGCAGAAGCTTTGTGCTTGAGGTGACAGATATGCACTCCCTCCTCCCCTCTTGATCCATAAGCAGTGCTAGAAAAAGCATTTATCCACAGGAGCCACCTACCATTGTCTCCCTTTAGTTGTTGGGTTTCCTGGGAAACATATGCACAGGGTGTTAAAATCAAATAACTGCTAAAATATCCGTAAAGGAGCCTCATTCAAATATTATAATTACAGATCCAGCCGGGGGGGGGGGGGGGGGGGGGGGGGGATGGATAATGTATACCGGAGGTGGAGGGAAGTGGGGCTGGTCAAGATGAGGGATTTGTATTTGGAGGAAGGGTTCGCCAGTCTGGAGGAGCTAAGGGAGAGGGTGGAGCTGCCGAGGGGTAGTGAGTTCAGGTATCTACAGGTTAGGGACTTTGCACAAGGGGTTCTCTATATTGCCGGGATACACCCTGCTGGAGCGAATGCTGCTTCCGGATGTGGAAGGAGAGGGAAGAATTGGGGATATATATATAAGTGGCTGGGGGAGCAGGGAGGCGAGCGGGTGATGAAGATCAAGGAGAAATGGGAAGCGGAGTTGGGAATGGAGATCAATTAGGGAGTATGGAGTGAGGCGCTGCGAAGGGTAAACGGGACCTCCTCTTGTGCAAGGATGAGCCTGATACAATTCAAGGTGGTGCACAGGGTGCATATGACTCGGGCAAGAATGAGTGGGTTCTTTCAGGGGGTAGCAGATGAGTGTGAGAGGTGTGGGCGGGGGCCAGCGAATCGTGCGCACATGTTTTGTGGTTGTGAAAAATTGGGAAGATTCTGGGCGGGAGTGTTCACGGTGTTAGCCAGGATAGTGGAGGAGGGAGTGGACCCAGACCCTTTGGTGGCGATATTTGGGGTTTCAGAGAAGCCGGAGCTCATGGAGAGGAGGAAGGCTGATGTCCTGGCCTTCGCCTCTGTGATTGCACAGCGACGAATTTTGCTGGAGTGTTTGAGGAGCTGTTCATCGCGGGGGGTCGGGGGGGGGGGGGTGAAAAAGGAGGAAAATATGTACAAACTGCATAGTTGATTGTTGGACAGAATATTTCCTGAGGTGTTTGTTTGTTGTAACCTACTTTGATACAAGTTTGAATAAAATGCATTAAAAAAAAAATTACAGATTCACTAAAAATCCTGGGCGAGATTCTCCGATCCTGAGGCTAAGTGTTGATGACGTCGTAAACTCCGTTCCATTTCTCGACGGCGTCAACATGACCTCAGGAGCAGCAATTCTGACCCCTACAGGGGGCCAGAAAGGCACTGGAGCGACCCACGGCGCTCCAGCTGCCGATCCCCGGCGTCAGATGGGCGACGCATGTAAGCGCATGCGCAGTGGGACGGGCGCGATTGCCGCGCATGCGCAGTGGGATGGGCGCGATTGCCGCGCATGCGCAGTGGCTCCCTTCTCCGCGCCGGCATCAACGCAACATGGTGTAGGGCTACAGGGGCTGGCGCGGAACAAAAGAGGCCTGGAGCCAGAGAGGCCGGCCCGCTGATCGGTAGGCCCCGATCGTGGGCCAGCCCACAGCAGAAGACCCCCCCCCCGGGTTCGGAACCCCTCCCCTATCCACCAGGCCTCCCCCAGATGCACCCACGCTGAGGTGCTGCCGGGTAAGAGCAGGTGTGGATGGCGCCGGTGGGACTCAGCTTTTTTAGCGTGGCCGCTCGGCCCAACCCGGACCGTGAATCGCTGGGGGGGGCCCGTAGAGCTGCCCCCAGCCGACGCTGCACCAACGCTAATTCTCCGCAGAGCGTCGGGGCGGTATGGCGCGATTATCCGGCCTGGCCCTGGGCTGAGAGAATTCCGCCCTCTGTTTTTAATACACAAATAGGTGAGTATTCGGCAGACAATAGAGGTTAGGTTTTGGATAGATGGTGATTTAACGCTCATCTCTCCACACTTTCACAACTAACCATGTGTGGGGGTTTGAGAGAGTTTGAAATTTGCCCCCTGCCAATTTTTGGCTGGATTTTTCAGCCGCACCCCCGAGGTGGGTTTTCCCACGACGGAGGCGGCTCGCCATTGTCACCGACGGGGTCTATCGGTCCCACCAAAGTCTACTGCATTGGCACGCTCGTCCCCCACGCCAGGAAACCCGGGGAGGGGGGATGGACTTCAGTGGGACCGGAATATCCTGTCAGCGGGAAGGGACAGAAAATCCCGCCGATCGTGTCTCTTGAATGTGATACGAGTGACTATTTCTAGTTAGATTCAGATCTGATCTGTAATGTTGCCGTTCAGCTGCAGGCCAGGGAGCGAGGAACACGAGCAAGAGCTATCAGTGTTCAAGCAGTTTATCTTCCGGAATAGGAGGCAGATTTTGCTGATCCGTAGCAGCTGCGGTTTCTGATCGTGTCGGACTTTAGCTGTCAGTTTGTTCCAGAAGAGTCTGAAAAGTAACATTGGAAAATAAACAGTCAGAGTTTCCCGCAGGCCCCCTTGTATTCACGTGCCTGTACAGTGTGTCGGGTCGCAGTGTATGTCTGGTGCATATACTCCATGTGCTATCTTTGTGGATGCTATACAAACTCAAACTCCCTAACAAATACTGTGCGGATTGTTCCTTTTATCTTGGGCCTACACTCTGTCTGCAGCCAATGCTATGCTCAGATTGCCAACTCTGCTTAGATGCATTGATGGAAGGAACAATAAATCAATTAGCATGATATCAGTATTAGGGAAAAAGCTGGAAACTATGTGATTAAGCAGAGTCAACAAGGTATTTATGAAAGGGAAATAGTGTACACAAGTCTTTTACTGTGTTTTTATTGTGTAACTAACAGGATAGATAAAGGGGAAGTAGTAGATGTTGTATATTTGGTTTTCCAGAAGGTATTTAATAAGGTGCCACACGGTTAGGGCCAGTTTAGCTCACTTGGCTAGACAGCTGGTTCATGATGCAGAAGCTAGCAGCACAGGTTCAATTCCCATACTGGCTGAGGTTTCTCACGAAGGCCTCGCCTTCTCAACCTTGCCCCTTGCCTGAGGTGTGCTGATACGTATGAAATATCTTAGAGAACAGGACGGGGTAGGTGCTGAGAGACTGATTTTCTTCCCCCCCCAGCTGGAGAGTTTAAAACTAGGGATGATGGTTTCAGGCTAAGGTGTTGGTAATTTGGGACGGAGACGAGGAGAAATATCTTCACTTGGAGGGCTGTGAATCTCTGGAATTCCCAACCGTCAGTTGGTTGTGGATGCTCAATCACTCAGTTTATTCAAGATCGAGATCGATAGACTTTCGGGCTCTAAGGAAATCAAGCGATCTGGCAATTGGGTGGGAAAGTGGAGTTTATGCAGAAGATCAGCACGGTAGCATTGTGGATAGCACAATCGCTTCACAGCTCCAGGGTCCCAGGTTCGATTCCGGCTTGGGTCACCGTCTGTGCGGAGTCTGCACATCCTCCCCGTGTGTGCATGGGTTTCCTCCGGGTGCTCCAGTTTCCTCACACTGTCCAAAAGATGTGCAGGTTAGGTGGATTGGCCATGCTAAATTGCCCTTAGTGTCCCTTAGTCCCTTAATGTTGGGTGGGGTTACTGGATTATGGGGATAGGGTGGAGGTGTTAACCTTGGGTAGGGTGCTCTTTCTAGGAGCTGGTGCAGACTCGATGGGCCGAATGGCCTCCTTCTGCACTGTAAATTCTATGATCAGCCATGATCTTGATGGTGGAGTAGGCTCAAGGGCCCTAGTTACTATTGTCTTCTCATAGATTGAAAATAATAACTGAAAAAGCTGGAAAAACTCGACAGGTCTGCCAGCATCTGTAGAGAGAGAAAATACAGTTAACGTTTCGAGTCCGTACGACTCTTCGACAGAGACAAGACAGAAACAACGTGGAGGGTTACAGGGAAAGGAAGGGAAATGGCATTGAGTCATAATGGCCATTTGGAGAAGCAGCGGAGACATGCGGGCCAAATGGCCTTCTTCTGCATTGTGACAATTCTGCGTTTCTCCCTCCACAGATGCTGCCAAACTTTCTGAGTCTTTCCAGTATTTTCTGCTTTTATTTCAGAAATTGGTTTGCATGGAGTGCTGAATTTGGGTGCATTTGAGTGCTATAGTGAGAGTTTGGTGACTGAGGGATAATAAGGGTTCATTTTTATTTAGTTAATTAACTTAAAAGTTGCTGTTTGGTTTAGACCTTTTATAGGGTCTCACTACTCTAATTTTTATGTGTTTTGGTTTTCTTTTTTTTAAATTTTTTTTTTTTGGTTTTTCTGTGTTTTTTGTGAGTTTATGACCTGCACGTTTATCTACACGTGCAGGATTAAGCCAGCATCAGCCACTGACACTGGCGTGATGCTGGGTGTGACAACCAAGCAAAAGAACATAAAGGAACTTATGGCTAAAACAAAAGAGGGGAGTGCCCCAAAACAACGAGAGGAGCACAGCCCAAAAGGAACGAGAAAGGAAACAAAATTTATCACAACCCGGCAAATTAAAGTGTGAGAATGGGGGTCGATAAGGCAAACCAACCCCTGCGGTGCCCACCGAGCACGGAAGGCCTCGAGTGTGCCTCCAGGCACACCCGGCCCCCGAATGAGGCCGCGGAAAATGGGCAGACAGTCAGGCTGGACGACCCCCTCGGTCACCCGTTGCCTGGACCTATAAATGGCAAGTTTGGCCAAGCCCAGGAGCAGGGTTCACGAGGAGGTCCTCCGCCCTCGCCGCCCCCCTCCGCACCGGATGTCCGTAGATCAGGAGCGTGGGGCTGATGTGCAAAGAAAACCTCAACAACAACGTTGTCAAGAAGCTAAAAAGGGGGTGCAGCCCAGGACAGACTGTGGTGATCACAAGTTGACCAGATGCAACGCAACTGAGCGACCACTGGAGGGAGCACGGGAGAGCCATATAAATACATCAGGACAGGAAGTGAGGACACACTCTTCACAGCAGGGGGGCTGGTAAGCAGGACACACAGCAAGCAAAGCTGGTAGTTAGCACTGGAAGGTAGTTCTAGGTCGAGCTCTGGAAACTGAACGAACCCACAATAAAGCATCTTCTCCACACTTGAGACTGCGAGCTTTATTAAGACACGAGGAACAACACATGGTACCCAGGAGTGATTTCAGACGCTTATGACAGGACAACTCAGCTGCAGATACAGAAAACAAAAAAAAAAATGGCATGGAAATCTCAACCAAGAATGGCATGGAGGTCTCCTGCTGGACATTCGACTTGGGAAGACATTGCTGATGAGAGGATGTGCCTTGGATACCCACTTCACCTGGACACGACTGGAAAAGTAAGAAGTGTCTGGGAAAGGTTTAAACAAATGTTCGATTTCGGTATCATAGCATATGATGCAGCGGCAGCTTCAGACGAAATTAAAATAGCAATTCTCATCGAAGGAAATGAAGCTATGAAAGTTTATAATGGATTTAAATACTCAAAAGGTGAAGACAGAAACAGCTTACAAACGGTACTAAACAAATTTGAAGAGTACTGTGAGAAATTTGAAAAGCAAGACATACTCAGAGTCCAAACTGCACAGAGACTGAGTGATGCAAAACTTAAAAAATCACGAAAAGAGCAAGAAATCGCGAATGCACAGTACAGATCAAAAAGAAGAAATAACAGGAATTTTTCACAAAGCCAAAACGCTGAAATCCAGTCCAGATCGGAAAGAAAAGGTAACTTACAACTTTTAGAAAGAAAAAACGCTGAAATCCGCGATAAAATGGCGTCGGGGCACATTTTGCAGTCTATGGTAAACAAAGAACTACAAATCGCGTCTGCGCATGCGCCGGAACCGGAAGTCGCGCATGCGCAGTTTACAAAAGATCGCGGCGCCGATCGTTATGCGCATGCGCAAGCCGCGCATGCGCAGTCAAAAAAAGTCTTCGTCGCGGACCGTCATGCGCATGCGCAAGCCGCGCATGCGCAATGGACACCGAACCGCACAAGGAAAGAAAGCCGATTTGCGCATGTGCAAGTCGTTCCTACGCGTGACGTCATGACGTCTGAGAATCCTGACCACGCCCACTTAAAAGGGAAATGCCCGAAAATTGAAAACAAGACACTTAAAGTGGTAAAACCAAATTTTCTTGCCTCAGAACACAGAAAAACGCCTGAACTTAAACCAACAGTGAAAAACAACTTGCACAAAGCCTTGGAAAAAGCTGCCTTCACCACACACAGTGAAGCGAACAAAAAGAATTCCGAAACTACAAAAGATGATTTGTTTTTCGACGATTACCTCTCAGACCTGACTGGGTCAGTCGGATATGCTTATCACAGCATCAGCGACACGGTCGCAAAGCACAACACGAACCAACTCGTGGTAGATGAATCCAACCAAGATGATTTGGTTTTCAAAGAATACTACTCAGACATGGCTGAGTCAGTCGGATATGCTTATCACAGCATCAGCGACACGGTCGCAAAGTTCAACACGAATCAACTCGTGGTAGAAGAATCCAACCAGGATGATTTGGTTTTCGGAGAATACTACTCAGACACAGCTGAGTCAGTCGGATATGCTTATCACAGCATCAGCGACACGGTCGCAAAGTTCAACACGAATCAACTCGTGGTAGAAGAAGCCAACAAAGATGAAATGGGTTTCAAAGAATACTACTCAGACATGGAGGAGTTATTTGGACATGCTGATCACAGCATCAGCGACACCGTTGCAAAGCTCAACACGACTCTACTCATGGTGGATGAATCCAACACCATGGTGCCATGGCAGCTCGTCGATACATTGGATGACAGCAATACCCAAGACGAAGACGACGCCACACAGAGAGCACAGGAAGACTCCACGGAGCGAGCGATGACAGGCTCCACAGTGCGAGTGATGAAAGACGCCAACAGGGATGCAAGCAAACACTCCCGGGCGGACACCAAGCATGAACAAGACCATGAAGGTAAACCCGCTGTACCTGAGCAACCGCAAGCAGACTATGAAAGTCTACCAAGCTCACAGGAACAAGAAGAAAGAGCGGACTATGAAAGTCCAACACGCTCACAGGAACAAGAAGAAAAAGCAGACTATGAAAGTCCAACACGCTCACAGGAACAAGAAGAAAGAGCAGACTATGAAAGTCCAACACGCTCACAGGAACAAGAAGAAAGAGCGGACTATGAAAGTCCAACACGCTCACAGGAACAAGAAGAAGACAATGCACCTCTGCCCACTGCATGCGAAGACAGTGACAAGGTGATCACACTCAACGTACAGGATCACAGTGAGACTGACAGTTCTCAGCTTGTCTGTACCGAAGCACAGAGCGAAAACAGTGACAAGGTGCTCGCACTCGACGTACAGGATCACAGTGAGACTGACAGTTCTCAGCTTGTCTGTACCGAAGCACAGAGCGAAAACAGTGACAAGGTGCTCGCACTCGACGTACAGGATCACAGTGAGACTGACAGTTCTCAGCTTGTCTGTACAGAAGCACAGAGTCGGGCCACCCAACAGTCCAGAGAGACAACGCCAAAAGAAAACATGCAGATTTTGACTCCAGAAGAGGAGCACCTGGAGTCCACAGAGACAATGCCGAAAGAAACCATGCAGATTCTGACTCCAGAAGAGGAGCACCTGGAGTCCAGAGACATCAAACAAAAAGAAACCATGCAAATTTTGACTCCAGAAGAGGAGCACCTGGAGTCCAGTGAGACAACATCAACAGAAATCATGAAGATTTTAACTCCAGAAGCGGAGCACCAAGAGTCTAGAGAAACCACGTCAACTGAAATCATGCAGATTTGGACTCCAGAAGAGGAGCGCCGAGAGTCCACAGACACCGCGTCAAATGTAATCAAGAAGACTTTGACTCCGGAAGACGAGCACCAAGAAAGCAAAGATGCGGAATACAATTCTCCACAACTGATTGATGTCACCTGCACCGATGCAACATCAGATCATTCGCACCACTCGCGAGACGGAATGCTCAATGACTCAAATTATCCACTCGGGACACTCATAGAGTATAACAAGAAAAACAAAAGTCAAAAGAAACACAGCAAGAAGAAAAGCAACATGAAGCGCGACAAGACAAACAACAATAGCAAGAAGCACAGCAGAAACGAGAACAACAACAGCAAGAATAAAAGCAACATGACGTGCAACAAGACAAACAACAACGTCAGGCACAAAGATAGCGACAACGACAGAGGCAGAAACAACAAGAATGGCAACAAACACAACAAAGTCAGGAGCAAAGATAGCGACAACAACAAAGACGGAAACAACAAAAACAGGAACGACAGAAACAACAGCAATGAAACAACGAATTGTACACAATGGCACTACTTGGCACATGATGGACGATGCCACAGCACACTGCGAAACGATAACAAGACTGCAAACATGTCATGGGATGACAACGAATCGCACAAACTCACGTCTGCTCCAGAACAAGCAAGCACACCAGCATCCAAGGCGGATGAGACAATAAATCAACACCACAAGCACAAAAAAAAAGTCCATGCCAGTCAACATCAGTGATGTGACCATGCAAACACCTCGGGATGACGCATTGGATACTTAAGATAACAAGGAACACCAACAACATTCACAGCGGACTTGCAATATCAATATCACCACGTCATCAACAACAAAAAAAGAAAAAAAAAAAAAAAGCTCTGAACAAATTCATCAAGTTTGGACTCATAAATGTGTTTATTAAGTTTGGACATATAAATACATTGGCTTTGTTAACTAAGGCAATAGCATCATCACTTGTATAGATACGCATATCATAAGTTACTGTTTTGTATAATTTTCCCTAATGATGTACAGAAACTATGTAATGAGAAAGAGGGGGATGTGGTGATCGTAGATTGACCAGATACAAAAACAACAGAGCAAACACGAGCGGGAGAGCTATAAATACACTGGGACAGGATATACAATTTTCTTTAACGATGTTCAGAAAATATGTTAAGAGAAAAAGGGGGATGTGGTGATCACAAGTTGACCAGATGCAACGCAACTGAGCGACCACTGGAGGGAGCACGGGAGAGCCATATAAATACATCAGGACAGGAAGTGAGGACACACTCTTCACAGCAGGGGGGCTGGTAAGCAGGACACACAGCAAGCAAAGCTGGTAGTTAGCACTGGAAGGTAGTTCTAGGTCGAGCTCTGGAAACTGAACGAACCCACAATAAAGCATCTTCTCCACACTTGAGACTGCGAGCTTTATTAAGACACGAGGAACAACACACAGACAACATAAACATGCTCCACAGTCTCCACCAGGCCGCAAAAGTGGCAGGTCTCTGGCAGAGCCGGTAAGTGATTCAAACGATAGTTGCACGGCACTGCCATGCGCAGCACCCTCCACCCCAGGTCCCCTATGCTCCCCTATGGGGAGGACACCTCCGTAAAGGGACCTCCAGTGGGGACCTCCGCCGCCAGATGGCAACGAGGCACGTGTGTCCGGACGGCGAGCGAGGGCAAGGAGGTGGAAAGTGTGCAACAGCAGGCCGTACAGGAAACCCCTCCGTGCAGCGAGAAAGGGCATGAAGGGTATTTCCACGAGGCGGCTGGGGCTCTGGGACACCAGCACCCGGCGAGGGTTCCAGGGTCTGGGACCAATGTGGAATTCCGTCCGAGCAGGGGTCCGCTCAGACGGGATGCCACCACACAACTGCACTGTCTCAAGTCCAAGTGTGCCCACGGGGCCGAGCACGACCATGGATAACATTGGCTGCGCACCGGACAGACACCGCTCCGCGCCTGGCAAGCTCGCAGGGTGTCATCCAGCCCACCCCTCTGCCACCCAGCACGTCCCCGATCCTGGTCACCCCGGCATCCACAGCCCTGCGCTCCGCCAGCCACCTGAATGGATATTGGCGGGGGTACAGATTCCTGAGCAGAGGCCCCCCTTACGACAGCCACTACTCCTGACGGGGGAGAGCTGCGGCGCATGGCGACCGTGTTCCAGACTTTGAGAAGGTCCTGGTACAAGATGGGCAGCGCCAACAAAGAGTTCCGAAGACCATTCCGGTCAACGAACAGGAGCTGCATGTCGTAATTCAGGCCGTGCACCTGGCGGAAGAAATACGTTGCCAGGGCACACCATTGTGGAGGAGGCTCAACGTACAGGTGTCGCTGCAGAGTCTGAAGGCGGAAAGTCGCGACCTGGGTGCGAAGGCACACCAGCGCCAAACCGCCCTCCGCAATCGGGAGACTCAAGACCTCCGCAGCGACCCAGTGCAATCCTTTGTCCCAGAAGACCCGAAGCAGGGTTCTCTGGACAAAGTCAGGGGGAGGGGTCAAAGTGACCAGCCGGTACCACAGCATGGAGACGATCAGCTGGTTTATGATGAGAACTCGACCCCTGTGGGACAGCACTCGGAACAGTCCTGTCCAGCGTCCCAGGCGAGTGGTGGCCTTGGTCTTCATCTCCTGCCAGTTCGCCGGACAGGCTTCCTCTGCCGGGCAAAGATGGACTCCCAAGTAGAGGATGTTGGTCCGACTCCAGCTGAAGGGCCTGAGCTCCTCCGGGAGGGGGTCCATTTGCCACGGACCGACCAGGAGTCCGGAACATTTAGCCCAGTTGATCCTAGCAGAGGGCGCGGCGGAGTACACAGCCTGGCACTCTTGCATCCTCCGCAGGTCACCGGGGTCAGTGGACATGAGGAGCACGTCATCAGCGTAAGCCGAGAGGACCGCCGCCATGTCCGGCTCGCACAGAACTACCCCCGACAACTTCCTCCGTAGGAGGCGCAGGAAAGGCTCCACACCCAGAGAATGAAGTTGGTGGGACAAGGGGCAGCCTTGACGCTCCCCTCTCCCAAAGCGAAGGGGCGCCGTCAGGGACCCGTTAACCTTAATCAGACACTCTGAGGCAGCGTACAATAATCGGAACCGGGCGACGAAGTGCGTCCCGAACCCGAAAGCTCTTAGAGTCCCGAGCAAATCCTCGTGCCTCACCCTGTCGAACGCCTTCCCCTGGTCAGGAGACAGGAAGGCGCTTGATATACCAGTCCATCTGGGTGAAATGAATAATGTCCTGGACCAGATGGATGTTGTCATAAATGGTTCGGTCAGGGACTGTGTAGGACTGGTCAGGGTGAATCATGTAGTCCAGCACAGGGCCAAGGCGTAAAGACATCGCCTTGGCAAAGGTTTTGTAGTCCGTGCTGAGGAGGGAGACCGGTCGCCAGTTTTTAAGCAGGCGGAGATCCCCCTTATTGGGCAGCAGGGCAATGACGGCCCTGCGCCATGAAAGGGGCATCTCCCCGGTCGCAATACATTACCCCAGGACCCCTGCATAGTCGCTCCCCAGGACATCCCAGATCGCCCTGAAGAACTCCACGGTCAGCCCATCCAGCCCTGGGGTTTTGCCCCGTGGCAAGCTGTCCAGGACACCGGTCAGCTCTTGGTTAATGATTTGATCGAGCCTCCCAGCGTCCTCTGGGCCGACCTGCAGCAGGCCCTCCCACAGAACTCTGCAGCATCCTCGCTGGACGGATCTGGAGAGAATAGGTCGGAATAAAAGTCCCTAATCAGGGTCCTGACCCCCTCCGGATCCGAGACGAGGGACCCGTCGTCGGCCAGCAGCGTAGAAATCTGCCGACGGGCCCTGCGTCCTCTTTCCAGCGAGTAGAGGAAGGGGGAGCCGCGGTCCATGTCCGTAAGGAGTCAGATCCATGACCGCACCGTGCCGTGGGACCCAGCGAATTGCAGGTCCCGCAACGCGCCTTTCTTCTCTCTGTACACCCGCCCCAGGGCCGGGTCCTCATCGGGCTGAGCAAGACATGACTCCAAATCGAAGAGTTCCTCAGCCAATTTGGCAATCGTGGAGTTCCGCCTCGCCGTAGACCCCTTTGTGTACTCCTGACAGAAAGCGCGGACGTGAGTCTTGCCCACGTCCCACCATAGCCTCAAGGAGGGGAAGCCACCCCGCTTCCGTCTCCAGCCGGCCCAGAAACGGCAAAGCGAGTCCTGGAACCGCTCGTCCTCCAGCAGCAGGTTGTTAAAGTGACAGTGCGTGGACTGTGTCTGAGCGCGGGACGGGGCGAGCCCCGCCCACACCAGGTGGTGATCCGAGCACGGCACCTGCTCAACAGAGGCCGTTGGAACACTGGGCAAGTACGTCTTGGAAATGTAAAGACGGTCGATTCCAGACGCTCTGAACGGAGGGCACACAAAGGTGTACACCCGCAATTCAGGATGGAGAGTCCGCCAGACGTCCACCAAGTCAAAGGACCTAACCAGGTCCCTCAACTTCACCACCGTCGCCGAGCTGCGCTGGACTCCGCCACGGTCCTTGTCCTGGAGGGTGCAGTTAAAATCCCCTCCCAGGACGATGCACTCGCCCACCGGGATAGTGCCTGGAAGAGTGGACACTTTTTCATAGAAAGTCGCCTGCTGCGGCCCGACCACGGGAGCGTAGACATTCACAAAGTGAAGCAACACATCCCCGTCGCGGACTGTTCAGTGCAACAGACGGCCTGGCACTGGATCCTTGACCCCCAATATCTCCGGCTGAAAATGTGGAGCCAACAAGAACGTGGGACCAGGTGACTCATGAAGACTCCTCCTTGCCACTCCAGGGCCCGCTGTGCTTCGTCACCCGGAATGGCATGGGTTTCCTGCAGGAAGCACAGCCCGTACTTTCCATCCCGAAGGACAGAGAAGAACTGGAAACGGCGATGTGCGTCCTTGCTGCCGTTGATGTTGAGGCTGGCTATGGTTACCTCCATGTCAGTAGTAGTGTTTATCCATCACCAATCACCTCAGTGCACAGAGAGAGAGGAGGTTCAACGCCCCTCAGGCGTTCAACGCTCCTCCACTCCCTCTGGAGCCCCGCAAGGAACAGAAGAGCTTGGCGCTACTCCCCCTGGTCCTGATCAAATTCCCACGCCTCTCTGGCATCGACGCGGGCAGACTCGAGAGCAGCCCCAGATTTCCCCAGCTGTCCAGGGCCAGCTGCACACAGTCCTGGTGACCACAATGTCTATTCAAAAATGCTCGGAGTTCTCCCGAGGAGATGAGGGGAGACTCCGGGTGTGAGGGTGCCCTCTGCCTTGCTGCAGAGAGCATCTAAATCCTCCTCCTCACCCGTCACCGAGCAGCCTTCCTCCCCCGAGCGGTCACCACCTGAGCCAGAGTCCCCCGCCACATGGAGTGTGACGAGCAACATGGGCCCACCGTCTAGCCCTAGGCCCGAGCCGGTCCCTCCCCCAGGATCGTCCTCAGGTGGGTCCCTTGCAGGCTCTCCCCGCGATTCAGGGTCTGTGGGCAGCGGCAGCTCCGACCCCGCCTCCACCGTCGATGCTGGGCCCTCGGAGAGACCCGGGAAAACCCCCGGGAACAGTTCCGGGATGGAACCTGAGCTCCCTGGCATCATCTGCATGGTTGTGGTGAGTGGAGAGCCCGCCCACAACCCGAATATATAGGGGCTCTGGTGGCTGCCGCTGGCCCCCGGCGACGGACAAAAGGAGGCGACCGGGGAGTAAAACTCCACCCGGGCGGAGCGAGCCCTCAGGGGGTCGCGTCTCCGCCCGACCCCGGGCCTCCCTGCTCGGGGGACGACAGCAGCTCAAATGGTTGGGGGGCCTCAAAGCCCCCCTGGCCTTGCTTCTCTTACATCTCTGCGTGCGACCGGGTGTTAGGGGGGTGGGGATGAACACAGGAGACACCCACACCCTCCCCCCCCTCACCCGGGGAGGGGCAGCAGGATCCACCCCCCTCTCCAGCCTGGACAGACGGCGCTTGCGGAAAGGGGGTGGCTCGGGATCGCCCTGCTGCACGACCTCCATTTCTGGAGGGCCCTCGGCAACGTCTCCCTCCCCCACGTCACCCGGCCCCTGGAATTGCGAGGAGGTCGGATCCTCCTCCGCCTCGGGACCATACGCAATGTCACCGCCGTCCCCTGGAGCCCGGTCGGTGGTCTCTCCGGGCCCCTCAGGTTGCTCTAGGGAGGCGGTGTCCCGAGTCGAGGCTGTGGCCGCTGAACTGGTCTGGACAGACGAGGGGACAGCGGCCGGGACCGGGCCTAGGTCTTGGATGGCCCGGTCTACCCGCCATGCCGTCGCGCGCCTTGCCTTCCTTTTTGGTTTCCGCTGTTCCAGCGGAGGCTCCCTCACCTCCCCCCCCCCCCCCCCCCCCCCCCGCAAGCAGCTGTGATGTTATCGGGGGCCCCCTTGGTGGGAGACCACAAAACCTCCCTCCGTGACCTCCTCCCAGGTCAGGCGGATGAAAACCTGACGCCGGAGGGAGTATACATGGCGGAGGGAGGGGTCCCGAAGGCCGAGCTTCAGTGGTGCCACCCCGGACCTGACCTCCCCTAATAGATTGAGATGGGCGAGGAGGAGCTCGGTGGGGAGGTAGGGCGAGACGTTGGAAAGGACGGCACGCTCAGCAGTGGCCTCCAGCGGGTCCACCGCCACGTGTGTCCCGCCCACCGTGAGCCCCCTTTTCAGGGCCCAGTGGGCCTGCTCGGCCCGCAGGAAAAACACAGCCTTGCCGTACATCCGGGAGGCGGCTACGGTGCCGAGGGACCGACAACCCCGGCCATCGCACAGGTGCATGCTCAATGGTTATGGTGGGGTGGGCATAGCACTTTACCCCCAGTTGCCGCGTTAGTAGGCGGAAGGGCATGGGGGCTGCGGAGGCGACCCCCCCCCCCGCATAAGTGCTTGGCTGCCCTGCCCCTGGCAGAGTGGAGGATGCCCCAGAGGTGCTGGCCATGCCCACCCCTGGTACGACCTGGCTGTTCGTAAAACAATGAAAGGAGAAGGGAGGTAGGGATGTGACACCTTAAGCACAGGTGCCATAAGGGAAGGCGCTGCAGAACAGTGGGGCAGCGTTCTTCAGTCCTGGAGGGGCCCAAGGTAATGTCCAAAGCTGCCCCACTCCCGCCACAGGTGGTAGAAAGGAGGGCGGACGTCGGTCTTCAGCCCTGCAGCGGCCCAAACAAAGTATTTTGCTGCAACCCCAGGTGGTCCCACTCCCACATCAGGCAGAGGGGTGGGAGGACAGAAGGCTGGGCCCGCAACCCTGGATGGTCCCACTCCCACCTCAGGCAGAGGGGTGGGAGGACAGAAGGCTGGGCCTGCAGCCCTGGATGGTCCCACTCCCACCTCAGGCAGAGGGGTGGGAGGACAGAAGGCTGGGCCTGCAGCCCTGGATGGTCCCACTCCCACCTCAGGCCGAGGGGTGGGAGGACAGAAGGCTGGGCCTGCAGCCCTGGATGGTCCCACTCCCACCTCAGGCCGAGGGGTGGGAGGACAGAAGGCTGGGCCTGCAGCCCTCGATGGTCCCACTCCCACCTTAGGCAGAGGGGTGGGAGGACAGAAGGCTGGGCCTGCAGCCCTCGATGGTCCCACTCCCACCTCAGGCCGAGGGGTGGGAGGACAGAAGGCTGGGCCTGCAGCCCTCGATGGTCCCACTCCCACCTTAGGCAGAGGGGTGGGAGGACAGAGGCAGGCAGCAGGGTCTTCGCCCCAAGAGGAGGCCTACAGCACCAGGCCTCAGGTAGTCCCACTCCCACTACAGACACAGGGCTGGGAGGACAGAAGGTGGGGCAGGTAAAGGTTGGGGATTGGGAATGGAGACTGTGGAGCATTCACTTACAAGCTGTTTGGTTTCGAAGAAGGTGAATTTTCAATCAGCTTTAAACAAAGGTTCTACTTGTCGCTACTTGCAGCTGGAGCTTGTTAATTAGTTAATTGGATTAGGCCAGTTTTCAGAGGCTAGATTCATAGATAAAGGTGAGCCAGCTACAGTGCAGACTTTGTTTGCACTGAGTGCTGAATTTGGGTGCATTTGAGTGCTATAGTGAGAGTTTGGTGAGGAGGGAGTAAGGTGCTCCTTTCATTTCATTTCCTACATTTCCTCAAAGAGCGAGAAGCGAGAAGGGAGCCGGGAGTTTACCGAGAGTACAGCCGACTGGGAGCAGAGTCGGAAGGCGGAGTTCCAGTTGGTCCACAGTGCAGCTCTATTCTGTAATGTAAGAGGGGATGGAGGCTAGGGCAGTTGCATGCTCCTCCTGTAGGATGTGGGTGGTGAGGGATACCACGGGTGTCCCCGCTGACTATACCTACGGGAAATGCACCCAACTCCAGTCCTCAGAGACCGTGTTGGGGAACTGGAGCTGGATGAACTTCGGATCATCCGGGAGGCAGAGGGGGTTATAGACAACAATTACAGGGAGGTAGCCACACCCAAGGTACAGGACAAGAGTAGCTGTCCCGGGTGCCAGGGCCAGGGATGTCTCGGATCGTGTCTTCAGGGGGAGAGTGAGCAGCCAGAAGCCGTGGTGCACATTGGTCCAACGACGTAGGTAGGAAAAGGGGTGTGGATGTAATAAATGGGTTTAGGGAGTTAGGCTGGAAGTTAAATGCCAGGACAGACAGAGTTGTCATCTCTGGTTTGTTGCCGGTGCCACGTAATAGCGAGGCTAGGAATAGAGAGAGAGAGAGCAGTTGAACACGTGGCTGCAGGAATGGTGTCAGAGGGAGGGCTTCAGGTATTTGGATAATTGGAGCGCATTATGGGGAAGGTGGGATCTGTACAAACAGGACGGGTTGCATCCGAACCAGAGGGGCACCAATATCCTGGGAGGGAGGTTTCCTAGTACTCTTCGGGAGGGTTTAAACTAATTTGGCAGGGGAATGGGAACTGAACTTGTAGTCCAGCAACTAAGGTAGCCGATGTTCAGGATGTCAAAGCGTGTAGTGAGGCAGTGAGGAAGGTAATACTGACAAAGGAGAGTACTTGCAGGCAAGGAGATGGGTTGAAGTGTGTATACTTCAACGCAAGAAGCATCAGGAATAAGGTGGGTAAACTTAAGGCATGGATCGGTACTTGGGACTACGATGTGGTGGCCATCACAGAAAGTTGGATAGAAGAGGGGCAGAATGGTTGTTGGAGGTTTCTGGTTATATATGTTTCAATAAGATTAGGGAGGGTGGTAAAAGAGGTTGGGGGGGGGGGGGGGGTTTGCATTGTTATTTAGAGATAGTATAACAGCTGCAGAAAGGCAGTTCAAGGACGATCTGTCTACTGAGGTAGGATGGGTTGAAGTCAGAAATAGGAAAGGAGCAGTCACCTTGTTGGGAGTTTTCTATAGGCCTCCAAATAGCAACAGAGATGTGGAGAAACAGATTGGGAAACATATTTTGGAAAGGCGCAGAAGTCACAGGGTAGTAGTCATTGGTGACTTCAACTTCCCAAATATTGAGTGGAAACTCTTTAGATCAAATAGTTTGGATGGGGTGGTGTTTGTGCTTTTCTAACACAGTATGTTGATTGTCCAACCAGAGGGGAGTCCATATTGGATTTGGTACTTGGTAATGAACCAGGTCAAGTGATAGATTTGTTAGTGGGGGGGGGGGGGGCATTTTGGAGATAGTGACCACAATTCTATAACTTTCACTTTAGTAATGGAGAAGGATAGGTGCGTGCAACAGGGCAAGGTTTCAATTGGGGGAAGGGTAAATACAATGCTGGCAGACAAGAACTGAAGTGCATAAGTTGGGAACATAGGGTGTCAGGGAAGGACACAATTGAAATATGGAACTTGTTCAAGGAACAGATACTACGTGCCCTTGATATGTATGTCACTGTCAGGCAGGGAAGAGATGGTTGAGTGAGGGAACCATGGTTGACAAGAGAGGTTGAATGTCTTGTTCAGAGGAAGAAGGATACTTGTGTAAGGCTGAAGAAACAAGGTTCAGACAGGGCGCTTGAGGGATACAAGATAGCCAGAAGGGAACTGAAGAAAGGGATTAGGAGAGCTAAGAGAGGGCATGAAAAATCATTGGTGGGAAGGATCAAGGAAAACTCCAAGGCCTTTTACACATATGTGAGAAATATGAGAATGACTAGAGCGAGGGTAGGTCTGATCAAGGACAGTAGCGGGATATTGTGTATTGAGTCTGAAGAGATAGGAGAGGTCTTGAACGAGTACTTTTCTTAAGTATTTACAAATGAGAGGGGCCATATTGTTGGAGAGGACAGTGTGAAACAGACTGGTAAGCTCGAGGAGATACTTGTTGGGAAGGAAGATGTGTTGGGCATTTTGAAAAACTTGAGGATAGACAAGTCCCCCAGGCCTGATGGGATATATCCAAGGATTCTATGGGAAGCAAGAGGTGAAATTGCAGAGCCATTGGCAATGATCTTTTCGTCCTCACTGTCAACACGGATGGTACCAGGGGATTGGAGAGTGGCGAATGTCGTGCCCCTGTTCAAAAAAGGGAATGGGGTAACCCTGGGAATTACAGGCCAGTTAGTCTTACTTCAGTGGCAGGCAAAGTAATGGAAAGGGTACTGAGGGATAGGATTTCTGAGCATCTGGAAAGACACTGCTTGATTAGGGATAGTCAGCACGGATTTGTGAGGGGTAGGTCTTGCCTCACAAGTCTTATTGAATTCTTTGAGGAGGTGACTAAGCACATGGATGAAGGTAAAGCAGTGGATGTAGTGTACATGGATTTTAGTACGGCATTTGATAAGGTTCCCCATCGTAGGCTTATGCAGAAAGTAATGAGGCATGGGATAATGGGAAATTTGGCCAGTTGGATAACAAACTGGCTAACTGATAGAAGTCAGAGAGTGGTGGTGGATGGCAAATATTCAGCCTAGGGGCTGGTTTAGCACAGGGCTAAATCGCTGGCTTTGAAAGCAGACCAAGGCAGGCCAGCAGCACGATTCAATTCCCATACCAGCCTCCCCAAACAGGCGCCGGAATGTGGCGACTAAGGGCTTTTCACAGTAACTTCACTTGAAGCCTACTTGTGACAATAAGCGATTTTCATTTAATTTCATTTTCATTTGGAGCCCAGTTAACAGTGGTGTACCACAGGGATCAGTTCTGGGCCCTCTGCTGTTTGTGATTTACATTAATGACTTGGATGAGGGAGTTGAAGGATGAGTCAGTAAATTTGCAGATTGGTAGAGTTGTGGATAGTGAGGAGGGATGTTGTCGGCTGCAAAGAGACATAGATAGGATGCAGAGCTTGGCTGAGAAGTGGCAGATGGAGCTTAACCCTGAAAAGTGTGAGGTTGTCCATTTCGGAAGGACAAAAATGAATGCGGAATACAGGGTTAACGGTAGGGTTCTTGGCAATGTGGAGCAGAGAGATCATGGGGTCTATGTTCTTAGATCTTTGAAAGTTGCCACTCAAGTGGATAGAGCTGTAAAGAGGCCTATAGTGAGCTCGCGTTCATTAGCAGAGGGATTGAATTGAAGAGCCGTTAGGTGATGATGCAGCTGTACAAAACCTTGGTAAGGCCACATTTGGAGTACTGTGTGCAGTTCTGGTTGCCCCATTTTAGGAAGGATGTGGAAGCTTTGGAAAAGGTGCAAAGGAGATTTACTAGGATGTTGCCTGGAATGGAGAGTAGGTCTTACGAGGAAAGGTTGAGGGTGCTAGGCCATTTCTCATTAGAACGGAGATGGATGAGGGGCGACTTGATAGAGGTTTATAAGATGATCAGGGGAATAGATAGAGTAGACAGTCAGAGGCTTTTTCCCCAGGTGGAACAAACCATTACAAGGGGACATAAATTTAAGGTGAATGGTGGAAGATATTGGGGGAATGCCAGAGGTAGGTTCTTTACCCAGAGAGTAGTGGGCATATGGAATGCACTGCCTGTGGAAGTAATTGAGTTGGAAACATTAGGGACCTTCAAGCGGCTATTGGATAGGTACATGGATTACGGTAGAATGATGGGGTGTAGATTAATTTGTTCTTAATCTGGGACAAAAGTTCGGCACAATATCGTGGGCCGAAGGGCCTGTTCTGTGCTGTATTTTTCTATGTTCTATAAGATTTGCAGCTTTTTACTTTTATATTAGTATTAGATCCAGTCAAGACCACCTCCAAAAATGGTGTTTCTCATGAACCATGTTATTTTTAAACAATGGAGATCTGTTTGGGACATCCCTGCACACATTCACACATGAGTTGGATCGGTGTTCTTCATTCAGACCCAGTGAACCATCCCCGAGAAAGGGTTGCTAAACCCATCTGCAGGAACCTAGGACTAATCTCCAGGACACTAATGTGAGAAAGCCAGGTAAAAAATATCACCTACTAACTGTTCAATTATTTTTCTATTTCTAGTTGTAATACCTTTGGCTCACCAGCTCGATAGGAAACCATTAATGTTTATTTACAACATGCAGCTTCCTGGCTGCTGGTCAACTTCCGGAATCAATCTGAGGCAAAAGCTTGCTCGGGTGAACCCCCACCCTGGTCCCCTGTTTGATTTTTTTCTAGGTTATATGACCCTGTCGTTGAGTGCCCGTTAAAGGGACCAGACATCATGGGCATGATTGTCCGATCGCATTCGGCGATCGGCTGGACAATCCCCGTTTACGCCGGAATCGGGGGGGGTGGCGCCATTTTGGGTGCACCCTGATCTCCCCCTGAACTGGGGAGTTGTGGCGAATGGAGCTCCTCAGTGCAGAAAATGGAACCATGCGGCCTCGGCTCCGTGTTCCCCCGTTCAGCCCCCCCCCAGTCCCCGGTTTTACCCGAATGGCCGGTGAAAGCGCGGAGTTTCTTGACTAATGCTGTGCTATGATACTCTGTCCCCATTTGGGTAAATCGCAACCCTCACCTCTGAACGCCTTTATTTACTGGGTATAAAGGTATTGGGGGAAGAAAAAGTGTTTCGCTTGGGCATAGCAGATCATGTGATGAAACCTCTCGGAATACATCCAACCAGATTCGCACCCCAGGATGATGCAACTTTTGTCAACAACTGAACTGTTCAATCACTGGGGCCAAGCTTTGTGCTAACTGCCCAGAAAAGAAGCAAAAGGGGTGATCTGCCCAGATCTGGTGAGAGAGACTGGCACAGAGAGTGTGACACAGCTACACACCCGCCACCTGGCTTAAGTTTAGTGGTAACGGGTTTCAGAGAAATTACTCACCCAAGAAGTGTATTTAGTTGACAAGTGTGGCATGCTCAGTTATTTTTTAATTATGAGGATTGGTGCAAAATAGTTTCCAATTCAAATGTAAAAATGTTTCTGCTTGTTCACAACTACGTAAAATAAATCAGTCTGTTACAATGCCTCGCGAAAGTATTCAGCAGTCCAATTTGCAGGAGGTAGGAGGAACCTACATGGGTGCACACATAAGATTGGGATGTTGAATTCCCGTAACGTGGGACTCCATTGTTACAGCCCCCCCCCCCCCCCCCCCCCTTTGGTCAAGCTGAATATTGACAGATAAACCAGAACTGCCCAATCACATGGCATGCATGGCTTATGGGAATGTTTGATGTTCCTGGACTTGAAAGATTGTCAAAGGCAGATCTGAAATTTAAAGAGTGAGTGAATGGCAATCTGCCCAATTCTGTAGCGTCCTACTGGACCCCTATTTACTCTCATTGTGTAGAATAATTAGAGGTAGATTTAACCCATGGGAGCAGATGGAAATTTACTCTCTGAGTGGAATTTACAACGGGAGATCCACCTAATGGTCCATTACTATGCTACAAAATTAGTCTGGTATTTATTGGCTCCTCAGCAACTCTCTCTACTGACATCAACCAGGACATTACCCAGGAACCCATTGGGTCAACGAGGTCCTATAGAGTAGGGTCATTTGATTCGGGAAATTTTCACCAATTGGAATTCTTTAATGAGTGGAGATATTATTATTATTAGAATCTGGGTATTCTATACAAAGGGAGTGAATGGGGATCCCGTGAATATGTGCCTGTGCCTGATTCCAGGATTAGATGATGTGTGTGTTCATCTGTAGTTACTAATGCTGAGAGCAATGATATTCCTGATCAAACCAACAGAGCAATCTCCTGTAAAATTGCATTGATTCCTTTGTAGAATTACCTGGTTCTCAGCCAGAGCCTGCCTTGCCATGTAACGCACTCTCTTCAACTTAATTTCCACAGATTCAGGTATGTCGGGTACCAGCAAATCAATCATTCGGGCTATGAAGAACACCACGTGCTGTTTGACAGACAAGAAATGAGTGAGTTAAAATGGCGAGTAGCGTTTCCAAGCGGCTCACGCACCCAAAGGTTAAGATATTGCTGAAAAGGTTAAATTTAATCTTTCAATCTTATGTACACATAAAAACTTAATAGAATAGGAAGTGCTGGAAGTACTGACACCCTTAAAGGTGGAAAGATAACCAAGGCCAGAAGGGATTGTTTCCCAGGCTGTTGAAGAAAGCCTGGGAGAAAATAGCGGATGCTCTGTCGATCATTTTCCAATCCTCACTAGATACAGGCGATGTCCCAGAGGACTGGAGGTCCGAAAACATTGTACCATTATTTAAAAAGGGTGTGAGGGATAGGTCAGAAAACTAGAGGCCAATCAGTCTGACTTCAGTGGTGGGAGAATTATTGGAAACAATTCTGAGAGACAGGATAAACGGATCCTTTTGTGCCGGCAGCGCACTCACGCCCGAGATTTCCCGACGGCGTGGGGGTGTCCACAATAGGAAATCCCATTGGCCGCTTGGCGGCTCGGAGAATCCTGCTGCCGGCGAGGGCGCGCCGCATCAGAAAATGGGTGCGATGGGACGGAGGATGCCCCCCCCATGGCTTACTAACTGAATACAATTTTTTGAGGAAGTAACAAGGAGGATTGATGAGGGTAATGCTGTAAATGTAGTCTACATGGGTTTCAGTAAGGCATTTGACAAGGTCCCACATGGTAGACTGGTCAGAAAAGGGAAACCTCATGGGATACAGGGGAAGGTGGCAGGTTGAATTCCAACTTGGCTCAGTGATAGGAAACAAAGGGTAATGGTTGATGGATGATTTTGCAAATAGAAAACAATTTCCAGCAGCGTTCCACAGGCTCAGTGTTGGGGCCCTTGCTGTTGTATATATGAATGATTTAGACTTAAATGTAGGTGGCACAATTGGGAAGTTTGCAGAGGACACAAAAATTGACTGTGTTGTAGTTGATAATGAAGAGGCTAGCTGTCAACTCCAGAATTATATCTATGGTTTGGTCGAATGGGTGGAGAAGTGGCAAATGGAATTCATTCCATAAAAGTATAAGCTATTGCATTCGCAGAGTAAAAACAAAGCAAGTGAATACTCAATAAACAGGAAGGTACTGAGAGGGGTTGAGGAAGTGAGAAGCTTTGGAGGACATGTCCAGAGGTCCTTGAAGATGGCTGGACAGGTGGACATGGTGATCAAGAAAGCATGTGGGATATTTTTCTTTATTGGTTGAGGAAGGATTGGTAGAAGGATTAGAGGGGACACGAGGAAAACCTTTTTCACCCAGAGGGCGATGGGGGTGTGAAATTCACTGCCTAAGTTGGTGGTTGGGACTGAAGCATTCAACTCAATTAAAAGATACCTGGATCTGCATGTGCTGCAACCTGGAAGGCTACCAGCCAGCTTCTGGAAAATGGGATTAACATGAGTGGCTAGTTTCTTGATTCTTTTTTTTGGGCCGGCACAGACACCATGGGCTGAATGGCCTCTTTCTGCACCGTAACCTATCTGTGGTTCTATTTGCTCTGATATCCGATATAACAGGAGGCAGTTACATGTTTGATTCTCTAACAAAACGTTTATGGGATAAATTCTTCTTAAGCTTCTGTTCAAGAGGGCGATAGTGATTTGGTAGCATATTTCACTCCACGCCTGATCCCCTTTTCCTCCCCGTCTGATCCTCTTTCACTCCCAAAAGGCTGTGAATACTAGGGGAAGTCAGCTGAAACTTTAAAAACTGAAGTTAATAGATTTGGTTATTGGGTGTCAAGGTGACAGAGCAGAGAACTGATACGCACATCAGCCATGTTATAACTAAATGGTAGATTCAACGGGCTGAATGGCCTCCTCCTGTTTCTTATATGTGACTTTCACAATTATGCCAAGGCATATCCGATGAAGAAGGTAGCCGAGATATTTCACACCATTGATCTCGCTCTGGTGCTGCTGTGTGACTATCAGTAGGGGGCAACGTTTCTCAGTGTAAAACCAGCTGAAGCTGAAACGTAAAGAAACGTTGAACTGACTGCTCACCACCATGGTATTGCACACAAAGACCAAAACCATGTCTCCAATTTGACAGATAGTTCTAACAGAGGGAAAACGGGAGATGTATTTGGAAGGCAATTGAGGGTGCATTTCAATCTGACTGGTGCCAGATAGGAAGTTAGCGAATCCAGCAATGCTACTCATGAAAGGAAGGAGAGAGAAAACGGGGAACTGGAGAGCAGTTAGCTGGACATTATTCACTGGGAAAATGCTGGAATATTTTATTAAGGATGTCTTAACAATGTACTCGGATAAACATAATATGATTAGAACAAGTCAGTATGGTCTTACGAAAGGGAAATTGTGTTCGACAAATTTATTGGAGTTGTTTGAGGAAATAACTAGTAGGGTAGACAAAGGGGTACCAGTAGATGTAGTATACTTGGATTTCTAAAAGGTATTCGATAAGATTTCACACAAGATAAGGGCACATAGAGTTTGGGAATATTAACATAGATAGAGAAGTCTACATAGATAACCATCACAGTACCACAGTGGGTAGCACTGTTGATTCACAGCTCCAGGGTCCCAAGTTCGATTCCCGGCTTGGGGAGTCTGCATGTTCTCCCCGTGTCTGCATGGGTTTCCTTCAGGTGCTACGGTTTCCTCCCACAAATCCCGAACGACATGTTGTTAGGTCATTTGGACATTCTGAATTCTCCCTGTGTACCCGAACAGGCGCCGGAATTTGGCGACTTGGGGCTTTTCGCAGTAACTTCATTGCAGTGTTAATGTAAGCCTACTTGTGACAATAAAGATTACTTTATTTTAAGTGGTTAATTGACAGGAAACTGAGTTGAGATAAATGGAGCATTTTCAAGTTGCCAGCTGTGATTAGCAGAGTGCTGCAACAATCAATGGTGGGACTTCAGCTATCATTGAATTTACAGTGCAGAAGGCCATTCGGCCCACCGAGTCTGCACCGGCTCTTGGAAAGAGCACCCTACCCAAGGTCAACACTTCCACCCTATCCCCATAACCCAGTAACCCTACCCAATAGTAAGGGCAATTTTGGACACTAAGGGCAATTTAGCATGGCCAACCACCTAAGTTGCACATCTTTGGACTGTGGGAGGAAACCGGAGCACCCGTAGGAAACCCACGCGCACACACAGGGAGGATGTGCAGACTCCGCATAGACAGTGACCCAAGTCGGAATCGAACCTGGAGCTGTGAAGCAATTGTGCTATCCACAATGCTACCGTGCTGCCCTATTTACAATCTATATTAATGAATTAGATGAAGATTAATGTATCTAAGTTTGTTGACAATACAAAGCTACGTGAGAATGCAAGTTGTGAGGAGGACACAAAGAGAAATAGATAGGTTAAGTGAATGGGCAACAAAGTGGCAGTTGGAGCCTCATGTGGGGAAGTGCAAAGTTACTGATATTGGTCATGAGAATAGAAAAGCAGAATATTTTTATAGATAAAACTTGTAAATGTTGATGTATAGAGAGACCTGGGTGTACTTCATCCAAAGAACACAGAAACGTTGCAGGTTACATCAAGTAATTAGGAAAGCAAATGGCACATTGACCTTTATAGCAAGGGGATTGGAGTACAGGAATATAGAATTCTTGCTACAGTTGTACAGAGTTTTGGTGAGACCACATCTGGAATACTGTTTTGGTCTCCATATTTAAGAATGCATATACTTGCACTGGAGGTGGCACAGCGAAGGTTCACTAAATTGGTCTCTGGGATGAGAAGATTGTTCTATGATGAGAAGCTGTGTACATTGGGTCTAATTCTCTGTAGTTTCGAAGAATGAGAGATGATCACATTGAAACATTCAAGATTATGAAGGGGTTTGGCAGGATAGATACCGAGAGGTTTTCCCTCTCTGGCTGGGCAATCTAGAACAACGGGGCACAGATCCAAGATGAGGGGCTGATCATTTACGGTTAAAATGAGGCTATTTCTTCATTCAAAGGGTTATGAATCTTTGAAATTCTTTATCCCAGAATGCTGCAGATGTTTCATCGGTGAATATATGGGGAAAGATAGTGGTACTGTCACTGGGCTAATAGTCCAGATGCCCAGGTTATTGCTCTGGGTTCATGGGGTTCAAATACCACCACAGCAGCTGGTGCAATTTCAATTCAATAAATAAAATGTGGAATGGTGAGCATGAAGCTATCATCGATTGTGTAAAACCCCACCTGGTTCAGTAATGTCCTTGACGGAACGAAATCTGCCATCCTTACCTGGCCTGGCCTACATGTGACTCCAGAGATGTGGTTGACTACTAACTGCCCCCTGAAATGGCTTAGCAATTGCCAGTTTAAGGGCAATTAGGGATGGACAACCAATGCAGGAGCAGGAGAAGGCAATTCAGCCCCTCGAGACTGCTCCACGAGAGTTAGGTTTTTGGTCTCTTATGGAATCGAGGGATCTGGCGAGAGCGAGTGGGAAACTGGAATTGAAGTTCGATATCAGCCATGATCATATTGAATGGTGGAGCAGGCTTGACGGGCAGAATGGCCCTTCTCTGCCCCTGTTTCTTATGTTCACATGCACAGATATTTACAGGTGACAGTCAATATTGACAAAGTGATTAGCAAAGCATATGGGATCCCGGGATTCATAAATCGAGGAATTGGGCGGGAGAGCAGGGAAACTGTGCTGAATCTTTATTAAAATATTGTTTGGCTGTACCAGGGCATTGCGTCCAGTTCTGGTCACCATACTTTAGGAAGGATGTAAAGGCCTTCTCGAGGGGACGCAGAGGAGATTTAGCAGAGTGCTTGCAGGATTTTAGTGACAAGGTTAGGGCTGGAGAAGCTGAGGGGATTGATCTCCTTGGAGCAAGGGAGGTTATCCTTGGGGGGGGGGGGGGGTTGCTGTTAAAGGTATACAAGGTTATGCAGGTGGAGATAAGAATGGCAGTTTCTATTACCTTATAGTACAAGAACTAAGAGGACACAGGTTCAACATTTGGACAAGAGATACAGGGGTTGGGGGATGATATGAGGAAAATGGAAACTGAGATAATTAATTATTTCAAAATGAAATTGGATGGGTGCTTAAAGGAAATAAACTCACATGGCTACAGGGTTAGAGCGGGGGGTTTAAACTGATTAGATTGCAGAAAGCTCTGTGCTGTTATGACTCTATGAACATAAATTATCTTCTGTTTTCCCTCCTCTCTCTGGTGAGATTGAACCTTCAAGAGTAAAATGAATTATCTGGCTTCAGGTGCTGACTGAAGCGTAGATTGTCATTATTCAAATGCACATCTTCACACAGGTGGTCCAGCATGGGCAATATCTCAGACACATTAACTGTCCTCTGTACTGTGCACTGATAGAATTCACCATTGACTCAAACCCAGCAACTCACCTCAAACACGATAACAAATGCTAAACGAATAGCCATTAAATTCCAATACGTCATATTGAAATGGCCATTGGGATTCCTGAAATCTCTGTATCTGCAAATTAACAAACATATGCACATTATGGCTCGTTAACTACTTCCGGCAAAAATTCACTCATATTTTCCTGCGTTTCACATGTTTCCGGACTCCCCAAAACCTGCCCACCATCGACAAGGCACAAGTCAGGTATGTGATAACATGCCCTCCACTTGCCTGGAGGAGTGCAGCTCCAACAACTTTGCTTTAGCCTCTTTTGCCAATCACTTTAAATCTGTGCCCTGTGCTCTCAACCCTTTCGTGAACGGGAACAGTTTCTCCCTTTCTGACCAGGCCCCTCGTGATTTTGGATACCGCTATCAAATCTCCTTCAACTTCCTTTTTTTCAAGGAAAAGAGTCCCAACTTCTCTATTCTATCTTCATAACTAAAGTTCCTCATCCCTGGAACCATTACGTTGAATCTTTTCTGCACCCTCTTTCAGTGAGGTCACATCTTCTGAAAGCGCAATGCCTACAACTGGATGCAATACTTCAGCAGAGGCTGAACTAATGTATTTGTAAAGTTCAACATAACCCCCTTCCTCATGTACTCTGTGCCCTATCAATAAAGCCTATGATGCTCCATTAACTGTACTCTGAAACTGCCCTGTTACCTTCAAATATTTTTTTGCAGATTTACACCCAGGTCCGTCTGCTCCTGCGCCCCCTTTAGAATTGTACCCTTTATTCTATATTGTCTCTCCGTGTTTTTCCTTTCAAAAGGAGTCGCTTCCATTTTCTCCACATTGAACTTCGTCTGCCACCTGTCTGCCCATTCCACCAACCTGTCTATGTCCTTTTGAAATTCTACACTGTCCTCCTCACAATGCTTCCAAGATTCACATCATCTGAAAATTTTGAAGTTTTGCCCCGGACAACAAGGTCCACTGTCCTGGAGCCAACTTTGAAAAACTCATTGATTCAGCCTGCGAAGGTGAGACCCTCTCTTCAGATATTCCATTCTCCCCTTGCCTTACCTGCAGAGGGTATTGTTCTGCTGGTTGAAGGTGAGGGGTGAATAAGCCAAGGTGAAGTTGGTGTAGCCAGTCAGGTCACTTTTGTGCTTATATTTGTAATATTGGCGAGGCAGAAAATCTGAGGTGAAAGCTATCAGAAAGGCCTGTGGAGAGAATAAGTTGCACTTAACTATGGCATTCACCACAATGTCACCCTTGTCAAGTATGATCCTGTTGCATAAATAACTACCAGTAGTTGCACTTATTTAGCCCCTTTAACATCGTAAAACATCCCCAAAGAGGGGCACGGGGGAAATTACTGTACAAATATTAGCACAGAGCCACACGTAAGCAGATAATGACTGGATACTTGGCCAAAGAGCGAGGATTTAAGGAGTATCTTAAAGGAGAGGGTGCTGGGGAAGAGGAAAGGTTCAAGGAGAGAAAGAGGCAACTGCAAGCTTTCCTGCCAATGGTGAAGTGATAAAAATCAGGGTCGCCCAAGAGGCTAGAATTGGAGGAGTACAGAGACAACTCAACTCAAAGGTTCCTGTGCAGATTCAGCACAAGTTGGTCATTTTAGGTTACACCACCTGCGCAACCAGGCAAGAAAACTTAAAGACGTTTTGGACTTAAACAATCAGCCATGCGCTCCACAAAACTAAAATGAGAGGGTATGTTGGTTCTAGGGAAGATGTTCCAGAGCTGATGAAGGTTGAGGCCTTGGAGGGATTTGAAACTAAGGATGAGAATTTTAAAGTGGAAGGTTTTCGTACTGGTAGCCAGTGGAGGCTAGTGAGCACAGGGGTGAAGAAGAGGAGGATTTGGGAGTCAGGATATGGGAGGCAGAGTTTTGGATGAGCTCACATTTACGAAGGCACAAGGCGGGAGAGTGGCTAAGACAGAATTGGAATAGTCCAGTCCAGACGTAAAATCATATATGAAGATATCAGCTTCGGTAGATTGGAGATGGGTGTGATGATGGGTTATTTTGAAAAATATTTTTGAGGGGACCTAGGCATCGTTGGCCAGGCCGATTTGTTGCCCATCACTAATTACCCTTGAGAAGGTGGTAGCGAGCCACCTGCACAGGAACCTTTGAGTTGTCTTTGGGCATAGAGCTTAGAAAGAACATTGTTGACAAACCCACCCTGAGGTCTCTGTATTCCTCCAATTCTAGCCTCTTGTGCGACCCTGATTTTTATCACTTCACCATTGGCAGGCAAGCTTGCCTCTTTCTCTCCTTGAACTCCTCTTCCCCAGCCACCTGCTGTAGGTACACCCCCAGTGCTGTTAGGAAGGAAGTTTCAGGGTTTTGACCCAGTGACACTGAAGGAACAACGATATGGTTCCAAGCCAGGATGATGTGTAGCTTGTGTGCAGGTGGTGGTGGTCCCATGCATTTGTTGTCCTTGTCCTTCTGGCTGGTAGAGGCTGCAGGTTTGGAATGTGCTGTCTCAGGAGCCTTGGTAAGTTGTTGCTGTATATTTTTGTAGATGGAATACACAGCTGTCACTTGGTGGAGGGTATAAATGTTGAAGGTAGTGCGTGGGGTGAAAATCATGAGGTCTTGGCGATAGAGGGGATATGGGATCAGAAAGTTAACTCATGGGTCTCCAATAGACCACAAGATTACCAACGATCTGGTTCAACCGATGTGGCTAATCAAAAGGATGGAGTTGATGGATAGGGAGCAAGGTTTCCGGAATGAAGGACAGTGGTTTTGATCTTCTCAATATTTAACTGAAGGAAATAGCTACTTGTGGTAAAACAGTTTCTGGAATAGAAAAGCTTAAATATGGGTCTCGGTATAGTATGGCCCACAATGTGATTTAAAGGGACAAATGGCCAGAGCCTAGAGGACAGTCTAGGATTGGACAGAGACCTGCGCAGAAGCCAGCATGGAGTTAGATCCTAGCTTGGAATATACTATGTGTATATAGTGGGCAGTACGGTAGCATAGTGGTTAGCACAGTTGCTTCACAGCTCCAGGGTTCCAGGTTCGATTCCCGGCTTGGGTCACTGTCTGTGCGGAGTCTGCACGTTCTCCCCGTGTGTGCGTGGGCTTCCTCCGGGTGCTCCGGTTTCCTACCACAGTCCAAAGATGTGCAGGTTAGGTGGATTGGCCATGCTAAATTGCCCTTACTGTCCAAAAAGGTTAATTGGGGTTACTGGGTTAAGGGGATAGGGTGGAGTAAGTGTGTGCTTGAGTGGGGTGCTCTTTCCAAGGGCCGGTGCAGACTCGATGGGCCGAATGGCCTCCTTCTGCACTGTAAATTCTATGATTCTATATGTACATAGTTATGCATTACAATAGACACTTAACGTTAAACCATACAAGCCTCAGAATCTCATCCTGAGACCTACTGATCAGCGTACAACATCTCACAACATGGTGGCAGCTACTTACTAAATAAAACAGAGAAGGTGGAGCATAAATTCAAAAGCTGGAAGCTGAAAAGGGAGCATTCTGCTCTAACTGAAAACACCTGAAGCAAAGACATAGGGAGATGGCCCGAGAGTAACTCCCAAAGCAGCATTAGAAGCAGAAATCAGAAGACAGAACTCAACTGTGCAGCAGATGTCCCCAGCAGATCTTGTGGTGTTCCAGTTTCAATACCCGCAGAGTGCAGAGTCGAAGGAACTAACGGGGGTATACTTAAAAAAAGATCAAGTTCTTGGCTAGAACCAGTTTTAAAAGTGTTTTGAGTCCTTTAAATGTCAGAGCTGCCCATTTTCTAAAGCACAGAGACCAGCTCGGGTTCCAAGCCAGCACCAGGGCCCGTGACTGCCGAGCTAGTGGAAGAAGCAAGAACTGGCAGCTTAAAGGCCCAGCCAATGTTGGGAAATTACATTGAGAAAAATCACCGACAGTGCGGGGAAGGCCCAGAAGAGTCGATTAAGACAGCCGTGATACATAAAGCTAAACGAAGAAGTTGGGTCTGCCGTCACATCTGGAGCCCACCAAAATCAGAAAAACACGGGAAGACTTATTGAAAAAACATTTGCTGTGGTCCCATCTTGGAATCCCTCACAGCATTTAAATCTGCACCCACCAAAATCTCTAAACCACCATGGGTCAGTAATTGATTTTGCCAGAGCGGTTTGAACTCATCTGAGGCCTCGGCGAAGAACTGAATTGGGGATTTCGGCCAAAGTGATTCCTTAGATATATCATAGCTTCAAAAGGGTGAAAGCTGAACAAGTTATACGCTGCTTTATTCAGTACGTCTGATAACAGATGATATAATAAACCGGCCAAGGAAATGAATGAATGAATTCTCAGTATTAAAATCATTTTGTACATATTTCAATCCGAGAAGCAACAAAATTCCATAGAAAGTAATGTTCAATGAAGGTGTCCAACAACCAGGAGAACTGGGTGCCTCTTTTATTAACACCCTGTACAGATTGGCTGAAGGTTGTGACTACAGTGACCTCAAATCAAAGCTTGTAAAGAATAGAACTGTTGTCATAGAGGCAGATGATGTTTTCAGATGCACTTCAAGCTAAGGAAGATTTGACCTTGCGATGAATGTAGGAATTTCTTATAAATTGGAAAAAATGAATGTGCTGCAGTAACGTTTTTTAAAATCCTGGTTTAAAAGACAGGCAGACTCTGTGGCTCCAGAAGATGCCATTACTGTGTCGTAAAAGTGAGATCATTGTTATTTCAAACCATGCTTATGTTTAAACAGAGAGGCTAATGGGTTTTTTGTTATGATTTCTGGGGAGTAGATAGTTAGAGAGATGTTTAAAACTTAACACATCAGGTCATGGGATTTGAGTGGGATAAAGGTGATGTAGTAATGGGAGAATCCAGGTCTGTGGCAATGAGTTTTGGGATCAGATCTGTCAGAAGTTGTGAGCTGAAAAGCAGCTTTTGCCAAATGCTGTGAGGTTAAGCAATAGTCTGACACAGACAACAGGATCTCGCTCTCTCTTCAAACAGTCATTCCAAGACATTGTTATAAAGCAAGTACCTCTTTGTTTGCTAACTTTATTTTGAAGTGGCCTTTGACCTGTGATGGGCTTTGCTTAAATGGAGATAAAGAAGGTACAAATTAGTCGTAAAACGGGTCTCCTTTTATTGTTAAGAATTGTTTCATTGTTAAGTGGAAGCTATTTATTTTATGATGTTAAGATAGTTTAATCCTGTGCTCATAATAAAGTTTATTTTAATACACCATATCCCTATTTACGTGTGGACTCACCCCTGGAGCGAAGTATTCTTTTCCTCACAGTTTTACAACTTAGAGAAAATTGTTGGGGTCTCGTCTGGTTTGCTAATATAATAATAATAATCTTTATTATTGTCACAAGTAGGCTTTTTTATATCATTTTATTGAGGTATTTTTTGGTTTGACAACAACAACATAAACATAAACAATGTACATGAATCTATAAACATAGTGCAAAAGCCGTCTTCCTCCCTTACAGGCCCCACCTTTATTAACCCCCTACACTAAACTTAAAAAAAACATTTAGAGTACCCAATTAATTTTTTCCCATTAAGGGGCAATTTAGCCTGGCCAATCCACCTACCCTGCACATCTTTTGGGTTGTGGGGGCCAAACCCACGCAAACACGGGGAGAATTTGCAAACTCCACACGGACAGTGACCCAGAGCCGAGATCAAAGCTGAGACTTCGGCGCCGTGAGGCAGCAGGGCTAACCCACTGTGCCACCGTGCTGCCCCCTACACTAAACTAACCCCCCCCCCCCCCAATTCTGCTGACAATTAATTTTCCGCAAACAAGTCGATGAACAGCTGCCACCTCCGGACGAACCCTAACATTGACCCTCTCAAGGCGAACTTTATTTTCTCCAAACAGAGAAAGCTAGCCATGTCCGATAGCCAGGTGCCACCCTTGTTTTTATCACCTTGGACATGACATCTGCAAACCCCTGCCAGAATCCCCTAAACTTTGGACATGTCCAGAACATGTGGACATGGTTCGCTGGCCCTCCTTGCACACTTATCTTCTACCCCAAAGAACCTGCTCATCTGGGCCACTGTCATGTGAGCCCGGTGAACGACCTTGAATTGTACCAGGCTGAGCCTGGCACACGTTGTGGACACATTGGCTCTACTCAACGCATCAGCCCATAGACCATCCTCTATCTCTCCTCCCAACTCCTATTCCCACTTGTGCTTCAGCTCCTCAGTCTGCGTCTCCTCTGACCCCATAAGTTTCTTGTAAATGTCAGAGACCTTCCCTTGTCCCACCCACCCTCTGGAAACTACCCTGTCCTGTATCCCCCTTGGTTGTAGGAGCGGGAAGGTTGAAACCTGCCTATGTAGGAAGTCCCGCACCTGCTCCCTCTGCTCCCACATGTCTCCTCCATTGCCCCCAGACTCTCAGGGCCGTCACCACCACAGGGTTGGTGGAGTACCGTGCCGGCGGGAACAGCAGAGGCGCCGTTATCAAGCCCCTAAGCTGGTGCCCTTACATGAAGCCGCCTCCATAGGCTCCCATGCCAACCCTCCCCCCATCACCCACTTCATGATCATGGCTATATTCGCCGCCCAATAGTGGTTACTGAAGTTTGGCAGCGTCAGCCTGCCCTCTCCCCTCTCTTTACTCGTGGGGTCTTTCCTGCCCAAACAAAGCCAGTGATCACTTTGTTGACCCGTTTAAAATAGGACCGCAGAATAAAAATGGGGAGTCACTGAAACACAAACAGAAATCTCGAGAGGACAGTCATCTTCACCGTCTGCACCCTCCCAGCTAGTAACAACGGGAGCGTGTCCCACCTCCGAAAATCGTCCTTCATTTGGTCTACTAGTTGCGCCAGATTTAGTTTGGGCAACCGTTCCCATTCCCGCCCCACTTGGATGCCTAGATACCTAAAGCTTCCCCCTACCACCCTAAACGGCAGCTCTCCCAATCACTTCCCCTGTCCTCTCATCTGGACCGCAAACATCTCAATTTTCCCCAGATTTAGTTTATACCCCGAAAACCGGCCAAATTCCCCCAGAATACTCATGATTCCATCCATCCCCTCTGCTGGGTCCAATACATACAGGAACAGGTCATCTGCATAAAGCGAGACTCTGTGTTCCACCACCAGCCCCCCCCCCCCCCTCCCCTCCCCTCCCCCCCCCACCCCTCCCTGCGGACCAGCCCCTTCCAGCCCCTTGAGGCTCTCAGAGCAATTGCCAATGGCTCTATGGCTAACGCGAACAGCAGTGGGGAGAAGGGACATCCCTGTCTTGTTCCCTGATGCAGCCTAAAATAGTCCAATGTTGTCCTATTCGTCCATACACTTGCCACAGGTGCCTGATACAGCAACCTGACCCAGTCAATAAAGCCTGGTCCAAATCCGAACTTTCCCAGTACCTCCCACAGATATTCCCATTCTACTCGATCAAAGGCCTTCTCTGCATCCATTGCGATCACTACCTCCACCTCCCTACCTTGCGGGGGCATCATGATCACGTTTAATAGCCTTCTTACATTGGCCAGCAACTGCCTACCCCTAACAAACCCCGTCTGATCCTCCCCAATAACGTCCGGAACACAATCCTCAATCCTAGAGGACAAAATTTTGGCCAGCAGTTTAGCATCCACATTCAAAAGGGATATTGGCCTATAGGACCCACACAGCTCAGGGTTCTTGTCCCGCTTCAGGAACAGCGAAATCGTGGCCTGTGACATCGTCGGGGGAAGCACCCCTCTCTCCCTTGCTTCATTGAAGGTCCTCATCAACAACGGCCCCAATATCCCAGAGAACCTTTTATAGAACTCCACTGGTGTAGTGAATGTGATTCACACCGGATTATAATCTGTATATACATGTGTCTGTATTGTAAGTGCAGTTGCACTACCTGTCCTCCAGGGGGAGTAGCTCTGGGAATGCTCGAGTTATACGGGGCTTCTCCCTTGGCTCTGCCCAGGACTCCTCCCCCGGAAGCTCCTGTATAAAAGATCAGTGCCACATGGTCAGCCGGCCAGTTCACCGAAAGTTCAATGGCTAATAGGCTGGCTCTGTTGTGAGTATATTAAAACCGCTATTCTAATCCTACAAGCACGTGTCCATAGAATTGTTGGTTCCAACAATTGGGTACCTGTCCGGCCCCGGGGCTTTACCCGACTGCATGGCCTTCAGACCCTCCACTACCTCTTCCAACCTGATTGGGCCCCCCAGCCATTCTACCAGCTCCCCGTCCACCTTCGGGAATTTCAGCCTCCCTAGGAAGTGCTTCATCTCCTCCGGCCCCGTTGGGGGTTCCGACTCATACAGCTTACTGTTAAACTCCTTAAACACCTTATTCACCCCCTGCTGAGTTTCCAACCAAGTTCCCATCTCCATCCTTTACTTTCCCTATATCCCTGGCTGTCTCCCTCTTTCTAAGCTGCTGTGCAAGCATTCTGCTGGCCTTCTCTCCATGCTCATAAATCGCCCCCCTCGCCTTTCTCAGCTGCTCCACTGCCCTCCCTGTGGTTAACAAGCCGAACTCCGCCTGTAGCCTCCGCCGTTTCCTTAAAAGCCCTGCCTCTGGGGTCTCCGCATACCTCCTGTCAACCTGTAGTATCTCCTTTACCAGTCGTTCCGTCTCTGCCCTGTCTACCTTCTCCCTGAGGGCCCGTATCGAGATCAGCTCCCCTCTAACCATCGCCTTCAGTGCTTCCCAGACCTTCGCTGCTGAAATTTCCCCCATGTCAGTGACCTCCAGGTAGTTCTGAATACATTTTCTCAGCTGCCTGCACACCTCAGCATCAACTCCAGCTGGTTACTGTCTTTACTAACCTGTAGGTCAACCCAGTGCGGGTCATGGTCTGAGATTGTGATCGCCGAGTACCCTGTGTCCACCACCCCCCGTCAGTAAGGCCCTGCTCAGAGTAAAGAAATCAATCCGGGAGTACACTTTATGCACATGTGAGTAGAAGGAGAACTCCTTCACTCTCGGCTGCCCAAATCTCCATGGATCCATTCCCCCGCCATCTGCTCCATGAACCCTTTTAGCTCCTTAGCCATTGCTGGCACCCTGACTGTTTTTGAGCTTGACTGGTCTAAACCAGGGTCAATAACTGTGTTGAAGTCCCCTCCCATGACCAACAAATGCGAATCCAGGTCCGGTATCTTCTCCAGCATCCTCTTTATAAATTCCACATCGTCCCAATTTGGCGCATACACATTTACTATTACCTTTCTTGGGCCAATCTCCAGCCCACGCTCCGCGTCTCCACCGGCCCGCCCCCAGGCAGTCTCCGCCCCAGACCTCCTCTCTATCCCTCAGCAACAGTCCCTCCCTCGTCAGCAGAACATTTTACCCCCTCCCTCCCCTAGTAACAGCACAATGTGAAGGGAGGGAGAATTCTGAGTGTCCAATTCACCTAACAGCACGCCTTTCGGGACTTGTGGGAGGAAACTGGAGCGCTGGAGGAAACCCACGCAGATATGGGGAGAAGATGCAGACTCTGCACAGACAGTGACCCAAGCCGGGAACTGAACCCGGGACCCTGGAGCTGTGAAGCAACAGTGCTAACCATTAAGTTAGGATCGTAATAAAAATTGAGGGCTCTTTACCAGGATTTAAAAGTATAATTCCTTGTTTGACTTGGGAATATTGAATTTAAAGACAGTGAGTGTGTGAGGAACTGGTGCTTTCTTCAAGTGTCGCAGTTTAAATAGGGAGTGACTGGTACAAAGGCTCTTTCTGTTGCAAAGAATTTCCTAGGGATGGAAGAAGTCACTCTGGTTGGTTTACAAAGTGTGGCTAAATTAAAACTTTTGGATTTGGTGGTCAAGTTGCACTTGACTTTTTACCTGAAGGGGTGAGAAAGATGGAGATAATACAAGCAATAACTCAGCATTTCGAATTTGCAGGAAACACAGCCTGGATCATTAGACTTAGCTAGAATTCAATTACAAATGAAACAATTAGAAATACAAGAAAAGGAAAGAGAGAGAAAGTCAATTGCAGAAGAAATGGAGAGAGGGCAGAAAAGAAACAAGAGAGGGTTTTTCAAAAGGAAATGGAAATGAGGAAAGTTGATGTGGAATGGAAAGATTGACAAGGGAAGAAAGGGATAAGAGAAAAGAGAGAGAGTGGCAATGGCAGAAGGAAAGGAAAAAGAGAGAATTTGAACTTCGGAAACTGGAACTGCAACGTAAAATTTTGGAGCTAAAGACAGAAACTGAGGAAAGTGTAGAGGAAGGAGAACCACTTCCTAGTTAAAAACTAGGATTAAATATATTCAAACTGCTGAGGTTTGACGAGAAAGATGTGGAAGCCTTTTTCATCTCCTTTGAGAAAGTGGCTAAGCAATTGAATTCATAGAATTCATAGAAGTTACAGCGCAGAAGGAGGCCATTTGGCCCATCGAGTCAGTGACCCAAGCCGGGAATCGACCCTGGAGCTGAGAAGCAATTGTGCTACCCACTATGTACCGTGCTGCCCAAAGACCGTGTGGGTAGTGTTTCTTCAAACAAAGTTGGTAGGTAGATTTAGTCAAGTGTTTGCATCACTATCAGAGGAGGTATCTAGGGATGATGCTGAGGTGAGCAAAACCATATTAATTGAATATGAACTAGTGCTAGAAATCTACAGACAGCAGTTTAGAAATCTAAGGAAAGAATGAGGTCAGGCATGAATAGAAATAGAAAGAATTAAACAAAATAACTTTGCTAGGTGGATAAGAGCATTAAAAAATAGACCAAACGATTGATACTCTTAGGGAAACAATTATTTTGGAGGAATTTAAAGATTCACTTCCTGCAGCAGTGAGAACTCATGTGGAAGAGGCAAAAGGTTAAAACTGCTAGACTGGTGGGAGAAATGATGCCAGAAATCAAAATTCCAGCTAGTTAAGGAAATTAGAGTAATGAAGAGAAATGTCCAAGAAGTCAGGAGTTAAGTGAACAGAGACCAAGGTAAGGTTCAGAAGAATTCAAGGAAGAGTAAACAAAGTGTTCTGAGTTAAAGAGACAATTACCGTAATTAGATTTAAAGTGGGACAGCAGACTTCAGAGGTGGATGAACATAGAACATAACAGCGCAGTACAGGCCCTTTGGCCCTCTATGTTGAGCCGACCTGTGAGACCAATCTAAAGCCCATCTACACTATTCCCTTATCATCCAAATGTTCATCCAAATACCATTTAAATGCCTTTAATGTTGGCGAGTCCACTACTGTTGCAGGCAGGGCATTCCACGCCCTTACTACTCTCTGAGTAAAGAACCTACCTCTGACATCTGTCCTATATCTATCTCCCCTCAATTTAAAGCTATGTCCCCTCGCGCTAGCCATCACCATCCGAGGAAAAAGGCTCTCACTGTCCACCCTATCTAATCCTCTGATCATATTGTATGCCTCAATTAGGTCACCTCTTAACCTTCTTCTCTCTAACGAAAATAGCCTTAAGTCCCTCAGCCTTTCCTCATAAGATCTTCCCTCCATACCAGGCAACATCCTGGTAAATCTCCTCTGCACCCTTTCCAATGCTTCTACATCCTTCCTATAATGCGGCGACCAGAACTGCACGCAATACTCCAAATGCGGCCGCACCAGAGTGCCATTTTAATATCGTCAGGGAATCGAGAATTAAAGCAATTGTGAGCAGTTTGCACAGCAGTCAAGACAAAGCAATCCTAAAGCGGTTGGTGTTAATTCCTGGACCAGACTCACTGTTAAAGTAGAATGGAAGGTTTGTTTAAAAGTGTCATTTGGAAAACCTGGTCTGGATTTCGGAATGCAAACCACTAAGGGAAAGCATATTTATGAGAAAGGGTTTTAAAGTGTGTTTTTATGAGTGGAGTTTGGAAACTCTCACTTATCAAAGAATTTACAGAGCAGAAAGAGGCCATTTGGTCCATTGAGTCTGCACCGCCCCATGTAAGAGCACCCATCTTTAAACCCACACCTCCAAGCCAAGCCACCTAACCTGCACATCTTTCGACTGTAGGAGGAAATCGGATCACCCGGAAGAAACCCATGCAGACAGGGGAGAAAGTGCAAACTCCACACAGTCACCCGAGGCCAGAATTGAACCGGGTCCCGGGAGCTATGAGGCAGCAGTGCTAACCACTGTGCCACCATGCCTGCCAATCATCTGGGTGGGGATTCTGAGGAGACATCCACAAACATTCAATTGGGGTTCAGAGTGGAGAGTGTATTTGCCCACAGTCAACTTGTGTACTTAAAAGGGGCTTTGTGATTAAGATGTAATTTGTAACCCATGACAATCCTAAAGCCTGTGTGTAATTGGAGAGTTTAAGACATATTATCATAATCCAATTTTTTCATATGTAATAAATGTTTTTTCCTGTTGTCAAAACTCATTAGTGAAGGCAAAGTGGAAGAGTTTGGGGCAGGGATGGAGGAGGGGTTGTGGTGGGAAGTGTTCCAGAGGGTGGATGCCTCCACCTCCTGCGCGAGGTTAGTGCTGATACAGTTGAAGGTGGACGAGGATGAGCCGACTCTTTCAGGGGCTGGAGGATGTTTGTGAATGATGCGGGGGGGGGGGGGGCAAATCACATTCATATGTTTTTGTCCTGTCCAAAGCTGGAGGGGTTTAAGGAGGGAGGTCTTCAGGGTCATCTAGAGGGTGTTGCACGTGAGGCTGGAACCAGGGTCCCTAGAAGCCGTATTCGGGGTGTTGGATCAGCCGGGGTGCGAGGCGGAGGCAGATGTCTTAGCCTTTGCCTCGTTGATCGCCCAAAGGCAAGTCCTGTTGGGGTGGTCAGCTTCTCTGCCCTGTGCCTCGGCATGGCAGGAGGACCTGCTGGAGTTTTTAACGCTCGAGAAGGTGATGTTCGAGTTGAGGGGAAGGATCGAAGGGTTCTACAACTCATGGTTTTGTTTATCATGCACTTTCAAGAATTAGATGACATTGAACATTAAGGGGGTGCTTGGAATGTATAGGTTATTGGTGATTATGTATGGGATGATTGTGGATTTTTGATTCTATTTTCTTTCTTGTTCTGTATTTAAGATGTTGGGGGTTGGTAGGATAAAGGGGTTGTTGGCCAGGGGATTGTCATTGTATTCATTATTGTTGATTGTTTGGTGGTGGGTGCATATTTGATGAAAATGTGACAAAGGAGGAGAATAAAAATATTTTTAAAAAACGAAATAGTGGTCCTCTGACTCTCTTCCTCCACGTTTTATAAAGAAAATAATTATGGTCTTTTGAGCCAGGGTTCCATTCTTGGATATTCCCGTCCAGTTATAACATCAACTGCGATTGTAACACTGGTCATGAATGCATAAGGTGGGCAAGTGGAGAGGTAACACATCAAAATCAATATTGTCAAATCCCATTGTTGGTATTTCATTCAAATGGTTATTCATTGTGAGCTTTGACAATCCAGCCGGACACTGGGGGACCTCACTATCCTTAATCAGTGCAGCTCAGGTCACTGAATCATTATCAGGTTTGGGGGCATTGGCTGATATTGCTTCTCCCTCTTTTCTCTTGTTCTGGGTGCCTCTGGCTAATTGAAACCTCAGGCTGAGGTCAAGTAATGCTACAGGCCACAGACAGGGGAAGCGTTGACTGCACAGAGAACATCTGGAATGGGAATATTTAAACATTGGGCTTTCCAACATGGCAAATGGACGTGATACTTCAGTGCAGCCGGGGTACTCACGTTAGACATTACAGCTATCGTGGTGATGGTTTCCAGGATGTTCAACCAGATTCCGATCCCCTGAGCTCTCTCCGCTACCGGTCGTCGGTACTCACACACAAACTTGTGGGCGTCCAGTCGGATTTCGACCCAATTGTTCAGAAGGGCAAATAAGGGAGCCAAGGGGCAGGCAGCAACAAAAATGGTGATGAACCCGAACTGCAGGACTGCAAATTGAGACACGGTCACCAACGTTAGTCAAATGTGGCTTGGAAGTTAAAGAAAGAAGTCTCAATTATAAGTCAACTTTAATTTCCCCTGGATCCCCCAAAGTGCCTCACAAGCCATGCTTGCCCACAAGACAACGGTAAAGTACGTGAGCAAATGCAGCAGCCATTTTGTGTTAATCTCTTTGAATTAATGCTGCCTGAGGGATAAATTTTACCCTGAGCACTAGGAGAATTCCCTCGCTCTTCTTTAAATGGTGCTGGCCACCCAAAGAGGCACGATGGAGCCTCAGCTGAACATCTCTTCTTCAAGGTGACACTTCCAACATTGCAGCACTCCCTCAGTGGCAACTCAATGCTCAAGTATCAACCTAGATTATGTTACTCAGGTCTTGGAGCACGGTTTACATTCTCCATTCAGAGTCAAGACTGCTGTTATTTAGCCAAGTGTAAATGCAAAAACTATTTGGAATCAAGAAAATGACATTCTGGTGCTTGAACTGGTATTGATGCAGCAACCTTCAGGGAATATCGAGAAACACACCAGAGTTAAATGTAACGATGTCTCACACACACACACAACCCTGGTAACTAGGACTGAACACATTACTTGAAACGATCCCTTTACTGGGAAATTAACACGCATTTTACGTATAACACGCTCATGAGATGTGCCAGAGTGCTTCACACTCAACAAATTACATTTTGAAGTATGCTCATGGTTATTATTTCGACAGATAGGCAACCGAGCAGCACATGACAAGGTCCCACAGGTAGCGGACAGAACAAATAAACATGTTATCAGGGGTTTCTAGTTCTATCTTTGACATTGCAATTGAAACGTGACCATCAACACTTCCTGTTCCTTACATGACAGCTTTCTGGAGATTGGGAAGAGGAGTTGTGTGGCCCATTCCTTCACAAGCCATTCATCGTGGAGGGTGCTGGTATCCAACCTTCTGAGGGAGCTTCTGCAAACTCCGCCCCCAGTCCCCACCTGGCAAAGGTAGATAAAGCTGAACCCGACATCACCTACCTAATCTAACTTTCTTCATCAGTGCTACCCAACATTTTTCCAATTTGAGGGGGGCTAGAGTTGTTGAGGAGGGTGAAGTTTCAGGGCTGTTTGAGGGGGTGGGTGAGGGGAGGCTTCAGCTGTTGAGGTGTGGGGGGGGGGGGGGGGTTGCGGATACGTGGGAGTTGATGAAAAGGCAGGCTTTCTGCAAAAAGAACCAAACATTAACCTTTTCACAGGCTTTTTCTGTGCAGCAGTAATCGGGCCTAAGGGAGAAAAAATGAAAATGAAAATCGCTTATTGTCACGAGTAGGCTTCAATAAAGTTACTGTGAAAAGCCCCTAGTCGCCACATTCCGGCACCTGTCCGGGGAGGCTGGTACGGGAATCGAACCGTGCTGCTGGCCTGCTTGGTCTGCTTTAAAAGCTAGCGATTTAGCTCAGTGAGCTAAACCAGCCCTTCAGTGAGCTAAACCAGAACTTCATTAGGCCACAAAAAAATGAAGATTCACAGTGTGGGCGGCACAGTGGTTAGCACTGTTGCTTCACAGAGCCCCAGGGTCCCAGTTCAAATCCCGGCTTGGGTCACTCTCTGTGCGGAGTCTGCATGTTCTCCCCATATCTGCCTGGGTTTCCTCCGGGTGCTCCAGTTTCCTCCCCAAAAACGTGCTGCTAGGTGAATTGGACATTCTGAATTCTCCCTCAGTGTACCCGAACAGACGCCAGAATGTGGCTACTAGGGGCTTTTCACAGTAACTTCATTGCAGTGTTAACGTGAGCTCGCTTGTGACAATAAAGATTATTATTAGTTGTTAGCATTCAGACTGAGCTTCAAGGAGCTCATTAACCCAAAATCTCGCCTCGCCACTTGGTGACATGACCCACCCTTTATTCTATGTCTACGCCTTAAAAGGGGCTGGTTTAGCTCAAGGGGCTGGTTTAGCTCACTCAGCTAAATCGCTGGCTTTTAAAGCAGACCAAGCAGGCCAGCAGCACGGTTCGATTCCCGTACCAGCCTCCCCGGACAGGCGCCGGAATGTGGCGACTAGGGGCTTTTCACAGTAACTTCATTGAAGCCTACTCGTGACAATAAGCGATTTTCATTTCATTCATTAAAACATAGCTGTTTTTATTTTCTGTTCTATTTATTCCATCATCCCAGCCACTCAGGAATCCTCACATTTAATTGAGTGTCCATTAATTTTAGTCTGTGGCCAACCTTACATTCATACCATGACCTCATTTATAAACTATAATCCCACCTTCCTCTCTAAGTAACATATTCCAATTCACTATTACACATTAATCCAGCCTTAGTCCCCCGGGCCTGACGGGATATATCCAAGGATTCTATGGGAAGCAAGAGATGAAATTGCAGAGCTGTTGGCAATGATCTTTTCGTCCTCACTGTCAACAGGGGTGGTACCAGAGGATTGGAGAGTTGCGAATGTCGTGCCCCTGTTCAAAAAAGGGAATAGGGATAACCCTGAGAATTACAGGCCAGTTAGTCTTACTTCGGTGGCAGGCAAAGTAATGGAAAGGGTACTGAGGGATAGGATTTCTGAGCATCTGGAAAGGCATTGCTTGATTAGGGATAGTCAGCACGGATTTGTGAGGGGTAGGTCTTGCCTTACAAGTCTTATTGAATTCTTTGAGGAGGTGACCAAGCATGTGGATGAAGGTAAAGGAGTGGATGTAGTGTACATGGATTTTAGTAAGCCATTTGATAAGGTTCCCCATTGTAGGCTTGTGCAGAAAGTAAGGAGGCATGGGATAGTGGGAAATTTGGCCAGTTGGGTAACAATCTGGCTAACCCATAGAAGACAGAGAGTGGTGGTGGATGGCAAATATTCAGCCTGGAGCCCAGTTACCAGTGGCGTACCACAGGGATCAGTTCTGTGTCCTCTGCTGTTTGTGATTTTCATTAACGACTTGGATGAGGGAGTTGAAGGGTGGGTCAGTACATTTGCAGATGATACGAAGATTGGTGGAATTGTGGATAGTGAGTAGGGCTATTGTCATCTGCAAAGAGACATAGATAGGATGTAGAGCTGAGCTGAGAAGTGGCAGATGGAATTTAACCCTGACAAGTGTGAGGTTGTCCATTTTGGAAGGACAAATATGAATGCGGAATACAGGGTTAACGGTAGGGTTCTTGGCAATGTGGAGGAGCAAGAGATCTTGGGGTCTATGTTCATAGATCTTTGAAAGTTGCCACTCAAGTGGATAGAGCTGTGAAGAAGGCCTATGGTGTGCTAGCGTTCATTAGCAGAGGGATTGAATTTAAGAGCCGTGAGGTGATGATGCAGCTGTACAAAACCTTGGTCAGGCCACATTTGGAGTACTGTGTGCAGTTCTGGTCACCTCATTTTAGGAAGGATGTGGAAGCTTTGGAAAAGGTGCAAAGGAGATTTACCAGGATGTTGCCTGGAATGGAGAGTAGGTCATACGAGGAAAGGTTGAGGGTGCTAGGCCTTTTCTCATTAGAACGGAGAAGGATGAGGGGCGACTTGATAGAGGTTTATAAGATGATCAGGGGAATAGATAGAGTAGACAGTCAGAGACTTTTTCCCCGGGTGGAACAAACCATTACAAGGGGACATAAATTTTAGATAAATGGTGGAAGATATAGAGGGGATGTCAGAGGTAGGTTCTTTACCCAGAGAGTAGTGGGGGCATGGAATGCACTGCCTGTGGAAATAGTTGAGTCGGAAACGTTAGGGACCTTCAAGCGGCTATTGGATAGGTACATGGATTAGGGTAGAATAATGGAGTGTAGATTAACTTCTTCTTAAGGGCAGCACGGTAGCATTGTGGATAGCACAATTGCTTCACAGCTCCAGGGTCCCAAGTTCGATTTCGACTTGGGTCACTGTCTGTGTGGAGTCTGCACATTCTCCCCGTGTGTGCGTGGGTTTCCTCCGGGTACTCCAGTTTCCTCCCACAGTCCAAAGATGTGCAGGTTGGGTGGATTGGCCATGATAAATTGCCCTTAGTGTCCAAAATTCTATGATTAACCTAGGACAAAAGTTCGGCACAACATCGTGGGCCGAAGGGCCTGTTCTGTTCTGTATTTCTCTATCTCTATCTATCTACTCTCTGGACAATATATTTCAACCCACATCTCTGTCAAGGTGAAATCATTTGTCCCATCATTACTCTCTACGTAACATTCAAATATGGGGTACCATTGAGCAGTGTTGTGTTTACGGGATTCCTAATCTTGAGAATAGAACATAGAACATACAGTGCATAAGGAGGCCATTCGGCCCATCGAGTCTGCACCAATGCACTTAAGCCCTCACTTCCACCCTATCCCCCTAACCCAAGAACACCTCCTCACCGTTTTGGACACTAAGGGCAATTTATCATGGCCAATCTACCTAACCTGCGCGTCTTTGGACTGTGGGAGGAAACCAGAAATGAAAGGAAATGAAAAATGAAAATCGCTTATTGTCACGAGTAGGCTTCAATGAAGTTACTGTGAAAAGCCCCTAGTCGCCACATTCCGGCATCTGTTCAGGGAGGCTGGCCTGCCTTGGTCTGCTTTAAAAGCCAGCGATTTAACCCAGTGTGCTAAACCAGCCCCTTAGAGCAGCCGGAGGAAATCCACGCAGACACGGGGAGCACCTGCAGACTCCACACAGACAGTGACCCAGCAGGGTATTGAAGCTGAGAGCCTGGCACTGTGAAGCCACAGTGCTAACCACTGTGCTACTGTGCTGCCCTGATGTGTGATCAAATCCCAAAAGGCCGTTTCTGAATTCAATTTTGAAACTAAATCAGGAAATAATAAGCTAACATCAGGAAACATGACCATGGGTGGCACGGTAGCATAGTTGTTAGCATTGTTGCTTCACAGCACCGGCGCCCCAGTTTCGATTCCCGGCTTGGGTCACTGTCTGTGTGGAGTCTGCATGTTCTCCCTGTGTCAGCGTGGGTTTCCTCCGGGTGCTCCAGTTTCCTCCCACAAGACCTGAAAGATGTGCTGTTCAGTGAATTGGATATTCTGAATTCTCCCTCAGTGTACCCGAACAGGCGCTGGAATGTGGCGACTAGGGGCTTTTCACAGTAACTTCATTGTTAATGTAAGCCTACTTGTGACAATAAAGATCATTATTATTATTTTCATCGTAAAAACCAAATTGTTTCCATAAAATCATTTAGGGAACAAAACTTGCCATCTTTGTCTCGCCTGTGATTCCAGTCCACACCAACCTGGCTGACTCTTAGCCACCTTCTGAAGTGGCCAAGCTCGCCATTCAGCTGTATGAAACTGGTAAACCACTTCTCAGGGCATCTTCTTTCTCAGGAGGTCCATCTTCAGGTCTCAGAATGCTCAGGGTCATCCATCTTCATTTTCAGGAGGTCCACCTTATTTCTTCAACAGAGTCAGCGATGTTGGGTAGTATTTCAATATGGCCTCCAGATACCACAGTGGACTACCTTGCCTTCAGGCCTGCCCTGCCTCTATGGCCCACAAATAAAAAATCCACCACCTCCCCCCCTCCCCCCAGCCAAAACACAGTGGGCAACCCCAGCCCAATCGCACACATGCAAAAAAATACCAGCTTGGCACCACCAAACTGTTACCCTGGCAGTGCCACCTGGGCAGTGGCAGGCTGGCTCCTAGGTGGCATTACCAGAGTGCCAGGCTGGGAGTGCCAGAGCACCACCCTGCCCAAAGGGCATGCAGCTAGGGACCTCCGACCTCCGACCCCCTTGGAGACCCTCACAAGTGCCGTTCCATTGGGGACCAGTACCAAACACGCTTGCCCGAGGTCTCCAAGGCAAAGGGATTGAATCCCAAAGCCTCAGGTATCTCGGGGATCTGCACATTAGAGTAAGGCTTACTGCTTCGCTCTAATATGCAGATTTGCCAAAAGATGATCCCAGCCATTGTGGGCGGGTTCCCCTTGCAACGTCTCGTACGATTGCATTGAATCTTGCGAGGCATTGCAAGCTGGGTGGATCCCATTGCAAGCTGGGTGGATCCCATTGCAAGCGGGGTCTCCTGACTTTCACCGGCCACGCTGTACCGCGGTGAGCTGCGTTTCGGGTGCAGCGTGGCTGGGGGATCACGCTTTCGACTTTAAAGTGTTCTGTTTATTGGAAAGTGTGTTTGTTTCCTGCAGGCATTGGTGACATTATATTCCTTTTTTTGTCCAGCTTGGAGAAAGATCCAACCCAAAGACATTGTTAGGATATTGTCAGTCTGTCCTGTGGTCTCTTTTAATCCCCATCCTGCTGCCTGTTTTGATATGCATTCTTCGGGTTAACTTCTGCAAAGTTATGAAAATGAAATGAAATGAAAATCGCTTATTGCCACAAGTAGGCTTCAAATGAAGTTACTGTGAAAAGCCCCTAGTCGCCACATTCCGGCGCCTGTTCGGGGAGGCTGGTGCTGGTTATTGCAACCTTTGGGATTTCATTTAAATTGTAATCTTTGGTCACTGGGACAAACCCCCTTTCAGATGGGCTGGTCGGAAATATCCCCTTCAGATCCTGTGGCAGAATCTGTGATGTCGTCTGATAGATTTGGCAAGTTGCCAATCAGTGGATATAAGATTTTCAATCTTCTCCTATTGGGGCCTGTGGCTGGTGAAGCCAGTCAGAAACTTTCAGGGAAGAAGGTGGGTCTCCTGGACAGTGCCATCTTTTGTTCAGTTCTGTTAAGCAGCCAGCGAAGCAAGGATCCAGAAGTCTCCCTCTCTCCTTCTCTCTCTCTCACTCTGTGCTGGACAATTTTGGGAAGCATAGTCGCCCAATCTGTGAAGACTTTCCTTGTTAAAAGAGCACAGAAACCAACAGATCTGGGGAAGAGTTCTTGAATGTGAAAGTACAAGTTTCCCCAAAGGTCAGTAGCCTTCAAACTGTGTGTGTCGGGCTGGGAAGAGCTGAAGAATTAAGGCTTAAAGTGAGAGCATTTGTGATGAAGCCGCCAGAGTCTTGTTGAGGAAACAGGCAAGGAAAGACAGCTGAATTTCAGGATCAGAGCTGTATTGTTCTCACAGGGAGGCGAAAGCTCCATCTGGTGGTAGAAAGGCAGAAGTGCACTGACCTGAGCGTCCTGTGCACAGCACCATCTGGTGGCCGATGGCGAGAACTGCACTGACCTGGAATTATTGAGTGAAACACCCTCTTGTGGTCAAAGTATGGAATTGCGCTAATCTGAACTTTTCGAGTAAACCTATTTTCCCAGAGACTGCAACCATAGAGTGAAGACTCATCTCAGATCTACCCCTTTAATCTATGTTTTATTTTATTCCTCGCCCACCCTTACCTGGTGTTTGTCTTGTGTGTGTCTGGGCAGAGGGTGGGACGGGATCTTGGGATTAGGTAGTCTGGTAGATGGTTGTCCTGGTATTTCCTTATATGTTCATCTTTTCTCCTTTTATATTAATAAATAGTTTGTTAATGTTTTTCTTAAAAACCTGGTGTCTGTAACTCATTGGAGCAGTCAAAGGTTAAAGATCTTAGGAAAATATGAATGATTGGTTAATTCACTTCTGTTGGGACTCCGGAGTCTATGGGGCTGGAATTGACTGTGCACTCACCCAGGGTGTCGTAACGGGGGGAACACGTGACCAAACATCACTATGTTAATATATTAATATAATAATATATTGGAGAAATATTCACCCAAAATCATAGCCATTCTTGGAGAAAACACTCAACCCAAAGTCATAGTCATTGATACGAAAATACTCAACCCAAAGTGCTGTTGATTCCTCATGAAAAACGTACCCAAAGTCACAGTAATTCCTGAAAAAAATACTCAAAGCAAAGTCATAGTACCTGTAGTTCTCAGAGAAACACCCAAATTCACAGCAATTCTTAGTCAAGCAGTCACACAAAGTCATCGGGCTGGATTCTCCAGTGTTGACTAATTGTTGACTCCAGCGCAGGATTCTTGGAGTTCCATGACAGCAAAACTGGTGCCGCACCTGGACCGATACAGCGTCTGTTTAAGGGGCCGGCACCAGCGCCACGTGGAACACAATTGATTCCAATGAGAAACGGTGCCGGATTCTCCAGATTTGTGATTGACACTCAGGAGGCCAAAATGCTGCAGCCGCATAGACACATTACACTCGCCACGCACACTCATCCCAGCCAACAAAATGGCAGCAAGGAGAGCAGCTCCACGATTTACAGTCGTCGAGCTGGAGACCCTCCTGGGCACAGTGGAGGGGAGGTGGTTGACCCTGTACCTCAGCTCGGGAAGGAGGCTGCCAGCCGCCACCATTTGCCATGCCTGGTGGCAGAAGCGGTCAGCGCCACCAGCAACACCGTCTGGACCAGCCAGCAGTGCCGGATAAAACTGCACAACATCCTCAGGGCGACTAGGGTAGGCAGCATGTGTCCCTGGCACTAACCCGCGTCCCACACACCCGTAACCCGAACCCCACCCCCAACCCGGGGAGCAACCGAACCCTCAACCTGCACCACATGCCGGCACCCATATCGACCGCCATGGCCGGGTGCCCTGGCCACTGAAGCTACCAGCTCCCCAACCCCCTGGGCCACACGTATCGGACTGTCTAGCGGGTTTTCTGTTCCCACCCCGCGCAAGGAGAAGGCCGGCCATCACTACCGGGAGCGGGGGACCCCCAGACCCGCAGCCCCTCACCGTGGCAGAGGAGACGGCTCTGTATGTAGTCTGGGTTGCTGAGAAAAGGGAGGTAGCTGGGATGGAGATAGGCCGCGAGCAAGGAAGTGAGAGCCTGCTGAGTTGGGGTTTCCTGTAACACGTGTCTCAACAATTCCCCCTCAGCATCAGCCCAACACCACCCTCAACCCTACACCACCTTCACCTGCAGCATCACCCTCACCACACCCCCCCCCCCCCCCCCCTCCCCCTCCGTACGCCGGGCACTGACAAGGAGAGCAGCCCAGAAGGCAGCCCTTGATCTGAGGTCCAGGCAACCCTCTAGCTCGAATCCGAGGATGACACACATTTCCCGTCACAGCTGTCTCCAACACCCTCCACCATCCCAGAGACGCTCACCTGGATTGGGTAGAGTTGCGGGTGGTATATGGTGAAGGTGGAGGTGGAGGTGTGGGTGGTATAGGGTGAGGGTGGAGGTGGAGGTGAGGGTGGTATATGGTGAGGGTGGAGGTGGAGGTGGAGGTGGTATAGGGTGAGGGTGGAGGTGAAGCTGGAGGTGAGGGTGGTATAGGGTGAGGGTGGAGGTGGAGGTGAGGGTGGTATAGGGTGAGGGTGGAGGTGAAGCTGGAGGTGAGGGTGGTATAGGGTGAGGGTGGAGGTGAAGGTGGAGGTGAGGGTGGTATAGGGTGAGGGTGGAGGTGAAGGTGGAGGTGAGGGTGGTATAGGGTGAGGGTGGAGGTGGAGGTGAGGGTGGTATAGGGTGAAGGTGGAGGTGAAGCTGGAGGTGAGGGTGGTATAGGGTGAGGGTGGTGGAGGTGAGGGTGGTATAGGGTGAGGGTGGAGGTGAAGGTGGTTAGGGTGGTATAGGGTGAGGATGGAGGTGAAGGTGAGGGTGGTATAGGGTGAGGGTGGAGGTGGAGGTGGAGGTGAGGGTGGTACAGGGTGAGGGTGGAGGTGGAGGTGGAGGTTAGGGTGGTATAGGGTGAGGGTGGAGGTGGAGTGAGGGTGGTACAGGGTGAGGGTGGAGGTGAAGGTGGAGGTGAGGGTGGTATAGGGTGAGGGTGGAGGTGAAGGTGGAGGTGAGGGTGGTATAGGGTGAGGGTGGAGGTGGAGTGAGGGTGGTATAGGGTGAGGGTGGAGGTGAAGGTGGAGGTGAGGGTGGTATAGGGTGAGGGTGGAGGTGGAGGTGAGGGTGGTATAGGGTGAGGGTGGAGGTGGAGGTGGAGGTGAGGGTGGTACAGGGTGAGGGTGGAGGTGAAGGTGGAGGTGAGGGTGGTACAGGGTGAGGGTGGAGGTGAAGGTGGAGGTGAGGGTGGTATAGGGTGAGGGTGGAGGTGAAGGTGGAGGTGAGGGTGGTACAGGGTGAGGGTGGAGGTGAAGGTGGAGGTGAGGGTGGTATAGGGTGAGGGTGGATGTGGAGGTGAGGGTGGTATCGGGTGAGGGTGAGGGTGGAGGTGGAGTGAGGGTGGTACAGGGTGAGGGTGGAGGTGAAGGTGGAGGTGAGGGTGGTATAGGGTGAGGGTGGAGGTGAAGGTGGTGAGGGTGGTATAGGGTGAGGGTGGACGTGGAGTGAGGGTGGTATAGGGTGAGGGTGGTGGTGAAGGTGGAGGTGAGGGTGGTATGGGGTGAGGGTGGAGGTGAAGGTGGAGGTGAGGGTGCTATAGGGTGAGGGTGGAGGTGGAGGTGAGGGTGGTATAGGGTGAGGGTGGAGGTGGAGGTGAGGGTGGTACAGGGTGAGGGTGGAGGTGAAGGTGAGGGTGGTATAGGGTGAGGGTGGAGGTGGAGGTGAAGCTGGAGGTGAGGGTGAGGGTGGAGGTGGAGTGAGGGTGGTATAGGGTGAGGGTGGAGGTGGAGTGAGGGTGGTATAGGGTGAGGGTGGTATAGGGTGAGGGTGGAGGTGAAGGTGAGGGTGGTATAGGGTGAGGGTGGAGGTGGAGGTGAGGGTGGTACAGGGTGAGGGTGGAGGTGGAGGTGAGGGTGGTACAGGGTGAGGGTGGAGGTGGAGGTGAGGGTGGTATAGGGTGAGGGTGGAGGTGAAGGTGAGGGTGGTATAGGGTGAGGGTGGAGGTGGAGTGAGGGTGGTATAGGGTGAGGGTGGAGGTGGAGGTGAGGGTGGTACAGGGTGAGGGTGGAGGTGGAGGTGAGGGTGGTACAGGGTGAGGGTGGAGGTGGAGGTGAGGGTGGTATAGGGTGAGGGTGGAGGTGGAGGTGAAGCTGGAGTGAGGGTGGTATGGGGTGAGGGTGGAGGTGGAGGTGAAGCTGGAGGTGGAGGTGAGGGTGGTATAGGGTGGTTTTCGGGGGGGGGGGGGGTTGCCATACATGTCATGGGGAACTGCAACTAAGCGGGATCCTCACCGCGGCCGAGCTCCAACTTAGCAACCTCCCTTTCCTCTGGGCCACAGAACATATCGAGGACCCTCTGCCCGGCCACAGTGAGGGGCCGCAGGTCCAGTGACACACTCCGCCACCCCGCCCCGGTCTTCTCCCGCTCCCGGCGGTTGTGTGCGACCTTGTCCTTGGAGGGTGGGGGTGGTTGGGAGAAACGGAAGACGACAGTGTTAGATGGTGAACGGTGGCTGCTGGCAGCCTCCTTCACACAGGCTGTGGTACAAAGACCCTCTCCCCACCTCTACAGCATCCTGGAGGGTCTCCAGCTCGGAGTGGCTGAATCAAGGGGCCACTCTCCTCGCTGCCACCTTATTGGCTGGGATGGTGTGTGTGGGGAGTAAAGTGCGTATCGGCGGCTGCAGCTTGCCAGCCTCCTGTGCGTCAATCGCGAAACCGGCGAATCCAGCACCGTTTCCCATTGGAATCTGTTGATGCCTGTGTTAGCCCCTTAACGGCAGCTAAATCGATCCGGGGCGGCACCTGTTTTTCTGACGTGGAAGTCTGGATTCTCCGATTCTGCGGCTATGTCCGGAAGATGGGTCTGGGCTTATGACCAAAAAGTCAGCGCCGCCCCTGCACCAATGCTTCGTCTGGGTGGGGGGAGGGGGGGGGGGGGGGGGGGGGGAACCAGCAGCCGCACCACGTAAAGCCCCCGGCTTTACCTGCAGATATGGCTGAAGAATGGCCGGGTCCGTGGCCGCACATGCCCGGGCTGCCAAAATCTGCCCCCCCCTGCAACCTCACTCGCCACCCCCAGACCACCTTCCCCCAGCCCCCACCAAAGACCCCCCCACCCCCCATCAGCAGAACGGATCTTTCACCCCCCCCCCCTTCCCCCCCCCTCCCCCCCGGACTGTGGCGGCGCTGGACACACTCTGCAGCCGCCACGCCAGGTTTACAGAGGCCATGCGACAGATGCCATCGAGGACACAGCCCTTCGGGGGACGGAGCATCGGGGGGAGGGCCTCAGGTGATGTCCGGATGCCGTCCCGACAGCGTTCGGTGTGCTCCACGAGTACTCCATTTTTGAGCGGGCGGCGCATCAGAAAAACGGCGTCGCCCCCGATTTCGGCGTAAAAACGGATTCTCCAGCCGATAGTCGAACGCAATTTCGGCGTCGGCAATCGGAGAATCCCGCCCTCAGTGTCAGAAACGGAGAATGCTGCTCATAGTCATTCTTGGAGAAAACACAGAACCCAAAGTCATGGTCATTCTTGTGCAAAAACCATATATTTTGATAGAGGCAAATCAATGCCAATTTCTTTAAAAGGAAATCCAGAAGCTGGTAAAAAAACACAAGCAAGATGCTTGCATGTGAGTTAGTCAACTCTAAACTCTACAACTTACATATGTTTAACTATTTTAAAACACAACTTCATGATGGAGATTTATGACTGGTATTTAACTCCTCAATTAACTGTCAATCTTCACTATCTGCTCGCTGAATGTTATAATGACCTTTACACTATGATGCTGCTGGGTTACCACACAACTAAATGCTCCCATAATCTGTGCGACTGTCGTCAATGGCTTATGCACACATACACCAAGGTTCCTCTGCTCCCGAATCCCCTTTAGAAATGTTTATCCTCCCACAATGAATCATTCACACTGCTATGAAGTCTTCCTCTGCCGGAAGATAAACCTTGCTCTGATCCCCATCAGCGTTTGGTTGTGTTATGAACAGCTACCTACCCATCTCAAGATACTCATCAAAGAGTCCCTCATATTCCAGCAGTTCGTTATCCTTCTCCCAGGAGTGATGGATTGAAATGCAATTCTCTTCGTCTTTGTGTTTCTGCCACCAAAATTTCAGCTTCCTGTTCAAAAAGTTACACAATTATTCAAAGAAAATCAACAAATGAAAGCTTGCTCAACGTCAGACCTGTGCAGACATTCCTGCTGCTGTGGCGAAAGCCACCATCACCATGTTGGACTGCAAGCTGCCAAGGGGGAGTGAGTTCAGGTATCTGCAGGTTAGGGACTTTGCACAAAGTGGCTGGAGGGGGTGCCCTAGATTGACGGGATACACCCTGCTGGAGCGACTGCTGCTTCCGGATGTGGAAGGGGAGGGAAGAATTGGGGATATATACAAGTGGCTGGGGGAGTAGGGAGGAGAGCGGGTGGTGAAGATCAAGGAGAAATGGGAAGCAGAGTTGGGAATGGAGATCAATTGGGGAGTATGGAGTGAGGCACTGGGAAGGGTAAACGGGACCTCCTCTTGTGCAAGGATGAGCCTGATACAGTTCAAGGTGATGCACAGGGTGCATATGACTCGGATGAGAATGAGTGGGTTCTTTCAGGAGGTAGCAGATGAGTGTGAGAGGTGTGGGCAGGGCCAGCGAATCGTGCGCACATGTTTTGTGGTTGTGAAAAATTGGGAAGATTCTGGGCGGGAGTATTCGCGGTCTTAGATAGGGTAGTGGAGGAGGAGGTGGACCCGGACCCTTTGGTGGCAATATTTGGGGTGTCAGAGAAGCCGGAGCTCATGGAGAGGAGGAAGGCCGATGTCGTGGCCTTCGCCTCTCTGATTGCACAGCGGCGAATTTTGCTGGAGTGGTGGTCGGCATTGCCACCGGGGGGGGGTAGCGGCATGCTTGGGTGATCTGTATAACTTCTTAAGTTAGAGAAGATAAAGTATGAGTTAAGGGGCTCTGCAGGGGGGTTTGAGAAAAGGTGGGGGATGTTTGTGACCGTGTTTGAGGAGCTGGTCATCACGGTGGTGGGTGGTGGGGGGAGGGGGAGGGGGGGGGGGGAGGGTGAAAAAGGGGAAATATCTGTACAGACTGTATAGTTGATTGTTGGGAAGTATGTTAATTGGCCGTAACCTGTTTTGATACATTATTGTAATAAAATACATTTCAAAATAAACACTGCTGTTATTTGTTTTAATTTCACAGCTAGGCCAGCATTTATTGCCCGTCCCTAATTACCCTTGAGAAGATGGTGGTGAGCTGCCTTCTCAAACTGCTATAGTCCATGTGGTTTAGGAACACCCACAATGCTGTTCGAGAGAGAATGCCATGATTTTGACCCAGCAACAGTGAAGGACCAGCACCAAGTCAGCACTCACAGTGTGTGATTTGAAGAGGAACCTGCTGCCCTTGTTCTTCTCGGTGGTAGAGGTTGTGGGGCTGGAAGGTTTCAAAGGAGCCTTGGTGGGGTGCTGTGATGCATCTTGTAGATGGTGCACACTGCTGCCACTGCAGGTTGTTGGAGGCGGGAGAGACTATTTAAGGTGGTGAATGGGGTTCCATTCAAGTGAAGCGTGTTGAGCTTCTTCAGTGTTGTTGGGGATGCGCTCATCCAGGCAAGTGGAGAGTGTTCCATACGTGGGTCCCTAACACAAGAAGCTTCCAGTCAAGACATCAATGCACTGAGGGTAGATGGCAAATCCCAGTGGTGTAACCACGGTACATAATTAATGTTCAACGGTGCACTGAGTATACAATGGCAATGTCCATGAGAGATACGCCAAGGTTAGAGGGTCAATGGCCAATGATTCTTGTGTTTTGGATTGGATTGGATTGGATTGGATTTGTTTATTGTCACATGTACCGAGGTACAGTGAAAAGTATTTTTCTGCAAGCAGCTCAACAGATCATTCAGTACATGGAAGAAAAGGGAATTGAACAGAATTCAAGAAAGTACATGAGAATACATAATAGGGCTACACAATATATACAATGTAACTACATAAGCATTGGCATCGGATGAAGCAGACAGGGTGTAGTATTAATGAGGACAGTCCATAAAAGGGTCGTTTAGGAGTCTGGTGACAGTGGGGAAGAAGCTGTTTTTGAGTCTGTTCGTCCGTGTTCTCAGACTTCTGAATCTCCTGCCCGATGGAAGAAGTTGGAAAAGTGAGTAAGCCGGGTGGGAGGGATCCTTGATTATGCTGCCCGCTTTCCCCCGGCAGCGGGAGGTGTAGATGGAATCGATGGATGGGAGGCAGGTTCGTGTGATGGACTGGGCGGTATTCACGACTCTCTGAAGTTCCTTGCGGTCCTGGGCCGAGCAGTTGCCATACCAGGCTGTGATGCCAGGATGTGAAGGGTTTTTAAAAATAAATTTAGAGTATCCAATTCATTTTTCCAATTAAGGGGCAATTTAGTGTGGCCAATCCACCCACCCTGCACATCTTTGGGTTGTGGGGGCGAAACCCACGCAAACACGGGGAGACTGTGCAAACGCCACACGGACAGTGACCCAGTGCCGGGATCGAACCTGGGACCTCGGCGCCGTGAGGCAGCAGAGCTAACCCACTGTGCCACCATGCTGCCCTGTGTTTTGGAAGGGTTAACAGAGAGATAAATATTTGCTAAATGTATTTGATTTGCCAATGGTGCTGCCTTTGGGACCACCGATCACACAAGAGGGAAGAGAAATTCGATCTGACACTGTGCCTGGCTTGGGTCGAATGTCAGATATACTGGGGAAGTATCAAATGGACACGGGATGTTTTCCTGAATTTGGAGGGTACGTGGGTGAATCGGGGTGGGCACGGTGGGAGTTATGGGGATGGTGGGAGAATTTGTTTTTAGCACTTAACTGCATGTCTGGGAGGACCTTGTCGCCTTCTCCTCTAGACTGTAGTTGACAAGTGGACTAGAGAGAGAGCTAGGGGAAGAATGGGGTGGGGAGGGGGGGGGGGGGGGGGGGGTCAAAATCAGGATAAATTCACAAAACGGAACTATTCACAGCCAATTAATATCTCACTTCTGAAACTTCAGGAAGAGACGGCTGGACCTGTTGGCCTTACGTAGAATTTACAACACAGAAGCAGACCATTCAACCCATCTGGCCCACGCTAGTGCTTATTCGTCACACAAATCTCCTGTTCTTGATTGAATTATTTTTTTGACTAGTTGACCGTGTCCCCCCCCATTCCGATTCGCATTGAAGGATTGTTACTCACGGAATGACAACCTCCTGTATATTGTTGATAATTTGCTTTCCCACCATGATGACAAGTAGTTCCTGAGCCAGTTCAATCAGGCAGCCCCCATTGCCACACTGCAAAAATAATATTGTAACTCATCACCTGGTGGACAAGTTGCTGCCAAAGCAGGAAGGACCAACAAACAATGGTGAGGATTATACAGTGAAAAGCCATATTGGGCCATCCTTCACAGAGAGAGCCAACATGACATTGTTAAAGGTAAGCCACATCTGCCTAATCTAATGATATTTTTTGAGACTACTAACAACATAGGTTAGAGATTCTATGGATGTCACCTATATGGGCACCCAGAAGGCATTTAATAAAGTTCGACACAAAAGATATTGGGGTGCATTTTCCACTGCGCCGAAATCAGTAGCGCGTATCCCGACCCGACAGTGAATGGAGGGTCGGTGGGAAAACGGGATTGGTGCCCGTTCCGATGCTCCAGTCCCCCGTAGGCAGCAGCACGACCTATACCACCCGTGCCTGCGGCACCTGCAAATTGGTGATTTGCGGCCGTTTGCATCTGATGAACGAGCTGGAAGGCCGAAACTGCACGGCCTGTGGTGTTTCAGACCTCTCAGCTGGGAGACACGGGGGCGTGAATGGGTGCAGGTATTTACAAGCGGGTGCAGGTATTTACAAGTGGGTGCAGGTATTTACAAGTGGGGCCCAGCCAACCCAAGGAATTAAGAAAACGTTTCAAACTTTTTGGGTTTGATGAGGAGTGTATGCCTGGGTCTAAGGGAGTAGCAGTGAACAACTTGGTGGAAAGTGTGTGGACTCGGGTTGTCCCCCTCGGGATGGGGATGTCCTGCCTGAGACCCCCATTGCTGCATAAATTCCATTAAACCCATCCCCCTGCAGATACAACTTACAGGCTCCTGGCTGTTGAGACTGCTGATTGCGGACAACATCCTGCAAATGATGTGGGTCTGCTCTGAGGGCTCTGGGCATGTGGAAGCCCTCCCACGAAACCCTCACACCCCAGCAGTAATATCAAGGGGCAGGATGGGTGTGGTCGTGCTTATCGCCGGCCCACCAAGGGTTGGCACTCCTCAAAAACACAACCCCATAACAGGGGGAGCAGGGGATCAGCAAAGCTCACCCCAAACAAAGGACACGTGCACTGTGGCCACGCCCTGGCACACTGCCCATCCCTGAGCATCATGAGTAGCCCTGCCTGCTACACTGAGCCCCTGATCCCACCCATCCCATCCCTTCCACCCCCCCCCCCGGCCACCCTGTCACAGCCCGTGTGTAAGACCCAAACTCCACATAACACTGCAGCTAAGGTCCCAGCAAACGCATGCATCCCTCGCTCACCCCCATCTGTAGGACCTGCCCACACACCAGGCTCTTAGCATGGAGGCAAATGTATCCACCACACAACCAGTTGGCACCCTCCTGGTGGGATAGCATAAGGCCTAATCAATGAGGAGATCCACAGTAAACCACGCTGACAGAAACAGGACAGCGGCCACAGAGCCTACTGCTGACATCCTTGTTGGCAGGGATGGGTGGTGAAGATTGAGGATCCCCACATCACAGGCCGGGTGCCAGTCAATGATCGAAAAGGGTGCAGTGCGGACTACATCATTTTGAAGGGGTCGGGGGAGGGGGTTCAGAAGAACATGTTGAGGGTGGCGCAGCAGTACAACTCAGGGTGTCCACCTAACCAGGTGACATTGGATGGTCAAAGGAATCCTCATCCTGCTGACATCCTCTGTCTCTTCCCCTTCCCCATGATTCAAACCACCACCACTGCACAAAGTGCACCGTCCCCTGAGACTCTCAACCCTTCCCACGCCCTCAGTCCTTCACTCCATCTCCCCCTCCCCCCAGCCTTCCACTTCTTCCCGCTACCCACTACTCTCCTCCCCCCCCCCCCTCCGAAGGTCATACCAGCATCACCACAATGTTGGCCCCGGGTTGGCCGTATCAGTGGGTCTTGTCCACGGGACAGAGGATGATGATGACGACTCGCTGTGAGATGAGCTTTGCTGCTCCTCATTGTCTGACAGAACCTGACTCCAAAGAAAGCACACCAACCACTGTCCGGCCAGATGTTTGCTGCAAATTCCCCCTCACGGTTCCAAATATGTCAGAGGGGGGGAAGAGGGATGGGAGGGGGGGCATTGTTAAGTAATGGGTTAAGAGATATTGCAAATGATTGTCTCATTTATGTTAAGTGTTCAATGATTGACACTGATATGTAAATTGGCTTCAGGTGGACTCTGGAGCTTGTGATGATCTGTAGAGTTCTGTGCAGAGTGAGTTTGGACCATTAAAGGTGTGTTGGTGAAAAAGGAGCTGAACTCTTGCCTCTTCATACCACAGCATCTAGTACATGTTAACAGGCATTGCAGGAGAAGCTGAACAGTTAGGGCTCACTCATTGGGTATGCAGTCATACAAGGCGGGCTCATACTGCTGCCCCCATGTACTGACACTTCTTAGTGAAGGGTGTAACCATGTGGGATATTCATGTGTCACGTGTTGTGCCCTGCTGTACCAGCCCCAGCGCATCCTTCACACCCGTGAGACAGAGGTTAGACACAGATCAGATTGTGTTTCATTGTGACCCACGGGTGTGGTGATGTGCATCGCTGTAAATACACAAGGAGTTAATGTAAATACATGTAGACTAGCTAGACACTAGAGGGAGCACCAGAGATATGACACACAGACACTCAACCAATAGAACAGTTAGATAAGACATGACCAATGGGCATTCACGATACACACAGAGGTGACACGACCACAGGAGGGCATTACACCAACCCATATATAAAGGACACAGCACACATGATCTGCCTCTTTCCAGTGGAGACAGTCAGTGAGTACAGACACAGGATTGATTAAATATCACACCCACCAGGTGGATTGTAGCAGACTGGTTCGTCAGTCTGAGTAGCTATAGGAGGATTAACAGTAGTGGCGAACCCGAGTCATAGAAGTGTAAATAGTTTAATAAACGTGTTGAAGTTATCTCCACGTCTGAACCTTCCTTTGTCAAGTGCACCACAAGGAAGCCGCTTATGCCACACCTAGAGGCATAACAAGACAACGGGTAGGTCGTGTGCAGGTGTCGGGAGGGTCACGAAGCCGTCCGTCGAGGTGCTCCTGTTTGCGCAAATTCTCGCGGGGCAGCCTCAGCAGCTGGCTTTTAACAATGCCGCTGCGAGCAGCCTTCAAAATAACGGCCGCGACCATATAAAAATATGCGGCCGAATTTTTGACATTGCTGAGAATTTAGAAGCCCAGCTTATTTCTCGTTTAAAATCAGGGCAGGCGTTCTCAATACAACTGGATGAAAGTACAGACATTTCAGATTGTGCAACCTTGCTAGTTTACGGTAGGTATGTTTGGCACAATGAATTTGTTGAAGATTTGCAGTGTTACCTGACTTCATCAAACCACACAACTGGCGAAGAAATTATTGAACCTTGGAATAGTTTTGTGGTTGGAAAGTGCGGGCTCGACTGGGTTTGTTGCAGAGGAATCACAAATGATGGAGCAGCCATTGTTTGGAATGATTGTTTTATTCACCGTGAGGCATTGGCATTGAAAGGAATTCCATCCAATCTCGAAGTGGTGTTGAAAGGAATAGTGAAAATTGTGAATTTCATTAAATGCAGCTCACTCAATGCCAGACTTTTTGACACCCAGGGCGGGATTCCCGGGTCCTCGGGGGGGGGGGGGATCTGGCCCCGGAAGGTGCCCCCATGGTGGCCTGGCCTGCGATCGGGGCCCACCGATCCGCGGGCGGGCCTGTGCTGTGGGCGTTCTCTATTCCTCCGCGTCGGCTGCTGCGGTCCTCTTCCATGGCCGACATGGAGGTGAACCCCCCCCCCCCCCCCTGCACATGCGCTGGGATGACGCCAGCACACGCTGGCGCTCCTGCACATGCGCCAACTCACACGGGCCGGCAGAGGCCCTTTGGCGCCAGTTGGCATGGCGCCAGGCCCCTTCTGCGCCGGCCGGCGGGGCGCAAACCACTTCGGCACCGGGACCGCCGCCCCGCCGGGTTGGGAGAATCCCGCCCTCTGTGTTCCGATATGGGGGCTGAGCACACACATTTATTGTTCCACACAGAAGCACGTTGGCTGTCAAAGCTACTCAGAGTTTACGAACTGAGGTACGCAATCCATGCTTTCCTCCTCGAGAAAGTGGTTAGAGGCACAGGTGGTGGTCAGAGAGGGCGAAGGTCAGAGGGGGCAAGGGTGAGAGTGGGCAAGGGTCAGAGGAGTGGTGAGAGAATTAATGGATTGAATCGCCTTCTATAGGAGCATTATGGCCATCCCTAATTGCTCTTGGTGGCGAGCTGCCTTCTTGAACCGCTGCAGCCATGTAATGTAGGTGCATCCACTGTGCTGTAAGGGAGGGAGTTCCAGAATTTGGACCCAGCGACAGTGAAGGAACGGCTGATATATTTCCGGGTTGCGACGGTGGGTGACCTGCAGGGCAAGTTCTAGGTGGCGTTGTTCCCAGATAACTTCTGCCTTGTCCCTCCAGATGGTAAAGGTTGTGGGTTTGAAGATGAATGCAGCAGATTACCAATATGCAAACACATCGACGTTATAACATCTGTGGTTTGTAGCCAAAGTGTAAAAGGCTGGCACAGAATTTAAGAAATTAAAAACAAAATATCTGGGGCGGAATTCCCCATCGGCCGATGCCAAAATCAGGAAATCGCAGCCGGCTCCGGTTTCCCGCCAAATCACAATTCACCATCACCTCGACAGCGGCATCAATGTGTTCCACAGCACACGTACAGTAAGTGCCGTTGGCATATCATTAGCGGGTCCGACCTGGTAGTCTCCGGGGCCTCTGTGATTCTCCGTCTCTAGTGGACTGAATTCCTGACCACGAGGTTCACTTGTGCTTTTAAAAATCGTGAAACCAGCGTCATGGCTGCTGAGGGAGGGGGGGGGGGGGGGGGGGGGGGTACGGAAAATGCCCAGCATCGCCATAGTTTACTGACAGTTGTGCCGCTGGCCGGGGGGGGGGGGGGGGGGGGGGGGACCTCTGCCAGGGCTGGAGAGAGTAGCGGGGGGTGGCCAGGAGGTGGGCTGTGTGTCCGGGTGGACGGGCACAGAACGTCATTACTGCAGCCTGCAACCCAGCCATGCAGCTGCGCACGCCGCTGATGCCCACTGTGAACTTAGGACCTCAGGTCGTATAGGTCCCCCCCCAGGCCTGCCCCCGTGTGTCCTCTGGCCCCAGCTGACCCATCAACCATAAAGATGCACCCTAAGCGCAACGAGTGCCATCTTGTTGGCTGGGATGGTGTGTGTGGGGAGTGGTGTGTATATGTGGCTGCAGTTTGTGGGTCTCCTGAGTGTCAATCTGGCGAATCTCGCACCGTTTTTCAATGGAATCGATTGTGTTCTCCGTGACACCGGTGCTAGCCCCTTAACAGTCACAGGTGCTGTCATAATATACATCAGTATATCATGGTGCAGACACATACTGATGGACACACACAGGGACCAATCAACATGTACAAACACCGCAGCCAATCACCAGTTAGAATACACACACTATAAAGGCAGAGGGCACCACGGTTCCCGCTCATTCTGGATGCTGCCTCTCAGTAGAACAAGAGCTCATTAGGTTTGGCACAGACTCACACCACGTGCTGAGAGATTCAACTGGTTCGGACAAGGCTTAGGTCTCTAGTTAAACTAACATCGTTTAAACACAGTTCTCGTATGTCGATTAATTCATAGTTAGTTAATAAAATAGAGTTGAACCTTCCTCAGTGTTGGTGGTATATGTTCACCTCGCAAGTCTACATTATCCAACACTTCACAGTCTACAGCCATCCTGCAACATGGACAGTGTCCGCCTGCCACCGCCGCTCCGCATTACCGGCAACCTGGTAAACAACCTCAAACAGCGCTTCCAGCTGTACCTTGAGGCCATGGACCTGGAAGCTGCCTCCGACACCAGGAAGATTGCTCTCTTCCTCTCCACAGCCGGGGACCACGCTATCCACATCTTTAATTCTCTCACCTTCGCCGATGGTGAAGATAAATCTAAATTCAAGACGGTCCTCCTCAAGTTTGACAGTCACTGCAACATCGAGGTGAATGAAAGCTTTGAGCACTAGATCTTCCAGCAGCGTTTATAGGGTAAGGACGAACCTTTCCAGTCCTTTATCACCCACCTCCATATCCTTGCGCAGTCCTGCAACTACGGGTCCACCTCCGACCCCATGATACGCGACCAGATTGCTTTCGGTGTTCAGTCGGACCCCCTTCGCCAGCAGCTCCCTAAGGTCAAGCAGCTCGCCCTAGCGACTGCCATTGAGACCTGTGTGCTCCACGAACATGCCACTAGTCGGTATTCCCACATCCAAGCGGCTGAAACGGCGCGGCAAGCTCCCCACGAGGCAGAACGGGTCCAAGTCATCAAACCACTCCAGGGCCTCAGGCTGGATGAGGTCGGCCATTTCACGCGCTTTTCACGGACTCCCGCGCTTGGGCGCACCGAACGAGGGGACGGCGACGTCGACGAACGTAATGCGCAGGAGTGCACCACGCCGGATCGCAACGAACGCACTGACTGCAACAGCGTGCGGCAACTGTGGCTCCGCCCATTTAAAGCGGACAGTGTCCTGCCAAATCCCGACGATGTTTGCAGTGTGGCAAGCTTGGCCACTATGCTGCTTCATACAGATCAACTCAACCTGCTAGCTTTCGTCGCTCCAGCCAGCCTCGCAGGGATGTCCAGGCCATTCAACCCACAGTCACTGAGTCTGATCCAGACCTGCCCCTTGATTTTGACAGCGACGACCCGAAGGCGCCTTTTCAAGTCGGCATCATAACAAAGAACAGGATGTCTCCAAAGCACAGCAGCAAGCCCATTCCGATACACAGATTCGATCCGGATGATGAGTGGTCTGCCACCCTTACGGTCAACCGGTCCCAAATTCGATTCCGCCTGGACACCGGTGCCTCTGCCAATCTCATTGCGCGGTCTGACCTCCAAAGCCGTCGTGTCAAACCAGCCATCCTGCCATCTGCATGCCAATTACTAGATTACAATGGAAATGCCATTGCTGCCAGTGGCTCATGCCAACCGGAAGTGACACATCGTTCACACAGAGCCCTCCAGCCGTTTGAAATCGTGGGTTCCTTGAAGGCCTCCTTGCTTGGCTCGCAGGCATGCAAGCTGTTGAACCTAGTGCAGAGGGTTCACTCTCTCTCCTGTTGATGTGTCTATCCAGACACCGACTTCAGGGCGCAACTCAACGCCATTATCCAACAGTACCCCAACGTCTTCGAAGGCATGGGCACGCTCCTGTATACCTACAAGATTCTATTAAAGCCGAATGCCACGCCTGTGGTACACGCACCTCGCAGGGTCCCAGCACCCGCCTCAAGCAACAGCTCCAAGACCTCCAGGACCAAGGAGTGATCTCCAGAGTCATGGAACTAACCGACTGGGTCAGTTCCATGGTATGTGTAAAGAAGCCGTCTAGCGAATTGAGAATTTGTATCGATCCCAAGGATCTTAATCGTAATATCATGAGGGAGCACTACCCAATTCCCGAGCGTGAAGAACTCACATGTTAAATGGCTCACGCCAAGCTCTTTACCAAGCTCGACGCCTCAAAAGGGCTCTGGCAAATCCAGCTAGATGAATCTAGCAGAAAGCTATGTACGTTCAATACCCCCTTTGGAAGATATTGCTACAACAGAATGCCATTTGGGATCATCTCGGCGTCCGAGGTGTTTCATAGGATCATGGAATAAATGATGGAAGGGATTGAAGGTGTTCGCGTCTATGTCGATGACATAATCATCTGGTCCACCACCCCGCAGGAGCACATGAATCGCCTCCAGCGCGTTTTCAGACGCATACACGAACATGGCCTCCGCCTCAATAGAGCCAAATGCTCTTTCGGTCAGACAGATATCAAATTCCTAGGGGACCACATCTCCCATTTGGGTGTGCGGCCGGATGTGGACAAGGTAGCTGCTATCACAGCAATGAGAATGCCAGAAGATAAGAAAGCGGTCCTCCGGTTCTTGGGGATGGTAAACTTTTTAGGGAAGTTCATCCCTAACCTCGCCTCTCATACCATGGCTCTCAGGAACCTGGTCAGGAAGGCAATGGACTTCCAGTGGCTCCCTGCCCACGAGCGAGAATGGAGGGAGCTCAAGGCTAAACTAACCACGGCCCCAGTTCTGGCCTTCTTTGATCCAACAAAGGAGACAAAAATCTCGATGGATGCCAGTCAGTCTGGCATTGGAGCCGTGCTTTTGCAACGTGATGAAGCCTCGTCATGGGCCCCCGTCGCATATGCGTCACGGGCAATAACCCCCACGGAGCAGCGCTACGTGCAGATAGAAAAGGAGTGCCTGGGCCTTCTGGCCGGAGTTGTGAAGTTTCACGACTATGTATATGGGCTTCCCCAATTCACTGTCGAGACCGACCATCGCCCGCTCGTCAATATAATACAGAAGGACTTGAACGACATGACGCCTCGCCTCCAGCGCATCCTGCTCAACCTCCAGCGATATGATTTCCAACTGGTGTACACCCCAGGCAAGGACCTCATCGTTACGGACGCCCTCCCCAGGTCAGTCACCACTCCGTATGACCCAGAGGGGTTCATTTGCCAGGTCGACGCCCAGGTTAAGTTCGCAGCCTCCCACTTACCTGCATCAGATGAACGCCTGGTCCAAATTCGCCGCGAAACGGCGGCTGACCCCCTGCTACAGCGTGTCATGCGCCACCTGACGGACGGGTGGCTCAAGGGCCAATGCCCTCAGTTCTATAACGTAAGAGACGATATGGCAGTCATTGATGAGGTTCTCCTGAAACTGGACCGCATTGTCATCCCGCATAGCATGCACCAGCTTGTCCTGGAACAGTTACACGAGGGCCATCTGGGCGTGGGGAAGTGTCGCCGACGGGCCCGTGAGGCTGTGTACTGGCCCGAGATCAATGACGACATTGCCAACGCAGTACTCAACTTCCCACCTGCCAACGCTTTCAGTCGGCCCAACCACAGGAGATTCTGCTGCCCCATGAGTTGGTCACGTGGCCCTGGACCAAGGTGGGCATCGACCTGTTCCACGCATTGGGTAGGGACTATGTCCTGATTGTCGACTACTTTTCAAACTACCCGGAGGTGATAAGATTGCACGACCTCACCTCGTCTGCAGTCATTCGGGCGCAACTCAACGCCAAAGAAACATTTGCTCGGCACGGTATCCCACTCATGGTGATGTCGGACAAAGGCCCCTGCTTCACCAGCCGGGAATGGGCCAGCTTCGCCCGGCAGTACAATTTCGCCCATGTGACTTCCTGTCTCCTGTACCCTCAGTCCAATGGCAAAGCAGAGAAGGGAGTTCACATAGTCAAGAGGCTCCTATGCAAGGCTGCCGATGCTGGGTCTGACTTCTATCTTGCCTTGCTGGCCTATCGCTCCACCCCGCTGTCCACTGGTCTGTCGCCCGCACAGTTGTCAATGAATCGCACCCTGAGAACGATGGTGCCGTCTATCCATCAAATCTCGACCATGTTCCAATTCTTCACAAAATGCAGACGTCTCAGGCGCAGCATAAGGCAACACATGATTCACGTGCTGCTGATCTCCCCGCTCTCACTCCGGACGACAATGTTCGCGTCCATCTCCCGGATGGTGGCTGGTCTGCAACTGCTGTTGTCCTTAGGCAGGTGGCCCCCCGCTCCTTCCTGGTTCGGCTACCAGATGGCTCCATTCTGCGCCGCAATCGGCGTGACCTTCGCCTTGTTCCACGATTGCCACGTGATCCTCCGGAGTTGCATCGCTCCCCTGCTGACCTGCCACGGACTATGCAGAGCTTCTTGTCGCTCCCGACTGTGATGCAGTCCAGCCTGCTCCTGAACTGGCGACTATCGACCCACCCTTGAGTCGGTCAACCAGAATTTGTCGCCCAACTCAGAGACTGAATTTATGAACTTTACAAATTTATGGACTCTGAGTTGTTTCCCTGCCATGTTTGATCGTTTTCTTGGTTTGTATATAGTATTGTTCTCGTTTATTTTGTTGCATACTAGTTCTCTGCACCAGGCACCTTCCCTTGTAGATAGCTCAGTTTTCCTGTACATAGTCCTGTAAATACGTCTTCACACCATACATATAGTTAGGAACATTGCACACACGCTATTTCTTGACACATACATACAAGTTTTTTTTTTAAAAAGGGGGGGATGTCATAATATACACCAGTATATCATGGTGCAGACACACACACTGATGGACATACAATAGGACCAATCAACATGCATAACACCGCAGCCAATCACCAGTTAGAGCACACTCACTATAAAGACAGAGGGCATCAGTTTTCCCGCTCATTCGGGATGCAGCCTTTCAGAAGTACAGAGCTTACAGTTTACAGCACAGATTCTCACCATGTGCTGAGTGATTCGACTGGTTAGGAGAGGCACAGGTCTTTAGTTAATCTAACATCATGTTTACCCACAGTAATAGTATGTTCAACAGTTTATAGTTTAATAAAATAGTGTTGTACTATTTTAAGTGTTGGTGGCCTGTATGTGTTTCACGGATCCAGAGCACCCAACACATCTGGTGCGGCGCCAGTTTTGCTGTCAAGGAAGTCCACGAATCCTGCCCCGGCATCAACACTTAGTCTCAGGAATGGAGAATCCAGCCGGTGAAATTTTGCGATGGTGCTGGGTTGGTGGTAGAGAGTAATATATAAAGGAATGGCAATGTTGAGACTGCTTACAGTGAACAAGAATGAATCTTTCAAACTTCTTCCTCAAGCAATGCTCAGTCACAGGAAAAGGCAGAGGATTGGGCTTCTAAAGAAAATATTTAAAAAGAAAAATTGACAATAACACTCCCCTTTTAATTTGGACCCGTTCATGGAGATATGGTGGGCGGACATTTTCCATGCCCAGAAACCTTGGTTCCAAGTCCCAGGGACAGGGGTATTTTAGAACAAGGAGCAACTGAGGTGCCACCCAGCAGGACAGTAGAAACCCAGAACTAAGTCAGGAGGCAATGGGCACATCAGAAATATCAATTGGTTTCTCTGGGCCTTGCCTTGCTTTCCAATGGAATCCACAATTGATCTTAATATGACTTAGGATCCATTGGGCTAGTTGGGCCGAATTCCTGGGATATCGCAGAATGATCCTAGACATTCCACCTGAAACTGTGCCTGTCACATGGTGAGTGCATGGATGGCTGATGTGGCAGCACCACCCAGACCCAGATTTCCCAAGCAAGGCTGTCTGGCCTGGAAACCTACTGGATTACGGTGTGTCCCCAATTTTACTGCCTTTCCCATCTCCTGAAATCTTGGGCCTTAAGGTCCTGATGAACTGATGCTCTGAAGGTGAGCTGAGATTTCGATAAAGCGCTGTTTAATGATACCTACACCCTCGTTCCTGATTCCAAACAGCGAGCCGTAGTGTCCAGGATAACCAACAAACCTGAGGAATACAGCAGAATGGAAACAGGTTCAGCATTCGAGCAACATAAGGAGTGCAGAAAACAAATAGATACCGAGAATCCAGAGATTCGGGAGCAAGGATGTTACCGTTGGATTTTACCACCTCCGCATTCAACGTAGGAAAAATTAAAACAAACTTCTCTCTAGTTATTGTTTCAATAAGAGGGGAGGGGGGGCAGCAACAAATACACTAAAGTTTAAGTCATTGATGCACAGAAAATAGAAGAAGCTTGCATTTGGTAGCAGTTAGATTGACTTTCAAAAGCTTAACCCCAGATGACCAGAGGTTGCTTTCCCCTTCGAGGGGCAGACTGACTGGCTATTTGTTATTTACAGCTCAGAAGGAGGCCATTCAGTCCATCGTGTCTGCACCAGCTCCCAAAAGAGCTACCTAGCTAATCCCATTCCCCCAGCCCTATCTCTGTAGCCCTCTAAATTAATCACTTTTAAATATATATCCATCTCTCTTTTGAAACTTCCTGTGGAATCTGCCTCCACCACTCTCCCAGGCAGGGCATTCCAAATCCCAACAACACTGAATAAAGAAGTTTCTCCTCATCTCAATCCCAGCTCTCTTGTTGACCATCTTGCAATTGTGACCCCCTAGTCACTGACTTACCCACTAGTGAAACAGAATGTCCTTCTTTACCCTGTCAAAATTGTTCGTAATTTTGAACACCTCGATAAGGTTGCCTCCTTATCTTCTCTGCTCCAAGGTGATTTAACCTGAGGATTGTCACACCTCAGGCGAGGGGCATGGTTAAGAAGGCAGGGCCAGGGCGGCATGTGGTGTAGTGGTTAGCACAGGGACTACGGCGCTGAGGACCCGGGTTCGAATCCCGGCTCTGGGTCACTGTCCGTGTGGCGTTTGCGCATTCTCCCCGTGTCTGCGTGGGTTTCACCCCCACAACCCAAGGATGTGCAGGTTAGGTGGATTGGACACGCTAAATCGGCCCTTCATTGGAAAAAGAATTAATTGGGTACTCTAAATTTTTTTTAAAAGAAGGTAAAAAAACTTCAGCAATAACCTCAGCCAGAGTGGGGATTGAACCTGCACATCACAAACCAGCTGTCCAGCCAACTGAGCTAAACTGGCCCCCCTTTTTAGCCCATAACAGAACTGCTGACAAAAGTGAAGCCCACGGGGTTAAAGGGACAGGGGCTGCATGGACACAGAGTCGACTCAATGCTAAATGTTGGTTTTCAGTTTTGCAGACTGCAGGAAGGCGATCCCAAAGGTCAACTCACTGCACTTCTTGATACACGTTAATTACCTGGACATGGGAAGACAGGGCATAATTTCACTGTTTTCAGCGGGTACATGTAATATTTCCCATTCGCAAGTTAAGCAAATGACAACTGCACCTTTATTTACATATAACCTCAACACAGAGGCTCACAGCCTTGTGGCTGTCAGTCAGCTTCCAGGATCAAACTAATACAGAACTCCAAGCTTGCTACGGTGATACATTCCCCCCCCATCCTCACCCCGGTCGCTGATTGGGTACCAGGGACACGTGACCCTCCAGACAGATCGCCCCATAAAGGTGACAAATACCACATCCCTCCCCCTTTATCCCCAATAAAGTTACTTAATCCCCATTAATTAGAATATTAAACACGTGCAATCAGACCATCATACATTGAGTCTTTCAGGTAGTTTGCTTTCTCGTGGAGCGGAGTAATTCCTCCACTGAGGAGCGTTCTGTAGAAATGACTATACCCGGCATCTCCTCACGTACTGGTAACTCAGCTTCATCAGTTTCCATGGGAACGACAGACATGCCTGTCACAGGCTCGCTCACTTCACTGCTTGGATAGTTAACGCTTCCTGCTGGCAACATGTAGGCAGTGCTGGCTGTTGGGACAACTCTGGCCCTTGATAATGGTCCATGTGTGTCCGGATGATTCTTCCTTGTACATCCACCCCATAAGACAAAGGTCCTGTTTTTGATACAACAACTCCTGGGACCCAATTTGAGCTGCATCCAATATTTCTGACACACACGGCTTCCTCCACTGAAAACAAGCTTGTTGAATTGCCTGACTCATGATTTTTCTTTTGACTGCAGACTGGCCTCTACCCTCCCTGGCAAATTGGGAAATACCAGGCTCAGTCTGGTCCTAAGACACTCTGCTGGGCGGCGTTCCCGTTGTAGAGTAGGAGTGGTTCTATAGCCCAGAAGGAAAAGTGAGATTCTGGTCTCCAGGGTCGCCCCTGACTGTTTCTTAAGATCCATCTTGGAGGTTTGGACTCCTCGGTTCAGCCAGTCCGTTAGATACTGGGTGGTTAGGCGCAGTCCTGATGTGCTTGATACCATTCAAGGAGGTGAAATTTTGGAATTCAGCATTTGTGAAGGCTGTTCCAACACTGTGACTCCAGGTGTAGCGTTGGCGGTAAAACGGTGATGCAATTTCTCAATTGTGGCATATGACATCGTCAACTTTATTCCAAACGCTTCCATCCGTTTGAATGGGCGTCAAGAAGGAGCAAAGCATTGTGCCCAAGAATGGCCCCACATAATCAACATGAACTTATATCCATCACTGGACCGGCCATTCCCAAGGGTGCGGTGGGGCTGTAACAGGCAGCCTTTGTTGCATTTGGCAGCACTTCACCAGACTCTCAATGTAGATATCAATGCCAGGCCACCATACATAACTCCTGGCGAGCATCTTCATCTTAGAAATACCCGATGGGTACTGGGCAATTCGGTTAGGAGCAACTCCCTTCCTGGTACAAGGACGGCGACTCTGGCTCCCCAAAGTATGATGCAATCATCGCAACTTAATTCATCCTTCCCTATAAAGCATGGCTCATCTCTTCACAAGCTGGCCACTGGCCCAACCTCTTAGTGTCCTGTGCCTCACTTTGGACAACAGCGGATCCCTGCTGGCCCAGTACTTGATTTGCTGCACCAACCCTGGCAACATGTCTAAGAAATTCATCACCATGACAATTTCCTGCGGTACTGAGGTAGGTGCTTCACTCTCTGGTAAAGGCAGGCGACTAAATGCATCCACATTCGAGATATGTTATCCAGGCCAGTGCTTTAATATATATTCGTAGGCGGACAGAACTAACGCTCAATGCTGAATTCTTGCTGATGAGGTTTAAAAAGACCCAAGCGTGGTCTGTCATCCGTAACAATGGTAATATGCCTGCCATATACATACTGATGGGTGGTAACAGATTTTATGACATAGATAGACTGTTCAAATGGACACACACGTGCTGGGTAAAACTTAATGCTGGGAAACAGGAAGTGAATGTATTTTGGTTGGAGGACTGAGGCGAGATGGTACAATTTTACAGTGGATGCAGAGACCTAGGCCCTGTACGTACACAAATGAAGGTGGCAGGACACAAGTTCTTTTCATTCTTTCTAGGCCAGCATTTATTACCCATCCCTAACTGTCCTCGAGAAGGTGACGCTGAGCTGCCTTCTTCAACCACTGCAGTCTATGTGGCGTAGGTACGCTTCCTGGGCTGTCGGGAAGGGTGTTCCAGTATTCTGACCCAGTGACAGTGAAGGAGCGGCCGATATATTTCCAAGTCAGGGTGGTGTGTGACTTGGAGGGGAACTTGCAAGTGGCGGTGTTCCCATGTATCTGCTGCCCTTGTTCTTCTAGATGGCAGTGGTCTTGGGTTTGGAAGGTACTGTCGAAAGAGCCTTGGTGAGTTCCTGCAGTGCATCTTTTAGATGATACACACGGCTGCCACTGTTCATCAATGGCGGCAGGGGTGAATGTATGTGGAACGAATGCCAATCAAGCGGGCTGCTTGATGGAGCTGCAATCATTTCGACAAGTGGGGAGTATTCCATTACACTCCTGACTTGTACCTTGTAGATGGTGGACTGGCTTTGGGGAGTCAAGAGGTGAATTAGTCGCCGCAAGATACCTAGCCTCTGACCTGCTCTTGTAACCATAGCATTTATATGGCTAGTCCAGTTCAGTTTCTAGTCGATGGTGATTTCTAAGATGTTAATGGTGGAGGATTCAGTTACGGTAACAGTACTGAATGTCCAGGGCAGATGGTTAGATTGTCTCTTAGTCAGCGCCTGGCACTTGTTGAAAAATGCATATGGAATCCTTGCACTTATTAAAAGAGGCTCATAAAACATTCATTAACCCTCAGCTGGAATGTTCAATCTGGGCATCATGGTTTAGGTGGATGTCAAGGTTTCAGATAGAGAGAGATATTCTAGGATGGTATCAGGGATATAAGAGATTTTATTTATGTGGAAAGACAGGAGAAGCTGTGGCTTTGATTAGAAAAGAGAAAGTTAAGATGGAGCTATTCAAAATGATGAATGGATTTGATGGAATAAATAAGGAGAAAAGGGGGGGGGGTTCAAGTGATGTGAGCACAGGAACGGCTGCGTTTTCGCGAGCTCTGGCTCCACTGGTCTTTTAATCCTTTATTTTATTCTAACTCAGATTACATAATTATCTTTTTTTGGGATATATATCTTGCACTATGTCCCTGGATGATCCTGATCTGAGTTTGATGGTGAAGAGCCAAGTTGAATCAGAGAGAATCTCACTTGATTGAGGCGGTTGGAGGTGGCTGGGGTCGGGGCCAGTTTGCAGTGGCTGTTTAGCTGATGGGTTGCCCCAGGCCTCGGTGGTGGTGTTGGCACAGGGATGATGATCGCCGTTGAGAATGATGTTCTGGATGATGATCTCAGCTCTGTGGTGCAGGTTTTTGGTGCTGACTTTGATGAACGGCGAAGCATCCTTGAGAGGAGGTTCCACAGAGCACATTGTATCCGGTCTTCGAGGTCTGGGGTTGGGCGGAAGCCACAACCATTGGTCTTATGCTCTCCTGACCATGTTTTCATGCTCTTATCCTTCTCTCCCTTGTTCTCTGCTGGTGCATATAGAAGCACCAAGTTGGGTCTAAAGATTGTACTGAGCCAATGATGGTCGGCACGGTAGCACAGTGGTTAGCACTGTTGTTTCACAGCTCCAGGGTCCCAGGTTCGATTCCCCGCTTGGTCACTGTCTGTGCGGAGTCTGTACGTTCTCCCCCGTGTCTGCGTGGGTTTCCTCCGGGTGCTCTAGTTTCCTCCCACAAGTACTGGAAGAAGTGATGTTAGGTGAATTGGACATTCTGAATTCTCCCACCATGTACCCGAACACGCGCCGGAATGTGGCGACTCGGGGCTTTTCAAAGTTACTTCATTGCAATGTAAGTCTGCTTGTGACAATATTATTATTAGGGCGGGGAAGTAGACCTTGGTAGAGTGCTCTTTCAGAGGGTCAGTGCAGATTCGATGGGCCAAATGGCCTCCTTCTACATTGTAGGGTTCTATGGATTCTATGGAAACTATTGGGCAGACTGCAGATTATTAGTAGGACAATTGCAAAATGGCTTCTCAATGGGCATTGAATTCAGACATCAGAGGGTGATTGGCATCCAACAACCAATTCGTAACATGAAACAACATCCCAGAACCACTTTTTAAAAATAAATTTAGAATACCTAAATATTGTTTTCCAAAAAAGGGGCAATTTAGATTGGCCAATCCACCTACCCTGCACATCTTTTGGGTTGTGGAGGTGACCCGGGATCGAATCCGGGTCCTTGTCAGTGTGAGGCAGCAGTGCTAACCACTACGCCACCGTGCTGACCTTGCATCCCAGAATCACAATCCAGAGAGATTCAGGACCCAAAATCAAATCCCAGCAAGTCAAAGCTTGAACAGGGAATTGCTGCTCACCGGCCTTTGAAGAAAGCAATGTAGATTGGCGAGGAATAGAAGTTGACGAACTGGAAAACAAACACCTTGAAGATTAAGGCATCTTCATATTGAGACTGAGTCCTGTGCATTTCTGGAACAGATGGAACAAAGAGACTAAAATATCCACGTGCGACAAAGATAAACACGATATTCATTTCCTGCCTCTCTTCCTCTTCTCTAACTCTCTCTCATATACAATATTGTTTATCCTATCAACAGGGGACCCAGTTGGACATCCGTTGGGGGAGGTGTTCTGAGAGGGCACAAGGAAGGTGGCTTTCCTCCGTAATCTAATAAAAACGGCACTTTTGGGACAAAGTTGCAAAAATGGATTCTCAATGGTCATTTAGTACGAAACTAGCCCAGCAAACCTGTTGAATCCCACCCCCCACCCTCTCATAAGACAGACGCAATGGCCGAGAAATGCTCGGCAATAACTCCAGGACCCGAAAGGATGGCAGAGCCAGCACAAAGCCTGGAGAGGAGGACCAGGGTGACAGCAAACACGAGGAGCGAGTCGGAGCTGGCCGTACCCGAGCGAGCTGGGTCGCTGGGACCCACACCGGACTATCCACCGAGAAGCGAGTGGATGGACCTCCTGACTCAGGAGCTCCAGAAACACAGAGATGCCATCAAGCTGGAAATGATGGCCACTGTGAGGTGGGGGGGGCGTTCAAGGTGGCGTTGGAGAAATCAGAGTGACGTGTGGAATCACAGGAAACAACAATCAGGGATCGAGAGAAAGTGGGAACCGGCCAGAATGACCGAATCGCCTCCCTGGAAACAGTGGCAAGGTTGGCGGCAACGCGAGGGGCACTGAAGGGGAAGGTCGAGGACCAGGAGAATCGGTCGCGCCACCAGAACCTCTGTGTCGTGGGCCTGCCAGAGGGCATCAAAATATGTGGCCCAGATACTGGGTAATCTGGTCGGAAGGGAGAGCTTCCCCGAACCCCCGGAGATAGACAGAGTCCACAGGTCACTCCGGCCGAATAGCAAAGCTGCACCGATACCAGGATTGGGAGAAGATCCTGAACTGGGCAAGGTATACTCAGTCCTGCCAGCGGGAAGGCCATTCAACCCAAGTCTGCCAAGACATTGGGGCAGATGTGACCGAGAGCAGTGCTGAATTTAACACAGCCAAGGCGGCCTGTACAAGAGTGTGATGCAGATCGGGATGCTGTACCTGGCCAAACTGTAGGTAACCTTCCAGGGGAAGGACCTCTACTTCACCACGCTGGCCGAAGCTGACGGGTTTGTGCGTGGGTGCGGGCTGGGAAGGCAGCAACAACAGCGCCAACAGTGAAGGCAAATTCATCTTAAAGAAAGAGACATTTACGCGGGACCAAACTGCCTCACTTTCGACCTAGCTTTGAGTCCCAGGATGGAGGAGTTGAGAGCGGAGGGGGGTAGAGACAGGTGAGGGTGGAGAGAGGGGACGTGGGAAAAGAACTCTCTAACTTCATTGCAGCGTTAATGTAAGCCTACTTGTGACACTAATTAAGATTATTATTATTAAATAGAGGGCAGCACGGTGGCGCAGTGGTTATCACTGCTGCCTCATGGCACCGAGGACCCAGGTTCAATCCCAGCCCTGGGTCACTGTCCGTGTGGAGTTCGCACATTCTCCCCGTGACTGCGTGGGTCTCACTCCCACAACACAAAAAGATGTGCAGGGTAGGTGAATTAGCCACACTAAGTTGCCCCTTAATTGGATAGCACCCCCCCCCCCCCCCCCCCCCCCCCCCCCCCCCCGGGCCAATTACTCAGGGAGCCCAGGAGTCCGATGGTAGTAGCCACGCAACAGACGTGGTAACAAATGAGGCAACACTTTGGCCTAACCACAATGTCCACAATGGCCCCCATCTGCAACAACCACAAATTCACTCCCGCAATAAAGGACACCATCTTCAAAAGATGGAGACAGGGCGACGGGACTCTGTTGTTTAGGGACATGCACACAGACGATAGAATAGGGACCCTGGGGGAACTCACGGAGAGGTTCCAGTTACCAAGAGGAAATGACCGGAGATGCATTCAGGTCAAAAACATCCTCTTCAAGGAAACAACAATCAATACCCAGATACCAGGGCACTCATTAGTAGAAGAACTACTGACGTGGGTGACCAAGGAAAGGTAAACTGTGCGGACTTGTACGGGCGATTGTTGGAGGAGGTACGCTGCTCCCTGGACGAGACAAGGAAAAAATGGGAGGAGGAACTGGCATTGAGATAGGGAGAGGACTCTGGATCGAAGCACTGCAGAGGGGGAACTGCACCTTCACGTGCGCAGGGCTGAGCCTAACGCAGCTGAAGGAGGTGCACAGTACACACCTAACCAGAACCCCAATGAGTGGGTTCTTTCCGGAGTTGGAAGACAAATGTGAACTGTGCCAGGGAGGCCTGGCCAACCACACCCACATGTCCTGGGCATGCCCCAGACTTGTCGGGTACTGGGTGACCCTCTTTGAGGCCATGTCCAGGGTTGTGGGAGTGAAGGTGAAGCCTTGCCCAAATGTGGTAGTCTTTGGGATATCAGATCAGTCAGAGGTCTTCATGGGGAGAGGATGCTGACGCCCTTGCCTTTGCCTCCCTGATTGCCCACCGGAGAATCCTGCTCAGCTGGCGGTCGGCAGCACCACCTAAGGCTGCAGACTGGCTGTCCGACCTGGCGGAGTTTCTCAAACTGGAGGAAATAAAATTCACCATCTGTGGGTCGGAAGAAGCCTTCCAAGACCTGTTTGTAGCCAGCAACCCGTTGGGGACAGGGATGGGGACGGGACGGGACGGGGACGGGACGGGGGGGGGCGATATGGGCGAACCACGGGAGAGAGAAGAAAAGGAAAGGGGGGGGAGCTAAGCGAGGGAGGAACAGGAGAGCAAGGCGAAGACACACAAAATGAACGCAAGGGGCAAGCAGCGACGACGAAGCCGCAAGGGATCAGTCCGAGGGCAAGCTAAGGCCCAAAGCAAACTGTGAATAAACGCTTGGAAATACGTGTCTTGGCCATATTGGGGCATGTAAAAATATGTATGCTGACTGAATGGTCACAGTTGTAGTGAAGATACTTGCTTCTGAATATATGTGTTGGTTTTTGGTGCGGTTTTGTCATTTACAAATTGTTGGATGTGAAATTATGAAGACCCAATAAAAACATTTTAAAAAAAGAAAGGGACCCAGCTACTCTGGATCACTCTCTTCTCTGTCCAGCATTTCTACAGCCACGTTTAGGAAGGGCATCGTGTGGGGTTGCAGACACACTTAAATTGTCCCTTACTCCAAGGAAAAGCCCTCTCACTTCTGGTAGCACGTTGAGGATAGTTGGCAACAAATCTGACTCTCAAAGGTTTACTTTTTCACAATTGGATACCTCATCCTGCAGGAGGTGGTACATTATTTGTATATGATGTGGAGATGCTGGCGTTGGACTGGGGTGAGCTCAGTAAGAAGTCTTATAACACCAGGTTAAAGACCAACAGGTATGTTTCAAACACAAGCTTTTGGAGCACTGCTCCTTCCTCAGGTGAATGAGGAGATATGTTCCAGAAACATATCTATAGACAAAGTCAATGATGCCAGACAATGCTTTGAATACGAGCATTTGCGGGTAATCAAATCTTTACAGATCCAGAGATAGGGATAATCCTAGGTTAAAGAGGTGTGAATTGTCTCAAGGCAGGACAGCAAAATCCTACCAACTGGAAGACACCAGATCTGACAACATGCAAAAAGACTGCAATAGAAGAAGGCATTCGCAGATTTCCACACGGTCCGCAGTTTGGAGTGAGGCTATGATCATCTGATTGACCCGGTTTCTTCCTCTATATCAATCAGCTATGCACATCAAGAGGGGACTTACCCCATTTAGTTAGGAAATGAGCCAGTGATGTATACACCTTGGCCATGAGGAGAATAAACAGGAGGTTGACTATTGATCCCGTTATACTTGCAATCCTTGGAGCCTGGAGAGAACAGAATACAATACAGATTAGATTAAAATTACACACTAGGAGAAGATACTATTTAACCCACAGATTGCTGGATACAAGGAGATATTGGTTTGAAATATAGAAAGTTATGATTTTAAAATATATCGAGTCCTCATCTTCGCCAAGTTACTTTAGGCCCTGCATCTCTCTGATTGGTCCTGTCTCCCTTGCTCCCCCATTGGCCCTAGATCGTGACTCGTCTTACCCGATTGGTCCTTGACTCTACACCCCCCCTTTACCCTTGACCCTGTCTGAAATGTAATGAAATGAAATGAAAATGAAAATCGCTTATTGTCACAAGTAGGCTTCAAATGAAGTTACTGTGAAAAGCCCCTAGTTGCCACATTCTGGCGCCTGTTCCGGGAGGCTGGTACGGGAATTGAACCGTGCTGCTGGCCTGCCTTGGTCTGCTTTAAAAGCCAGCTCTTTAGCCCTGTGCTAAACTAGCCCCTGTCTCCTCCCCACCAATTAGCCCTTGACCCTTTCTCTTCCCCGTTGGTTGGCCCTTGATCCTGCCTCCTTTCGATTGGCCCAATCTCCCTTGCTCCCCCATTGGCCCGAGACCTTAACTCCTCCCACCCGCTCGGCCCTTAGCGATGCCTGGGGATGATTGTTTCCCCGTGCTCATTGGACTGAGTTAACCCAGCACTCGTTTAAAAGGCTGGCAGCTGTAGAGCCAGCTAAAAAGGAGTGAGGACCTGGTGAAATGTAACTGCGCCGCGCGCGGTGTATATGTGTGTGTGTGTGTGTGTGTACAGGGGGACAAGTGGATCGGCCAAAGTTTACCCTCAACCAATACCTGAAGCACATTATCTGGTCATTGCTGTGGGAGCTTGCTATGCACCAATTGGCTATTGCGTTACAACAGTGCCTGCACTTCTGTGTGCTCCGTTGGCCCTCTCGTTTTTATTTTATCCGGTTTTGGGATATGGGCATCGCTGGGCTGGACCAGCATTTGTTGCCCATCCCTAATTGCCTTTGAACTGAGTGGCCTGCTAGGCCATTTCAGATGGGGGTAGTTAAGAGTCAACTGCGTCGCTGTGTGGGCCTGGAGTCACATGTAGGCCAGACTGGGTAAGGACAGCAGATTTCCTTCCCTGAAGAACAGTAGTGAACCAGATGTTTTTTTACGACAATCGACAATGGTTTCATGGTCATCATTAGACTTTTATTGAATTAAAATGTCACCATCTGGCATGGTGGGATTTGAACCCAGAGCATTACCCCACGTCTCTGAATTGCTATTCTAGTGACAATACCCCTGGGTCACCGCTCTGGGAGTGTTCCGAGGATATCACAGGCACTAGAGAAATGCAGGTTCTCTCCTTATCTTTGTACATTTGCACCGGGAAGTAACCTACTCACTGTTGCCATGGCGATGCTGTTTCCTGTCTTATATATGAGGATGCCAATTATGGTTCGGTAAAGAATGACAGAAATCAGGAAGATGAGCACCACTACAACCTGCAGGAAAGAAATCAGAGTCAGCATATGGCAGCTCAGCCTGGGTGTCAGTGATGCCCAGCCCCTGTTAGTCAATGCTACAGGCACTATTGTTTGATTATTAACTGTACTATTTAAATGCAAGTATTTCCCTTCATTTAATTTTCATATATATATATATATAAATACATATGATGTGTGCATATGTATAGTTATTTATAAATTCTTAATGAGTACATATATATTGTATGTGTATATACATATATATACTTTATTCCACGTGTGCCCTGCCCAAAGGCAGTTTTCATTGAATTCCTATAATGCAGAAGGCGGCCTTTCAGCCAATTGACCCTTCCAAGGAACGCGATTTTGGCGTGGGACTGCGGAAAATCCAGCCCACTTTGTCTTTAAGGGTTGCGAATCGCTAATTCTGCTTTATTTCTCCTTTCTGTAAGTGTGAACTTGATGAACCAGAATTAATACAGAGAAAAATCCCGAGCCGGGATGGGGAGAGGGCAATCAGCCGGGGGCGGGACAGGAGGCCGTGGCGCCATGGGACGGGGCTGCCAGGCTAGCTGGATGGGCTAGTTAACAAGAGCGCAGTGAGGATGGGGGAGTGGGGTGAGCAGATGGTTAGTGTAACAGAGGGGGATGGGATTGTTGCTTTGCTTTGGGGAGAGGGGAATGGGGGGGGGGGGGGCGGCTGCTGCTGTGCAGCAAGACGGGAGGTGGTGAAGGAATACATCCGAGGGTGGGCCTGGAGGGGCGCATGACACATGCCGGGGGGCTGGCCCAAGGGATATGGTTGATCAGGGGTAGGGGGGGGAGGGGGTTGACCCCCGACCAGGTTGGTCACAGAATGTGAGAGGGCTGAATGGGCCAGTCAAACGGTTGCGTGTGTTCGTGCGTTTGGGGAGCTTGAAGGAGGACGGGGCCTTTTTGCAAGAAACGCACTTAATGATCGGGGACCAGACTAGGCTAAGGAAAAGAGGGGGGTAGGGCAAGTCTTTCATTCGGGGTTGGATATGAAGTCGCGGGGGGTGGTGGTGCTGATAAACAAACGGGTGGCATTTGAGGTGGGGAATATTGTGGTGGATTCGGGAGGGAGGTTCGTGATGGTGAGCGGGAAGCTAGAGGGGATGCCAGTGGCCTTGGTGAATGTCTATGCCCCAAACTGGGACGATGTGGAGTTCATGAGGTGGGTGCCAGGGAAGATCCCGGACCTGGACTCGTACCAGTTGATCATGGGAGGGGATTTTAACACGGCATTGAACCAGGGTCAGACCGTTAGAGTCCAAGGTCGGGGGGGATGTCGCCCGTGGCGAAAGAGGTGAAGGGATTCATGAAGCGCATGTGGGTGTAGATCCATGGAGGTTTGGGAGGCCGAGCGGGAAGGAGATCTCGTCGTTCTCCCGTGTGCGTAGGGTGTACTCAATTGATCATTTTGTGGTGGTCAAGATGCTGCTGGCGGGGGTTGTCGATTCGGAGTAGTCAGCGATGGTGGTTTCAGACCACGCGCCGTACGGGGTGGACTTGCAAGTGATCGGGAGGGACAGCACCTGCACTGGAGGCTGGGCGTAGCAGATGAAGAGGTATGTGAGCGGGTGAGGGTCGCCGTTCGGGAGCATGTGGAACTGAACAATACAGGTGAGGTTTCGACCCCAACGCTATGGGAGATGCTCGAGGCAGAGATCGGTGGGGACTTTGTATTGATCCGGCCGCACAGGGAAAAGGTGGAGCAAGCAGAGATGGCAAGGCTGGTGGACGAGATCCTGTGGGTGGATTGGAGGTATTCAGACGCCCTGAGGTGGGATTGTTGAAGGAGAGGGAGAAGCTCCAGATGGAGTTTGGGTTGGTGTCCACGGGGAAGGCAGTGGGGCAGTTGCAGAGAGCCAGAGGGGCAGTGTATGAGTACGGGGAGAAGGCGAATAGGATGCTAGCCCACCAACTTAGGAAACAGGTGGCGGCGAGGGAGATCAGAAATGTGAAGACGGGAGGGGAAAGGGAGGACTGGACCTGGTGGGGGTGAGTTGGGTTTTTGAGGAGTTTTATATGAGGCTCCACGAATCTGAGACCCCGGCTGAAGGGGACGGAATCTGGTGGTTCTTGGATGGGTTGGAGTTCCCCAGGGTGGAGGAGGACTTTGTGAAGGGGCTGGAGGCCCCCATTGGACTGGTTGAGGTGCTGGAGGGCATGGGGATGATGAGGCCTGGACAGGTTCCCTGTAGAATTTTATGAGAAGTTTGCTGGGGGTCTGGGATCTCTGCTGGTGAGAGCAATAACGAGGTGAGGGATAAGGGGAGCTCACCCTTCCATTACCGCAGGCATCCATTTCCCTAATATTAAAGAAGGATAATGATCCAGAGCAGTGTGGGTCCTACCTTCTGATTTTGTTGTTAAATGTGGATGCCAAATTGTTGGCAAAGATCTTGGCCTCACAGATTGAAGACTGTATTGCCTTGGGCAATAGAGCTTAGAGCATCAAGGAGCTGGAGAGAGGTTGTGCGGGGGGGGCGGGGCTGTGCACAGGGTCTCGCTATATGCAGACGACCTGTTGTTTTATATTTCAGACCCACTGGGAGGAATCGGGGGAATTATGGGTATTTTAGAGGAGTTTGGCCAGTTTCCCGGATACAAGCTAAACATGGGGAAGTGTGAGGTCATCACAATCAAGGCCAGGGAGCAGGAGAGGAGGTTGGGTGAGCTGCCTTTTACGATGACGGGGGCGGGTTTCAGATATTTGGGCATCTAGGTGGCGCAGGGATGGGAACAACTTCACAAATTGAATCTGGCGCGGTTGGTGGAACAGTTGAGGGGGGGATTTCAAGACGTGGGATACGCTGCCTCTATCTCTGGCGGGGCGGATGCAGACAGTGAAAATGATGGCGCTGCCGAGATATTTATTTGTTTTGCAGAACCACCCTATGCTTGTTCCAAAATCATTTTTAGGAAAGTTAATTCGTTGAGCTTGGGGGTTTGTGTGGGCGGAGAAATCCCCACGGGTTAAGAAGATCCTGTTGGAGTGTGGACGAGGGGGGCGAGGGGAGGGGGCGGGCTGGCCTTGCTAAACATGATGAATTATTATTGGGCAGCGAAAATCGCTCTGGTGGGTGAGGAAGTGAATAGTGGGGGAGGGGTCGGCATGGGGGCAGATGGAGGCAGCCTCTTGCAGGGGTATGAGTTTGGGGGGGCTCTGCTGTTCTCGCCGGCCAAGTGCTCCACGAACCCAGTGGTGGTGGCGGCCCTGCGGGTGTGGGGCAGTGGCGGCAGCTTTTGAGCTTGGAAGGTGCATTGGTACGGGCACCGATTGGCGGTCATCATAGATTTGCTCCAGGGGGGGTTGGATGTAGGGTTTCGGGGGTGGCGATGTGGGGGAGGGCGATAATGGGGTTATCGGGAGGAAGAGAATGGCAGGAAATCAGGGCGTTCGGGGAGTTATTTTTTTGTATGAGATTCCTGTTTGTTCTAACTCTTGGCATGGTTCGAGTTTAATGTTATATAAATGCCTTAATAAAAATATTTTTTAAAAGGGGCGGCACGGTGGCGCAGTGGTTAGCACTGCTTGTTTACGGCGCTGAGGACCCAGGTGCGATCCCGGGTCACTGTCTGTATGGAGTTTGCACATTCTCCCCGTGTCTGCGTGGGTCTCACCCCCACAACCCAAATATGTGCAGGGTAGGTGGATTGACCACGCTAAATTGCCCCTTCATTGGAAAAAAAAGAATTGGTTGCTCTAAAATTTAAAAAATATATCTTTAAAAAAAAGAATAGATAGATTTTTGATGGCCAGTAGTGAAATGATAGGCCAAAGGGCCTCCTTCTGAGCTATAAATACTCTATGACCGGACTGAAACAGAGAAGAAACAGACCGAGTTAAGAAGGAATGGCAAAGAATGTGCGTCGTATATAATGAGTGACCTTCCTACCAGGAGCAGAACCACCATGGAGCTTGCGATAACTCGCTGTATCCTGTCCTTCTCTGGAAAGTATGGCTCCTCCACCCCCGTGATTGGATTTTTCATCACCATGGGAGCCACAGCAGCAAACTCGGCACTGGGGCGCTCCTGGAATGAAAACCCCCCAAACAAATTAACCCGTCCGAAACGAGTTGCAATGAGCAACAATGTAAATCGACAATTGACAACCGATTGTCTGTGGTTCCCAATTTACAATTGCAGTTTTGAAACTAATTCAACATTTAAATAAAAACAAAGAAGTGCTGGAAAGACTGTGAAACAGGACACAGGATTAATGGGAGAGTGCCTAAATAGGGAGACCCCCCCCCAGGGAACCCCTAACTAAACGAACCCCCCCCCCCCCCCCCCCCCAGAGACCCACTAAATAGAGAACACGCCCCAAAGAGACACCCTAACTAACACCCCACAGAGGCCCCTAAATAGGGAGACCCCCACAGAGATCTCCTCTTCCCGGGACCCCCTAACTAGGGATACCCCTCTCACAGTGACCCCCAAACTAGGGCCCCTAAGAAAAGAAATCCCTCTTTAGAAGCTACAGGGCCATTCAGACAGGGGCAGTGAAAAACATTACAGTCGTAGCACTCAGCTGGAAGCACCACGTGTCCATTCCTGCAAAGAGAACAACTGTGACCTGTGTTTAAACCCCTCAGATCCTTCAGCAGCAAGCCATTCAATTATTTATGGTAGTGGGCTGTGATTGACAGCTTCAACAAAATAGCTATGAGCTTTTGCTTAGTTCATTTTCTTCACTCTTAAGTGCTGTGACCGCAATGTTTATAAACATCAACCACATCAAAAAGAGTTGAGTGCTGTCAATTTCCAGCCCAGCACTCCAAAATCAAAAGCGTGAAGGAGCATGATTGAAATGCGTTTACCGCTCTTTGATGTGGTTGATGTTTGTAAACATTGCGGTTACAGCACTTAGAGTGAGGAAGATCAATGAAGCAAGGCTACAGCTGTTTTGTTGGAAGCTGTCAATCACAGCCTACTACCAAAATAAATGAATGGCTTGTTGCTAAAGGATCTGAGGGGTTTAAACACAGGTCACAGATGTTCTCTTTCCAGGGATGGGACCCATGGTGCTTCCAGGTGAGTGTTAAAACAATTTTGTTTTTACTGTCCTGCCTGGAATGCTCCCCAGCTTCAGACAGCGGTCTTCTTTCTGGGGGTGGCTGTGGGGGACCTCTAGATTAGGTGGTTCCTGCTGGGTGGATCCTTTAGTTAGGGGTCCCTGGGGGTGTCTCCCTATTTAAGGGGGCGCTCTGGAGGGGTCCCTTAAATAAGGGGGTCTCGGGAGGGATCTCCCTATTTAGGGGCCCATGTGGGGGGTCTCACTCTTTTGGAGGTCCCTGTGGAGGGTCTCCCTATTTCGGGGATCCCTGGAGGGTGGGCGGCAGGTCGGGTCATTCCCGTATTTGGGGGAAGGGGAGGCACTCAGCATATCCGGGGATAGAGGGCTGCTTTGTAATGAGGCGTGGCTGATCTGGGGTGGGGGCAGGGGAGGGGAGGGGAGGGAGGTCTGGCCGTGGGACTTCGCTTTCGAGCCATGCGCTAGAAAAGCCAGCCTGGCACCCTGGACGTGTCACCTGGGCATCCTGTCAGTGCCACCTGGGTGCCACCCCAGCACTTATTGGGTGTCAGGCTGGCATTTTGCCCGCACCGGGGGTCGGGCCTGGGAGTGCTCTGCCTTTGTGAGGTGGGGTGTGGGGCATTCCCCGCTGGGACGCTATAAAAAATCAGCGTGCCAACAGATGGCAGGCCGTTCCTGGTGCTTACCCCACTAATCCCATCCAGAATGGACTCTTTTCTTTTTTTTTTAAACGCATTTTATTCAAACTTGTATCAAAGTAGGTTACAGCAAATAAACACCCCGGGAAACATTCTTCCCAACAATCAACTATACAGTTTGTACAGATTTTTCTCCTCCCCCCCCCCCTTCCCCATCACCCACCCCCCACTCCCTGCGATGAACAGCCCCTCAAACACGGTCACAAACATCCCCCACCTTTTCTCAAACTCCCCTGCTCAGCCCCTTAACTCATATTTTATCTTCTCTAACCGCAGGAAGTCAGACAGGTCACCCAAGCATGCTGCTACCCCCGGTGGCGATGCTGACCGCCACTCCAGCAAAATTCGTCGCCGTGAAATCAGAGAGGCGAAGGCCAAGACATCGGCCTTCCTCCTCTCCATGAGCTCCGGCTTCTCTGAAACCCCAAATATCGGCACCAAAGGGTCAGGGTCAACTCCCTCCTCCACTACCCTGGCTAAGACCACGAAAACCCCCGCCCAGAATCTTCCCAATTTTTCACAACCCCAAAACATGTACGCATGATTGGCTGGCCCTGCCCACACCTCTCACACTCATCTGCTACCCCCCGAGAGAACCCACTCATTCTCGCCCGAGTCAAATGCACCCTGTGCACCACCTTGAACTGTATCAGGCTCATCCTTGCACGAGAGGAGGTCCCGTTTACCCTTCGCAGCGCCTCACTCCATACTCCCTAATTGATCTCCATTCCCAACTCCGCTTCCCATTTCTCCTTGATCTTCACCACCCGCTAGCCTCCCTAACCCCCCCAGCCACTTACATCCAGAAGCAGCAGTCGCTCCAGCAGGGTGTATCCGGCAATCTAGGGAACCGCTTCCAGACCTTTCGTGCAAAGTCCCTAACCTGTAGATACCTGAACTCACTACCCCTCGGCAGCTCTACCCTCTCCCTTAGCTCCTCCAGACTGGCGAACCCTTCCTCCAAATACAGATCCCTCATCGTGACCAGCCCCACTTCCCTCCAACTCCTGTATACACTATCCACCCCCCCCCCCCCTCCCCCCCCCCCCTCCCCCCCCCGCCGGCTCCAACCCATGATTCTCGCGCAGGGTGTTAGCACCGACATCCCTTCCACCCTAAAATGCCTCCTCAGCTGATTCCATATCTTCACCGTGGACTGCACCACAGGGATCCCTGAATACCTACTCAGAGCCATTGGCAATGCTGCCGTCACCATAGCCCTCAAGCTAGACCCCTGACAAGATTCCTCCTCCATCCTAAGACTCTATTCATTTTAAGTTAGATTGCGCCCCTCGTCTCCCAAACGGAGAATCCTGCCCATTTAAAAGAAAAACAAAATATAGGCTGGGGTTTTCCGGCCCTTCCGGTCCCACCGAAAAAGCCAATGGACCTTTGGCTGGTCCACCGCATTCCCCACAATGGGTCCCACCATGGAGAGGCTGGAGGATCATACCTTGCTGTGGATACATTATGTGTAGGTTCTGTGATACTGGTGCAAAGGAGGCTCCGAGCCCAGTGAGCACTGTCGGCCAGGCCATCTTGTGGTAAACGGGTAATGCCCTGTTTAGGCTAGAATTGGAAAGGACCACTGCTCTCACTGAAGGTTCAAAATGATTTTTAAAATGTCATGAAAAGTCACATGGGCGGTGTCACGTTCCCCAGGAGAATCTGCTAATACATTCAAACATGACCTCCAGCGCAAGGCCTTTCCTGCTGTCCTTGTGCCACTTCATCATGGCTTGCGTGAAGGACGGCCAAACTTTTTACGGCCCAAAAACGCAATGGGTAATGATAAATTGTGGGGTTGGCTGGTTAACAAGCTTAATTGTTTTCGAAATGGCGGGTGAGCGAACAGGCAATTTCGGCGCCTCTGCTACCATTGGAGAGACTGGCATGACAACGTCCGGATCCCGCAACCCCCACCCCCACCCAGGAGAATTGCCGTGAGAGAGAGAAGACTGGAGGAGGATCAACGGATCCTACAGCCCCTCAACACAGCAGAACGTAGGTCTCTGGACGAGGCGGAGTATGGCATCGGGCGAGGAAGTGAGAACCCGCTGAGTTTCGGCTCCCATGGCATGTGTGTCACCACCCCCCCCCCCAACCGCCACTCCTCCACACAGCCCCACACCCATACCACCTCCACGTCCACCACCAACCCCTTCCCCACACACTCCCCCCCACCCACCTCCCACACACCCCGACTCCCCCCCGGACCCTGATTCCTGGTGATGACGCGGGCCTTCCTGGTATTCCCCCAGGCCCTGCCACAGCCACAAGTGGAAGGCAGAGAGGACAAGGACACGGACAGCGAAGAGAGCCTTTGACCCACATCTCACTACACCCTGGAGCTCGAGTCTGGGAAAGACACCGACTTCCATCACAGCTGTCTCCAACACCTCCACTATCCCAGAGACACTCATCTCGGTTGGGCACTTTAGTGAAGAGGCTCCTGATGCGCACCGCACACGTGTTACGGTACAACAAGTGAGGAGGAGGACAGGTTTTGGGCTTCTGGAACAGACGGTCCCATCGATTATAGAGATGCAGTTGCAGAGCCAGGGACTACATGAGGGGTTGTTGGCAGGTGCAGTTGGAGGATTGCGTGCGGGAGCAGGAGCTGATGCCAACTATGCGTGCCACCCAGACGAACACCGCACGGGTGGCATCTTTGGTGGAGTCCTTGGGAGCAAATACTTTGTCCATGGGTCAGGATGTCTGAGGCCTGGGGCAACCTGTGCAGGCGGTGGCCAAGGCCCAGGAGAAGGCTGCCCACTCACAGGCAGCCATGTACCAGAACCACCTGGACATTGCAGCAATGCTCCAGGGCCTGGCCCAGTCACAGTGGGTCATAGCTGAGGGCATTGGTGGCATTGCCCAGGTGCTGGCCAACTTGGTGCAGACACAAAGTGAGATAGTGCAGTCACTGGCTGATGTGGCACAGGCCCAGAAGGTGGTGGCACAGTCACAGTGTAATATTGGGCAGTCCCAGAGGGAGGTGGTCCACTCCCTGTGCTCCAAGGCTGCGAGGATGAAGACCTTAGTCGAGACCAGAGTGGGCCTCCAGGACTAACAGCACCAGGTGGTGGGGGAGCCTCAGGGGATAGTTCCGCTTGCACACCTGCCCCATGGAGTACTCCGGGGGCTATTGGGCACACCGAGGGTGGAGGAGGAGGTAATGGGGCCCATGGCGGTGACCTCCGCAGCGCCACAGACACCTCCACTCCTGTCCCTGGCACACCACATGGGCAGCGGACTGAAAAGAGCGGCACTGCCAACCCAAGGCCCTCACCAGGCCACCTGAGGCAGGTAGGAATCATGGAGAGGGTTGCAAGGAGGAGGGTGGTGCAATAGGGTTGTTCATGGAAGGGGTGGTCGGGGGGAGGGGGGGGCGGGGGGGCAGTGGTGGAGGGATTGCTGTCTGTGCCGTTGGCCAGGCCCCCTAGTCGGTGAACCTGGAGGCAATCACAGCGTCCTGTGCGCGTTGGCCCTGGAGCACATGTTGTGCGTCCTCCCGTACCTGCCCGGGCCCCATGTCCTGCCCATCCTCATTCTCCCCACGCATCCTCCTCTTTGGATGAGGACTGACTTACATCCTCCTCCTCCAGCACATCGCCCCTCTGCTACACGATGTTGTGGAGGACGCAGCAGGCCACGATGTGGGAGACCCTTCTAGTGCTATACTGGAAGCCCCCCCCAGAGCGGTCCAGGTACCTGAAAAGCATCTTCAGGATGCCAAAGTACTGCTTGATGACACCCCGGTAACGCCATGGCCGTTGTTGTAGTGGGTCTCTGCATCAGTCTTGGCCTCCGGATAGGCGTCATCAGCCACGACCGCAGCGGATAACCCCTGTCACCCAGGAGCCACCCCCCCTCCCCTCAGACAGGGGTGCGCCTTGAAGACGCCAGGAATTATCAAGTGTGCCAAGATGAAGGAGTCGTGCACACTGCCCGCAGACGTGAATGATGTGCATCTCATGGTCACACACCAGCTGCACGTTCATAGAGCGGAACCCCTTTCAGTTCGTGAAGACAGGCCTGTCATCTGCAGGTGCCTGTAGGGCAACCTGCATCCCATCAATCAACCCCTGTATTGTGACGACCTGGCTTATAGGGCCTCTGTGACAGTGTAGATGCACCTGCACTAAGCTCGGTGAGATCCCAGGTACATCCCCACTTAGTGCCTGGAAGGACCCCGTGGCATAAAGGTTCCGGGCGACTGTCACCTTGACTGCAACTGGGAGCGGGCATCCTCCTCCATTCCCCCTGCGCCATGATCTGCCAGATTTGGCACACTATCCTCTGCTCAGCTGGAGTCTTCGATAGCATGCCCGGTCCGGCAGGTCCTTGAATGACAGGCTCTGCAAAACCAGTCCCACTTTGGATGCATACAGCCGGGTCTTTCTCGGCACCTGCAGTGCCAAGAACGACCCCACTATCAAACGGCACTCTGTTTTTCCTCTGGTCTCACATTGCCAAGGCCACACTTACCTCCGATGGCCTGGGAGATGTGTGGACCAGTGCTTAATGGCACCATGGCAAGGGGCATTCATTCCCAGGCCTCAGGAGAACCGGGTGCTCACTTAAATATGTTAAACTGGATCTCGTCCAGCAAGGCGAGATCAAGATCACGATGTCTCGTGAAATCTCATGAGGCATTCCAAACATCGAAAATCTCGCGGAATGTTAATTGCCTCGTTGTGTCATCAAGTCGGGCGCAACAAGGCCATTTGATCGCACCCAAGGTCTTTTGAGTAATCCGGAACGTCATCCACTAATTGATCGACACGACTATCCTGTTTAGCTGTGTGTCTGCTTACAAAGTCTTATTGTAGGAGAGGTTTTCTGAACCCAACACACCTTGGCAATGTGGCCCTTCTTACCACAGTTCTTGCATTCCCCCGCTGAGTGTCGAACTTGTATACATCAGCGACATGGTCGCACCTTTTCAGCCTTGTTCCTTGTGGTATTAATTTTGTGGATCTTCGCTCCAGCCCCAATCTGTGAAGCTCATATTGTTGCTAACTCCATAGATGTGGCAAATTCCACAGCAACGTTTAGAGTTAAATCACTTTCAGTAAGCAGCTTCCTCTGACTAGCTTCACTGCACATTCCACAAATCAGCCTATCATGAAGAGCATCATCAAGTGCTGAACCAAATTTGCAATATTTTGCGAACCTTCTCAAAGTTGCTCTGAATTGTAAAACGTTTACACCTTCTTCCAAACTATGGCGGTGGAACCAAAACATTTCTGCAATCAATAAAGGTCGAGGAGAGAAATACCCCTCAAAGTCTTCGATTGAATTAATTAAAATCTTAATCTCCTGGTTTTTCTGGATGAACTAACTTTTATAGCAGCATAAAAGTTTTACACCATACTAAGCTGAGAAATGTTGCTACCTTTAAGACCTCTGGTGCCTGATTTGCTATGAGAAATAATAGAAATCTTAATGCGGCACGTGGCACTGCTGCCCACGGTGCTGAGGACTCGGGTTTGATCCCGGCTCTGGGTCACTGTCCGTGTGGAGTTTGCACATTCTCCTCGTGTTTGCGTGGGTTTCACACAACCCAAAGATGTGCAGGTTAGGTGGCTAGGACACGCTAAATTGCACCTTAAGTAGGAAAAAAAAGATAATTGGGTACTCTAAATTAATTTTTAAAAAAGAAATAATAGGAACCTTTGAGCTTTTGAGCTTTGAGCTTTGACAAAGAGTCATCGGACTCAAAACGTTAGCTCTTTTCTCTCCCCACAGATGCTGCCAGACTTGCTGATATTTTCCAGCATTTTCCCTTTCGGTTCGTAATAGGAATCTTTCCTCGGACGAGTTCCGAGTCTCATAGTCTTCATCAAATACATCTGTGGTGTCCATTTTTCCCGCCATTTCAGTTCCTGGCTCCTAGGGTCTGCACTTCGACCAACTTCCTCCCTTCTGATTCTTATGGAAAGCATGGCACAAACAATCCCCTTTATTACAAGCAACTAGATATTATTCATTTTGCCTGATTGTAGTTCGACTTTTCCCCGAGTAGTGGCCCGTGGAGAGTCGGCAGTCGTTGAAATTCCCGTTCCCTGCAGCCCGTTTAGCTTTACCATGTGCGCAGCCCCTGTATCCCAGACCCTTCAACGGCGAGCAAGCTTTCCCTAACTGTCGCTCTTCTTTAGAACATAGAACATAGAACGATACAGCGCAGTACAGGCCCTTCGGCCCATGATGTTGCACCGACATGGGAAGTCAAAAACTAAAGGCCATCTAACCTACACTATGCCATTATCATCCATATGCTTATCCAATAAACTTTTAAATGCCCTCAATGTTGGCGAGTTCACTATTGTTGCAGGTAGGGCATTCCACGGCCTCACCACTCTGCGTAAAAAACCTACCTCTGACGTCTGTCCTATATCTATTACCCCTCAATTTAAGGCTATGTCCCCTCGTGCTAGCCACCTCCATCCGCGGGAGAAGGCTCTCACTGTCCACCCTATCTAACCCTCTGATCATTTTGTATGCCTCTATTAAGTCACCTCTTAACCTTCTTCTCTCTAACGAAAACAACCTCAAGTCCATCAGCCTTTCCTCATAAGATTTTCCCTCCATACCAGGCAACATCCTGGTAAATCTCCTCTGCACCCGTTCCAAAGCTTCCACGTCCTTCCTATAATGAGGCGACCAGAACTGTACGCAATACTCCAAATGCGGCCGTACCAGAGTTTTGTACAGCTGCAACATGACCTCATGGCTCCGGAACTCAATCCCTCTACCAATAAAGGCCAACACACCATAGGCCTTCTTCACAACCCTATCAACCTGGGTGGCAACTTTCAGGGATCTATGTACATGGACACCGAGATCCCTCTGCTCATCCACACTGCTAAGAATTTTACCATTAGCCAAATATTCCGCATTCCTGTTATTCTTTCCAAAGTGAATCACCTCACACTTCTCTACATTAAACTCCATTTGCCACCTCTCAGCCCAGCTCTGCAGCTTATCTATGTCCCTCTGTAACCTGCAACATCCTTCCACACTGTCTACAACTCCACCGACTTTAGTGTCGTCTGCAAATTTACTCACCCAACCTTTTGTGCCCTCCTCTAGGTCATTTATAAAAATGACAAACAGCAACGGCCCCAGAACAGATCCTTGTGGTACGCCACTCGTAACTGAACTCCATTCTGAACATTTGCCATCAACCACCACCCTCTGTCTTCTTTCAACTAGCCAATTTCTGATCCACATCTCTAAATCACCCTCAATCCCCAGCCTCCGTATTTTCTGCAATAGACAACCGTGGGGAACCTTATCAAACGCTTTACTGAAATCCATATACACCACATCAACTGCTCTACCCTCGTTTACCTGTTCAGTCACCTTCTCAAAGAACTCGATGAGGTTTGTGAGGCATGACCTACCCTTCACAAAACCATGCTATCCCTAATCATATTATTCCTATCAAGATGATTATAAATCGTATCTCTTATAATCCTCTCCAAGACTTTACCCACAACAGACGTGAGGCTCACCGGCCTATAGTTACCGGGGTTATCTCTACTCCCCTTCTTGAACAAAGGGACCACATTTGCTATCCTCCAGTCCTCTGGCACTATTCCTGTAGCCAATGATGACATAAAAATCAAAGCCAAAGGCTCAGCAATCTCTTCCCTGGCTTCCCAGAGAATCCTAGGATAAATCCCATCAGGCCCCGGGGACTTATCTATTTTCACCTTGTCCAGAATTGCCAACACTTCTTCCCTACGCACCTCAATGCCATCTATTCTAATAGCCTGGGTCTCAGCATTCTCCTCCACAACATTATCTTTTTCCTGAGTGAATACTGACGAAAAGTATTCATTTAGTATCTCGCTTATCTCCTCAGTCTCCACACACAACTTCCCACCACTGTCCTTGACTGGCCCTACTCTTACCCTAGTCATTCTTTTATTCCTGACATACCTATAGAAAGCTTTTGGGTTTTCCTTGATCCTACTTGCCAAAGACTTCTCATGTCCCCTCCTTGCTCGTCTTAGCTCTCTCTTTAGATCCTTCCTCGCTTCCTTGTAACTATCAAGCGCCCCAACTGAAACTTCACGCCTCATCTTCACATAGGCCTCCTTCTTCCTCTTTTTTTTTTTTTAAATAATTTTTATTGAAAGAGTTTTTCCATACAAACATTTACCCCTACTAATTTTTTAAATTATTTACAACACAATCCCTCTAGGCAAATGTCCCTCCCTCGCCCGCCCTCTCGCGCGCACCAGTCCTCCCCCCCCCCCCCCCCCAGGCAACCTTAACAAACAAGGCAGCCTACAGTTTCAGACATGAGCAGCGAGCAGACTTGCCCGTGTTACAGTCACGCATGTTCCCCCACGACCCTTGCTGCCCCCCCCCCCCTCCCCCCCTCCCCCCCCCCCTCCCTCCCCCCCCCTCCCCCACCCCCCCCCTCCCCCCCCCCCCCCCCCTCTCCCGGGTTGCTGCTGCCACGACCCCGAACGTCTATCTCTGATCTAAAAAGTCAAGGAAAGGTTGCCACCGCCTGGAGAATCCCTGTACCGACCCTCTCAGGGCAAATTTGATCCTTTCTAGCTGAATATAGCTAGCCATATCGTTAATCCAAGTTTCAACGCTTGGAGGCCTCGCGTCCTTCCATTGAATTAATATCCTTCGTCGAGCCACTAGGGACGCAAAGGCCAGTATTCCGGCCTCCCTAGCCTCCTGTACCCCCGGTTCTACCCCGACCCCAAAGATCGCAAGCCCCCATCCTGGTTTGACCCTGGACCCCACCACCTTCGACACCGTCCTTGCCACCCCCTTCCAGAACCCTTCCAGCACCGGACATGCCCAGAACATATGCACATGGTTCGCTGGGCTTCCCAGACATCTGACACACCTGTCCTCACCCCCAAAGAACCGGCTCATCCTTGTCCCCGTCATGTGAGCTCTATGCAGCACCTTAAATTGAATGAGGCTCAGCCTCGCACACGAGGAGGAAGAATTGACCTTCTCCAGTGCATCCGCCCACGTCCCGTCTTCTATCTGCTCTCCCAGCTCCCCTTCCCACTTGGCTTTCAGCTCCTCCCCTGATGCTTCTTCCGCCTCCTGCATTATCTTGTAGATGTCTGATATCTTCCCCCCTCCGACCCAGACCCCCGAGAGCACCCTATCACTCGCCCCCTTACTGGGGAGCAGGGGAAACCCCTCCACCTGCCGCCTAGCAAATGCCTTCACTTGTAAATATCTGAACATGTTTCCCGGGGGGAGCTCAAACTTCTCCTCCAGCCCTCCCAGGCTCGCAAACCTCCCCTCTATAAACAGGTCCTTCAGCTGCCGTATGCCCACCCTGTACCAGCTCTGAAATCCCCCGTCGATGTTCCCCGGGATGAATCTATGGTTCCCTCTTATTGGCACCGCCAACAGACCTCCCATTTCCCCCCTATGTCGCCTCCACTGCCCCCATATCTTGAGGGTGGCCGCCACCACCGGGCTCGTGGTGTACCTCGTGGGGGGGAGCGGCCATGGTGCCGTTACTAGGGCCCCCAGGCTTGTGTTGCCACAGGACGCCCTCTCCATTCGTTTCCAAGCTGCCCCCTCCCCTTCCATCATCCACTTGCGCACCATTGACACATTTGCCGCCCAGTAGTACCCCGAAAGATTGGGTAGTGCCAGCCCTCCACTGTCCCTACTCCGCTCCAAAAAGACCCTCCTCACCCTTGGGGTGCCATGCGCCCACACGTAGCTCATGATGCTACTCGTCACCTTTTTGAAGAAGGCCCTAGGGAGGAAGATGGGCAAGCACTGAAATAAAAACAAGAACCTTGGGAGGACCGTCATTTTGATTGACTGCACCCTCCCCGCCAGCGACAACGGTACCATGTCCCACCTCTTAAATTCCTCCTCCATCTGTTCCACCAGCCTGGAAAAGTTCAACTTGTGGAGGGTCCCCCAGTTCCTTGCCACCTGCACCCCTAAGTACCTAAAGCTCTTTCCTGCTCGCTTGAAGGGGAGTCTCCCAATACCCTCTCCCTGGTCCCCCGGGTGTATCACAAAAACCTCGCTTTTGCCCAAATTTAGTTTGTACCCCGAAAAGTCCCCAAACTCTGCTAATAGTTCCATTATCTCCGGCATTCCCCCTTCTGGGTCTGCCACGTACAGCAGTAGATCATCCGCAGACAGCGATACTCGATGTTCCTCCCCTCCCCTAGTCAGTCCTCTCCACCCCCCTGAATCCCTCAGTGCCATCGCCAACGGTTCAATCGCCAGTGCGAAAAGTAGGGGGGATAGAGGACATCCCTGCCTGGTCCCTCGGTGGAGCCCGAAATACTCCGACCTCCTCCCGTTTGTCACTACACTCGCCGTCGGGGCCGAGTAGAGCAACTTCACCCACTTAATAAACCCTTCCCCAAACCCAAACCGTTCCAACGTCTCCCACAGGTACTCCCACTCCACCCTATCGAATGCCTTCTCCGCGTCCAGCGCTACCACTATCTCAGCCTCCCCCTCCACTGCCGGCATCATAATTACATTCAGCAATCTCCGCACGTTCGTGTTGAGCTGCCGCCCCTTCACGAACCCCGTCTGGTCCTCATGGATTACCCCTGGCACACAATCCTCTATTCTAGCTGCCAGGATCTTTGCCAGCAACTTGGCATCCACGTTCAGAAGCGAGATAGGCCTGTAGGACCCGCACTGCACGGGGTCTTTATCCCGCTTCAATATCAGGGAGATCAGTGCCTGCGACATTGTCGGGGGCAGAACCCCCCCCCTCTCGCGCCTCATTAAAGGCTCGTACCAGTACCGGTCCCACCAAGTCCACATTTTTCTTATAGAATTCCACCGGGAACCCATCTGGCCCCGGCGCCTTCCCCGCTTGCATCTGACCTATTCCCTTGACTAGCTCCTCTAGCCCTATTGGCGCCCCCAGCCCTTCTACCAGCCCCTCCTGGACCCTTGGGAACCTCAATTTGTTTAGGAAGTCCTCCATTCCCCCTCTCCTCGTCGGCGGCTCAGACCGATACAACTCCTTGTAAAAATCCCTGAAGACCCCGTTCACTTCTTGCCCCTTCTGCACTACCTTCCCGCCCCTCTCCTTCACTCCCCCAATCTCCCTAGCCGCATCTCGTTTGCGAAGCTGGTGTGCCAGCATCCTGCTCGCCTTTTCCCCATACTCATAGACCGCGCCCTGTGCCCTTCTCCACTGCGTCTCTGCCTTCCTGGTGGTCAGCAGGTCGAACTTGACCTGCAGGCTGCGCCGTTCTCCCAGCAGCCCCTCCTCTGGTGCCTCCGCATATCTCTTATCCACTTCCAATAGCTCCCCCACCAGCCTCTCCCTCTCCTGCCTCTCCTTTCTTTCTCTGTGCGCCCTTATGGAGATCAGCTCTCCCCTGATCACTGCCTTCAGGGCCTCCCAGACCATCCCCACCTGCACCTCACCCGTGTCATTCAAGTCCAGATAGCTCTCGATGCTCTTCCGGACCCTTTTACACACCTCGTCGTCCGCTAACAGCCCCACATCCAGCCGCCACAGCGGGCGCTGGTCCCGCACCTCCCCCATTTCCACATCCACCCAATGTGGTGCATGATCAGAGATCGCAATGGCCGAGTACTCAGCTTCCCGTACCCTCGGGATCAGCCCCCTGCTCAACACGAAGAAATCGATTCTGGAGTACACTCTATGGACGTGGGAGAAAAAGGAATACTCCCTCGCCCTCGGCCTACCAAACCTCCATGGGTCTACTCCTCCCATCTGCTCCATGTACCCCCTCAGCACTTCTGCCGCTGCCGGCCTCCTATTGGTCCTTGAACTCGATCTGTCTAGCCCGGGGTCCAGCACTGTGTTAAAGTCCCCCCCCATGATCAAGCCCCCTGCCTCCAGTCCCGGAATGAGGCCCAATAGGCGCCTCATAAAACCCGCGTCATCCCAGTTCGGGGCATATACGTTGACCATCACCACTTTCTCCCCCTGCAGCTTACCCTTCACCATCACATACCTACCCTCCTTATCCGCCACCACCTCCTCCGCCACGAACGACACCCTCTTTCCCACCAGAATCGCCACCCCCCGGTTCTTTGCGTCCAATCCAGAGTGGAACACCTGTCCCACCCACCCCCTTCTCAGGCGAACCTGGTCCACTACCTTCAAATGGGTCTCCTGTAACATTGCTACATCAGCCTTCAGTCCCTTCAGGTGTGAGAATACCCTTGATCTCTTGACCGGCCCATTCAACCCCCTCACGTTCCAAGTGATCAGCCGGGTCGCGGGACGACCCGCCCCCCTCCCCTGCCGATTAGCCATGTCCTGTTCCCTGCTCGCCCCGGGTCGACCCTCCCCTTCTGACCCGCTCCCCATGGCGATGTCTCCCTCCCCCCACCTCTCCAGTCCTCCACTTCCCGTTTCTGGTCTTTTCAGCAGCAACCCGGTGTCCCTCCCTAACCCCCCCCCCCCCCCCCCCCCCCAGGCTAGGACCCCTCCTAGCCGCGATGTACCCTCCATCGTACTCCCGTAAGTCAGCTGGTTCACGCTGACCCGGCTGCTCCTGCCACACTCCGACTCCTCCCGGCTCGGGGGGGGGGGGGGGGGGGGGCCTCCCCCCCCTTGCCACTCCTCCCTGGCCCCGCTCCAGCGCGGGAAAGGTCGCCATTGCTAGCCACGCCCCGCACTCCTCCCCTCCCCCCTCCTCTGCCCCGCGCGCGGGAAAACAGAGGAAAGCCCGCGCGGCCTCCTTCTTCCTCTTAACAAGAGATTCCACTTCTTTGGTAAACCACGGTTCCCTCGCTCGACCCCTTCCTCCCTGCCTGACTGGTACGTACTTATCAAGAACATGCAATAGCTGTTCCTTGAACAAGCTCCACATATCCAGTGTGCCCAACCCTTGCAGCCTACTTCTCCAACCTACACATCCTAAGTCATGTCTAATAGTATCATAATTGCCCTTCCCCCAGCTATAACTCTTGCCCTGCGGGGTATACTTATCCCTTTCCTTCACTAACGTAAAGGTCACCGAATTGTGGTCACTGTTTCCAAAGTGCTCACCTACCTCCAGATCTAACACCTGGCCTGGTTCATTACCCAAAACCAAATCCAATGTGGCCTCGCCTCTTGTTGGCCTGTCAACATATTGTGTCAGGAAACCCTCCTGCACACATTGTACAAAGAACGACCCATCTAATGTACTCGAACTATATCTTTTCCAGTCAATATTTGGAAAGTTAAAGTCTCCCATAACAACTACCCTGTTACTTTCGCTCTTTTCCAGAATCATCTTCGCCATCCTTTCCTCTACATCCCTAGAACTATTAGGTGGCCTATAGAAAACTCCCAACAGGGTGACCTCTCCTTTCCTGTTTCTAACCTCAGCCCATACTACCTCGGAAGAAGAGTCCCCATCTATCATCCTTTCCGCCACCGTAATACTGTCCTTGACTAGCAGCGCCACACCTCCCCCTCTTTTGCCCCCTTCTCTGAGCTACTAAAACACCTAAACCCCGGAACCTGCAACAACCATTCCTGTCCCTGCTCTATCCATGTCTCTGAAATGGCCACAACATCGAAGTCCCAGGTACCAACCCATGCTGCCAGTTCCCCTACCTTATTTCGTATACTCCTGGCATTGAAGTAGACACACTTCAAACCACCTACCTGAACACTGGCACCCTCCTGCAAAGTCAAATCTGTGCTCCTGACCTCTATACTCTCAATCTCCCGTACCCCAAAACTACAATCCAGGTTCCCATGCCCTGTCACTTGACAACAGCCCCTCCACAAACAACCTTCAAATTAGGCTGACCGCACTGCACGTATGCAAATGTCCCCAGAACAGCTGATCAGTAGCTCTGCTCTGCTTCCCTCTGCTGGATGCTTGCCTTCACTCAAACTCCTTGGGTCTCCTTCGCAGGTACACCTTCAAATTAGGCTGACCGCACTGCACGTATGCAAATTTCCCCAGAACAGCTGATCAGTAGCTCTGCTGTGCTGCCCTCTGCTGAATGCTTGCCTTCACTCAAACTCCTTAGGTCTCCTTCGCAGGTACACCTTCAAATTAGGCTGACCGCACTGCATGTATGCAAATTTCCCCAGAACAGCTGATCAGTAGCTCTGCTCTGCTGCCCTCTGCTGGATGTTCAACTCGAAAATCACAGGCTGGATTTTCCAGACATCTGGCGCGGCGGGGCAGAGAATCCCGCCCCATGTTTTAAACCCTTCCACATCGGCGACATCGCTTGGCCCAGTGTGTGTGCTCGGGTCCAATCCTGAGGATCTGCTGTTGCTCCCGATGCTGGCTCCCTGTTTAGACAACAAATCTCTTCTGCCAGTGATTTTTTTTTGCCTCAATCCTCGTCGCCAGTTATATCTTCCGTTATATTTCTTTTTTTGCGGTGAAGAGAAAAGGTTTAGAGGTGGCCACACTCTGGATTCTTTCAAAACATGATGAGAGGTTTATTAAGATGTGTTACTCATACAAGAACTGTCCAAAGCCTGTACAAATACTCTGCTAAAGTCACAACACGTCATATGACGCATCACTAGCGGGAATGTAATCTCTGATACCAAGCAGCTCAGTACTGCACTGGGACATAGCAGCCTCGATTATCAAGTCGCCAGAGCAGGATTTGAACCTTTGGGGCAGCACAGTAGCATTGTGGTTAGCACAATTGCTTCACAGCTCCAGGGACCCAGGTTCGATTCCCGGCTGGGTCACTGGCTGTGTGGAGTCTGCACGTTCTCCCCGTGTGTGCGTGGGTTTCCTCTGGATGCTCCGGTTTCCTCCCACAGTCCAAAGATGTGCGGGTTAGGTGGATTGGCCATGCTAAATTGTCCTTAGTGTCCAAAATTGCCCTTAGTGTTGGGTGGGGTTGCTGGGTAATGGGGAAGGGGTGGAGGTGTGGGCTTGGGTAGGGTGCTCTTTCCAAGAGCCGGTGCAGACTCGATGAGCCGAATGGCCTCCTTCTGCACTGTAAATTCTATATATGACTGAGAAGTGAGACGTCTGCCATCTAAGGCCAGCTGGCACATTAGGAATTGGGGATTCGGGTAATCTTTGGTGTGTTTTGCTTACTTGAACCCTCTTTTTACCTCAGTTTCATCAAAGTTGAAGCAATCCCATTTATAGGCCATGGTAGCACTCTTTCTCTTCCAGAACTCGAGGAATGTTACCGCCCACAGTGACATGAAGGCACTGAAGAATACGGTACCCCCATGGTCGAAGAGTTTGCTCACCTGGAGGAAAGAAGACACACAGATGGTCAACAATATACCTATATTTATCAATATACAAATTCACATCCTGGTGTATGGAAAATTAAGGGTGATCTACTTGAAGGGTTTAAGATTGATTATAGGATTTATTGGTAGATAGAGAGAAACTATTTTCTCAGTGAGAGAACGTAGAATGAGGAGTGTTACCTCAAAATTAGTGATTGGCCCTTGAGGACTGATGTGAGAAAGCACTTCTTCACACAATGGGAAGTGGAAAACTGGAATTCTTCCAAAAAACCTCTGAGACCAGGGCGTCACTTGGAAATTTCAAAATGTCAATTGATGGATATTTGTTGGTTAAGAGTGTGAAGGGTTACAGAGTCAAGTTGGGTTAAGTTACAGGCCAGCCATGTTCTAATTGAATGGGTCAGGGGGCTGAATGAAACGGACCAAATCTTATTGACATGTACAGGGCGGGATTCTCCAGGACGCCATTCATTGGCAGTGGGATTCTCTGTTCCTGCTGTTGTTTTTAAAAATTCTTTTAGGGCATTGAAGGAAACCAGCTATTTCTGATAGGTAAATGGATTATTGATTTAGCCACTTTGATGTAAATACCAAAGCCCATGTCATTTTAAAATGAATTCCATCATAAGACTGCAAACACACCCTCAGATTACAGCTTGCAATAATAAAAGCATAGATTTGAAACATTTAAAACGTTTGCTGCCTAACTAGAAGCATATGAAACAATTCAATAAAGGTCAAAAAAGTGCACCATAAATTAACATGAATCTACCATTGTTCAAAATGTGAATAAGTATAGCAGTCTGCAGAAACCAACAGAAACCAGATCTGATTAAAAGTGTAAGTCACATTCCAATACACAGCAAACACCCAAAGATGCAACTTATTCACATCTATGATGCACATTGATGACTGACAATTAACCATCCAATCAAATGCATTTGAGACTCATCCAAGCCAATAAACACATTACAGGGGTAGGATTTGATGGAGTCAGACTGATAACATTTTCCTTAAAGATAGAGGTCCGGGCAGCCATTTTCATTCCGGGATCACGCCACACCATTTATCTAACTATTTGCTATCCTTATTTCGTATTTTCATATTTCTACTCTGATTCTAAATGCTGCGCAAGCTGTTTTACTTTGAGCAAGAAACCATTTCTGTATTTTTTGGAAGTTCAATTTGTTTGTAAGCCACAAAGTTAATTATACCTCTTAAAGTCTTCGGCTGGCAGGGGCTTTACTGAGAACATTTGATTTGTAACCACAAGAAGATTTCAACTCTCAATTATAATCAGTAGACGCAATAAAAGATTTCGTTTTGCACCCGAGACATGTAGCTTAACTTTCTACTGAGTTAAAGTGTACACGAGACTACACTGAACCGCATAGTAGATTTCAACAGGCATCGCTGGCTAGGCCAGCATTTATTACCATCTCTAGTTGCCCTTCAGAAGGTGATGGCGAGCTGCCTTCTTGAACCGCTGCAGTTCTGCGGTGTAGGTGCATCCACTGTGCTATTAGGGAGGAGGTTCCACGATTTTGACCCAGCGACAGTGAAGGAACGGATGATATATTTTCAAGTCAGAGTGGTGAGTTACTTGGAGAGGAAACCTCCATGTGGTGGGATTACCAGGTATCTGCTGCTCTTTTTCTTCTTATGGTAGCAGTCGTGGGTTTGGAAGGCGCTGTCTGAGGAAACTTGGTGAGTTACTGCAGTGTATCTTGTAGATGGTACACACAGCTGCCACTGTTTGTCAGTGGTGGTGGGAATGAATGTTTGTGGAAGGAGGAGCAGTAAAGTGGGCTGCTTTGTCCTGGATGGTGTCAAGCTTCTTGAGTGTTGTTGGAGCTGCATTCATCCAGGTAAGTGGAGAATATTCCATTACATTCCTGACTTGTGCCTTGTAGATGGTGGATAGGCTTTGGGGGGTCAGGAGGTGAGTTACGCGCCACAGGCTATGACCTGCTCTGGTAGCCACAGTATTAATAGGCTAGTCCAGTTGAGTTTCTGATGTTGATTGTGGGGATTCAGCGATGGTAATGCCCACCTCTCTTTTAGGAGATAGTCAATACCTTACACTTGTGTGGTGCGAAAGTAACTTACCACTTGTCAGCCCAAGCCTGGATATTGTCCAGATCTTGCTGCATTTGGACATGGAATGCTTCAGTATCTGAGGAGTCACAAATGGTGCTGAACATTGTGCAGTCATCCACAAACATCCCCACTTCTGACCTTATGACGGAGGAAGGTCATTGATGAAGCAGCTGACGATGGTTGGGACTAGGACACTACCCTGAGGAGCTTCTGCAGTGATATCTGGAGCTGAGATGATTGACCTCCAACCACCACAGCCATCTTCCTTAGTGCCAGGTATTTCTCCAACCAGCAGACAGTTTTCCCCCTGATTCCCATTGACTCCAGTTTAGCGTGGGTTCCTTGATACCTTACCCGGTCAAATACTGTCTTGATGTCAAAGGCAGTCACTTTCAGCTGACCTCTAGCATTCAACAGTTTTGGTCATTCTTGAACCAAGGCTGAGTGACCCTGGCAGAATCCAAACTGAGCATCCGTGAGCAGGTTATTGCTGAGTAAGTGCCGCTTAATAGCACTGTTGATGATTCCTTCCATCAGTTTTCTGATGATGGAGAGTAGACTGATAGGCTGGGTTGGATTTGTCCTGTTTCTTGTGTACAGGTCACATCTGCACAATTTTCCAGGAATATCCCATTGCAAGAGTTACACTAATAGATTCAATTACTTAAACATGCTCAGGACAGAATGAAGGAAGAAGCAGGGTTACCTTGAAGAGCGAGCAGATACTGGAGAGCTTCCAGAATTCGCAGTTTGTGCAGAGTGGGCACATTGTGTAATTAGATCCTTGTTCACAGATTTCCTTTCTGGAGGGAAGAATCAGAATCTTAGGATCAAATATAATAGTAGTCAGCGCTGCTAGCTACATGCCCCGTGCTCCTGGGCTACACACCCAGTGCTTCTGGGCTACACCCGGACTTGTTCCTCCCCAGCAAGAACCAAGATTCTGCCAATTTATTCTCGGGGCCTTTCAACTGAGATGTAACCACATTGGTTTGCAGGACTGAGAAATGGTGTACGATGGACAACAAGGTCATACTGAGACTGTAGCTCTGTACACTGTGACCACATTCTGACTGTACAGGTTGACTCAATTCAGATTGTACCACTGGACATTGCGACTGTATTTGGGCCACTAATTCTCTGGTTTACTGTTTGGCTCATGGCTTACACAGGAATGTCAGTCACCATCAGGGAGATTCCGACAAAGAAGACTATAGTTCCTACAATTGCTGCTGGTAGCAACCATCCTGTGTAAAATCCTGGAAAAAAAAAATATTAAATCAATTAATAAACCAACAGCCGACATGATGGATACAACAGCGGTTCAAAAAGGCAGCTCACCACCACATTCCCGAGGCCATTTAGGGATGGACAATAAATGTTGGCCTAGCCAGCGACGCCCACATCCCATTAAATAATTTTTTAAACCTGGAAGACAATATTTGTCCTAGTGGTGTATCATATACCACAGGCCAAGGAAAAGGGACATCAGATACTGCCAGCGGGAAAATGCAGGGATAACGGATACCCCGGCACAAACAGGATAGGGATAATCGACACTTCAAGATACACCGTATTACAGAAATAGGCCATTAACCCAACTGGTCAAGTCAAGCCACTTTTTCTCATTTAAAACTACCACCATACTCCTCTATTCCCTCATATCCTTATCTAGATTCCCCTTAAATGCATCTATACTATTCGCTTCAAACATTTTGACCGGGAATTCTGGCCCCACCGCAGTGGATGCGACAAGCCAGCCGAATTTGATTGATCGCAAGATCTCATCAGCAGGCAGGGCCGGAAAATTTTGGCCTTTGTGCGATGGGGAGTTCCACATTCTCACCACTCTTTGGCTGAGGACATATTTGCCCGATTCTCCGTTGGATTTCTTGGTGACTATCTGACATTAATGGCCTCTCGTTATGCCCATCCCCACAGGAGGAAAATTGAGGGCTGGGTTTCACGTTCCTCTGCGGGGTGGAGGGAGACGAGGCGGAAGCTGAGGGGTCCACTCCCATCCACCCCTGCTGTCTCTGTTTGTCCAATCAAGCATCAGATGGTCAATTAGTGACCATTCAACAGAAAGAAAGCCAATTAGAGGTGCAAAGTGGGGCTTCGGGCCTAATTGGGACTGTAGACCGGAACAGCATGTGCCAGAGGGCTAAAGCCGCAAACAGGATGTTCAGTAACAGTTCAAACGTCCCTGCTCTCGGAATCAGTCTCCATTTTTTTATTGGAGGCTCAAAAATGATTTATTTTAGAAAGAATGAAAAGAACATCAGAACACTGTCAGGTTCTGTCAATACATGTGACTGGCCTCTCCTTCCGGCCTTGTGCTGCCTCTTCATAGCTGCCATAAAATACTCCCAAATCTTTTCACGTCCGATTGCAGCAGGCAACGAAAAACTGCAGTCAGCTGGGTCATTGACCAGTTTAACAGTGATTTCAAAATGGCGGCAGGTGGCAGTTTTCCACCTCCACACATCCTCTGTAATTTGGGAGACTGGTGCGATGACAGTACATTGCTGACCCGCCGACACAGCACCCTATTTTACGTTTGCATGGTGATGCCGGGGCGGGGGTGGGGAGGAGGGGGGTGTTGGTGGGAGGGGAGAGTGCTGACACACCTGATTTGCAGATGACAAATCCAGCCCATTTGTTCAGCAGCCACTATCAAAAAACTCATCAAAATTTTGAAGACCTCAGGGCAGCACGGTGGCGCAGCGGTTAGCACTGCTGCCTCACGGCACCAAGGTCCCAGGTTCGATCCCAGCTCTGGGTCACTTCCCGTGTGCAGTTTGCACATTCTCCCCGTGTTTCCGTGGGTCTCACCCCCACAACCCAAAGATGTGCAGGGTAGGTGGATTGGCCAGGCTAAATTGCTACTTAATTGGAAAAAAACGAATTGAGCGCTCTACAATTTGAAAAAAAACTTGTAAAGACCTCGATTGAATCACCCCTCAGCCATCTTTTATCAAAAGAAATCAGATCCAGCTAATTAGTCCTTTCCTGTGGTTCTGGTATCATCCTTTGGAATCTCCTCAGTGATATGTGTTATATGCATATAACACATATGCACAGTGTTATGTGCCAGGGTTTAGAGAACCTCAAAGTGTATCATGGAGTTGACCTACAGCTTTTACTAGATTGTGGTATGGGGAGCACACGGCCCACTCTACAGGTGTGGTGCAGCGGGAAAATGCAGGGATAACGGATACCCCGGCACAGCAGAAATGGAATTTTTTTTTAAAGCAAAACAATGTTTATTCTGTGAACTCAAGTTAACCTTTTTAAAACAAACAGTGAACATCTTAGCAACCCATCAATTCAAATGCAACCCCCAAAGACTACAACACTAAGTAATCCTTGAGCTTTCCTTTTAACATCCATAAGACTTAAAACACAAAACCTTTTAACATAAGCACCTCAGGTTTAAATTCACACACATGCTGCTGTGATTGCAGCTTCTCCAAAACTAAAATGAAACCAAACCCACCCTGCAGGAAAAAGCCTAAAGGGAAAGTAAAAAGCTGACAGACAGCCCAGCTCCACCCACTCTCTGACATCACTGCAGTAATAAACACCCATTTCTTAAAGGTACTCTCACTGCAGATATTTATATACACACCCATTTATAAACACCCATTTCTTGAACGTACTCTCTCATGACACTTGATATCCAGGCCTATCGCTGCTCCTCTTTGCAAGGCCCAGTGCAGACTCGATGGGCCGAATGGGCTCCTTCTGCACTGTAAATTCTATGATCCTTTGATTCTAAAGACAGTAGTCTTAAATACAGTCTAACCAAGGTACAATATAACTTTCCAACTTTTCCTAGCTATCCCTCTGGAAAGAAAGGGCACTGCTTGTATTGGAAGGTAACATTGACACCCCAGGGCAGACAGTGGGTTGGGTTGAAAGCTCCCCCATTGTGGCCATCCAGAGTACTCAGAGATGAGATCAACTAGCTCGAGCTAGTTTGGGGCCAAATGGCCTCCTTCTGCACTGTAAATTCTACGGGTTAGCTCAGTGCAAACTGCTGATTGCACATCCCTCACCCCACCTGGTTTTGGCCTTTGACTGGCTTGGCCTTGCCTGGGTGGTGCCATGCATTCACTGAGCCATCGGGCTCGAGGTTAGACGAGATGATTAGTGCACAGTCATTTGACATGAACATACTTTAGACAGAAGGCTGTGGGCTGCCCAGGGAATCAGATAGTGGAGGAAAGATTTCAGGAGAATTGGCCAGATATTTGAGGGAGCCGGGGGGGATAAAGTGATGGGTTAATGGGGCTGATTCCGGGCTTCCTTATCCATTGTGACTGTGAGACCGTTGAAGAAGATTAAACTAAAGAGCCATTCAGGCAGAAACATACCAATCCACGTGAAGTAAAAAGCAATCTTCTCTCCGAAGTAATCCCGGATATGGTCCAGAGGCTGGTACTTGTACCATCTGCCCCAGCGAGCCCAGTATTCATACAGTACCTGTCTCTTGCTGAGCTCCTCAGGACACAGGCCCTTACCCTGGGCTTCGTAGGGACCCTGCAATTAAAACCAATTGTGATCATGAGCGATTGCTTGACTCTCAAGGGCTGATCAGAGATTGCAATGCCTGCCCTGCACACTTCTCTTGGATCCATAAACTGGGCCAAACACTGTGCCCGCACTTCTGTCTGAGTGAAGTCTGGTCAGACTGGTCAGGATAAATCTTCCATCTGAGTATCTCTGACAGGGAGCCTCCAGTAAAGGGAGCATGGGGTCACAGAGGGCAGGGCGCAAGAGCCAGGCCACCCTCTTTTCTCCTCATTAGCATTACGAATTTCAGATTATCAGGGCTTCAAAACCGGCATGCTCTGAAATGTTCCTACTTGCTGAGGGTTCCATCTTCTAACCACTCTTGAATAAAGAATTTTCTTCTCAATTCTTTACCATTCTTATATTGATGATCCTTAGATTTAGACGCTCCTGCATGTAGAAACGTAAGTCTAAATCTAAGGTTGCTACACCAAAGCTAGACACTGATTTGATTAGGCCACAACTTCAAAAACTTTGTTCACATCAAGTCACTGGAGTGCTCGGGTGCCACGGAAGCTCAGTGGTTAGCACTGTTCTTCACAGCACCAGGGATCCGGGTTCGATTCCTGACTTGGATCACTGTCTGTGCAGAGTCTGCACGTTCTCCCTGTGTCTGCGTGGGTTTCCTCCGGGTGCTTGGGTTTCCTTCCACAGGTCCCGAAAGACGTGCTTGTTAAGTGAATTGGACATTCTGAATTATTTTTAAATATAAATTTAAAGTACCCAATTATTTGTTTTCAATTAAGGGGCAATAGGGCATGACCAATCCACCTACCCTGCACATCTTTTCGTGTTGTAGGTGTGAGACCCACGCAGACACGGGGAGAATGTGCAAACTCCACACAGACAGTGACCCGGGGCCGGGATCAAACCCAGGTCCTCGGCACCGTGAGGCAGCAGTGCTAACCATGCCGCCCTGACATTCTAAATCATCCCTCAATGTACCCGAACAGGCGCCGTAGTGTGGCGACGAGGGGATTTTCACAGTAATGTCATTGCAGTGTTAATATAAGCCGACTTGTGACACTAAAGAAAGATTATCAATATTATTAGAGGAACGCTCAGGATGGAAGTTGTGGACAGAAGGGCAAATTCCCAAACTCACAGGTTGGGTGGGATCAAGGTGGCTGCTCGGTACATGGAAAAGGATGATGCGGAAAGTGGATAACTGCTCAGCACGTCACTGCACCAATGCACCAACTCCCCAAACAAGCCAGTAAGTTTATTTCACTCATCCAATAGCACTTCAAATTCTTGCATGGCCCGCTTAAAGAATTTCCAGGCCTTTCTCATGTTTTTAGACACTTTTTTGGATAGCCGGAATTGAGGTACTGTGCCTAAATTTCGAAGATGTGTGACCTGTCAGTTAAAGTATTTCTGATGTTTGGAGCTAGAACTCAAACTCAAACTCAAAAGCAAAGTAAAACTCTTACATCATGAAGGGGAAATGCCGCTGAAAGCACGTTGCCATTTAACAGGTTGGTGATACCAATCTGAGCCTTCTTCCGACGTCCGTATTTAGTCCTCGCTAATATTTCATTAACCTGCCCAAGTGAGAACAAGGGTGACGAAGATCAGAATCAGATAAAATCCAGCTGATAAAGAAGCCAAGGTGGGACAAGACCCGGGGTAGAGTTTCCCCGAATATCGGCAAATATCTGAAGGCACCAAACCTAGCCAGCACCTTAGTGTTTTGAAGATCGGGCCGCCAAAAGTGAACCATGAACCCCCCCCTCCCCTCCCTCCCTCACACACGGCCTGAGCACTGCCTTTGTTATATAGTGCCCAGGTAATGCCAGGGTGGCTAGTGCCTGGGTCGTGTTAGAGGACAGTGCCTGGGCAGAGCTGGGATGAGGGCAATGACCAGGGAGCACCACGGGTCGGAAGTGCCCTGGTAGTACTGGGGAGGGGCAATGCCCAGCATTGGAGGGCAATGCCCAAAATGCACTGTGGGGGGTAGGTGCCCGGACAGTACCAGGGAGGGGCAGTGGCCAGCTTGCGCTGGAGGGGGGCAGGGGGGAGTAGTGCTTAGGTAGCAATGGGAGGGCAGTGCCCAGGCAGCATTGGGGAGGACAGTGCCCAGGTAGTGCCCAGGAGTTGTGCCCAAGAGTTGTGCCCAAGTAGTGCCTGCACATTAACCGCTCCTCCCTGAGCAATGTACTCCCTGACCTCCTCTGAAAAGTCTGCTCCCCAGGTCCGTGCCTTGGGAGACCATACCACTGTGAATGGCCTTTCTTATGGGAGGAAGTTGGGGATATGATTCGGGCGTAGAGGCATGATAAGGAGATAGTAAAGAATGGAAATGATGTTCCTGATGTTCAACATCGGGAATCCCGTTACATCACTGGCAGGGGGTGGGAACAATCGCATCACACTTTTACATTGGTGTGAAACACGATTTGGGCCTCTTGCGTGATTTCCTGTTCCCGTCGCCAAACGCGCCTAATAGTAATCAACCAATTCCTTCCTGAAAAGGCTATTTTAATGTAAATATTAAGACCCAGATTTAATACCCATTTTAAAATGAGGATTTCAGCCCTCAGGTCAGGATAAAACACACAACTTCAACAGAGACACAAATAGCCTGACACATGCATAAACTCATTGGAGATAAAAACAAAATTTTTACTAAGCAAGATGAAAATGCTATTGTTCTAATAAACATATTTTCAAAGACAGTTTGACATTAAGAAATGAGCTGTACCAGTAATCTAGGTCAAGGTTAAGTAAGCACCATAGCAACATGAAGGCACCATTGTTCATAATGTGGATAAAGCAAAGTCAGCAGAAAACCAGTAAAAACCAGTCTTGATAATAGCACAGAATCGCATTCCATAACATACACAAATATTCAAACATGAAACATTCAAAACTTATGTTGCACATTAAGGATTGACAGTTAACCATCGAATCAAATGTATTTGATTCTAACCCAAACCAATTAGAACGACATAGAGGTGTAGACAGATGGCTCTAGACTAATAAGACTCTCCTTAAACATAGTGGTCCTTACGGCCACCTTTATCCAGGATCATTCTATACTTTGATCTAACTACTCGTTATCTCTATTTTCATATTTTCACTTTCCACTCTAACTCTTGAAGTAAATGCAAGCTGTTTTGCCGTAAGCAAGAAAACATTTCTGTATTATTTAAAAGTTAAATTGTGTATAAGTTACTTCTCTTTAAGTCCTTTTGCTAGCCGGACTTTATTGAGAACGGATTTAAGTTTCTCTCAATTGTAATCAAATAGAGGTAATAAAAGATTCTTGTTTGCATTCGAGAAGTTTAACTCAAATTGCTATTGAGTTTTAGTGTCGCAAGACCTCACTAAATCTGCATGGTAGATCTCTTCAGCGCCTGAACACAATGGGAGCGGAAAATCTCGGTCCCCGTCGTTGGGGGATTCAATAACCTACACAGGGCGGGTTCGATTGTTTTCCCTGTGTGGCTCAAGGTGCATGAGCACCTCCCCGCTAACTACGGAGCTGCTAACCATGCTAAAAAAAGGTCAGCCAAATAGAAACTGACCGACAGAGAGGGAGAACCCGGTGAGATTCAACCGGGCCCTGTGTAAATAGTATGTTCTTAGAAGTAAACTTCTTCTTTTGTTTACTTGTCTGACTCCCCTCGCCTTTATTAAAGGGGGCAGCAGCTCACACTCACGAGCACTGAGATTCAGACTTCCAAAAGGCCAAGCTGAGGTCAGATTTATCTTGTGCCACTGAACTCAGTGTGTGTGGGAGCACTCTCACATCTCCTTCATCAGAAGCTACACACGCAGAAGCCTGACAGGACGAACGTCAGCCTTCTTACATCACAACATTGTCCCTTGAACATTACTAAGTAACAAACATAAATGAACAGGGAATGAGCATGGTCATTTGTTGAGTCTGCACGTTTTATTTAAATTAATTTATGGGATATGGGCGTCGCTGGCTATGCCAACATTTATTGCCCATCTCTAGTTGCCTCTTGAATCGCTACAGTCCTTGAGGTGTAGGTCCACCCACTGTGCTGTTAGGGAGGGAGTTCCAGTATTTTGTCCCAGCAACAGTGAAGGAGCGGCGATATATTTCCAAGTCAGGATGGTGAGTGACTTGGAGTGGAACCTCTAGGTGGTGGGGTTCCCAGGTATCTGCTGCTCTTGTCCTTCTAGATGGTAGTGGTCATGGGTTTGGAAGGTGCTGTCTAAGGAACCTTGGTGAGTTACTGCAGATGGTACACATGTGTGCCACTGTTCGTCGATGGTGGAAGGTTTGAATGTTTGTGGAATGAGGAGCAATCAAACGGGCTGCTTTGTCCTGGATGGTATTGAGGTTCTTGAGTGTTGGAGCTACACTCATCCAGGCAAGTGCAGAGTATTCCATTACACTCCTGACTTGTGACTTGTGGATGGTGGACAGGCTTTGGGGTGGGGTCAGGAGGTGAGTTACTCGCTGTAGAATTCCTAGCCTTTGACCTGCCCTGGTAGCCACAGTATTAATGTGGCTCGTTCAGTTTAGTTTCTGATCAATGGTAACCCCCCAGGATGTTGATTGTGGGGGTTTGAGCATTTGCAGCATTTTACAAAACTGCAGACAATTACCCATTATTTACAGGCATTCAATTCACAGTAATACTGCTCCAAAACTAACAATGCTTGAATAAAAAACAGATGCAGCTTAAAGAACCAACATCATTACTGACAACTTGAATTAAACGTTCATATCACAAGGAATAAATGTAACTTCATCATCATTTCCCCAACCACCGGGTCATATTGATAGCCAATAGGTATTGAATGCAGTGGATAGTTTGGAGTTGGCCAGCCTGTACCAGGAGGGACAGGTCACTTGGAGAGCCCGGTACTTACTATCTGATGCCGCTGTGTGTTGGTGAAGAAATCCTCTTGGTTTTCACTGTACAAATACCTGCACAGAAAATATCAGCAGTAATTAATTCTCTCCTAACTTCCCTAAAGCGTGAAACCATACTGAATACACAAAACCAATAACACAACAATGCCATCACACAAAAACAAAACAACATTACATGACACTAAAGTACAGCACATATGAGCAAAATGGAATGCAATAGCATAACACCAACAGAAACTCCACAGCAACAGATTGGGCAGTGTTTAATGGAAGTGATGGTGTCTCGGCACAAGCTGGGGAGCCGGCGGCAGCCTTGCATTACCTCTCTTAGGGAATACCAACAGGTGAAGTGCTACTGCATAGGGGTGGGCATTTTCAGCTTGTGACCGAGCGTCATTGAAATTTCACTAAGACCGTTGCTCTTCAGTCTTACTGAACCTTGATGAGGCTTTGCATCCCTCTGACAGACTTTGACAGTCAGCAACGTTTAAATGCAAACAATTTATTGACAACTATTTACAAAGACCTCAGGGGAAACATATGGTATTCAGGGCATGTACTATCCTGCATCTACGGGTAGCACGGTGGCGCAGTGGTTAGCACTGCTGCCTCACAGCGCCAGGGACCGGGTTAGATTCCGACCTGGGATGACTGTTGGAATTTGCACATTGTCTGCAGAAGGTTTCTCCGGGTGCTACAGTTTCCTCCCATAGTCCAAAGATGTGCAGGTTCGGTGGATTGGCCTGCTAAATTGCCCCTTAGTGTCCAAAGATTAGGTGGGGTTACGGGGATAGAGCAGGGGAGAGGGCCTAGGTAAGATACTCTTTCAAGAGGGTCGGTGCAGACTTGATAGGCCAAATGGCCTCCTTCTGCACTGTAGAGATTCTATGGATTCTACTTCTCTAAGAGCCTCTTAATCATCTGACTAAAATAGATTTATCACAATACATCTGTGGGGGTTGTTGTCAATTTTAATGTCAATTACATTGTTAGGGGAGGCAGTGGCGAAGTGGTAATGTCGCTGGACAAGTAACCCAGAGACCCAGAGTCATGTTCTGGGTTCGAGTCCTGCCATGGCAGATGGTGAAATTTGAATTCATTAGAAATAAATCTGGAATTAGAAGTCTAAAGGTGGCCATAGAACTATTGCCGATTGTCGTAAAATCCCATCTGGTTCACTAATGGGGCTGGTTTAGCTCACTCGGCTAAATCGCTGGCTTTTAAAACAGACCAAGCAGGCCAGCAGCACGGTTCGATTCCTGTACCAGCCTCCCCGGACAGGCGCCGGAATGTGGCGACTAGGGGCTTTTCACAGTAACTTCATTGAAGCCTACTTGTGACAATAAGCGATTTTCATTTCATTTCATTAATGTCCTTTAGGGAAGGAAATCTGCATTCCTTACCCGGTCAGGCCTACATGTGATTCCAGACCCACAGCAATATGGTTGACTCTTAATTATCCTCAGGGATGGGCAATAAATGCTGGTCCAGCCAGCGAGGCCCACATCCCATAAACTGATAAAAAAAAACACAAGTGAAGCGTATTTGAACACATATACATAAGGGATGGCTGGGTGTGTGCAAGGATAATGGGCGGTATGGCAGCACAGTGGTAGTACAATTGTTTCACAGCTCCGGGGTCCCGGATTCGACTCCAAGCTTGGGTCACTATGTGTGAACTTTGCACATTCTCGCTGTGTCTGCGTGAGTTTCCTCCAGGTGCTCCGGTTTCCTCCCACAGTCCAACAGTCCAAAGATGTGCAGGTTAGGTGGATTGGTCATGCTAAATTGCCCTCAGGTTAGGTGGGGTTACGAGGACAGAGTAGAGGTGTGGGCTTAAGTAGGGTGCTCTTTCCAAGAGCCGGTGCAGACTTGATGGTCCGAATGGCCTCCTTCTGCACTGTAAATCCTATGATTCTATGATTCTCTGATTGTTGATACTGAACTAAGGCAATTAACTCTCGCAATAAGGAAAGGCTCTATCTCTTAGTTTTGACCACCAACTAGCACTTGCTGTGGGTAAATTGGTAACCTTGTTTCTGACATTGCAACAGTGTCTACACTTTCAAAGTATTTCATTGGGTTGGAACACCCTGGGCACTATCAAAATGCAAGGTCGGGATCTTCTGGTCCTGTCTGCCCTAAGGCCAGAAGTTCCTGCCCGATGCCAACGGAGCTTTTAATGGTCCCTCAAAGTGTTCATCCCATTCTGTGATGTTTCCCACGGCGAGCTGGACCAGAACATATACCCCCCCAAGTCTTTCTTCCCATCTATCACATGGTGGCTCAACATTTTCATGGAATCCATTTCGTACAGACCTTTCAAACTTGGAGAGGCGAAATGCGCAGGTTAAATATTCTATGGGGTTGTTCGGAATACCTTCATACATGATATTATACATTCTCAGCTTCGAGAGTAACGCCTCTGACCAATTGGTGCAAGAATGTACTGATGCCTGAAAGAAACAATAGTTAAAATTAATAAAACTGTAGCCTAGTCAGATACCTACACCCCAAGCTGTCTAGTTCAACCAACACTCAGCACAGCTGCCCCAAAATCACATTGCAGCTCAGGCTACATTTTTTACAATTTTTTTTAAAATTTAGAGTACCCAATTCATTTTTTTCCACTTAAGGGGCAATTTAGCGTGGCCAATCCACCTACCCTGCACATCTTTGGGTTGTGGGGGTGAAACCCACGCAAACACGGGGAGAATGTGCAAACTCCACTCAGGCAGTGACCCATAGCCGGGATCGAACCTGGGACCTCGGCGCCGCGAGGCAGCAGTGCTAACCACTGCGCCACCGTACTGCCACCTTTTTTTACAATTGTGATGACGATTGTTCTACGTTAGTCCCATCAATCCCAATGAGCTTCACTCCTCACAACAGGAACAATTAATTCACCACTTTCCGTTCAGGTGCACTGTGTCCCTTTTATTTGATATAGAACTGCCAATTCCCGAAGCTCTAATTCTTTCCATGTCTCCCTCTGCCTTTCTAAACCCATCTTTTATTCAATGTCTCAAAATCTTTCACACTGCCCACTGGCCCCAGTGCTAATGTCTCTCAAGCTGTTCTAGTTGAGTCTGTTTGGCTGGGTGAGGAGGAGGCAAGAAGTGAAAGGCCGGGCCGGATGTGAGTGATGCCAACACGCCTGCCCCGATTGCACCATTTCCTCAAACCCTTTTGACCAACAAACTACCAGCTGGCAGGGAATCCAGCCAGCACTGCTGATTTGCTAGTGAGAGACGAGCAAGAGTGCAGCGAGGCAGGCGCAGTGAAGAGGTGATTGTTGCCATGACGAACGGAAGTCTATATTGTCTCTCCCCATCCTTTCTGCCAAAATGAAATGAAATGAAATGAAAATCGCTTATTGTCACGAGAAGGCTTCAATGAAGTTACTGTGAAAAGCCCCTAGTCGCCACATTCCGGCGCCTCTTCGGGGAGGCTGGTACGGGATTTGAACCGTGCTGCTGGCCTGCCTTGGTCTGCTTTTTAAAAGCCAGCGATTTAGCCCAGTGTGCTAAACCCCTAAATGCACCACTTCACACTTGCGCAGTGCTAAATTCCGTCTGTCACTCTGCCTGTCGATTCTGCTAGCCTCTCTATGACCTGAGACAGCTGATTGACATCCTCCTCACTGTTTGCCACTCCTCAAGTTTGGTGTAATCGGCAAACTGATATTTTTCTCTATATTCCAATTTCGAACTGATATACATAATTTCAAGAAAGCCACGGTCCTGGGACTGACCCATCGCTGTTTACCATTTTCCAGGCTGAAAAACACTCACATAGAATTACATAGAATTTACAGTGCAGAAGGAGGCCATTCGGCCCATCGAGTCTGCACCGGCTCTTGGAAAGAGCACCCTACCCAAGGTTAACACCTCCACCCTGTCCCCATAACCCAGTACCCCACCCAACACTAAGGGCAATTTTGGACACTAAGGGCAATTTATCATGGCCAATCCACCTAACCTGCACATCTTTGGACTGTGTGAAGAAACCGGAGTACCCGGAGGAAACCCACGCACACACGGGGAGGATGTGCAGACTCCACACAGACAGCGGCCCAAGCCGGAATCGAACCTGGGACCCTGGAGCTGTGAAGCGATTGTGCTATCCACAATGCTACCGTGCTGCCACTACCACACCCACCACAACTTGCTGCCTTCTGTCCCTTAACTGATTTTTAAATCCCAATTGACACTGACCATCCTCATTCCGTGAGCCACAAATTCGTGAGCCAATCTTTTAGGTGCTACTTTGTCAAAAGCGTTCTTAAAATCCGCATAGACAGCATCCACCATATCACCTTCATTAACTTTTGCTGTTACTTCATCAAAAAATCAATTAGTCAAACACAGTGGGCCTTTTACAAATCCATCCACCCCCCAGCTCCTCGGTTGTAGCTCTCCTTTGTGTCTGCAGCCAAACTGCTTCTTTTATAACTGCCTTCCTGTTGATGGTGTCTCCAGCTCAATGGTCGTCAGGTCACATGAGCCCGTATTTCTTATTATCCAAAAAAATGACAATTGATCACTTCACAATTGATGCAAACTCTTAAAACTCTTAAAAAATAGTATCATATCACACTCAAATTCCCCACAGATGTATTAATGTATAGATGTTATGTATATGTTTCTTGATGATGTTTTATTTTACTGATTTATTTTTAATTTGACCAAACATTCTTAAAAACAATTATACATCCCACCGACTTTTTAAATGAATTACAAATGGTGCTTACTGTACTACTTCTATGTTAGAGATCGCCATAAACCCTCTATCCTTAATTAACTCAACCCTCTCCAAGTACCTGTTTATTTTGCTCCCTTATTATTGTTTCTAAAACATTATCCACCACTGATGTTGAATTAACTGGCCTTTGCTCAGACTGTCCTTATGTATACAATTTCTTGAATACGGGTGTCACATTTGCTGCTCTCCAATCCACTGACACTTTCATTTAGCAACCCGGGATGCAAGTCATCTGGATTAGGTAACCTATCCACACTAAGCCATCCCTATCAATTTTCACCTCATCCATTAACTCTACCCTCTCTACATTGGCCTTTAACTTAACGGCTAGAATATAAAGGGAAGGAGGTTATGCTACAGTTGTACATGTTTGGGAGAGATGAAGGTGGAGTGGTAATGTCACTGGACTCGTGATCCAGAGGCCCAGGCTAATGTTCGTGGGACAGGGGTTCAAATCCCAACATCGTTGCAATGGAATTTAAATTTAATGCATAAATCTGGAATATAAGTCTAGACTCAGTAATGGTGGTCATGAGAACTATCACCTGGGTTACTCATGCTCTTTATCGTAGATCATGGAATCTACAGTGCAGAAGGAGGCCATTCGGCCCATCGAGTCTGCACCGGCCCTTGGAAAGAGCACCCCAACCAAGCCCACACCTCCACTCTATCCCCGTAACCCAGTCACCCCACCTAACCTTTTTGGACACTAAGGGCAATTTATCATGGCTAATCCACCTAACCTGCACATCTTTCGACTGTGGGAGGAAACCGGAGCACCCTACTATGGCACGGGGAGAACGTGAAGACTCCACACAGACAGTGACCCAAGCCGGGAATCAAACCTGGGACCCTGGAGCTGTGAAGCAACGGTGCTAACCACTGTGCTACTGTGCTGCCCACAATACAATTCCCTGTTGTATAATGGTGCCTCATTGAGCACCATGTTGCGGCCGGCTGTGTTGTCTTAATGTTAAGACATTGAGACTTGTATGTCTAAACATCAACCATTTATTGTTAATCTTGAACTATTTACAAATCCCAGTTACTGCAATGCATGGTGCTGTTCCTGCATGCATGCTGCTTCCCGAGCGTTCTCTATGAATGTCTTACCATGTAGTTCTGTGCATCATACCATGGACGGTACTATTCTCCAGACCCATACTAATCCTTGCTCTGTCAAGAAATTCTATATTATACTGGCATGCACACAATATCACCATATAGCCTACATGGGGCTCCTACCCACAACAGCGCTGTGTCTCTTAATTGCTCTCCTAACTGGCCTAGCAAACACGTAGTTCAAAGGCAATTAGGGATGGGCAACAAATGAGGCCTTGTCAGTGACACACACATCCCATAGAAGAATAAACAAAAAAAAGTTAGAAACCATTTAGAGTTGTGTATTGAGTTCCTTCCTGAACCTCAAGAAGGATATATTGACCTTGGAGAGGGATGCACAGATTCAGCAGAATGATTGGGGACTTAGAGAATTTGTGACAACGTTTAACTTGGAAGTAGTACAGTAAGGGACATCTGTAATTTCATTCAATGTTCTGTGGGATCTGTAATTTTTTTGTTTGAAAAGTACTTATAGGAGTTGATATCAATTGTAAAGAGGTCAAGTGAAATGTTCTTGAATAATAGAAAATACTTGTTCATGTGACCTGGCAACCCTTGACCTGGAGGCAGCTTGAACAGGAAGCAACTTAAGGAAGAAGCCATGTGGCTGGCAGACACAAAGGAGAGCTACAATCAAGGGAGCTGGAGGGTGAAGACAATCAGAGCACTGCACAGATGCAAACACAAAGAGAAAGCAGACAGGAACACAAAATATTAAAGAGAAAACAAGAAAATCGCTCTCAGAAAGAAAAGGAGACAGGATCTACCTGTGTGAGCTGGTCAAAACGACCTAAAACCTGAGAAGCTTTGAGAATAGCTCTGGGATGCTATAGAGCTGGGTGTTTTCCCAGGAGTAGCCAAACCATGAACCAGGTTGGTCAGTTGAAAGGGAACTCTAGAAAGTTACACCATCAGGATTGTCATAGCCCGAGGGAGAGAGATGTTGTAGACGTGTGCCTCGCTGATGATAATCAGACTCGTGAAGCTCAGAGATAAATCGATTGTTGGATAGCACTACAGACCTACCCTGCATGAATAAGGAACAGCATATTGGGGAGCTGTGTTGATACGTAATACCATGCATGCTGAAGAGGATTGCTTGTGGTTGCATTAGATTAATATTTGCTGTATGGATTAAAGTGAAATTTACCAATCTATTTAAATGACCTGATTCTGATTCCTGATGCCTGATTCTTTATGTTTATTGACATTCGGCGCAATCGAACGGCCTTGTCATGTCCGATGCTGTAATGTGACGAGGCTGTTAAATCTCGCGAGATCACGACACTTGGGATGTCTCACGAGATCTAACAAGATCTCACGAGACGTTTTGAGATCTCGCACTCGCTTGGTGAGATCCAGATTTACATACATAATTGCGCCATTTCCTTTTTGGGGGTCAGTTGTTACGTTTGGTTATTTTGGTTCCTGGATTGCCTATCGGGGTAATAACATGTTTATTTACCAGGACGGGCTTGTATTCTATTGAGTGTACAAGCTTGGGGGGGGGGGGGGGGGGGGGGGGGGGAGGTCCTGCAGTCAGCATCACAGTGACACAGTCTGGGAACAGCATCCTGCAGTCAGCATCACAGTGACACAGTCTGGGAACAGCATCCTGCAGTCAGCATCACAGTGAGGCAGTCTGGGAACAGTGCCCTGCAGTCAGCATCACAGTGAAGCACTCTGGGAACAGCATCCTGCAGTCAGCATCACAGTGAAGCAGTCTGGGAATGGAATCCTGCAGTCTGTATTACAGTGAAGCAGTCTCAGAACAGCATCCTGCAGTCAGCATCACAGTGAGGCAGTCTGGGAACAGTGCCCTGCAGTCAGCATCACAGTGAAGCAGTCTGGGAACAGCATCCTGCAGTCAGCATCACAGTGAAGCAGTCTGGGAACAGCATCCTGCAGTCAGCATCACAGTGAAGCAGTCTGGGAACAGCATCCTGCAGTCAGCATCACAGTGAAGCAGTCTGGGAACAGCGTCCTCGAGCCAACATCATAGTGAAGCACTCTGGGAATAGCGTCCTGCATTCAGCATCGCAGTGAAGCAGTCTGGGAACAGCGCCCTGCAGTCAGCATCGCAGTGAAGCAGTCAGGGAACAGTGCCCAGCAGTCAGCATCGCAGTGAAGCAGTCTGGGAACAGCGCCCTGCAGTCAGCATCACAGTGAAGCAGTCTGGGAACAGCATCCTGCAGTCAGCATCACAGTGAAGCAGTCTGGGAACAGCATCCTGCAGTCAGCATCATAGTGAAGCAGTGTGGGAACAGCATCCTGCAGTCAGGATCGCAGTGAAGCAGTCTGGGAATGGAATTCTGCAGTCAGTATTACAGTGAAGCAGTCTGGGAACAGTGTCCTACAGTCAGCATCGCAGTGAAGCAGTCTGGGAACAGCGTCCTGCAGTCAGCATCACAGTGAAGCAGTCTGGGAACAGCATCCTGCAGTCAGCATCATAGTGAAGCAGTCTGGGAACAGCATCCTGCAGTCAGCATCGCAGTGAAGCAGTCTGGGAACAGCATCCTGCAGTCAGCATCGCAGTGAAGCAGTCTGGGAACAGCATCCTGCAGTCAGCATCATAGTGAAGCAGTCTGGGAACAGCGTCCTGCAGTCAGCATCATAGTGAAGCAGTCTGGGAACAGCGTCCTGCAGTCAGCATCACAGTGAAGCAGTCTGGGAACAGCATCCTGCAGTCAGCATCCCAGTGAAGCAGTCTGAGAATGGTGTAGTGCAGTCAGCATCACAGTGAAGCAGTCTGGGAACAGCATCCTGCAGTCAGCATCGCAGTGAAAAAGTCTGGGAACCGCATCCTGCAGTCAGCATCACAGTGAAGCAGTCTGGGAACTACAACCTGCAGTCAGCATCACAGTGAAGCAGCCTGGGAACTACAACCTGCAGTCAGCATCACAGTGAAGCACTCTGGGAACAGCGTCCTGCAGTCAGCATCACAGTGAAGCAGTCAGGGAACAGCGTCCTGCAGTCAGCATTGCAGTGAAGCAGTCAGGGAACAGCGCCCTGCAGTCAGCATTGCAGTGAATCACTCTGGGAAGAGTGTCCTGCAGTCAGCATCGCAATCATGCATTCTGGGAACAGTGTCCTGTAATCAGCATCCTAATGAAGAAGTCTGGAAACAGCAAAGAAGTGGCATAAGGAATCCAACTCAGATAAGTGTGAGGTGATGCATTTAGGGAAGTCAAACAGTAAAAGGGAATATTCAATAAATGGGAATATGCTGAGAGGGAGTAGATGAAATGAGAGATCTTGGTGTGCAAGTGCACAGGTACCTGAAGGTAGCAGTACAGATAGATAAGATTGTAAAGAAGGTATGCTCTCCTTCATTGGCATACAGAAGTGGGGATATAATGATGGGACTGTATAAGGTGAGGCCACAACTGAAGGATTGTGCACAGTTCTGTTTGTTTCAAACACTAGATTTCGGAGCACTGCTCCTTCCTCAGGTTAATCATGTGCTCCGAAAGCTAGTGTTTGAAACAAACCTGTTGGACTTTAACCTGGTGTTGTAAGACTTCTTACTGTGCCCACCCCAGTCCAATGCCGGCATCTCCACATCAAGAATAAGCATGATAGCAGTCCAATATCCAAATATACCACCAGGTCTTTGCCTCACGTGGGGTGGGTTTCACTCTCACAAATCAAAGCTCCAGTAAACCCAGAGCAAAATGTAAAGGGTAGATTCCGGCCAGGTCTCCACTTCTTCAACTTAATCTCTGTGCCTGTTTAATACAACCAGGGAGTAATTTAGCTTTATTCATTTGTGGGATGTGGGTGTCACTGACTAGGGCCAGCATTTATGCCCATCCCTAATTGCCCCTGATAGCGTTGAGCTGCATTTTTGGAACCGCTGCAGTCCATGAGGTGTAGGTACACCCACAGAGCAGTTAGGGAGGGAGATCCAGGAATTTGACCCAGCGACAGTGAAGGAACGGTGATATATTTCCGAGCCAGCAGGGAGATGTTCCCAGGTATCTGCTACCCTTGTCTTTCTGGATGATAATGGTCATGGCTTTGGAAGGTGCTACATGAGGACCAGTAATGACCAGTGGCATCAGCCCCACTATCTTAAGGAAAGAAAAGGACAAAAGTTGTAAGTAATGAAAACTGAAGTTGAAGTTAAACGCAAAGACACCCAGTAATTAAATACCGAGCCTTTTCCGATTCACTCACCTGCAGAGGGACAAGGAGCCCCATATTCTCCGCTAAATCGCAGAGGACTTTCCATGGAACATTCAGCACGACGTAATGGATCGTCTGCTTCTGACTCTGTGACTCATGCTGTAGAGAGATAAATACAAACAAAGACCAGTTAATCTCCTCCAGCCCCACTATCCTAGGATATCTGCATTCCTCTGATTCTGGCTTCTTGAGTATCCCTGGTGTAAATCAGCAAACCATTGACGGTCGTCCCTTTCATTGTCTAGTCCCGACACTGCAATTCCCTTCCTAAATCTCTCCACTTGTCTGTCCCCCGCTGCTCCTGTACGACGTTCCTTCAAACCTACATCTTTGACCAAGCTTTTGCTCATACCCTCTGACATCTCTTCATGGAACTCGGTGTCAGATTTTGTTTGATAATGTTCCTGTGAATCGCTTTTGTTATGTAAAAGTTGCTGTATAAGTATGTAATTGTCGTAACCCAGGACTTAAACCCTCCTGGCTCAGGCCTAATCCAAATGATATTCTAAAAACTGTTGTCTTGCCAAAATTTTTCATTGTGTACTCATCATGGCAAACAGAAGGGGCTGAATTCTCCGTCGACGGGATTCTCCATTTTGCCGAAAGCCCGGGGCTTTCCTGATGGCGTGGGGCTGCCCCACAATGGGAAACCCATTAGCCAGCCGGCGAAACGGAGAATCCGACAGCGTGCCGAATCAGAATTCTGGTGCGGCAGGATGGAGAATCCCGCCCATAAATGCCAAAAAGGAATGTGGCTAAATGTTTTTAGAAAGACAGGGTTTAACGTTTATGGGGAAAGGTGGAAGGGGAGGGGGTGGGGGGCTCTTTCATAGAACTGTCAGAGGTACCAGCGACTGATTGGTCTCCTTCTGTGCAAGAACCTTCCAAGGGCAATCGCCGAACAAGTTGGAGAATGACCTTTCCTTATCTGAGGGCAGAATTCCCTTCATGAGAACTTTGTCCCATGAGGAATTCACTTGGGATGCTGTCCACATGTGCGCCTAGATTAGTTTTAAAGTACTTTACGAGTTCGGGGCAGCATGATGGCACAGTGGTTAGCACTGCTGCCTCACGGAACTGAGGTCCCAGGTTTGATCCCGGCCCTGGGTCACTGTCCGTGTGAAGTTTGCACATTCTCCCCGTGTTTGCGTGGGTCTCGCCCCCACAACCCAAAAAGATGCGCAGAATGGGTGAATTGGCCATGCTAAATCACCCCTTAATTGGGAAAAAAAAGAATTGGGTACTCTAAATTTATAAAGAAAAAAGCATAAAGTAATTTATGAGTGTGGGCATTGCTGGCTAGGCCAGCATTTATTGTCCATCCCTCGTTGCCCTTCAGAAGGTGGTGGTCAGTTGCCTTCTTGAACCGCTGCAGTGCCTGAGGTGTAGGTACACCCACAGTGCTGTTAGGGAGGGAGTTCAAGTTTGACCCAGTGACAGTGAAAGTACAGCGAAATGTTTCCAAGTCAGGGTGGTGAGTGACTTGAAGAGGAACCTCCAGGTGATGGTGTTCCCAGGTGCTGCCCTTGGCACTTCTCGATGGTAGTGGTCATGGGTTTGGAAGGCGCTGTCCAAGGGGCCTTGGTGAGTTCCTACAGTGCACCTTGTAGATGGTACACACGGCTGTGAGTGTTCATTAGTGGTGGCGGGATTGAATATTTGTTGATGGGGTGCTAATTAAGCGAGATGTTTTGTCCTGGATAATGTTGAACTTCTTCAGTGTTATTGGAGCTCACTCATCCAGGCAAGTGGAGAGTATTCCGTCACACTCATGATTGCACCTTTTAGATGGTGGACAGGCTTTGGGGGCCAGGTTGCCAGTTACTTGGCAAAGTATTCCCAGCCTCTGACCTGCTCTGGTGTAGCTACAGTATTAAGGTGGCTAGTCCAGTTCAGTTTCTGGTCAATGGTAAGCCCCTGGATGTTGATTGTGGGGGGTTCAGCGATGGTAATGCCATTGACTGTCAAGGGCGATGGTTAGATCTTCTTGTGTAGGAGATGGTCATTGCCTGCCACTTGTGCGTGCAAATGTAACTTGCCACTTGTCAGCCCAAGTCTGGATATTGTCCAGGCTTTGCTGCATTTGGACATGGACATGGTTTGCAGGCTATCTTTATATATTTGCCTTTATAAATAGAGGCATAGGATACAAACATGAGGAAGTTATGAAAAACCTTTATAAAACATTGGTTCCGCCTCAACTGGAGTATTGTGTGCAGTTCTGGGCACCACACCAAGAAGGTTGTGAGCCTGCGCAAAAAGGTTTCACAAGAATAGTTCCAGGGATGAGCGAGCTATTTCCCCCTGTAGATAAATTGGAAAATCGGGGACTGTTCTTGGAGAAGAGAAGATTTAAAACATAGAACATACAGTGCAGAAGAAGGCCATTCGGCCCAACGAGTCTGCACCGACCCACTTAAGCCCTCACTTCCACCCTATCCCCGTAACCCAGTAACCCCTCTTAACCTTTTTGGTCACAATGGGCAATTTATCGTGGCGAATCCACCTAACCTGCACATCTTTGGACTGTGGGAGGAAACCGGAGCAACCGGCGCCCAAGATTTGATAATAATAATCTTTATTATCGTCACAAGTGCATGGCGAGTCCATGCAGACGCTGCGCTAATGGACATTGCGCGACAATCACCAGGCAGGAATGTTCCCTTCCAGTCGGGGAACTCTCCAGCAGTCAAGGGCATTCAGCCTCTGTTCTCCGGGTAAGCGTTCTCCAAGGCAGCCTTCAGGACGCGCGCCAACGCAGAATCGCTGAGCAGAAACTTATAGCCAAGTTCCAAACACTTGAGTATGGCCTCAACCAGGACCTGGGATTCATGTTGCATTACATTCCCCCTCCACCATCTGGTTTGGGTTTGTTAAATCCTACCAACTATGCTGGCTTGAAAAAATTCACACCTCTTTAACCTGGGGTTACCCCTATCTCTGGATCTGTAAAGATTTAATCACCTGCATTTGGGGCCTCACGGTAGCATGGTGGTTAGCATCAATGCTTCACAGCTCCAGGGTCCCAGGTTCGATTCCCGGCTGGGTCACTGTCTGTGTGGAGTCTGCACGTCCTCCCCGTGTGTGCGTGGGTTTCCTCCGGGTGCTCCGGTTTCCTCCCACAGTCCAAAGATGTGCGGGTTAGGTGGATTGGCCATGCTAAATTGCCCGTAGTGTAAGGTTAATGGGGGGATTGTTGGGTTACGGGTATACGGGTTACGTGGGTTTAAGTAGGGTGATCATTGCTCGGCACAACATCGAGGGCCGAAGGGCCTGTTCTGTGCTGTGCTGTACTGTTCTATGTTCTATGTTCTATGCAAATGCTCGCATTCTAAGCATTGTCTGGCATCTTTGACTTTGTCTATATATATATGTTTCTGGAACATACCTCTTCATTATTGTTGGGGGCAGCACGGTAGCATTGTGGATAGCACAATCGCTTCACAGCTCCAGGGTCCCAGGTTCGATTCCGGCTTGGGTCACTGTCTGTGCGGAGTCTGCACATCCTCCCCGTGTGTGCGTGGGTTTCCTCCGGGTGCTCTGGTTTCCTCCCACAGTCCAACGATGTGTAGATTAGGTGGATTGGACATGATAAATTGCCCTTAGTGTCCAAAATTGCCCTTAGTGTTGGGTGGGGTTTCTGGGTTATGGGGAAAGGGTGGAGGTGTTAACCTTGGGTAGGGTGCTCTTTCCAGGAGCCGGTGCAGACTCGATGGGCCGAATGGCCTCCTTCTGCACTGTAAATTCTATGATTTCTATGATTCATCTGAGGAAGGAGCAGCGCTCCGAAAGCTAGTGATTTGAAACGAACCTGTTGGACTTTAACCTGGTATTGTAAGACTTCTTACTGTGCCCACCTCAGTCCAACGCTGGCATCGCCACATCATGTCACAAGTAGGCTTACATAAACACTGCAATGAAGTTTCTGTGAAAATCCCGTAGTCGCCTGTTCGGGTACACTGAAGGAGAATTCAGATTGTTCAATTCACTTAACAGTACTTCTTTCGGGACTTGTGGGAGGAAACCGGAGCACCCGGAGGAAACCCACCCAGACACGAGGAGAACGTGCAGACTCTGCACAGACAGTGACCCAAGCCGGGGATCGAACCTGGGACCCTGGAGTTGTGAAGCAACAGTGCTAACCACTGTGTTAACGTGAAAATCTGGTGGGGGGGGGGGGGAGACAGGGTAATGTGTGAGAAATTGTTCTCATTAGTAGGAAGATGGAGAGGTCAAGGACATAAATTGAAGGAGTTATGGGACATAAAGCATTGGCAGCATGAAGAAGACCTTTATTTTCACACAGGGAGTGATTAGGGTCCAGGATGATGCACTGCCCAAGAGTGTGCCGGAGCCAGATTCAATCTTGGCTTTTGAAACATAATTACATAAAAACATACACAGCAAATAGAAGCAGGAAGAGGCCATTCGGCCCTTTGAGCCTGCTCTGCTATTCGTTATGATCATGGCGGACCATCAAGTTCAATACTCTGATCCTGCCTTCCCCTCCTCCCATATCCCCTGGTCCCTTTAGCCCCAAGAGCAATATCTAATTCCTTCTTGAAATTAGTAAGAAGTCTTACAACACCAGGTTAAAGACCAACAGGTTTGTTTCCAATCACTAGCTTTCGGAGCACTGCTCCTTCCTCAGGTGAATGAGGAGATATGTTCCAGAAACATATATATAGACAAATTCAAAGATGCCAGACAATGCTTGGAATGCGAGCATTAGCAGGTGATTAAATCTTTACAGATCCCGAGATAGGGGTAACCCCAGGTTAAAGAGGTGTGAATTGTCTCCAGCCAGGACAGTTGGTAGGATTTCGCAAGCCCAGGCCAGATGGTGGGGAATGAATGTAATGCAACATGAATCCCAGGTCCCGGTTGAGGCCGCACTCATGAGTGCGGAACTTGGCTATAAGTTTCTGCTCAGCGATTCTGCATTGGCGTGCGTCCTGAAGGCCGCCTTGGAGAACACTTACCCAGAGATCAGAGGCTGAATGCCCTTGACTGCTGAAGTGTTCTCCGACTGGAAGGGAACATTCCTGCCTGGTGATTGTCGCGCGATGTCCATTCATTCGTTGTCGCAGCGTCTGCATGGTCTCACCAATGTACCATGCTTCGGGACATCCTTTCCTGCAGCGTATGAGGTAGACAACGTTGGCTGAGTCGCACGAGTACGTACCACGTACCTGGTGGGTGGTGTTCTCATGTGTAATGGTGGTATCCATGTCGATGATCTGGCACGTCTTGCAGAGATTGCCATGGCAGGGTTGTGTGGTGTCGTGGTCTCTGTTCTGAAGGCTGGGTAGTTTGCTGCACAACGGTTTGTTTGAGGTTGCGCGGTTGCTTGAAGGCAAGTAGTGGGGGTGTGGGGATGACCTTGGCAAGATGTTCATCTTCATCGATGACGTGTTGAAGGCTGCGAAGAAGATGTCGTAGTTTCTCCGCTCCGGGAAAGTACTGGACTACGAAGGGTACTCTGTCGGCTGTGTCCCATGTTTGTCTTCTGAGGAGGTCGGTGCGGTTTTTTGCTGTGGCCCGTTGGAACTGTCGATCGATTAGTCGAGCGCCATATCCCGTTCTTACGAGGGCATCTTTCAGCGTCTGTAGATGTCTGTTACGCTCCTCCTCGTCTGAGCAGATCCTGTGTATACGGAGGGCTTGTCCGTAGGGGATGGCTTCTTTAATGTGTTTAGGGTGGAAGCTAGAGAAGTGGAGCATCGTGAGGTTATCCGTGGGCTTGCGGTAAAGCGAAGTGATGAGGTGACCGTCCTTGATGGAGACGAGTGTGTCCAAGAATGCAACTGATTTTGGAGAGTAGTCCATGGTGAGTCTGATGGTGGGATGGAACTTATTGATGTCATCGTGTAGTCATTTCAGTGATCCTTTGCCGTGGGTCCAAAGGAAAAAAATGTCATCGATGTATCTGGTGTATAACGTCAGTTGAAGGTCCTGTGCGGTGAGGAGGTCTTGTTCAAACTTGTGCATGAAGATGTTGGGATATTGAGATGCAAATTTGGTCCCCATGGCTGTTCTGTGGGTCTGGATGAAGAACTTGTTGTCGAAGGTGAAGACGTTGTGATCTAGAATTAAGCAGATGAGTTGCAGAATTGCGTCTGGAGATTGGCAGTTGTCAGTGTTGAGGACTGAGGCTGTTGCAGCAATGCCGTCGTCATGGGGGATGCTGGTGTCGAGTGCCAAGACGTCCATTGTGACGAGGAATGTTCCTGGTTCAACTGGTCCATGGGTGCTGAGTTTCTGTAGGAAGTCCGTCATGTAGCGACAGAAGCTGGGCGTACCTTGTACGATGGGTTTCAAGATGCCCTCGATGTAGCCAGAGAGGTTCTCACACAGGGTCCCATAGCCTGAAACGATAGGACAGCCAGGTATGTTGGCCTTGTGTATTTTCGGGAGGCAGTAGAGATCTCCAATGCGGGGAGTACGTGGGATGAGAGCACGTAGGGTGCTCTGAAGGTCTGGATCCAAGGTCTTGATCAGTCTGTTGAGTTGGCGGATGTGTTCCTTGGTCGGATCTGCCTGCAGTGTTCCTGGTTGTTGAGTTGTTGGTATACTTCTTTGCAGTAGTCCGTTCTGTTCAGTATGACGGTGGCCCCTCCTTTGTCTGCTGGTTTGATGACAATGTTGCGGTTGGTCTTGAGAGTGCGGATGGCGTTGCATTGTGCTTGGGTGACGTTTGGGGCTGTCTTGTGAATGCGACTGATGAATCTAGCATTGACGCGACTCCTGACGGCTTGAGCATACATGCCGAGTCTAGGGCAGCGGCCTTCCGGAGGAGTCTAATTCGACTCTTTCCTCTTCAGTTGCCGCACCGCAGATCTCGCGGTCTGCTGTTCCGGTTCATTGGTTGTCTCCTTGGGTTCACTGTCGGCCTCTTGGGGTCTGTGGAAGAATTCCCGGAGCCTCATCCGCCTGATGAATTCCTCCGTGTCTGCCACGAGACTGATGGGGTCCATTTTGGTGGTGGTGCAGAAATTGAGCCCTCTGCTGAAGACTTTGATTTCGTCTGGTTGAAGGGTGTAGTCTGATAAGTTGACAATAGATTTCCCTGTATTGTTTGCCACTGTGGTACCGGGGGAGGCTTGGTTGCTGCTGGTGGTGATGCCGAGTTTCTCAAGCTTCCTGTTCTTGGTGTGCATATAGGTGGCATAGTATTGTTGTCTCATCTGTTTGCCGATGTTCCGCAACTGGTCTGCTGCGTCCTGAGCGCAAGTTGAGAATATGGCCTGTATCTTGGTTTCCAGGTTGTGGCGTCTGCTGTAGAGCTGGTGTACGACGTGGTTGAGGAGTGTGAGAGAGGTGCAGAGTCTCGCAGCGTAGTCTGTGTTGTAGGTCGACTTGAGTGGGTTTGTGATCTGTAGCCCTTTCGGGATCTTGTCTGCTTTCTTGCATCTTTGTAGAAACTTAATGTCAGTGTCTATATGCGCGATCTTCCTGGAGATCATCTCCACTTTGAGCGGCAGTTTGCGGTGTCGATGGTAGCCATGATGTGGAGATGCCGGCGTTGGACTGTGTTGAGCACAGTAAGAAGTCTTACAACACCAGGTTAAAGTCCAACAGGTTTGTTTCAAACACTAGCTTTCGGAGCACTGCTCCTTCCTCAGGTGAATGAAGAGGTATGTTCCAGAAACAGACAAATTCAAAGATGCCAGGCAATACTTAGAATGCAAGCATTAGCAGCTGATTAGGGGCAACCCTAAGAGGTGTGAATTGTCTCAAACCAGGACAATTGGTAGGATTTCGCAAGCCCAGGCCAGATGGTGGGGGATGAATGTAATGCGACATGAATCCCAGGTCCCGTTTCAGGCAATGGGACCCTGTGTGAGAACATCTTTGGCTACATCAAGGGCATCTTGAAACCCATCATACAAGGTACGCCTCGCTATGAAGGCCAAAGTACCATTTGCCTTCTTTACTGCCTGCTGTACCTGCACGCTTACTTTCAGTGACTGATAGATAAGGACACCAAGGTCTTGCTGAGTACCTACCTCTCTCAATTTACACCCATTCAAATAATAATCTGCCTTCACAATTTTGCTACAATTAGATCATTATCAGAAGACAAAAACTTGCAGGGCTTTGGGGCACTAGGTGAACAGCCCTTGCAGAGTTGGCACAATGGGCTCTTTCTGTGCTATAGCTGGTCTACGATTGTGAGATCTGACTGAGGAACATTGCCATCAAACACCCTTGACAATGACCTGCCCCTGACAATGACCTGTCCAGCAAGGGGGTCAATGGAGAGTCATCAGGAGTCAGAGAGTCCATGATGCAGCACAGGAGGCCATTCAGCCCATCGTGCCCGTGTCAGTAGAATATGCCAGTTAATCCCACTTCCCCTAGCCCTTGCAAGTAGTTATCCAATCCTCCTTTGAATGTGATTATTGAATCTGCATCCCCACCCTTCAGGCAGTGCATTCCAGATCACAACAACTTGCTGCACCAATTAAATATTTCCTGTCATTCGCTTACCAATCGCTTTAAATCTGTGTCCTCTGGTTACTGGTCCTTCTTCCACTCGAAACAATATCACCGTATACTCTTCAAAATGGTTCACGATCTTGAACACCTCTGAAAATTCTCTTCTTAACCTTCTCTGATCTAAGGAGTACACTCTCCACTCCTCCAGCCTCTCCATGCCCAACCAGGCTGATCACATGGAATGTAAGAGGGCCAAATGGGCCGGTTAAGAGGGCACGCGTGTTCGTCCATTTGAGGGGACTGAAGGCGGACGTGGCAATGTTGCAGGAGACGCACCTTAAAGTAACTGACCAGGTCAGACTACGGAAGGGATGGGTCGGGCAGGTTTTCCACTCGGGGCTGGGCTCTTAGACTAGAGGGGTTGCAATCCTGATTAATAAGCGAGTGTCATTCGAAGCAGGAATAATAGTTGCGGACGTGGGGGGGGTCGGTACATAATGGTCAGTGGAAAGCTGGAGGGGCTGCCGATGGTGCTCGTGAATGTGTACGCGCCAAATTGGGATGATGTGGAGTTCATAAGGAGGATGTTGGGGAAGATCCCGGACTTCGATTTGCATAAGCTGGTTATGGGGGGGGGACACCTTCGTGGAAGTTTCATGGAAACGGTGGAAGTTTCGGCTGCAGTGGTCTGGGAGGCGCTGAAGGCGGTGGTTAGAGGGGAGCTGATGTTGTTACAGACCCACAGGGAGAAGGTAGACAGAGCAGAAACGGACCGATCGATAAAGGAAATACTACAGGTGGACAGGAGGTATGCGGAAGCCCCAGAGGCAGGGCTTCGAAGGGAACGACGGAGGCTACAGGCGGAGTTTGGCTTGTTAACTACAGGGAAGGTGGTAGAACAGCTGAGGAAGGTTAAGGGGCGATTTATGAATATGGGGAGAAGGCCTTTAGAATGCTTGTACAGCAGCTTAGAAAGCAGGAGGCGGCCAGGGAGATTGGGAGAGTAAGGGACAAAATGGGAACCTGGTCGGTGATTCAGCTAGGGTCAAAAAGCCGTTCAGGAATTCTACAGCAGACTGTACGAGTCGGAACGCCCAGCTGGGCCGGAGGGGATGAGGCAATTCTTAGGGGGGCTGAAGTTCCCGAAGGTTGATGAAGACTTGGTAGAAGGGCTGGGGGCCCGATCGGGTTGGAAGAGATAGCAGATGGGCTGAAGGCCATGCAGTTGGGTAAAGCCCCGGGATCGGATGGGTACCCCGTGGAGTTTTATAAAAAGTTCTCTGGGATACTGGGGCCACTGCTGATGAGAACATTCAATGAGGCAAGGGAGAGAGGGGGGCTTCCCCCGACGATGTCACAGGCCCCTATCTCATTGATCCTGAAGCGGGATAAGGACCTATGCGGGTCCTACAGACTGATCTCCCTACTAAATAGAATCGCCAAATTTTTGGCTAAGATCTTGGCCTCAAGGATTGAGGACTGCGTCCAGGACGTGATTGGAGAGGACCTGATGGGATTTGTTAAGGGGAGGCAGTTGGCGGCCAACGTAAGAAGGCTGTTGAATGTTATCATGATGCCCCCCCCAGAGGGTAGGGACGTAGAAGTAGTGGTCGCAATGGACGCAGAGAAGGCATTTGACCGGGTGGAATGGGATTATCTGTGGGAGGTACTGGGGCAGTTTGGATTTGGGCGGGGCTTCATTGACTGGGTCAGGCTGCTGTATCAGGCTCCCGTGGCAAGTGTTCTGACGAACAGGCTGACATCGGGTTATTTTAGGCTGCACCGGGGGACGAGGCAGGGGTGCCCGCCTCCCCACTGCTGTTTGCGCTGGCCATAGAGCTGCTAGCAATTGCGTTGAGAGCCTCAAAGGGCTGGAAGGGATTAGTCCGGGGGGAGGGGGTGGTGGAACACAGAGTCTCGCTATACGCAGATGATCTGCTCTTATATCTGTCGAACCCATTGGAAGGGATGGAAGAAATTATGGGAATTTTGGGGGATTTTGGCCGGTTTACGGGATACAAATTGAACATGGGGAAAAGTGAAAAGTTGGCGATCCAGGCAAGGCAGCAGAAGATGCAATTGGAGGAGCTACCGTTTAGAGTGGTCAGGGGAAGCTTCCGGTACATAGGCATACAGGTGGCGCGGGAATGGGAACGACTACACAAGCTTAATCTGGCCCGACTAGCAGACCAAATGAAGGAGGATTTTCAGAGGTGGGACGTGCTCCCGTTGTCACTGGCTGGGAGGGTGCAACAGTGAAAATGACAGTTCTCCCGAGATTCCTGTTTGTGTTTCAGTGTCTCCCCATCTTTATTCCTCGGTCCTTTTTTAAACGGGTTAACAAGGTGATCTCAGGCTTTGTATGGGCGGGTAAGACCCCACGAGTTAAAAATGGGATGCTGGAGCACAGTCGGGTGGAGGGCGGGCTGGCACAAGAGGGGAGCTTTCCCAGCTTGGGGGAGCTGGAGTTGAAATTTGAACTGACGGGAGGGAATGAATTTAGGTACCTGCAGGCGCGAGACTTCCTGCGAAGGCAGGTCTCAACATTCCTGCTCCTACCACCAAGGGGGTTACAAGACAGGGTAGTTTCCAGAGTGTGGGTGGGAGAAGGAAGGATTTCGGACATTTATAAGGAGCTTATGGGGTCAGAGGAAACTCAGACGGAGGAGCTGAATGGAAAGAGGAGTTAGGTAGAGAGTTGGAGGATGGTCTCTGGGCGGACGCGTTGAGTAGAGTCAACGCGTCCACAACATGTGCCAGGCTCAGCCTGATACAGTTTAAGGATGTTCTCACATGACAGTGGCCCAGATGAGTAGGTTCTTTGGGGTGGAAGACAGGTGCGCAAAGTGTGCGGGAGGGCCAGCGAACCATGTCCACTTGTTCTGGACATGCCCGAAGCTCAGGGGATTCGGCAGGGGTTTGCGACGTCATGTCCAAAGTATTGAAAACAAGAGTGGCACCGAGTCCAGAGGTGGTGATTTTCGGAGTGTCGGAAAACCAGGGAATCCAGGAGGAGAAAGAGGCAGATGCTCTGGCCTTTGCTTCCTGGTAGCCCGGAGACAGATACTATTAGCATTGAGGGACTCAAAGCCCCCAAAGTCGGAGACCTGGCTATCGGACATGGCTAGCTTTCTCTGTCTGGAGAAAATCAAGTTCGCCTTGAGAGGGTCACTGTTAGGGTTCACCCGGAGATGGCAACCGTTCGTCGACTTCTTTAGAGGGAGGAAGATGGCTTTTGCACTATGTTTATATTTGTATGTACATTATTTCTTCTGTTACTGTTATAAACCCATATATACCTCAATAAAATGTTTATTAAAAAAAAGTTTGTTTCAATTGCCCAATCTCTTCACAAGAAATTTGATGTAACATCAAACGCTGGGCAGTGCTGTTCTAAGGACCAAAACATTTTCCTGTTCAAACTCCTGCTGGCAACAGCAATTTGATCTTTCACAAAGTCTCGAGCAATTACTGTTAACTAGTTCCATGAAGCACGCAAACAAGCGAGATATTCAAAAACATGGAGTGAATATTTCCCTAGAGCTGATGATTTGCTTAGGGAGAGGCAGGCATACACCCTGCTGACTTAACAACGTCATTGAGTTTCAACATGATCCTCTGCGGCCTTCTCCTTCAAAAGCCCCTCCAGGAACCGTGTACTGAGAATGTAATTATGCATCACCTTCCTCATTTGCTCACATTATTACAAGATTCTGTGTGTCCTGTATAACCCTGCGACACCCTGTGCTCCTTGTAATAGTTTAATTAGGTTCCGTCTGTTGCTGCAACCCCCAGTGCTAAAATTACATGGTGCAGAGATCTGTTTGGAAATAGTTATATTCAGTTCCTATCTCTGTTATTTTAACAAAGGAATTACTCTGTTTTCACACTCGATCTCACAGAATCTTAGAGTACAGTAGGAGGTTTTCCAGCCTGTGGTATCTGGGACAGCTCTTTGAAGGAACTGTGGTGAGATAACCACTGTAGTTATGTATACTGCAGTAGGGGGATGTATGCCTGTACCTGTAATACAGGTTCCTCCGGTCAGCCCCTGCCGGCTAGCTCCGCCCACAGGGAGCTTGTGTATAAATATGTATGAGAGCTGCTCAGACCCTCAGTCTACAGTTGCGGATGGAGGGACAACATCGTACAGCAATAAAGCCTCTATTGTACTAGTCTCTCGGCTTTGAGTATAATTGTTAGCGCCACAATTTATTGCTGTACGATTTCCCAGTCACCATGGACATCAGAGTCAAGCCTGACCGTCTGCAGCTGGATCCACATTCGCCTCACGCCAGAAAAGACTTTGATCACTGGCTCGCAGTCTTAGAGGCCTACATCTCTTCAGCACACCCTCCCCCGACGGAGGCTCAGAAAAAGCAACTCCTGTACCCAAGACTTAGCTCCAGCGTCTTTCCGCTCATTCGAGATGCGACCGACTACACCGCAGCTATGGAACTGCTCAAGGAGAATTATGCACCATCGACCAACACCCTGTTTGCGAGGCATCAACTTTGTACTCGCGTCCAGCAGCCGGGTGAGTCGATTGAGGACTTCTGGAGGGCCCTTATACCTCTGGTACGAGACTGCGACTGCCGGGCCCTCACAGCCGGACTTCGCGATGCCTTCGTTACAGGCATTGCATCGGACCCCATCCGGCAACAACCGCCCCCGACCTCGCGGCCGCAAAGGCCCTGGCGCTCTCCATGACGGCCGCCTCCCGTAGTGCGCACACTTACTCCGCTAGCCACTCGGCCCACCCGTCCTACCCCTCGTGGACCCCGCAAACGGCTCCCCAGGCCCATCCGTCCCACCCCTCGTGGACCCCGCAAACGGCCCCCCCCAGCAGCCGCCCCCGCGCACTATGCCTGCGCTGCCCGCCGCACCGCACCCCCTGGGGGTCCCCACTGTTACTTCTGCGGCCAACAGAAGCACCCTCGCCAACGCTGCCCGGCCCGCACAGCGACCTGCAAAGCTTGTGGAAAGAAAGGCCACTTTGCAGCGGTGTGTCAGTCCCGGACGGTCGCCGCTATCGCGCCGCCGGTCCCCACGCCTCAGCCGCTCCCTCAATGGGCCCCGCCGTCCGCTTCCCCTGACCCCACGTGCGATCAGTGGGCGCCGCCATCTTTTGCCGCCCCCGCCATGTGCGCCCCATGGGCGCCGCCATCTTCATCCACCACAGCCATGTGCATTCCATGGGCGCCGCCATTTTGTTCCGACCCCATAACGTGCGCGCCATGGACGCCGCCATTTTACCCACAGGTACTGCGGATGCCGCCATCTCGTCTCCAGGGGCCGCCATCACGGGACACGGGTCGCTACCGCTCCTCGTCGGACTCATCTGACTCAACCGCCGACCAACCACTGCTCGCCTCCATTACGCTCGACCAGTCCCGTCCTCGCAACCTGGCACCCTCTTCCACATCGGTGCTGGTCAACGGCCATGTGACCTCCTGCCTCATCGACTCCGGGAGCACCGAGAGCTTCGTCCACCCGGACACGGTAAGGCACTATTCCCTTGCGATCCATCCCGCTGACCGGCAGATCTCCCTTGCCTCCGGTTCCCACTCTGTCCCGATCCAGGGTTTCTGCCTGGTTAAACTCACTGTACAGGGTGTGGAATTCGACCGTTTCCGTCTGTACATTCTCCCCGACCTCTGCACTTCACTCCTACTAGGCCTGGATTTCCAGTGCAATCTCCAGAGCCTCACCCTCAAATTCGGTGGACCCCTACCTCCCCTCACCGTTTGCGGCCTCGCGACCCTCAAGGTCGAGCCCCCCTCCCTCTTTGCCAATCTGACTGTGGATTGCAAGCCCGTTGCCACCAGGAGCAGACGGTACAGCACCCAGGACAAGGCCTTCATCAGGTCCGAAGTCCAGCGGCTGCTTCGGGAGGGTATCATCGAGGCCAGCAACAGCCCTTGGAGAGCCCAGGTGGTAGTGGTTAAGACCGGGGAGAAGCACAGGATGGTCGTGGACTACAGCCAGACCATCAACCGGTATACGCAGCTCGACGCGTACCCCCTCCCCCGCATTTCTGATATGGTCAATCAGATTGCACAGTACCGGGTCTTCTCTACTATTGACCTGAAATCCGCCTACCACCAGCTCCCCATCCGTAAATCGGACCGTCCCTACACTGCCTTTGAGGCGGACAGTCGTCTGTACCAATTTCTGAGGGTTCCCTTCGGCGTCACGAATGGGGTCTCGGTCTTTCAGCGAGAAATGGACCGAATGGTTGACCGGTACGGATTGCAGGCCACCTTCCCGTACCTCGACAATGTCACCATCTGCGGCCATGACCAGCAGGACCATGATGCCAACCTTTATAAATTCCTCCACACCGCATCTCTCCTTAATCTCACGTACAACAAGGAGAAATGCGTGTTCCGCACAGACCGCTTAGCCATCCTTGGCTACGTAGTCCAGAACGGACTACTGGGGCCCGATCCCGACCGCATGCGCCCCCTCATGGAGCTCCCAATTCCCCACTGCCCCAAGGCCCTCAAACGCTGCCTTGGGTTTTTCTCTTATTACGCCCAGTGGGTCCCGCAATACGCAGACAAGGCCCGGCCACTTATCCAGTCCACACATTTTCCCCTCTCGGCCGAGGCACAACAGGCCTTCGCCTGCATTCGATCTGACATAGCCAGGGCGGGGATGCACGCCGTAGACGAGACTCTGCCTTTCCAAGTAGAGAGCGACGCTTCAGATGTCGCCCTTGCCGCCACGCTGAATCAGGCCGGCAGACCCGTGGCATTCTTTTCACGCACCCTCCACGCCTCCGAAATTCGGCATTCCTCTGTCGAAAAAGAAGCCCAGGCAATCGTTGAAGCGGTGCGGCACTGGAGGCATTACCTGGCCGGCAGGAGATTCACTCTCCTCACTGACCAACGGTCGGTAGCCTTCATGTTCAACAACACGCAGCAGGGCAAGATCAAGAATGACAAAATCTTGCGGTGGAGAATCGAGCTCTCCACCTTTAACTACGAGATCTTGTATCGCCCCGGCAAGCTCAACGAGCCCCCAGACGCCCTCTCCCGAGGTACATGTGCCAGTGCACAAGTGACCCAGCTCCGTGCCTTGCACGACAGCCTTTGCCATCCGGGGGTCACCCGCTTGTACCATCTGATCAAAGCCCGCAATCTGCCCTACTCCGTCGAGGAAGTACGGACAGTCACCAGAGACTGCCAGATCTGTGCGGAGTGCAAGCCGCACTTCTACCGGCCAGATCGCGCGCGCCTGGTGAAAGCATCCCGCCCCTTTGAACGCCTCAGCGTGGACTTCAAAGGGCCCCTTCCCTCTACCGACCGCAACACCTACATCCTTAGTGTGGTCGATGAATTTTCTAGGTTCCCCTTTGCCATCCCATGCCCAGATATGACGTCTGCCACCGTCATCAAGGCCCTGGATTCCATTTTCGCCCTGTTCGGTTTCCCCGACTATATCCACAGTGACAGGGGATCCTCATTCATGAGCGATGAGCTGCTTCAGTTCCTGCTCAGCAGGGGTATTGCCTCCAGCAGGACGACCAGCTACAACCCCCGGGGAAACGGGCAGGTAGAGAGGGAGAACGGGACGGTATGGAGGGCCGTCCAGCTGGCCCTACGGTCCAGGAACCTCCCAGCCGCTCGCTGGCAGCAGGTCCTCCCTGACGCGCTCCATTCCATTCGGTCGCTACTGTGCACCGCAACTAACAGTACACCCCATGAACGCGTTTTTGCCTTCCCTAGGAAGTCCACATCCGGAGTGTCGCTCCCGACTTGGCTCACGACTCCGGGCCCAGTCCTTCTCCGTAGGCATGTACGGCACCACAAGGCGGAACCCCTGGTGGACAATGTACGCCTTCTCCACGCCAACCCTCAGTATGCCTACGTGGAGTTCCCCGACGGCCGCCAGGACACAGTCTCGCTCCGGGACCTGGCTCCCTCAGGTGCCGATCCCATGCCCACACCCCTTCCTGCGCCAACCCCAGCGCCCCCCTATTCGTCCCCATCAGGTCCATCCCTCATCCCCCTGCCCACCCTGGAGAACATGGAAGATTTCGGCTTGCTCTCGGAGTCATCCCGCCAGCAGCCAGCACCAACACCGCCAGCACCTGCACCATCGGGGCCATCACCGCCTGTGCCGACGTCACCACCACAGCTACGCCGATCACAGCGGAACGTCCGACCACCGATTCGGCTCAACCTGTAACCTGCTAACCGGATGGACTCTTGATTTTCCTTGTTGGACCCTCTTGTAAATAGCATCCTTTGTATTAGAAGTTACATGTCACCCCCGCCGGACTCATTTTTTACAGGGGGCGAATGTGGTGAGATAACCACTGTAGTTATGTGTACTGCAGTAGGGGGATGTATGCCTGTACCTGTAATACAGGTTCCTCCGGTAAGCCCCTGCCGGCTAGCTCCGCCCACAGGGAGCTTGTGTATAAATATGTATGAGAGCTGCTCAGACCCTCAGTCTACAGTTGCGGATGGAGGGACAACATCGTACAGCAATAAAGCCTCTATTGTACTAGTCTCTCGGCTTTGAGTATAATTGTTAGCGCCACAGGAACTTTACAATTAGTCCCACTGGGCACACTGGGCTAAATCGCTGGCTTTTAAAGCAGACCAAGGCAGGCCAGCAGCACGGTTCAATTCCCGTACCAGCCTCCCCGAATAGGCGCCGGAATGTGGCGACTAGGGGCTTTTCACAGTAACTTCATTGAAGCCTACTCGTGACAATAAGCGATTTTCATTTCATTTCATTTTCATTTCATTCTTTTACTCTTGCCGTACAATGCTGCTAATAGTTTCCCAAATAACAATCCCTATAGTGCAAAACAAGCTACACTGAGTGCTGAATTTGGGTGCATTTGAGTGCTATAGTAAGAGTTTGGTGACTGAGGGATATTAAGGGTTCATTTTTTTCTAAAGTCTAGTCTTTCTTTTATTTAATTAATTAACTTAAAAGTTGCTGTTTGGTTTAGAGGAAGGTGCATTTTCAATCAGCTTTAAACAAAGGTCCTACTTGCAGCTGGAGTTTGTTAATTAGTTAATTGGATTAGGCCCAGTTTTCAGAGGCTAGAGTCACAGTATAAATCTGAGCTAGTTACAGTGCAGACTTTGTTTGCACTGAGTGCTGAATTTGAGTGAATTTTAGAGTTTTAGTAAGAGTTTGGTGACTGAGGGTGTGCTGAATTTGGGTGCATTTGAGTGCTATAGTGAGAGTTTGGTGACTGAGGGTGTGCTGAATTTGGGTGCATTTGAGTGCTATAGTGAGAGTTTGGTGACTGAGGGAGTTAGGTGAGGAGGGAGCAAGGTGATGCTTTCATTTCATTTCCTACATTTCCTCAAAGAGCGTGAAGGGAGTCGGGAGTTTACAGAGTGCAGCTGACTGGGAGCAGAGCCGGAGGGCGGAGGGCAGATATATTCTGTAAATTAAGAGGGGATGGAGGCTAGGGCAGTTGCATACTCCTCCTGTAGGATGTGGGTGGTGAGGGATACCACCGGTGTCGCCGCTGACTATACCTGCGGGAAGTGCACCCAACTCCCGCTCCTCAGAGACCGTATTAGGGAACTGGAGCTGGAGCTGGATGAACTTCGGATCTTCCGGGAGGCAGAGGGGGTGATAGAGAAGAGTTGCAGGGAGGTAGCCACACCCAAGGTACAGGACACGAGTAGCTGGGTTACAGTCTGGGGAAAGAAAACAAATGGGCAGACAGTGCAGGTATCCCCCGTGGCCGTTCCCCTTCAGAACAAGTATACCGTTTTGGATGCTGTTGGGGGGGGATGACCTTCCGGCGGAAGGCCCTAGTGACCGGGTCTCTGGCACTGAATCTGGCTCTGGGGCTCAGTGTGGAAGGGGGGAGAATAGAAAAGCAATAGTGATAGGAAACTCAATGGTTAGGGGAATAGATAGGAGATTCTGTGGTCGCGAGCGAGACTCCCGGAAGGTATGTTGCCTCCCGGGAGCCAGGGCCAGGGTTGTCTGGGATTGAGTCTACAGGATTCTTAAGGGGGAGGGGGAGCAACAAGAAGTCGTGGTGCAAATAGGCATCAAAGACATAGCTAAGAAAAGGGATGAGGATCTAAAAAGTGATTTTAGGGAGTTAGGTTGGAAGCGAAGGAGCAGGACAAGCAGAGTAGTGATCTCAGGATTGCTACTGGTGCCATGTGCAAGTGAGGCAAGGAACAGAGAGCGAGTGCAGCTGAACTCGTGGCTACAGAGCTGGTGCAGGAGGGAAGGCTTCAGATATGTGGATCATTGGGTATCTTCTGGGGAAGGTGGGACCTGTACATGAAGGACGGATTGCACCTAAACTGGAGGGGCACCAATATTCTGGGTGGGAGGTTTGCTAGAGCTCTTCAGGAGGGTTTAAACTAGTTTGGCAGGTGGGTTGGAACCAGAGCTATGGACCAGAGGATAGGGTAGCTGTTGAACAGGCAGGAATCGTATGCAGCAAGTCTGTGAGAAAGGATAGACAGTTGATAGGGCAAAGTTGCACTCAGTTAAAGTGTGTCTGTTTCAATGCAAGGAGTGTCAGGAACTTAGAGCATGGATCAGTACTTGGAACTACGATGCTGTGGCCATTATGGAGACATGAATTTCACAGGGGCAGGAATGGTTGTTAGATGTTCCGGGGTTTCGATATTTTAAGACGAATAGGGAGGGAAGTAAAGAGGAGGGGGAGTGGCACTGTTAATTAGGGAGTGCACCACAGCTGCAGAAAAGGAGGTCGTTGAGGAGGGTTTGTCTACTGAGTCAGTGTGGGTGGAAGTCAGAAATAAGAAAGGAGCAGTCACTTTATTGGGAGTTTTCTATAGACCCCCCAATAGCAGAAAAGAAATAGAGGAACAGATTGGGTGTCAGATCTTGGAAAAGTGCAGAAGTAACATAGTTGTTGTCATGGGTGACTTCAACTTCCCTAATATTGACTGGAGCCTCCTTAGTGCAAATGGTTTGGATGGAGCAGATTTTGTCAGGTGTGTACAGGAAGGATTCCTGACTCAATATGTAGATAGGCCAACTAGGGGGGAGGCCATATTGGACTTGGTGCTTGGCAACGAATCAGGCCGGGTGTCAGATGATTCGGTGGGACAGCATTTCGGTGACAGTGACCACAACTCCTTGACATTTACCATAATCATGGAGAGGGATAGAAACACACAGTATGGGAAGGTATTTAATTGGGGGAGGGGAAATTATACTGCTATTAGACAGGAACTGAGGAGCATAAAGTGGGAACAATTGTTCTTGAGGAAATGCACAACAGTAATGTAGGGATTGTTTCAGGAACAATCTGCGAGTGCTGAATTGTTTTGTCCCACTGAGATGAGGAACGAATGGTAAGGTGAAGGAGCCTTGGATGACAAGAGAAGTGGAGCTTCTATCCAAGAGGAAGCAGGAAGCTTACGTAAGGTTGAGGAAGCAAAGATCAGACTTGGCTCTAGAGGGGTACAAGGTAGCCAAGAAGGAACTCAAAAATGGACTGAGGAGAGCTAGACGGGGGCATGAAAAAGCCCTGGTGGGAAGGATTAGGGAAAACCCCAAGGCGTTCTACACTTATGTGAGAAATAAGAGGATGATCAGAGTGAGAGTAGGGCCAATCAGGGATAGTGGAGGGAACTTGTGCCTAGAGTCTGAGGAGATGGGGGAGGTCCTAAATTAATACTTTGCTTCAGTATTCACTAGAGAGAGGGACCTTGTTGCCCATGAAAACTGTGAACCAGGTTAATAGGCTCAAACAGGTTGATATTAAGAAGGAGGATGTGCTGGAAATTTTGAAAAGCATCGGGATAGATAAGTCCCCTGGGCCTGATGGGATATATCCAAGGTTACTACGGGAAGCGAGGGAGGAGATTGCTGCACCGTTGGCGATGATCTTTGCGTCCTCACTCTCCACTGGAGTAGTACCGGATGATTGGAGGGAGGCGAATGTTGTTCCCCTATTCAAGAAAGGGAATTGGGAAATCCCTGGGAATTACAGACCCATCAGTCTTACGTCTGTGGTGAGCAAAATATTGGAAAGGATTCTGAGAAATAGGATTTATGATTATTTAGAAAAACATAGTTTGATTAAAGATAGTCAGCATGGCTTTGTGAGGGGCAGGTCATACCTCACAAGCCTCATTGAATTCTGTGAGGTTGTGACGAGACACATTGATGAAGGTTGGGCAGTGGATGTGGTGTATATGGATTTCAGTAAGGCATTTGATAAGGTTCCCCATGGTAGGCTCATTCAGAAAGTTAGGGGGCATGGGATACAGGGAAATTTGGCTGCCTGGATACAGATTGGCTAGCTGAAAGAAGACAGGTAGTGGATGGAAAGTATTCCGCCTGGAGGTCGGTGACCAGTGGTGTCCCGCAAGGATCTGTTCTGGGACCTCTGCTCTTTGTGGTTTTTATAAATGACTGATGAGGAAGTGAAATGATGGGTTAGTAAGTTTGCCGATGACACAAAGGTTGGTGGAGTTGTAGATAGTGTTGAGGGTTGTTGCAGGTTACAACAGGACGTTGACAGGATGCAGAGCTGGGCTAAGAAGTGGCAGATGGAGTTCAACCTTGATAAATATGAAATGATTCATTTTGGAAGGTTGAATTTGAATGCTGAATACAGGGTTAAAGGCAGGATAGTTGGAAGTGTGGAGGTGTGGTGTCCACGTACATAGATCCCTCAAAGTTGCCACCCAGGTTGATAGGGTTGTTAAGAAGGTGTATTATGTGTTGGCTTTCATTAACAGGGGGATTGAGTTTAAGAGCCACGAGGTTTTGCTGCAGCTTTATAAAACTTTAGTTAGACCACACTTGGAATATTGTGCCCCATTCTGGTTGCCTCATTATAGGAAGGATGTGGATGCTTTGGAGAGGGTACAGAGGAGATTTTCCAGGATGGTGCCTGGACTGGAGGGCATGTCTTATGAAGAAAGGTTAAGGGAGCTAGGGTTTTTCTCACTGGAGCAAAGAAGGCAGAGAGGTGACTTGATAGAGGTGCACAAGGTGATGAGAGGCACAGATGGAGTGGATAGCCATCCGAGATGGAAACCGTCCATTGTTTTCTTTAAGGTGAATTGAGGGGTCAGTGGGGGTGGGGGGGGGGTGGGTGGTTTGGAGTTGGAGGGGGGAGATAAGGAGGGGAAATGAGTAAGTGGGGTGTGTCGTGGGTCTGTATCGGGGGAGGTTGGGGGTTTGTGGTTTTTATTCATCTTGATGTTTTGGTCTTCTGATATTTTTATGTATAAAGGCCTTGAATAAAATAAAAATCTTTCAAAATTGTCACCCAAGGGTGGGATCAAAGGCCCCCAGAGCACAGAATTCTCATTTTATTTGTGGTTTGGCTGCTGTTTGGATCCTGTGAGTTTTGCCAGATTTCTTTCTGAATGCATTAGCTTTCTAAACTGGTTCGCCTACAAATCTGCGCCAAAATCTAACAAAATAGATCAGCCTGTACAAACCACAGGGGGATTGAGGTTTACCAAAAGATATTGGTCTTGAAAGTCCATGGCCATTTGGCATATTGCTACTGTGATTATATGGGGAGCGAGCCCGGGTTGAGCTGAGGGTAGGGGCTCTCTGAACATCAGACTCCTGGGTGTCCCAGGCCTTCATTATGACCCAGCATACAGATACTGCAGGTTTCTAATCGAGAGTATGCCAACCAGCCCAGCAGGAGGTGCAGAATTTGACCAGATTCCTGCATAATTAAAAACAGTTTTTTCAAAAGAATTTTCCTGCAAAAGAGAACGATCACACTTCATTTTCAGCCCCCAGAACCGCCTCCCTCTCTTTCCACCTATTCTTCATCCTCCTCTTTATTTCCTGTTATCTAAACAACCCCCTATCTATGCTCATAAGTTACCCCCTACTAGAATCTTTATTTCTCACTGGGCTGTATCTTTGCTGAGTGTTATGGATTGGATTGGATTTTGGATTGGATTTGAAATATCTTCTTAAATGTGCCACTGCATCACTAATCCCTTAACCTAATTTGCCCATTCATTTTAGCCAGCTCTGTCTTCATACCCTTAGAATTGCCTTTATTTAAGTTTAAAACTTGAGTCTTAGACCCACACTTCTCTCCCTCAAACTGAATGCAATGTTCGATTGTATATTGATCACTGCTCCCTAGGGGTGCCTTTATTATGAGGTCATCAATTAACCCAGTCCCCTTTCATGGGATATGGGTGTCGCTGGCGAGGCCAGCACTTGTTGCCCATCTGCTATTTGCCCTTGAACTCAGAGGCTTGCTTGGCCATTTCAGACAACAGGTTAGAATCACCCACACTGCAGTGGGTCTGGTCACATGTAGACCAGACCAGGTAAGGATGGCAAATTTTCATCCCAATAGGACCATTATTGAACCAGATGGACTGTTACAACAATTGATGGTGGTTGTTATGGACACCATTACTGATACTAGTTTTACATTCCAGATTTTGGGGAGGCGGTGACAGAATGGTATTGTCACTGGACTAGTAATTCAGAAACTCCTGGTAGTGCTCGGGGGGTCCCGAGTTCGAATCCCACCATGGCAGATGGTGAAATTAGAATTCAATAAAAATCTGGAATTAAAAGTCTAATGAGCATGAAACTATTGCCGATTGTCGTAAAAACTCATCTGTTTCACTAATGTCCTTCAGGGAAGGAAATCTGCCATCCTTACCCGGTCTGGCCTGCATGTGACTCCAGACCCACACAGTGATGCGTTTAACTCTTAACTGCTCCCTACTGAAATGGCCTAGTACCACTCAGTTCAAGGGCAATTAGTGATTGGCAACAAATGCTGGTTCAACCAACGACGCCCACATCCCAAAGAACAAATTAAAGTAAATTCACCTCCACCGGCTGTCCTGGGATTTAAACCCATGTCCCCAGAGCTTTGGCGTCTCTGGTTGAGAGCCATTGCTGTTATGCCACCGTCTCCCCATCACTGTTGGATAGTGAAACCACAATCTAATCACCTATTGCATTGACATAATTCAAGGAGTTTGAGAAATTGGCTGCGTACTCCGTCTCAAAATAAAATCATGATTCCTATCAACCATTTTCTGTTGGCACCCGAGATACCTAACCGGCACCCCCCACCTCTCAACCTACCTCTCCGCCCCCTCCATAACACCTGTCTTATGGATAAGATGTTAAATCAAGGCCTCATCAGCCCATTCCTGGCATTACTCCAAGAAGAACAGAGAGTTTGCAACAGAAACTCATTAACTTCTTGTTCACGTCTTTGGTGCTTGTGAAATTTGCTATGTGCCGATCAGTTGCTGCGTTTGCCTACATCACAATTATGTTAACTCTTGAGATAGGCGACCTAGAAACAGAGTTGGCCATTCAGCCTCTTGAGCCATTCAATTGAATCACAACTAGTCTGTATCTCAACTCATTCAAGACTGTAGCATCAGGTTTGTATAGTCCCCTTGACTTTGAGGTGATAGGTTGTAATAAATGCTAAGATGAGTTAAGCATGTAGCCAAGGGCGTGAGGACTTGTCACGCAGTGGGGAGCATCCTTACCTCTGGGCAAGAAGCTCTGGGTTCAAGTCCCACTTCAGGATATGATGACCACAGAGTTAGTAATGTGGCCAAACATGTTGATTATCAGCCTGTAAATCAGTGATGGGCAACCTCGTCTAGTCAGAAGGCCGCAAGATTGAAGTCAGGCTTGTTGACTAACCCTGAACCTTTGAATGAGATTGGATAAATTTAATACACGCCGAATATTTCATAACGAATTCTACAAAGTGCTTCATCATTCATATATAAATGGAACTGTCATCGCTTTCAAATGGTAAAAACAATTACGCTTTGGATACAGAAGGAACGTGCGGCTCTCACAGTCAATGTTGTGAGCAATCGGCACACACCTCACTTCACTTGCCCTTGCTTTAGGTGCGAATCACTTCAGTCGTACTGATGGGAAAAAACCTTGTGAAGGGAAATCAGTGGAATGGGGTAACCCTGCACATGGGCAATGGTCAACAAAATGTCTCGTGGGCCGCACTCAGAACCCAGATGGAACATATGTGGCCCCAGACCGCTGGTTGCCCACCACTCCTGTAAATCCTTCCACTACACCTGATGGCGGGTGGTAAGAACCACCAGGAGAGTCTGGTCAGCCATACTGCAGAAGGCAATGGCAAAACACTGCCAAGCATGATCATGGAACAATCCAACAGGACTGCATGGTATCTAATGGAGGTGGGGGTAGCGAGGGCAGAGTGGTTTTAATAGGGCATTTTGGCTTTCATGTAGATTGGGATAATCAGACTAGCACATGTATGAAGGACAGCAAATTTATTGAGCGTGTTTAGGAGAATTTCCTGCAAAAATGCCCTAAAACCCACAGGGGATCAGACCACATTAGATATAGTAAAATATAATGAGTCAGATTTAATTAATAGTTAACAGCACATGAACGTTTAAGCATAATATGATTGGGTTCAATGTAATGTTTAAAAGGGAGAAACATGAAGCAGCTGCTAAGATATCATAGATATGGTTATCCTCAAAGGGCTGAGACAGAGACTATCAACAGTAAACTGGACTAATCTGTTTACAGATGAAATGACAGGTGATCAGCGGGAGGTGTTCATAAATGTAGCCTAATAATAATAACTATCTTAATTACAAGTAGGCTTACAGAAACACTGCAATAAAGTTACTGTGAAAATCCCCTCATTGCCACACTGTGGCACCTGTTCGGGTACACAAGCCCGTCTTTTGGGAATTGTGGGAGGAAACCGGAGCGCCCGGAGGAAACCCACGCAGACACGGGGAGAACATGCAGATTCCGCACAGATAGCGACCCAAACCGGGAATCGAACCTGGGACCCTGGAGCTGTGAAGCAACAGTGTTAACCACTGTGCTACCGGACCACCCCGATACAGAATCAGGCTGCACAACTAAGGACAAGAGTTCTAATTGCCAAAAAATACACCCTCTCCAACACTCCTGCCTGATCTACCCTCTCTGATACCCCCAACACACTTGAAAATGCATCAAACTCCCAACACGCACACTCCGACCTCCTGACCTACCCTATCCAAACCACCCATCCCACCCTACCCTTACAGACACACCCACAACCTCCTCTCGCCAACATCCCTTCCCCCACCTACTCTCTCCAACACCCCTCCTCCTCCCTCCCCGACCTACCATTTCCATCAGCAGGTCACTTCTCCTGAGGTTCTTCAGAAATTTATTTCTCCATTTTGTGTCCTGCTCCATGTCTTTTGTTAGTTTGGACTTCTTTTGACTGCCATTATCCATATCTTCAGCTCTCGATTTCTCAGATTCCTTTGTTAGGTCCTCCTTCCACACGAGGACAAAATCTAAATAAATGCATAATGGCACAAAAGTGTTTGAATGTTTCCCTTCTCTGGGTCAGATCCGGACCAATTGCTAAATCCTTACAGAATTAGCAGCAAAGTTAAATGGTCATGTAAGTGGCGGGGGAATGAGATGTGAATCTGGCTGAGCCAGGAGTTGAAGGATATCTCTCGGACTGCATTGAGTGAAATGGTTTGGGACAGTCCTAATCAATTTACTATCAGTGTAGGTCGAGTACATAAAGTTGCCTCGGATTGGCGACATAATGACAAACATGTCAATCTCATTAACCTTACAATTGTGGGTTGGTTTGGGAAGTGTGGTTGTCACAAAATGTTTTACCTGTGACTGAAAATTAAGACGTATTCTCAGGGCTGAAGGAAGAGTTATTCTCTGTACTTGATGTGTGGTTCTTTATCTGGGTGTGTTTGATGGGGCAGTTTTGAGCGAGTTACACCTAACCCATGTTATAACACCATGGATTAATCAATGGGATTTTTATTATGGGCTTCAACACCTCCATTTTGAACCCTTCCCAAATTAAAACCAGCAGAAAACCAATCTCCCCAAATCGATTTGCCAATAAATGAACACTATGAATTTGCAGGTATAAAACTCACCAACTCTGGTTTCCCCATCACTGAAAAAGTTACATTTTTCTTCTTTCTTTGGTTTTTCTGCTGTGACTTGGCATTCAGAATTGGCCTAAGCAAAGGAACATGAAAGAGAGTTCAGATTTAGGAACCGTGAGATACCCCATTTCGGACAGGCGCATTCTCTTTGAAATTTAAACTGTGTCAACTATTGCTCAGCTGATGCTTTGTTATCTCCTGACTGGATTATTCCATCGCGCTTTCCTGGCCAGCCTCCAAAATTCTTCCCCATAAAATTCTGATCAGTCCAAACCCTGTTTCTGTTCTAACTTGCACTAAATCCCATCCACCCATTAAACCCTGTGCTTACTCACCTACACTGGCTAAAGGTTAAGCAATGCCACGATTTTGAAATTTACATCCTTGTTTTCAATTGCCCCAATGACCCTCGCCCCTGCTTATCTCCGTAATCTCCTCCAGTTCCTCAATCCCTTGCAGTGTCTATGCTCCACAGTGTAATTTTTGGTCACTTGCACATTCCTGATTTTCATTGCTCCACTATTCAACTGCCTAAGCTGTGGAATTCCATCTCTACAACCCTCCACCCACATCTTCTGTTTCTTCATTTGAGATACTCCTCAAATCAGATCTCTTTTACCAATCTTTTTCTCCTTACATCTCCTTGTATGGCTGAGTGACAAGTTTAGTTTGATAACACCTTGGGATCTTTCATTATCTTTAAGACTGAGAGAAGGGCAGCACGGTGGCACAGTGGTTAGCATTGCTGCCTCACGGCGCCACGGTCCCAGGCTCGATTCTGGGTCACTGTCTGTGTGGGGTTTGCACATTCTCCCCGCCCGTGTTTGCGTGGGTTTCTCCCCCACAACCTAAAGATGTGCAGGATAGGTCAATTGGCCACACTAAATTGCCCCTTAATTGGAACAAATTAATTGGGTACTCTAAATTTAAAAAAAAGACTGAGAAAAAGTGAATTAAGAGTTATAGATGTTTACAGCATGGAAACAGGCCCTTCGGCCCAGCTTGTCCATGCTGCCCAGTTTCTATCACTAAGCTAGTCCTATTTGCCCGCATTTGGCCCACATCCCTCAATATCCACCCTGCCCATGGAACTGTCTAACTGCTTTTTTTTAATAAATATTTTTTATTGGGTTTTTGAACAAAGTATATTTACCATTATGTACACAAAATGGAATACACATATATATATATATATATACACATCGAAGAGAAGGGAACATGCACAAAAAACAAAACAAACAACAACGGAAAAAAAGTTAGAATTAAATAACTGGTAGGGTATTATGTGCTAGCTCAACAACAGCAGCTCTGTACAATAGGCAATGTTGTTTTTGGCACATAAGTAGGAATCTGTTTGGGGGGGGGGGGGGAACTGGGGGGGGGGGTACATATACATTTGGGCTGCGGGAAAACAATTACAGAACAATTACAGAGGGCAATACGGGAACGGATCTGGTGTTTGTGTTGTCGTTTGCTTCTCCCGGACGGTTTTCACTGCCGTTGTCATCTCGCGATCACCTCCGCTTCAGCCGTTCATCGCGTCTTTCGCCCCGATTTTTCTTGTTCTCTGCTCCTGTAGATGCCAAGTTTGTTATCGTTTCCCGTGCCCTCCTTCCGGCTATCATTCCCTTGCCTCCCTCCCCCACCTCACTGGTTCCCCTCTATTGTTCCCTGTCTCCTCCCTCTTCCCCCTCCCTCCCCCCTTCTGCCCACTCCCCCCCCCCCCTCACCTTCTCCTGTGGTTCGCCTTTCTACTGTATTCTCTTAGGTTTTGGTGCCCCCCCCCCCCCCCTCCTCCTCCCCACCGCCAATCTATCCTTCCCTCCTTCACCTCGGCTACTTTCCCCTGTTTCTTGGCTACCTGACTATTCTTCTGCTTGTTCGTTGGCCACAAACAGGTCCCGGAACAATTGGTTGAATGGCTCCCACATTCTGTGGAAGCCGTCGACTGACCCTCAGATGGGGAATTTGATTTTCTCCATTTGGAGAGATTCTGAGAGGTCGGACAGCCAGTCTGTAGCTTTGGGTGGTGCTGCTGACCGCCAACTGAACAGGTTTCTACGGCGGGCGATCAGGGAGGCCAAGGCAAGGGCGTCCGCCCTCCTCCCCAGGAATAGATCTGGCTGGTCTGAAACCCCGAAGACCGCCACTTTCGGGCATGGCTCCACCCTCACTCCCACAACTTTGGACATAGCCTCGAAGTAGGCTGTCCAGTACTCCGCAAGTCCGGGGTAAGACCAGAACATGTGGGCATGGTTGGCCGGGTCCTTGGCACTGTTCATATCTATCCTTCACCTCCAGGAAGTACCTACTCATACGGGTTCTTGTTAAGTGGGCTCTATGTACCACTTTTAGTTGTGTCAGGCTGAGCCTTGCGCACGTGCAGGTGGAGTAGACACTATGCAGTGCTTCGCTCCAGAGTCTCAACCCTATTTCAATCCCCAGGTCTTCCTCCTATTTCTTTCTTGTTGCGTCCAGTACGATGCCGGCCCTTTCTACCAGTCGGTCATACATGTCGCTACAGTTCCCTTTATCTAGGATGCTTGCGTCCAGTAGGTCTTCCAGTAGTGTCTGTCATGGCGGTTGTGGATACATCCTTGTCTCCTTTCGTTGGAAGTTTTGAGTTACAGGTACCTTAGCTCGTTCCCCCGGCTAGCTGGAATTTTTGTCAGTTCGTCCAGTGTTGCGACCCTGCCATCCGTGTATAGGTCCCTGACTGTCTGTGTCCCTCCATCCTTTCCCCACTTTTTGAAGGTGGCGTCAGTCAGCGCTGGTGTGAACCTATGGATGTTGTAGATGGGAGCTTTGTCCGACATTTTGGTCAGGCCAAATTGCTGCCATAGTTGGTTCCAGGACTGGAGGGTGGCTATCACCGGGCTGCTGGAGTGTTTTTTGGGTGGGGATGGGAGTGCCATGGGGGCGAGGGCCCGGAGTGAGGTCACCTTGCAGGAGGCTTCTTCCGCACGCACCCACTCGGCTTCTGGCTCCTGGATCCATCCCCTTATTCGCTTGGCCATCGCTGCCCAGTGGTAGAATTGTAGGTTTGGGAGGGCTAGCCCCCCCCCCTGGATTTTGTTTTTTGTAGGACCTTCTTTGGGATCCGAGCATTCTTTCCCCCACCCCATACGAACGCCATGATTAGTTTGTCCAGCGCTTTGAAAAAGGCCTTGGGGATGTAGATCGGAATGGATCTAAGTAGAAAGATGTACCTGGGCAGTACGTTCATTTTGATCGTCTGGACTCTCCCCGTGAGGGAGAGTGGGAGTGTGTTCCATCTTTGCAGGTTATTTTTTACTTCCTCCGTCAGACTGGTTAGGTTCCATTTGTGGATCCCTTTCTAGTCATTGGCTATTTGGATCCCCAGGTAGCGGAATTTGTGTCGGGCTTGTTTAAGCGGCAGTCCCTTTAGCGCTATCTTGTGGGTGTACCGGGAAGATCTCGCCTTTGCTCATGTTGGGTTTGTAGCCCGAGAAGGCGCCAAACTCTTTCAGGAGCGCGATTATTCCGTCCATGCTACTTTGTGGGTCCAAAATGTAGAGGAGCAGGTCATCTGCGTAGAGTGAGACTCTGCTCTCTACCTCCCCTTTGGATCCCCCTCCAGCTATTTGCTGCTCTGAGAGCAATTGCTAATGGTTCGATCGCTAGAGCGAACAGCAGTGGGGACAGTGGACATCTTTGTCTGGTGCCCCTGTGCAGTTGGAAGTATCGGGATTTGGTGTTGTTGGTCCGTACGCTCGCCATGGGAGCATTGTATAGGAGCTTTACCCAGGAGGTGAACCCTGTTCCAAGTCCGAACCGCTCCAGTACCTCTGTGAGGTATTTCCATTCGACCCTGTCAAAGGCCTTTTCTGCGTCTAGGGAGATGATGACCTCTGGTGTTCTCTCCCCGGATGGGGTCATTATCACGTTTAGCAGGCGCCTGATGTTCGAGGTTAGCTGCCTAACTTTGACAAAACCTGGTCTGGTTCTCTGCGACCACATCTGGTACACAGTCTTCTAGCCTTTTGGCTAGGGTTTTGGCCAGTATTGTGGCATCTGCGTTCAGCAGTGAGATGGGTCTGTATGACCCACATTCTGTTGGGTCTTTATCTTTCTTAGGTATCAGCGAGATTGAGGCCTGTGCTAGGGTGGGTGGCAGTGTGCCCCTAGCTAGCGCGTCTGTGTGTCATAATATGCACCCATGCACATCATGAGGTAAAAGCAGGCAGTGACAGACATCCAGATGAGCCAATCAACATACAGAACAGAGCACGACCAATCACCAGACAGAACACCGGAGAGGGGGCTTCCAACTATAAAACACACGAGGCATCAGCACTCTGCCTCTTTCCACTGGTGATAGCTGTAGTGACAGTCAGGGTATATAAATCATTCAACACCGACTACATGTGGATCAGAGCTAGCCTGGTCTAGATAGTTAGTGTTAGTTTACTTAGAGGAATAGAGAGTCAACCACACAGGCAGCTGTGTGTTTCAATACTGGAGATCAATAAATCTTATTGAACCAACGCCTACGTTTGGTGTATGCTGTGTCGTTTAACTGCATCGTGTTGCAGTCCGTGTTACCCCAGGGTGAATAACACGACACAGTGAACATCTCTCGCAGGTGCGGGGCCAGCGCTGTTGCAAATGTTTTGTAGAAGTCTGCCGGGAACCCATCTGGTCCGGCACCTACCCCGCATGGAGCTAATGCTGTCTATGATCTCTCCCAGTGCTAGTGGTGCTTCTAGGCCCCATTCTAGGCGTGCCAACAGGCGGCTGGCTTTGTCTCCGTGTTCGTACAGGGCCCCGCGCGCCTGGCGGAGTTGGTGCACTGCTTTCCTGGTGGAGAGCAGATCAAAGTTCCTTTGTAGCTCTTTCCTCTCCGCCAGGAGCTCTATGGTCGGGGCCTCAGAGTATTTATGGTCTACCTCCATAAATGGAGTCGACCAGCTGCTGCCTCGCCGCCCTTTCCTCCCTCTCTCTTCGAGCTTTGAAAGTGACAATTTCCCCTCTTACTACAACCTTTAGCGCTTCCCAGAACGTGGAGGGTGAGACCTCCCCGTTTCGGTTGTTCTCCATGTATTCTGCTATGGCCTGTGATATCTTTTTGTTGAAGGCCTTGTCTGCTATAGGCAATGTCCAACCTCCATGAGGGGCGTTGGGTCTAACTGCTTTTTAAAAGACAAAATCATATCCGCCTCTACCACTGCCTTTGGCAGCCCATTCCAGATACTCACCACCCTCTCTGTGAAGAATATCTCCTCTGGTCTCTTTTGTATCTCCCCATCTCACCTTAAACTATGCCCTCTTGTACTAGACTCCTCTACCTTTGGGGAAAGATGTCAACTATCTTCATCATCTATGTTCTTCATTATTTTATAGACCTCTAGCCAAGAGTGGGAGATGATGTTAACCTGGTAGAAATACAGGAAATTGTGAAATATGAAATGGGCAGCACGGTAGCATGGTGGTTAGCATAAATGCTTCACAGCTCCAGGGTCCCAGGTTCGATTCCCGGCTGGATCACTGTCTGTGTGGAGTCTGCACGTCCTCCCCCTGTGTACGTGGGTTTCCTCCGGGTGCTCCGGTTTCCTCCCACAGTCCAAAGATGTGCGGGTTAGGTGGATTGGCCATGCTAAATTGCCCGTAGTGTCCTAAAAAGTAAGGTTAAGGCGGGGGAGGCGGGCGGGGGCGGGGGGGGGGGGGGGGGTTGTTGGGTTACGGGTATAGGGTGGATACGTGGGTTTGAGTGGGATGATCATTGCTCGGCACAACATCGAGGGCCGAAGGGCCTGTTCTGTGCTGTACTGTTCTATGACAGACTAGAAAGATTGGAGGACCACAATAAAAAAATGTCAATAAGATTGAATGCGGGTGAAAAAGGGAGAATGGAGGTGAGGGGGTCAAATCAGCTAAAACTTGTAAAGCATTCCGCAGAACCTTATCAAGAATTACATCATGAGTTATTAGGTCAATGAGGCAGGTTACAAAGGAGGAAGGCAAGGTGGAGAGGCAGGGAAATTTAGGGAGGAAATTTCAGAGGTTAGGGCCTAGGCAGCTAAATGCATGGCCACCAATGAGCCATAGAGTTTTACAACACAAACCAAAGTGTGTCTGTGCCGGCCATTAAGCACTTATCTACTCTAACCCCATCTTCCAGCACTTGGCCCGTAGCCTTGTCTGCTATGACCTTTCAAGTGCTCATCTAAGTGCTTCTTAAATTTTGTGAGGATTCCTGCCTCTACCACCCCTTCAGGCAGTGAGTTCCAGATCCTACGTGAAAGTGTTTTCCTCAAATCCCCTCTAAGTTTCCTGCTCCTCACCTTAAATCTATGCCCCCTAGGGGCAGCACGGTGGCGCAGTGGATTATCTCTGCTGCCTCACGGCACCGAGGTCTCAGGTTCGATCCCAGCTCTGGGTCACTGTCCGTGTGGAGTTTGTACATTCTCCCCGTGTCTGCGTGGGTTTCATCCCCACAACCCAAAGATGTGCTGCATAGGTAGATTGGCGAAGCTAAATTGCCCCTTAATTGAAAAAAATGAATTGGATACTCTAAATTTTTTTTTTAAAACCTATGCTCCCTAGTATTTGACCCCTCTACTAAGGGAAATGTTTCTTCCTAACTACCCCATCTATGTCCTCATACTTTTGTACATCCTAGCATCGTCCTGTCCATTGTGTATTCCCCTGGTGGGAAAGGGATTGAACTGATGCCTCGGGAATGGATTTTGTGGCCGCGACCAAAAGCGACAGCTTCAGTCTTCCTGATATTTAATTGGGGGATATTCCTAATAATCCAGAGTCGACGAATCAGAGACAGTAGAGGGGCCAGGAGATGTGGTGGTGAGGCCGAGCCAGGTGTCATAGAACATATGTGCAGAAGGCGACCATTCGACCCATCGAGTCTGCACCGACCCACTTAAGCCCTCACTTCCACCCTATCCCCGTAACCCAATAACCCCTCCTAAACGTTTTGGTCACAAAGGGCAATTTATCATGGCCAATCCACCTAACCTGCACGTCTTTGGACTGTGGGAGGAAACCGGAGGAAACCCACGCAGACACGGGGAGAACATGCAGACTCCTCACAGACAGTGACCCAATGGGGAATCGAACCTGGGACCCTGGCACTGTGAAGCCACAGCGCTATCCACTTATGCTATCGTGCTGCCCATATCTGAGTACATTTGGAACTGGGCATGGTTTCAGGTGGCATAGCTGAGGGGTAGCATATCGATGAGAAACAGGTGGGAGCCAAGGATAGATCCTTGGGGGACTCCAGATATAACTCCAGGCGCAAGAGTGGGAGGAGAAGCCATTATAGGTGATTCTCTGGCTCTGACTGGATAGATGAGAATGGAACCATGGGAGGGTCGTCCCACCCAGCTGGGAGATAGGGAGAGGCATTGGGGGAGGATGGTGTGATCAACGGTGTCAAAGGCTGAAGACAGATTGATGAGGATGAGGAGTGGCAGCTTACCACAGTCATCATCAGGCAGGATGTAATTTCTAACTTTAATATAGGTACTTCAATAGGTGGCAGGAAGGAAAACCTGATTGGAGAAATTACCTCCCAAATCTACCATTCCTTAAAGTGTAAAGACCAAATTATCTTGATAACTAAGATGCTTTATATTGGAAATTGGGAGTAGCCCTCACCAAAGTAGGCCTCACCTTTCCAAAGCCTCTAGATCGCCCACCAGCGAAATTGGATGCAACTGAGGCCTGACCAAGGACTTGTACAAGGACAAACTAGGATGTTCCGCCTTATGAATTATCCTATGGATGCACCCCAGCGCTCCATTTCCTCTCGCTCTCACTTCGGGACATTATCTGTGTACCTTTAGAGATGTATGTGCTAGATTGCCCAGTTCTCTTTCTTTCTCTATCATGCAGTTTCCATGAAGGGTATATGAATGTTAACTATTCACCCTGCAGCTGCACATATCCAAATTAAACATGGATATCATTCACCAAATCGTCAGTCACAAGTCCATTCCTGCAACTCATCCAAAATTTGCCTGAAGCAGTCAGACGTCATGCACAATTCTGACTCAGATCTTAGTATGATTTGCAAGTCATGTTCCCAACTCTTGGTCATCCATGAAAGTAGTAAAAAGTACATTAAAATAAAAGTGAAAGTAGGTCTCTGCAAAAATATATGGTTGCTTTTCACCTATGTCCTTCCAGACAGTTGCCCATCCTGCTCAAGATATTGGCCGGACGTCTCTGGCCATTGGGCTTCTCTCTTCACATTGGGAGCGCACACCCGCCCATGAGTTTCCCGACGGTGTGAGGTGGCTTCAATGGGAAATCCCATTGACAAGCGGCGGGAAGAGAGCATTCCGCCACCATCGAACGGCGCATTGTGACACACATCAGAGGTCCGCTCTTGCACAGAGTTCTTTTATGGTAAGCTGTCAAAAACGTTTTGAAACTCTAAGTAGACAATATCTACCGGCTTTCAGTTATTCACCGTCTTGATAACTTTGCCAAAAAATATAATCCAATTTGTAAGGCACTACCTTTTTTTCATAAACCATGTTAAGTATCCTTCACATGTACCTCAGTTAGCTGATCATTGTGGTTGAGGCTTTAACATCAGTACATCTGGATTAGGGAACAGGGGGAGAGAAAATCAGCCAGATTTCCTATTCTTAATGGCGAGCCAGTGGCCCATAGTGGTAGGTGTGGATGTTCGAAGAGGATTGACTCTACGGTGATGTCCTCGATGTTAGAATAATAATAACAACCTTTTATTGTCACAAGTTACTGTGAAAAGCCCCTGTTCTGGACACACGATCAAGCCTGACCCATTAAGAGAGCCCAGGTTACTGGAAGCAGGAGTGTGCACAGTGCACACCTTGTATAAGCCCACCTGTGCAGAGGACAACAAATTATATAAAATGAGCTAGGAGTTAGGTGTCGATACGGGTTAATGACCACCATAAAATGGAGAATCTAGAAGGTCAGAGATAGATCAACTGGAACAGTTAAGCTCATCGCACATTCTGCCAGCTTACTTTGAAAGAAACGACATACTTAGCTAAAAAGACTGGAACCCGAAGGGTTTCTGTAGATAAATTGAAACATGAGGAAAGAACATCACCTACCTCCTGCCTTTCTATACAGATTTCATCGTCAGTATCTTCATCCTCATTGTCCAAGCTACCATAGTACTCGCCCTTCACATCTTTTGGCGGAATGAGTTTGATGGCATCATTCCCTTCATTGCCGTTATTTCTCAACATGTTGCTTCAGGACTGAGCTGTCCTTTGGAAACTGATTCCCAGCAATGCTCCTGCTTGGAAATAAACAAAACCGCTGAGCATTTGAAGAGAATTCTCCACCGACATGGTATGGCTCCTTCCTCTCTTCTTCCTAGTCTTTTTTCTTTAATAAAGGGTGTGAACAACAGAACTATCATGCATTCATAAAGCACCTTTGGACAATTAACAGGGGATCAGAACTCTGGGGCTGGGGCAGAGGATTTTGGAGAGGTTACCAAACATTCAGACGGTGGCACAGTGGTGAGCCCTGCTGCCTCACAGCGCCAGGGACCCTGGTTGAATTCCGGCCTTGGCTGACTGTTTGGAGTTTGCACTTTCTCCCCGTGCCTGCCTGGGTTTCCTCCGGGTGCTCCAGTTTCCTACCAGAGCCCAAAGGTGTGCAGGTTAGGTGGATTGGCCAGGCCAAATTGCCCGTTAGTGTCCACAAATGTGCAGATTAGATGGGTTTATGGGGATAGAATGGGGGAGTGGGCCTAGGTAGTGGGTCAGTGCGGATGGGATGGGCCTAATGGCCTCCTTCTGCAGTTTAGGAATTCTGTGCTTCTATGTTTCTTTTCTGAAACAAATTGGATAAAAAGGTGTTTTGTTTAAAATAAGTTTAGAGTACCCAATTATTTCTTTCCAATTCAGGGGCAATTTAGCGTGGCCAATCCACCTAACCTGCACATCTTTGGGTTATGGGAATGAAACCCATTCAGGCACGGGGAGAATGTACAATCTCCACACAGGCAGTGACCCGGGGCCTGGAATGAACCCGGGTCCTCAGCGCCATAGGCAGCAGGGCTAACCACTGACACCATGCCTTCCGGGTAAAAAGTTGGGTTGTAAGAAGTTGAAATGAAGAGGAACTATGGAAGACAATTGGCTCAAAAACCTGGGCTCTTCTCATGTGATCATAGAGGGTTAAGAGGGGAATGTGATGGCGGGTGTTCAAACTAATGAAAGATTTTGATTAAAAAAATACATCAGGACACATGATTTTTACTGCCCAGTCAGCAGTAACCAGTGGGTTGGGCATAAATTTAAGATCATCACCAAACGACCATGGGCGCTGGTGAGGAGATTTTGCTGTAATAGAAAGTGTTGGCGGAACGTGGCTCAGTCTCTATCACTACCACCTCTGAGTCAGCTGGTTGTGGGTTCAATTACCGCTCGAAGATTTGAGCACAAAGATCCAAGGTGACACTCCAGTGCAGTGCTGGAGGAATGCTACACTGTCGGAGGTGCCATCCTTCTGCACAGATGTCAAACCAAGGCTCCCTTCAGATGGGCATAAACAATTCCATGCCACTATTTTGAAAAGAAGAGAAGTTATCCCTGGCCAATAGTTATCCCTCAATCAACCACACAGAAACAGATTACCTGACCATTGTAACATTTCTGATTATGGGATCTTGCTGTGCACAAATTGGCTGCTGCATCTCCCACATTACAACAGTGACTAGACAGGGGTGTCCTACGATCATTAAAGGCACCAAATAAGTGCAACGGTCGTGCCATTGGGAGCAGAGCAATCCCAACAATTATTTATGGCCCCACAAACCTCTTCCCATCCCAATTCGTTTTCCCTTTCCTTTCTCTCTTACATTTATCCAGAATGATCACTCTCTTCCAGTGCCATGCCCGAAGAGCATGTTGGCAAACATGGAGTCATAGAGGTCAACTGTACTGAAAAGGCCTTCAGCACGTCGCATCCAACCACCTGAGTATTCTAATCCCATTCTCCAGCACTTGGCCCATAGCCTTGTCTGCCTTGGCATCGCAAGGGCACATCGAAATGCTTCTTAAATGTTATGAAGGTTTTTAGGGGCAGCACGGTGGCACAGTGGTTAGCACTGCTGTCTACGGCGCTGAGGACCTGGGTTCGAATCCCGGCCCTGGGTCATTGTCCGTGTGGAGTTTGCACATTCTCCCCGTGTCTGCATGGGTTTCACCCCCCACAACCCAAAGATGTGCAGGGTAGGTGAATTGGCCACGCTAAATGGCCCCTTAATTGGAAAAAAATAATTGGGTACTCTAAAAAAAAATGTTTATGTTATGAGGGTTTCTGCCTCCTCCACCCTTTCAGGCAGTGAGTTCCAGATTCCCACCACCATCTGGGTGAAAATGTTTTTCCTCACATCTCCCCGAATCCTTCTGCCCCTCACCGTCAATCTTTGCCTCCTGGTCATTGATCCCTTCACCAACAGAAAAAGTTTCTTCCTCTCTACTCTTTCTATGCCCCTCATAATTTTATACATCTCAATCATGTCCCCCCTCAGTCTCCTCTGTTCCAAAGAAAACAAGCCCAGTCTTCCCAATCTCTCTTCACGCCTAAAACTCTCCAGCCCAGGCAACATTCTGGTAAATCTCCTCTGTACTCTTTCCAGTGCTTTCACATCCCTCCTCTGATATAGATTCCAGAACTGCACACAGACTTCCACGTTGATCTTGCTCAAAATGCGTGGACCTTCTTTGTTGATGATATAGTTTGAGAAGCTGTTTTGAAACATCGCTTTTGGTCTACCTTCGATGTCTTTTGCCATCAACCTTTCCCATCAGTGTCAGACCTTCTAAACCACGATTTCTTATTACGTGCTCACGAAATTCCAACTGCCACTTCCTGATCTTGGTCAGCAGAATGCATTCTGCCTCAAATGTTGACCCCCCCCCCCCCCCCCCCCCCCCTTGTACAATTCTTCTCTGCATCACCCAACATTCACTTCTGTAAGTCTCCTTGAGTGCATCTAAATGATTAACTGCACCATGTTATTTCAGGTTCGCCATTCTCGGCACTCTGAGTAATGTTTCTGGATTTATTAGTGACAGCTCTATATTTGAGGCCACTGGTGCATAAGAAGGAGTACTGGGCTGGATTGTAATGTACAGAGACTCTGGGGACAGCAAGAAAACAATAACTAAGTTGCGAGTGGGAAATCTGGAAATACATTAAGTGCGTTTGTCGGTCGCGTTTTAATCTCACCCACCTAATTGTCATTTTCCTTTTGAGTTTCCTGTCCAATCAGCAACAACAGAATGGATCCTCATGACACAATCTCAACTTAAAGAAACACTCCAAACATGCAAGTTGGATTTGATTGTCAAGGAGCCGGAAGGCTTGTAATTGAACCAAGAGACTAGGCCGTGCTTCACAGAAACCTCCTTGGACTTGCTGCTGTGAGGGCTCAAGGATGATACCGTTCCCTGGCAACGGAAAGGAGCAGCCTGTTGCTTAGACAAAGAAGGTTTGGTTAATGTTTGGGGAGATGGTGTCACCAGGAGCATTGTGGTGCTACAGCCCCGGATTCAATGTAGAAATACGCAGGGCCGGAGAGGTGAACATATTCACTGCATCCCATTGTGTGCATCACCCCTATCCCTTAATTTGCCTTCCCAAGTCTATTCCATCACATCATTCCCAACACCTACTTATTGTGCAGGGGCTTCCAGCCTTCATTTTGTTCCCACTTCCTCACATTCTCTTCTTTCCAGCCACCCTGTCCACTCACCTGCATCCTGATGCCATGTTGCACTGTGCAATGAGAAGGGAATTATTGCCAATCTGGCTGTACGAGACCCCTTGGGGATGAGCGACCACAACATGATAGAATATTTTATCAAGGCGGAGAGTGAAGTAGTTGATATGGAGACTAGTGTGCTGAATCTTGATAAAGGGAACTATGAGGATATGAGGCGTGAGTTGGCCCTGATAGATTGGGGAGAGTTACTTAAAGGGATGACAGTGGATAGACAATGGCAAACATTCAAGGAACGCCTAGGGGAACTACAGCAACTGTTCATTCCTGTCTGGCACAAAAGCAAAGGAGGTAAGAGGGCCAATCCATGGCTTACAAATTAAATTAGAAATAGTATCCGATCCAAGGGAGAAGCATACAGATTGGCCAAGAAAAATAATAGGTCTGAGGATTGGGAGCAGTTTAGAATTCAGCAAAGAAGGACAAAGGGATTGATTAAGAAGGGGAAAGTAGGACTTCCGATGGCGGCTATGAGGGAGTAGGTCACACATTTGGTGGCTCCCATCTCGGTCGGACTTTTGGACCTTTTCCCCTGACTTTTTTGCGCTTTTGAGCGCGGAACTGGAAAGCAATAGTACTCAGGCACAGGACCCATACAGAATTGTATGGACCTAGGAAGCCGGAGGGACCGTAAACATGAGAAGAAGTGGTCGAGTAAGGGCACAGTGGAAGCTGAGAGAGAGACCAGCATGGCTGGTGTTCAGAGCAAGGAGCCGACAGCCCAGCCCACAATGGAGCAGCTGCTGCAGACTATGCAGGAGGGCTTTTTGGCTTTGAAGCATGACCACTTGGAGCCGTTTCAGAAGTCGATTGATCGGATGGGAAAAAGGCTCAATGATCAGGCTGAGAAGCTCCAGCAGTTGAAGAAGTCAGTGGAGGAGCAGGCTGACTTTCAAACAGTGGCGGATGTGGAGATTCGGAGGTTGAGAGACCAGCAAAAAGTGCTTCTGGAAAGGCTGGAGGACCTGGACAACAGATCTCGCCGGCAGGACGTGAGAATCGTGGGCTTCCCGGAGGGGGCAGAGGGGCTAGATGCTGCCGCATATGTGGAGGGTATGTTTCAGAAGTTGCTGGGGAACGAGGTGTTCCCGCGCCCGCCGGTGGTGGGCAGGGCACACAGAGTACAGGTGAGGCAGCCGCGACAAGGGGGTCCCCCAAGAGCGATAGTGGTACACTTTCACAGGTACCTGGACAAGGAACGGGTGCTGCAATGGGCAAAGAGCTCACGAAGCTGCACTTGGGACAATACTACCCTGCGTGTTTATCAAGATTTGAGCGCTGAGGTGGCCAGGAGGAGGGGAGGCTACAGGCAGGTGAAGGAGATACTGTATAAAAACAAGGTGAAATTCGGGCTTCTTTTTCCGGCGCGACTGTGGGTTACATATGAGGGTCAGCACCACTATTTCGAGGAACGCGAAGAGGCAACGGACTTCTTTAAGAAGCAAGGGCTGGTCCTGAGCTGAGGGCATTTGGACTCATGTTAGAACTTTTAAGTATACGTGGTGTCTCTCCTGTTTTGAAAATTGCCTGTATGTTTGGGTCCGTTTTTGTTGTTCCTTTGCGTGCTTTTTGCGTGGTTTACCTGAATGTTTCCTTTTTGTGCTCTTGATTAGTTGGAGCTTGGCTGGGGGGAAAATAATAAAGAAAACAGTTAAAAGGGTTGGGTTGAGAGGGATGCTTCAGGGGAACTTTGTGCAATCTTTTCTGTGTCTGTATGGGAAGAACTGAGAGTGTCTGTTATTTCTTATCTCTTTTTTGTCTTGTTTAACTGGAATTGTGCTATTGTGGGGGTTGTTTATGACTCGTATAGAGTGTTTGCTTAAGTAGGGCTGATCTGGGGAAGTGGTATGGATGGGTCGGGGAGGGATGACTGGGAACAATGGGTGGGAGACGCACTGGCGCCAAGGCTGGGAGCCCCAGGCTGAAAGGGAACCGAGGTGGGGGGTGTCCACATAGTTAGATTAGAGCCGGGGTTAGGTGATTTGATGGTGTTGCTAGGGGGGGAGGGGGGGAGTCGTTCGGCTGACGGGGATGGAAAATGGGCATGGTAACAGTGAGGAGGTCATGGGTGGAGCCGGCCAGGAGGCGGGCCAAATGAAGCGCGACACATGGCTGGGGGGCTGGCCAAGGAAAGGGGATGGCTGATCGGCAAAAGGGTGGTGGGCCCCCAACCAGGCTGATCACCTGGAATGTTAGAGGGTTAAACATGCCAGTGAAGAGGGCACGTGTGTTTGCGCATCTGCGGGTTCTGAAGGCAGACATAGTCTTGTTGCAGGAGACGCACCTGAAAGTGGCAGACCAGATTAGGTTAAGGAAGGTCTGGGTCAGTCAGGTCTTTCATTCGGGGCTTGATTCTAAGACGAGGGGGGTTACAATCCTGATTAATAAAAGGGTACAATTTGAGGCGGAGGGCACAGTCGTGGATGGGGGTGGCAGGTTCATTATGGTGAGGGGTAAGCTCGAAGGGGTGAGAGTGGTCCTGGTCAATGTGTATGCCCCTAATTGGGATGATCTTGGATTTTATTAGGAGGGTGCTAGGGAAGATCCCCGACTTGGACTCGCGTAGGTTGATCATGGGCGGGGACTTTAATACAGTCCTGGACCCGAGCCTGGACCGGTCATGTTCAGGAACGGGCAGGCTGCCAGCAATGGCAAAGGAACTGAGAGGGTTCATGGAGCAAATGGGGGAGCAGATCTGTGGAGAATTAGTCGGCCGCCGGCGAGGGAGTTCTCGTATTATCCCCACGTCCACAGTGTATTCCCGAATTGACTACTTTGTTGTGAGTAGGGACCTGCTGGTCAGAATGGTGGGGGCAGAATATTCGGCAATTGCCATATCGGACCATGCTCCGCACTGGGTAGACCTGCAGTGTTGTAAGGACAGCTTTCAGCCCCCACCATGGAGGCTGGAAGTTGGATTACTCGTGGACGAGGCGGTGTGCAAGAGGCTGAGGAAATGCATGTAGAATTAACTGCAGGGGAACGATACTGGAAAAGTCTCGGCAGCGGTGTTCTGGGAGGTGCTGAAGCAGTGGTGAGAGGGGAGCTGATTTCAATCCGGGCGTACAGGGAAAGGACAGACAGGGCAGAGACTGACCGACTGATTAAGGAAATTCTACAGACGGACAGGAGTTTTGCAGAATCCCCGAGGCCAGAGTTACTCAGGAAACGACAGAGGCTGCAGACCAAATTTGGGGTGCTGACTACAGGCAAGGCTGTAGAGCAGCTTAGAAAGGTAAAAGGCGCGATTTATGAGCATGGGGAGAAGCCCAGTAGAATGCTTGCGCAGCAACTGAGGAAGAGGGAAGCGGCTAGGGAAATAGGGAGGGTAGTGGATGGGAAAGGTAATCTAGTGGGTGATCCAGCAGGGCTGAACAAGGTCTTTGGGGCTTTTATAGGAAGCCGGGGGACTGGGGGGGGATGAGGCGATTCCTGGACGGACTGACCTTCCCAAGAGTGGGGAGGGGGTTGGTGGACGGACTGGGGGCCCATGTCAGGATCGAAGAGGTATTTCGGGGCCTGAAGGTCATGCAGTCGGACAAAGCCCCGGGGCCGGATGGGTATCCGGTGGAGTTTTACAAAGAATTTACCCGAATAGTGGAGCCGGTGCTGGTCAGGGTCTTTAACGAGGCAAGAGACAGAGGGAGTTTACCCCCGACGATGTCGCAGGCCACCAACTCGCTTATTCTGAAACGGGATAAGGACCCGGAGGCCTGTGGGTCATACAGGCCGATCTCTTTGATCAACGTAGACGCCAAGTTACTGGCCAAGATTTTGGCGACCAGAATTGAGGACTGTGTACCGGATGTAATTGTGGAGGACCAAACCGGGTTTGTAAAGGGGAGGCAGCTGGTGGCCAACATAAGAAGGCTGCTCAACGCGATCATGATTCCCCTGGAGAGTAGGGAGGTAGAGATAGTGGCAGCCATGGATGCTGAAAAGGCTTTTGACGGGGTTGAGTGGGATTATCTGTGGGAGGTACTAGGACGGTTCGGGCTTGGGGCGGGGTTCATCGACTGGATTAGGCTATTGTATCAGGCCCCGGAGGCGAGTGTAAGGACGAACAGGACGGCATCGGACTACTTTAGACTGCACCGTGGGACAAGACAGGGCTGCCCTCTCTCCCCTCTGCTGTTTGCGCTGGCCATAGAGCCGCTGGCAATTGCACTGAGAGCTTCTAGGGGCTGGAAAGGGCAGGTCTGGGGGGGAATGGAACATAGAGTCTCCTTATATGCAGACGATCTGCTGTTATATATATCGGACCCAATGGTGGGGATGGACAGTATTATGGAAATCCTGAGGGAATTTGGACGGTTCTCAGGATATAAATTGAACATGGCTAAGAGCGAGTTGTTTGTAATTCAAGCGAGGGGGCAGGAGAGTAGGCTGAAGGGGTTGCCGTTCAGGCTAGTGGAGGAGAGTTTCCGATATTTGGGGATTCAGGTGGCATGGGACTGGGGCAAGTTGCATATGCTCAACCTGTCCCGACTGGTGGAACAAGTGAGGGAAGAGGTCCGGAGGTGGGATGCGCTCCCGCTGTTAAGATGACGATTCTCCCACAGTTCTTGTTTGTTTTCAGTGTCTCCCCATCTTTATCCCGCGGTCCTTCTTTAAGAGACTGAATAAAATTATTCTGGGATTTGTATGGTGTGGTAGTCGGTATTAGAGGTATTACGGTACCTAGGTTGATGCTGTAAGATCATTGGTGTGGGAGGTACCTGAGACAGTAAGATCATTGGTGAAGCCTGCCTGCTGGTTCCACCCAGTAAGGCGGAGTACAAGAGTCTGTGTCTCCCTAGCTGCTGCATTCTGTACCTGCGCTGCTAGGGGAAACATCTCATCCAATAAAGCCTTCAATTGTACTCCAATCTCGCTTTGAGAGTTATTGATCGTGCATCATATGGGCAGGGAAGTCCCCGCGGATGAAGAGGGCGATGCTTGAAAGGAGCACAGGAGAAGGGGGGGGCTGGCGTTGCCAAATTTCAGCAACTATTACTGGGCGGCCAACATAAGCGATGATAAGGAAATGGATGGTGGGTGTGGGGTCGGTTTGGGAGCGGATGGAGGCTGCTTTGTACAGGAGCACTAGCTTAGCAGCCCTGGTCACGGCGCCTCTGCCGCTTCCGCCGGCACGGTACTCCGATAGTGGTGGTGGCTCTTCGGATCTGGGGCCAGTGGAGGAGGCATGTAGGGGAGCTAAGAGCATCGGTGTGGACCCCAATCTGCGGCAACCACCGATTTGCCCCGGGGAGCATGGACGGGGGGTATCGACTGTGGAAGAGGGCGGGGATTGTGAGGATGGGGGATCTGTTCCTGGAAGGGAGCTTTCCGAGCATGAGGGCGTTGGAGGAGAAGTTTGGGCTGGTGAGAGGGAACGACTTTAGATACTTACAGGTGCGGGATTTTTTACGCAGAATGGTGCTGTCCTTCCCACGTCTCTCGCCGAAGGGGAGGCAGGACAGGGTAGTTTCTAGGGGAGAGGTGGGAGAGGGTAGAGTTTCAGACGTCTACAAGGAACTAATGGGAGCTGAGGATACGCAGACTGAGAACCTGAAGCTTAAGTGGGAAGAGGAGCTCGGGGGGGAGATGGAGGATGGTATCTGGGCAGAAGCCCTGAGCAGTGAACACGACCGTAAAATGCGCCAGGCTCAGCCTGATCCAGTTTAAGGTTGTGCACCGGGCCCACATGACGGGGGCCTGGATGAGCAGATTCTTCGGGCTGGAGGACAAGTGTGCTAGATGCGCCAGAGGGCCGGCTAACCATGTACACATGTTCTGGTTGTGCCCTAAACTCAGGGGGTATTGGCAAGGATTCGCAGATGTCATGTCGGGGGATATTGAGGCAGGTCCGTGCGTGAACAGAGTCATGTTGTTTAATTTGTGTCTTGACTTCTTTTTTTTTGTGCAGTTCAATGTCACTTCTTCTATATGCCTAAAATACCGCAATAAAATTGTTTCTGAACGCAAAAAAAAAGAAGGGGAAAGTACAGTACGAAAGGAAGATTGCAGGGAACATAAAGACTGACACTAACAGTTTCTATAGATATGTGAAGAGAAAGTGATTGGTAAAGATAAATGTAGGCTCACTGCAGTCAGAAACAGGGGAATGCATAATAAGGGACAAAGAAATGGCTGAGCAATTAAATACATTCTTTGGTTCTGTCTTCACAGATGAGGACACAAATCAGATCCCAGAAATGTTGGAGAATGAAAGGTTTAGTGAGAGGGAAGACCTGAGGGAGATCAACATTAGTAGAGAAATGGTGCTGGGAAAACTGATGGGATTGAAGGCGGATAAATCTCCAGAGCCTGAGAATCTGCATCCCAGAGTGTTTAAGGAGGCGGCTCTGGAAATAGTGGATGCATTGGTGGTCATCTTCCGGGATTCTAGACTCTGGAACTATCCCTGCAGATTGGAGGGTAGCTCATGTCACTCCGATATTAAAAAAGGGAGATAGAGAGAAAGCAGGGAATTATAGACCAGTAAGCCTAACATCGGTAATGGGGAAAATGCTTGAATCCATTATCAAGGACTTTATAGCGGAACATTTAGAAAGCAATGGCAGGATCAGTCAGAGTCAGCATGGATTTATGAAGGGAAAATCATGCTTGACAAATCTGTTGAAATTCTTTGAAGAGGTAACCAGTACAGTCGACAAGGGGGAGTTAGTCAATGTGGTATATTTGGACCTTTCAGAAGACGTTTGACAAAGTCCCGCATAAGAGATTATTGTGCAAAATTAAAGCGCATGGGATCGGGGGAAATATATTGAGGTGGATAGAAAACTGGTTGGCAGAGAGGAAACAAACAGTCGGGATTAATGGGTCCTTTTCAAATTGGCAGGCAGTAACCAGTGGGGTACCACAGGGATCGGTGCTGGAACCCCAGCTATTCACAATACGTATTAATGATTTGGATGAGGGAACAAAATGTAACATCTCAAAGTTTGCAGATGATACCAAATTAGGTGGGAGGGTGAATTGTGACGAGGATGCAGGGATCCTGCAGCAAGATCCGGACAGGTTGGGCGAGTGGGCAAACCAATGGCAGATGCAGTATAATTTGGATAAGTGCGAGGTTATTCATTTTGGACGAAAAAACAGGAAGGCAGATTACTGCCTGAATGGTAGTAAATTGGGAGAGGGGAGTGTGCAGCAGGACCTGGGAGCCCTTTGCACCATTCGCTGAAGGTAAGCATGCAGGTGCAGCAGGCGGTAAAGAAGGCGAATGATATGTTGGCCTTCATTGTAAGAGGTTTTGAGTATAGAAGCAGGGATGTGTTGCTGCAATTGTATAGTGCCGTGGTGAGGCCACACTTGGGAGTATTGTGTGCAGTTTTTGTCTCCTTCCCTGAGGAATGATGTTCTTACTCTCGAGGGAGTGCAGCGAAGGTTTACCAGACTGATTCCAGGGATGGCGGGACTGTCATATGAGGAGAGATTGACTAGGTTGGGATTGTCCTATCTGGAGTTCAGAAGCATGAGGGTGGATCTCATAGAGACTTATAAAATTCTAACAGGACTAGACAGGGTTGATGCAGGGAAGATGTTATCAATGATGGGTGTGTCCAGAAGCAGGGGTCACAGTCTGAGGATTCAGGGTATACCATTTCGGACAGACATAAGGAGACACTTCTTCACACAAAGTGTGGTGAGCCTGTGGAATTCATTACCACAGGAAGTAGTTGATGCTAAAACTTTGAATATATCCAAAAGGCAGCTGGATATAGCACTTGGGGAGAATGGGATCAAAGGCTATGGGGAGAAAGCAGGATTAGGCTATTGAGTTGGATGATCAGCCATGATCGTGATGAATGGCGGGACAGGCTCGAAGGGCCAAAAGGCCTCCTCCTGCTGCTATCGTCTATGTATCTAAGTATCTATGCACTGGGTCAGAACCCTGGAACACCCTCTCTAACAGCATCATGGGTGTACCTACACCACATGGAATGCAGGGCTTCAAGAAAGCAACCCGTTACCACCTTCTCGAAGGGCAAATAGGGATGGGCAATAAATGCTGGCCTAGCCAGCGATGCCCACATCCCATGAATTCATTTCATAAAAATTGAAATGCCTCTTGCTCAGAGTCACCATAACTGTGGAGGAGTGTGCCTCTAAAGTGTTGGCCGTTTGATGTTGCAACCCCCCCTCTCAACGCCGCAAACCCCCCAGCTCAACGCCGCAACCCCCCCTTTCAAAGCCGCAACCCCCCCTCTCAACACCGCAACCCCCCCTCTCAACGCCGCAACCCCCCCTCTCAACGCCGCAACCCCCCCTCTCAACGCCGCAACCCCCCCCTCAACGCCGCAACCCCCCCCAATCCACCCCTCTCCCCCAATCCACCCCTCTCCAACAATTGGAGGGTAGCTCATGTCACTCCGATATTAAAAAAGGGAGATAGAGAGAAAGCAGGGAATTATAGACCAGTAAGCCTAACATCGGTAATGGGGAAAATGCTTGAATCCATTATCACGGACTTTATAGCGGAAGCTATCCAATCCACCCCTACCCCCGCACTCGATGTAGGTTACTGAACGGCGTCAACCATCATCAATGGTTGACGCCGTTATAAACCTACTGTGATTTTCGCCGACGTGACCCATGGCCACGTCGGCGGGACTTCGGCCCATCCGGGCCGGAGATTTGTTGACATTAAAAATTAAATGACATCCCGCCGGCGTCAGCTGTTCTCAGAGGCTGCCGGCGGGATTTGCACAACGCCGGTTTTTGGCCGCTCGGAAAATTCAAAACCCGGCGGGAGCGGGAATAACGCCGCCGCCGGCCAATTCTCCGACCCTGCGTGGGGTCGGAGAATTTCGCCCCAGTTCAGCCAATAGGAGGGTCATTCAGGAGTCTGGTAACAGCGGGTGAGAAGCTGTTTTTGAATTTGAATTTGAACCCCTCACTGTGCTTCATCTCCCGATGACCGAGTCTGCCCCGGCACAAGTGGTACTGTCTTTGGCAGGGCCCTCAGGGTATCTCTGCAGCCAAGGCTGGGGTGTGAGCTGTCTGTCTCTACTGAAGACACATCCACATTGACGGAAGGAAGAATACTGGGTATATGAAAAAATGTTAAGTTTCTATCTTAGAACATAGAACATACAGTACAGAAGGAGGCCATTCGGCCCATCGAGTCTGCACCGACCCATTAAGCCTTCACTTCCACCTTATCCCCGTAATCTAATAACCCCTCCTAACCTTTTTGGACACCTAAGGGCAATTTATCATGACCAATCCACCTAACCTGCATGTCTTTGGACTGTGGGAGGAAACTGGAGCACCCGGAGGAAACCCACGCAGACACGGGGAGAACGTGCAGACTCCGCACAGACAGTGACCCAGCTGAGAATCGAACCTGAGACCCTGGCGCTATGAAGCCACAGTGCTAGCCATTTCTGTTACCATGCTGCCATATTTTGGTCCCATAAATATATTATTCTTCATCACCACGTTCCCGTCTTGTCCATTTTTGAATAGTGGAAAGTAAATGGCCTTTTAACTTGTTTGATGACGAATGGAAAGATATGAATTGATGGAGACCAATTAGCAATGGGGCTGGGAGTGGGGGGTCGAAGGGTTGGATGAACTGCTTCGTGTCAGTTCCATTTGTGGAGGTGGGTAGCTTGGGGGTCGCAGGAAGAGTGGGATTTGTATTTCCTATTGAAATGGTTCTACTGGTGCAGCTAGGTGAACTGTGCATTAATGCGATCACCTCTGGCATCTCAGACAGCCATGGGAGGAGATGGGCGGGCGTCAATTTCATCACTTTACTTCGCCTCCTCTTCCTTCTCCTGCCATTCCAAATCATCCAAGGCGAACCTGAGATCCTCACGTTGTTCCTTCTCTAGGTCCATTATCGCACAATGGTGTTTGGAGCTCATCAAACCATGACCATTCTCAAGACACTGGTTGGTATTGAAGGGACGTGAGGGACTGAATGGCCTCCTCCTCCTATTCTGGTGTAACTGACTCGAGGGAATGTATGGCCTCCTCCTCCTTCTGTTCTGCTGTAATATACTCAAAGGACTGATTGTCCTTTTTGTTCTCCTCCCGAGTAACACAATGCCGTGTCCCCACCAGATGTGTGGTTGGACAGGCCATCGGAATGCTGAAGGTGTGTTTAAGGTGCTGTTCAGATTGAAAAACACCCTTCAATTGGGCTTTAGTTGATGGATTTCTGACCTGAGTCAAGTTTGCAGTGGGTATCACATGTCACTGAGCAGCTATAAGTCTGCTTCTACTTTCAGAGAGATCAGGGAGCTTAGACTGGTACAGAATGAACGGATCTTGGCAATTTCATGCCTTTCTGTACAAACATCTCTTTGTGGGCGGCATGGTGGTGCAGTGATTAGAACTCCTGCCTACGGCGCTGAGGACCCAGCCCCGGGTCTCTATCCATGTGGAGTTTGCACATTCTCCCCGTGTCTGCATGGGTTTCGCCCCCACAACCCAAAGATGTACAGGCTAGGTTGATTGGCCATGCTAAATTGTCCCTTAACTGGAAAAAATATATATAATTGGGTACTCTAAATTTATTTTAAAGACATCTCTTTGTGGTTGAATGCTCATCGCACACAAATGTAGTGGAGGTGTCATGGATGAAGAGCAATCCTGGGAGCGAGGGAGGGGTTAGGGTCAGGGATGCAAAACTGACTGTAATTGACACCACAGGCAAAATGACATAACTGGCAAACAGCACCAGCAGCGACCTGTCTTACACATTTGCAGGTGGCTGACTGGGAGATTCTGGAGGTATTGCTGGTCACCTTTTGGTTTAGATTTCGAGTACCCAATTCAGTTTTTCCAATGAAGGGATAATTTAGTGTGGACAATCTACCTACCCTGCACATCTTTGGGTTGTGGGGGCCAAACCCACGCAAACACGGGGAGAATGTGCAAACTCCACATGGACAGTGACCCAGAGCCGGGATCGAACCTGGGACCTCGGCGCCGTGAGGCAGCAGTGCTAACCACTGCGCCACCATGCCACCCTTGCTGGTCACCTTGATCCTCATCTGGACATCCAATCCAAAGCAGTCGATAAGGCTCCCATCCCGACATGACAGAGCAAACCTCCAAATTCCAAAAAAGTAGCCTCTGAACAAAAGTATTGTGAGCAAGTCCTTTCCTACAAACAGGTGAGCAAGTTGCCGTGAGCATTGATTGGTTTACTTCCCTGAGACTGATTCAGCCCCACAGTGTGTTCTTCCTTCTTTCATGGGGATGTGAACGTCACTGAAAAGGTCAGCATTTGTTCCCTATCCCTAGGTGGATTGGCCATGATAAATTGCCCTTAGTGTCCAAAATTGCCCTTAGTGTTGGGTGGGGTTACTGGGTTATGGGGATAGGGTGGAGGTGTTAACCTTGGGTAGGGTGCTCTTTCCAGGAGCCGGTGCAGACTCGATGGGCCAAATGGCCTCCTTCTGCACTGTAAATTCTATGATCTATGATCTAATTACCCTGTTACCCTCCTGGCCATTTCAGCGGGAGGTTTAAGAGTCATTGTTTTGGGTCTGGAGTCACATGTAGATAGACTGGGTAAGGATGGCAGATTTTCTTCCCTAAAGGACATAGTAATAATAATCATCTTTATTGTCACAAGTAGGCTTCTATTAACACTGCAATGAAGTTACTGTGAAAAGCCATTAGTGAACCAGATGGGGTTTTACAACAATCAGTGATAGTTGTTATGGTCCCCATTACTGAGATTCACTGGATAATTCCAAATTGTAATAATTGAATTTAAATTCCATGAGCTGCCGTGGTGGGACTTAAACCCATCTCCCCAGAGCATAAATAAATAAAAATAAATAAATATAGCTTATTGTCACAAGCAGGCTTCAATGAAGTTACTGTGTAAAACCCCTGGTCGCCACATTCCAGCACCTGTTCAGGGAGGCCGGTACGGGAATTGAACCCGCGCTGCTGGCCTCGTTCTGCATTACTGAGCTAAACCAGCCCCTAGAGCATGACCACTAGGCCTCCGTCTCCCCATGCTTTCACCAGTAAATTTCAGGAATCGCGGAAACCTCTGAACCTTACATTAAACTTTAAAATGTCCGTAAATGTCACTTTAATTGAACAACTGACAGATGGTAATAGACATCCTGCCCCTCACAAAGGAGTTGTACAGACGTAGCCTAACATGAAGGTTGGAGACCACTTATCAATGTGCTGACATTTTTCTGGATTTTTACCATCCACACCCCTCCCAACTCCCCTCATCCGCATCCTTATTAATGACACTTCTCTTGGTAAGTAAGTCCATTTTCCCCGTGTTTAGAACAATACAGCACAGGAACCGGCACTTCGGCCCTCCCCAGCCTGTACCAGTCATGATACCACCCTTGGCCAAAACCCTCAGCACTTCCTTGTGCTGTATCCCTCTATACCTATCCTATCCATGTGTTTGTCGAGATGTCTTTTGAACGCCATTAATGTCCTCCCCTGGCAGCGCGTTCCAGGCACTCACCACCCTCTGTGTAAAAAACTTGCCTCGCACATCTCCTCTAAACTTTGCCCCACGGACCTTAAACCTATATCCCCTAGTGACTGACCCCTCCACCCTGGGAAAGAGTACCTGCCCATCCACTCTATCTATCCCTCTCATAATCTTGTCGACCTCTATCAGGTCGCCCCTCAATCTCCGTTATTTGTTTGTTTACCCTATTAAGCCTCTTCATAAATTTAAAGGCCTCCATCAAGTCAATGAACTTTCGATTTCTGGATTAAGAAAGCTCAGCCTCTTCTGCCTTCCCTGTTAGTTATTAGGACCTGGTTTCTCACTGATTGTTGGGGTTTCCTGATGCAGATCACCATCAGTTCTAAATTAATATGTAGGGAGTCATGGATGCTCCAGGTGTTCTAGACAAGCACATGTGCGGTAATGTCACCAGCTGCGGAACCTTCATCTCCAGAGCTCGAAGGGCTGGAGTCACCATGACCCTTCCGCGAGTCTGAGAGCTACGTGGACATCACGTTCAGTGAGGTGGTCACGCCACAGCTTAGGAGCCTGGACGCGGAGAGGGAATGGGTAAACGCCAGTCAGTCCAAGAAAACTAGGCAAGTAATGCAGGAATTCCCTAGGGCCAAGCTCACCATTCAGTTTTCTGTTTAGATACCGGTGAGGGTGTGGTTTATCAGAGGAGTGAAATCAGAGCCAAATTTGTAGCACCAGATGTGGCTCTGCTGTATAGGATGGGAGAAAGAAGAAAGGGAGAGCAGTAATGATAGAGGATCTATTAGTCAGGGGAACAGACAGGCATTTCTGTGGGCGTAGAGGTGACTCCAGGATGGCATGTAGCCTCCTTGGTGCCAGGGTCAAAGATGTCACGGAATGGCTGCGACAATCGTCTGGTGGGAGTGTTAACAGCCAGAGGTCATGGCCCACATTGATAACAATGACTTGGATAGGAAGGGGAATGGAGTCCTGAAAGCAGACTTTAGGGAGTTAGAAGGGAGATTGAAAACCAGGGCAGTAATCTACTCCCAGTCCACGAAGCATGAGAATTGAGCGATTAAACGCGTGGTGCAGGAGGGAGGGCATCAGATTTCTGAGGCAATGGAACCGGCTCTGGGAAGGTAGGATCTGTACAAGCCGGGCAGTCTACACCTGAACAGGACTAGGACTCAAGGAGATTTACTGGTGCTGTTTGGGGGGTGGGGTTGGGGGGGTCGTGGACAGGTGGGGAATGGGGTGTGGTTTGTGATTTCGTTGGGAGCAAAAAGTATTGCAGCTTTTCGATGTATTGGCCGCAACTTTTAACTGCCGTATCAAATGGATCGGTTTTCCAAATTGGTGGCATAGCTATTCGACTGTGGCTGATTCTTTACCTTTTTTGCAGGACTCCAAAAGGCCAGTCTTCCTTACCACCCCCCCCCCTCCACCCTCTCCTAATGGTGAAAAAGTTTTCCTCTTTCGACTGGTCCAAATTATTCTCATCGCCAATGTTGTAGTGGGAGGTACCTTGCGAGGCGGCACGATAGCACAGTGGTTAGCATTGTTGCTTCACAGCACCAGCGACACGGGTTCGATTCCTGGCTTGGGCCACTGTCAGTGCGGAGTCTGCATGTTTCTCCCCGTGTCTGCGTGGGTGTCCTCCGGGCGCTCCGGTTGCCTCCCACAAGTCCCGAAAGACGTGCTTGTTAGGTCATTTGGACATTCTGAATTCTCCCTCTGTGTATCCGAACAGGTGCCAGAGTGTGGCGACTAGGGGCTTTTCACAGTAACTTCATTGCAGCTTTAATGTAAGCCTACTTGTGACAATAAAGATTATTATTATTATTATTATTAATACGGTGAAGCGGAGTTAAATCTCAACAGGGATTTATTAACAGACCGGCAAACCATATTCACATATAAGCACAACACTAATACATGTCTAATGCCACCAACTCCTCCAGGGCTTAGTCTACCGGTGCCCCGCCACCCTGGTCCGCACCCTGGAACCCAATAGGCCCAGGTTCACACGCTCCGTCCTCATGGGCTCTGGGTGGGTCACATGGCCTGCGAAGGATCACCCCTTAAAGGGACCACACTACCACAAATACAAAGAAATTGGATAGGCTGGGGTTGTGTTCCTTAGAAGAGAGGAGGTTAAAGAGTGACCTAATATAGGGGCCTAGACAGGGTAGACAGGAAAATCTTGTTTCCCCCAGCTGAGGGGTCAGTTACCAGGGGGCATAGATTTAGGGTGATTGGCAGAAAGCTTAGAGGGGCCATGAGGAAAAATATTTTCATACAGAGGGTGGTGGGTGTCTGGAATTCACTACCTAGGTTGGTGGTTGAAACACTCAACACAGTTAAAAGATACTTGGGTCTGCATCTGAAATGCTGTAATCTAAAAGGCTATGGATCAGGTGCTGAAAAATTGAATTAAAATGGGCAGCTAAATTATTTTTGCTCTTCTTTGGCCAGTGAGACATGGTGGGCTAAATGGCCTATTTTTGCACCATAACTTCACTGTGATTGTATGGTTCTAATAGTTGGAGTCACACATGCACCGAAGGGCAGGCGTGATCTCGTGCATGCGTATTTTGCTGCATGCGCGGGATGTTTTCTTCTCTCCGCCGGCCATGGCGGAGCCCTACAGGGGCCGGCGCGGAAGGAAGAAGTGCCCCCATGAAACAGGCCCGCCCGCAGATCGGTGGGACCCGATCGCGGGCCAGGCCACCGTGGGCCCCCTCCCACCTCCCAGGGTCGGATTCCCCTGCCCCCCCTTCCCGCCGATGACCGCCCCCGCCAACTTACCTGCCAGGTCCTGCCGTGTGGGACCATACGTAACCCATGCCGGCAGGACTGGCCAAAAATGGACGGCCGCTGGCCCATTGGGGCCCGGAGAATTGCTGGGGGGGGTGGGGGGGGGGGGGGGGGGGGGTGGCGCTGCCAACCGTCCTCAATAGGAGTGGCGTGAATCCTGCCCTTCATAAAAAATACCGTTGGAGAATATGGCAGCCGGCGTTGGGGCGACGGGGCGGGAATTGCGCTGCCCCCCGGGAATTCTCTGACCCGGCAGGGGGTTGCAGAATCCCGCCCCAGGAGCTCTATGGCAAGTAACTGACCTCCTGACCCCCCAAACCCTGTCCACTATCGACAAGGCACAAATCAGGAGTGCAGTGGAATATTCTACATTTGCCTGGATGAGTGCAGCTCTAACAACACTCAAGAAGCTTGACACCATCCAGGACAAAGCAGCCCGATAGATTGCTAACCCTTCCACAAACCTCCACCACCGATGAACAGTGGCAGCCATGTGTACCATCTACATGATGCTCTGCAGTAACTCACCAAGGTTCCTTAGACAGCACCTTCCAAACCCATGACCACTACCATCTAGAAGGACAAGAGCAGCAGATACCTGGGAACCCCACCACTTGGAGGTTCCTCTCCAAGTCACTCACCACCCTGACTTGGAAATATATCGTCGCTCCTTCACTGTCGCTGGGGTAACATCCTAGAACTCCGTCCCTCACAGCACTGTAGGTGTACCTACACGTCAAGGACTGCAGCAGCTCAAAAAGGCAACTCACCACCACATCTGAAGGGCAGCCAGGATGGGCAATAAATGCTGGTCTAACCGGCGATGTCCAAATCACATAAATGAATAAAAAAGAAAAAAAATAGTGATGGAGAGTCTAGGTTGGGTATATGGGGACCTCAGCAATTCAGGCTCAATACACAATGTGCTTCACACTGCATGATTTCTGGAAATGCACCCAAAATTATGAGGTTCTATTTCCTGTGTGACCATTTTGGGAGTGAAGGGGAGAAAAACTGCTATTATTTCCTGACTACAATCAAGCAGATCACCCTAATGCAAATTGGAGGGTGTTACATTATTTTAATCTGAACGTGAAAGTTAAAGATACTTTTGGTAAACAGGAAAATCTGGAATTTCTCATACATTGATAGCAAAAGCTGGCAGAGGGAGAGTGAGAATATTGAGAGGGAATTCTATGCGGGCTGAGAGAGACAATTGAGAGCACAGAGAGAGTGTGTGTGTGTGTGTGTGAAGAGAGATGGTGTTGAGCAAACCCTCACTTGCAGCTTCTCAGTAATTTTCATGACAGAAACCACATCTAATAATCTTTTATTATTGTCACAAGTAGGCTTACATTAACACTGCAATGAAGTTACTGTGAAACGCCCCTAGTCGCCACACTCCGCCACCTGTTCGGGTACTCAGAGGTAGAATTCAGAATGTCCAATTCACCTAACAGCACAACTTTCAGGACTTGTGGGAGGAATTCGCAGCACCAGGAGAAAACCCACGCAGACACGGGAAGAACGTACAGACCCCGCACAGACAGTGACCCAAGTGGGAATCGAACCTGGGACCCTGGCGCGATGAATCAACAGTGCTAACCACTGTGCTACCATGCCACCCATAATTACATGCACACCCTGGACAGCACAGTCACTGACACATCAACGATGAAAACATTATTAACATATGAATTAACACATTTATACACACCTGCATTAACAGATTGCTGGAGCCCCCACCCTAACAGCACCGCGGGTATACCTACACCACATGGACTGCAGTGTTTCAAGAAGGCAGATCACCACCAATTTCCCAAGGGCAATCAGGGATAAGAACAAATGCTGACCTTGCCAGCATTGTCCACATCCCATGAAAGAATTATTAAAATTTGCATGCGCAAGCATCTGTAATCTATTCACACGTACGTTAAAACAATCATTCTCAACTGTACACACACTCCCACACACACCACATTTGCCTAATAAATATCTGATTTGATTTGTTTGAAGAACAAAGCCTTTTCCTGGCTTCTGGCATTATTCCAATCAGCAAATTAATCCACTGATTTTCCATTAAAACTAATCAAACTATAAACACAACCAAACTCGTGCATGAGAATGCGGTCAGGTTCTGTTATCATAGAATTTACAGTGCAGAAGGAGGCCATTCAGCCCATCGAGTCTGCACCGGCTCTTGGAAAGAGCGCCCTACCCAAGGTCAACAACTCCACCCTATCCCCATAACCCAGTAACCCCACCCAACACTAAGGGCAATTTTGGACTAAGGGCAATTTATCATGGCCAATCCACCTAACCCGCACATCTTTGGACTGTGGGAGGAAACAGGAGCACCCGGAGGAAACCCACGCAGACACGGGGAGGATGTGCAGACTCCGCACAGACAGTGACCCAAGCCGGAATCGAACCTGGGACCCTGGAGCTGTGAAGCCATTGTGCTATCCACAATGCTACCGTGCTGCCCCAGCTGTGGATTAACTGTGAGTCACAATACTGTTGTCATTCGATAGGGGCAGCACGGTAGCATGGTGGTTAGCATAAATGCTTCACAGCTCCAGGGTCCCAGGTTCGGTTCCCGGCTGGGTCACTGTCTGTGCGGAGTCTGCACGTCCTCCCCGTGTGTGCGTGGGTTTCCTCCGGGTGCTCCGGTTTCCTCCCACAGTCCAAAGATGTGCGGGTTAGGTGGATTGGCCATGCTAAATTGCCCGTAGTGTCTTTAAAAGTAAGGTTAGGGGGGGGGGGTGGGGGGGGGGGGGGGTTGTTGGGTTATGGGTATAGGGTGGATACGTGGGTTTGAGTAGGGTGATCATTGCTCGGCACAACATCGAGGGCCGAAGGGCCTGTTCTGTGCTGTACTGTTCTATGTTCTATTAGACATTGCTAAGTCAGCTAAAGTTACTGATAACAGGTAGCATGTGCCACGCACTAGGCCATGTGCTCCTAAAGCTGCACTTAGAACAGAGGAGCCTTGTCAAAGCGGCCACATGAGAAAACTCGATGATTTATCATAGAATTTACAGTGCAGAAGGAGGCCATTTGGCCCATCGAGTCTGCACCGGCTCTTGGAAAGAGCACTCTACGCAAGGTCAACACCTCCACCCTATCCCAATAACCCCACCCAACACTAAGGGCAATTTTTGGACACTAAGGGCAATTTATCATGGCCAATTCACCTAACCTGCACATCTTTGGACTGTGGGAGGAAACCGGAGCACCCGGAGGAAACCCACGCACACACGGGGAGGACGTGCAGACTCCGCACAGACAGTGACCCAAGCCGGAATCGAACCTGGGACCCTGGAGCTGTGAAGCCATTGTGCTATCCACAATGCTACCGTGCTGCCAACAACCATGGTTAGCCAACAACCTTCCCCATCTTTTCTTTTTTAAGATATTTTTATTAAAACATTTATATAAACAGTAAATACATAAACAAGAGCAAGAACAAACAGGAACATCATAATAAATAACTAGCTAATCACTATCGCTCGCCTCACTATCTGCTGCAGGCAGCTCGCAGCCTTCCGCCTGCCGTAACTCCACTCCTCTCTTCCGAGCTATGTTGTGAAGGACCCAGCAGACCATAACGTTCCTGGAGACTCTTGTTGGGCCATATTGAAGGCTGTCTCCAGATGTGTCCAGGCACCAGAACCACATCGAGCAACTCAATCACTTGGTCTGTTACATTACTCTGGTGATGACATGGCTCCCTTGCCTCGCTGATACGCTTCCTCACAGAGGTCAGCAGCCAGGTCGTCCATGGCTAGCCCTTGACTCCCAGCAGTAGCTAATGCTGTGAGGTGGAGAGGACATCTGCAGCAGGTGTGAATGGTGAAAAATAAATGATTAATGGCAGCCCCCTGTATATCTGTTTTCGACATGCATGGCCACCTTGATGGTCCCAAAGTAGTTGGATATTGAAGGAGTGGAAGCCCTTCCTATTCATAAAGGCACCAGGCTGATCTGAGGGTGCCTTAATTATCACATGAGAGCAATCATTCACCCTCTGGACTTGTGGAAATTCAGACACTGCAGCGAAGCCAACATCCCCCTGGTTTTAAGTAGTCTCATCCACGACAATGTTGAGATAATTTGTGGCCTTTGCATTCAAGATGATGCACTTGTGGGCAGCTTGCTATGATATCCTGGAGCCCTGACACAAGAGGCAGATCTCTGGAAGGAGTCAGAGGCAAAGAAAGTCAAGGATGTGGTGACCTTGACATTCACTGGCAGTGAGGGACTGGCTACCTGGTCCTTTTGGGAAAAAGTCAGCTTCCAAGAGCTGCAGATGTCTGCCATGACCTGCAAACGACCCTGAGCCTTTCGATTCATTGTCACTCTGTCTCATTCAGGAGATCCACGCTCACCTTATATACCCAGTGCTGGGATATCACCTCCTTCGAGCTGGAGGTCTCGTCTATCCCTTCTGTCCTGTAGAACAGCATATGACTGCTCCTGGTGTTGTAGTTGGCCTTGTTGTTATTCGGGTTCCTGATGCTGTCCATATTTCTCCTCTTCAGAGCCCCAGGCTACTGCTGAATAACATTGCTCCCATGTTGCAGTGAAGACTGTCAGCCATGAAGTTAAGTTCAAGAGAGTGCACTGTGTAGCACTTAAAAGTTAGACCAAAAGCTACGATTGATTCTCAGGTTGTCAGATTGTCAGTAAGCACAAGCCTTTAGATTGTGAAACCTGTGAACTGGCTGTTCAAGCTAGTACACATGGTTAAAATCACACTTCAGTTGTTCTTTGCGTTTTTAAGTAGTTTATCGTCAGCTGCATGGTGGGGGCTATGGGGGGGCAGTCATTGAGTTTCCTGCTCACATCTGAAACTGCCCAGATCATATCCGGAAGTCAGAATGATGATTCCCAACCCAGCACCCGTTCGTTGGCACTGCTGCCTCACAGCACCCAGGGAGATTTGGGTCACTGTCTGTATGGAGCTTTCACGTTCTCCCTGTGTCAGCATGGGTTTCCTCCGGGTGCTCCGGTTTCCTCACACTGTCCAAAGCTGTGCAGGTTAAGGCAGGGCCATGGGTCTAGGTAGAGTGCTCTTTGGACGGTCAGTGCAGACTTGATGGGCCAAATGGCCTCCTCTTGCACTTTAGGTGTTCAATGGGTTCAGGTACTTCACCTTCTCTTATCAATTAAAATTCCACCTCTCTTCCCCCAATGTAAAATTTAATTTATGTTTTTTTTTAAATGTTCCGTCATTTTGGGGTTCTGAGACATAGGGGTGTGGCATGTGGTAAGATCAACAATGCTGAGGCAGGATCTACCGGTCACGTTGCACCCAAGAAGCAACCCTGTTCGCCACATCTTACAAGGTCTAACGCGATCTCACGAGACGTCACAATGTAATGTGAATCCTGGCCATTGTGGACAGGATCACTTTCTGGCAAATCTGCTGTCTCACTCTAATATGCATTCCCAAGATCTAACCAAGGCACGGGATCTAACTCCCTCGCCTTGGAGACCTCGGACGAGCTTTGATCAGTGCTGGTCTCCACAAACGGGCACCAGATGGAACAGCACTCGTGGGGGTCTCACAAGGGGATTGGAGGCCTCTGATGCATGCCCTCTGGGCAGGCTAGCACCCTGGCACTGCTGGTGCCACTTGTATATGCTGGCACTACCAGCCTGGCACCCTGGCTGTGCCACCTGGGTGCCATCCTGGCACTGCCAAGGTGCCCAGGTGGCATTTTTTGCACGGCGGAGATTGGGCGGGGTGTGCCCTGCGCCGGTAAGGGGACCCTCTTATAGTGAGTTGGGGCTTGGGAGGGTGAGGGTTTCGTGGGGCCGTGTCAGGGGCTCAAGAGGTCGTGACGCCATTTTTAAGGAGTTCTTCAGTGCAGAAAACCGGGCTAAGTGCGGCCTCAGCGGGGAGTTCCCGCTATCCGGATGGGCCTTAGATAACGGGATGTTTCTCGGTGCTCCGAGCGCCGGGGACACGGCTAACCTCGCACTACGGAATCTGTCCCCATTTGGGTAGATCACGCCCCTGATCATGTTGATTTAAGTGAAAAAGTAGAGCTGAGGCCAGGATGGCCTGGTGTCAGCAGAAGGCAATAATGTGCAGCCCATATGGTGTTTGTCCTGCTCTGAGGATCCTACTTGTTAAAACCCCTACGAGACCCGCGGGGACAACCCAATCGATCTCCCCGTGGAGCCTGTGGAGTAAGAGCTCCCCAGCTGAGGAGCGGAGGCCCAACATGGGGCTCGTTAATTCCCAAGATAAAAGCCTGCCCAGGAAGGAGCCGGCATCTCAGGATGCTTCCGGCTGGGACTTGGACCGTTGCTTTGTTATTGTATTTCCTAGTGTGAGTAGAAAAATAAACTATTTTTGACTCTCCTTTACGGGCCTCCTCATTGACTACAACATCACTTCTCCACAAGGGGATTTCAAAAATGCATTTAAAAAGCTGAGTGTTAATAACTTGTTATTCTGCATGAGGAGAGCCGCAGTAGCTTCTGTTCTGCTGCTTCTCTTGGTGCAATGCTCGTCAGTCAAAGGGACATTTCCCACTGGTTAGACTATAACCAGAAGAGGCCGTGTCATGTTTTTGCTGATGTTACAATTGATTTTTCAAAAAAACATTTCTTAACCTTATGTCATTTTATACAAAAATAGGGGCTGGTTTAGCACAGTGGGCTAAACAGCTGGCTTGCAATGCAAAACAATGCAAGCAGCGCGGGTTCAATTCCCGTACCAGCCTCCCCGGACAGGCGCCGGAATGTGGCGACTAGGGAATTTTCACAGTAACTTCATTGAAGCCTACTCGTGACAATAAGTGATTATTATATGGGGCTGGTTTCGGTAACTTGGCTAAATCGCTGGCTTTTAAAACAGACCAAGCAGGCCAGCAGCACGGTTCGATTCCCATACCAGCCTCCCCGGACAGGCGCCGGAATGTGGCGACGAGGGGCTTTTCACAGTAACTTCATTGAAGCCTACTTGTGACAATTAGTGATTTTCATTTCATTTCATTTCCAAATAAAAAGAACAATAAACTAATCTACACAATCTCCTTCCCAGAAAGAACACCCCCCCCCCCCCCCCCCTCATGTATTTCCCACCTCCCCCACCAGCAGCTAACAGTGACCAGTTCCTTGACATACAATATAAACTATCGCCATCTCCGGTAGAACTCTTTAATTGAACCCTTCACGGTGTATTTGACCTTCTCCAGGTGCAAAAACTCCATGGAAGTCCCCTAGCCGTGCCAAGGCACTCAGTGGCGTCGCCAGCCTCCAACTCAACAGGGCTTGCCTCCGAGCAACCAACGAGGCGAAGGCAAGGACCCCGCACCAGGCAATTATTTTTTGCTGGTTACAGGCACATGAACAACATCTGCCCCGAGAAACCAATAGAAAGCGCAGGTGCTGGAAATCTGAACCCCCCCCCCAGAGGTGTCTGGAAATACTCAGCAAGTCAATCAACACTCGTGGAGAGCAGAGAGGAGTTTAATGCTTCAGGTGTAGCCCCTCCTAAGGCTGATAGATCTACATTTATTCTCTCCACAGAAGCCAGCACAGATTGCACCGAGACCTCTGGTGATGCTGCATTTCGCTTCTGGGAAGTGAAGAGAAGTCGCCCAGTGCCAAGGTACCCTCTAATAGCCGGCGCCCTCTCTCCCCCATCTTCCCTATGATTGGCACCTCCCTGCACAAGGTTTGGGAAAGTATTGGGGTGAAGCCTCAAATTTGTGTAGTGCTCTGATACTCTGTCATTTGAGGCCAGGGTCTTGGCATCTTCTTCTCCTTCCCAGCTCAGTTCAATGTTTGTAACAGGAGCAGAGTAAGAGTCACGTCTGCTCTTTCTTTCACAAGATGTTTTGCACAAGAGGAGATAGTTACGTCCCCTTGTTCTCCTGCGTAAGTCAGGGGACCTATGGCCACCTTTATAATGGAATTACCCTGTATAAAATGGCAACTTGGTTCAGTGGTGGCACTGCTGCCTCCATGCTGGAAGATCGTGAGGCAAGACCCACTGCAGAAAGTTGAGCCCAATCTGGTGCTACATTGTTGGGAGATGCCATCTTCCTGATGCCACATTTAACTGAGGCCCTTTCTGCTTTCAGGATGTAAAAGAACCCATGGCACTATTGGAAGGAGTGTTGGCAGGGTGTGACTTTTTTTGACCAACATTGACCCCCCTCAACCAATACCATGAAATCAGATCAACTGGCCGATGCTGTGTATGCAAGTTCGCTGCACTCAAATTGGCTGACATTTCCCTGCTTTGGATTAATGGCACGACTGCACTATTCAATTGGCTATGAAGTGTGCTGCAACATCCTGAGTTTGTGAACAATATGATTAAGCCCTTTCTGGCTGGGATGGAACTGAACATGGAGGAGATTGCATACTAGGATTTATTTGCCAAAGAACAACTACATAGGGATGGATTTGCAAGAGGGGGTCCTGTTACAATTGTATTTAATTATATCCCCTGCCAATCGACACAGACCTTCGCATATCAAGTCACATTCACACACAGACCACATTCTTTCGCAGATTTGGCCACAAGGAAATATTTTCAGTGGCAAAGAGTTGACAGCAGCCTCTGAATGAGATAGTGGGTGAATAGAGTGTTTTGTGGCTGAATACTCTGAAAGTGGACAAGGTAGCCCCCATCACAGTAGTATTGTTAGTGAAAGGCCAGCCACTAAAGATGGAAGTGGACACTGGGCCTTCAGCTACTGTCATGAGCGAAGAGACCTACCGGTATCACCAAGAAGGTGTTCAACCCCTGAGGTTGGAGAGTCCTGCAGCCAGACTGGCTACATATACCGGAGAGGTCATAAATATAGTCAAGGTGACCATGACTCTAGTGAGTTACAGACAGCAGTCTGCACAGCTACCATTAATAGTGGTGTTGAACCAAGGACTGAGTTTAACGCGGCATGACTGGCTCCAGGAGATCAAGTTCAACTTGCTGGAAATTTTGAAATTAAGTGAGAAGGGCCTGCACAAAATCATTTTTTTTAAAACAGGATGTATCCTAGGAGGAATTAGGAAAGATCAAAGAATTGCCAACGAAAATCCATGTGGAACCTCAAGCCACCCCAAGATTTTTTAGAGCAAGATCTGTGCCCTATGCACGAGAAGATAGAGACAGAAGTAAAACAACTTGGAAGACTTGAGCATCAAGTGCAATTTCCATATAATTTGCGGAGAGGTATGCATCCATTGTGCCATTAGCCAAACCAGACAAGACATAAGCTGGAGGGGTGGTGGGGTGGAGGGTGAGAGATGGGTGGTGGTTGGCAGGGGGCACCCATATGGCGAGTGTCAATCTCCATGATCACAGGCCACAGATGCGGTCAGTGGGGTGCGCAGCAAGATGGCTGTCTTGCCGGCCGCAGCAATGGCAGTCCATGTCTGAACACCCTGGTCCGATGGGGGGGGGGGGTTCAGACGCCACTGCCCATCCTCTGGTCACCACCCCTCCCCTCCCCGCTGCCAATGGCCCTGCCCCTGCATGTCCTACCTGCTCTCTCTCCCTCATCAACCACAGCGCCTGTTGGCCTCACGACCGATTCTCCACCCAATTGCCTTTCCGGCATTGGCCGATGGAGAACCCTGTATGCTTTCACAAGCTGTTAGATATAGTACTTGGGGCAAAGGGGATCAAAGGGTATGGGGAGAAGGCGGGATCAGGTTGAATAATCAGCCATGTTCATAATTAATGGTGGATCAGGCTCGAAGGGCTGAATGGCCTCCTCCTGTCCCTATTTTCTATGCTTCTATGTGACTCCAGATCCACAGTGATACAGTTGACTCTTAAAATGCCCTCTGAAATGGACCATTCAGTCCAAGGGCAATTCAGCATGGGAAGCCTGTGAAGCCCCCATCCAATCAATGAAAAAAAAATTGACAACCACATTGCTGTGAGTCTAGAATCACAGACCAGGTAAGTGAAGTCAAGGATCTGGTGCAGTACCGCCCACACAGTGATGTAAGAAGGCACATAAAGCAGAGCCAGAGTCAGTCCAGAGATGGGCAGAAACGTGTAAAGACCTCGGATAGAATCAGCTCCATACCTGTACCCTCTACTGTACATAGTTATGAGCTGTTAATAAAGACTTGCAGTTGACTTACTCAAGGTGACAAAGCCTGCTTCATGGTGTCAGAAGCAGGATTTTCCAATAAGGACGGTAGATTTTCAGGGCAACAGGTGGCACAGTGGTTAGTATTGCTGCCTATGGCGTTGAGGTCCCTGGTTCGAATCCCGGCCCTGGGCCACTGTCCGTGTGGAGTTTGTACATTCTCCCCGTGTCTGCATGGGTCTCACCCTCACAACCCAAAGATATGCAGGGTCGGTGGATTGGCCATGCTAAATTGCCCCTAAATTGGAAAATAAATAACTGGGTGCTCTAAATTTTTTTTTTGAAAGAATGGTAGATTTTCTTCCCTTCAGTGGACCAGGTGGGTTATTTACAACTACTGGTGACAGTTTCATGATTTTTTTAAAATTCATTCGTGGGACATGGGCGTCGCAGGCTGTGTCAGCATTTATTGCCCATCCCTAATTGCCCTTGAGGGGGCAGTTAAGCGTCAACCACATTGCTGTGGGTCTGGAGTCACAAGTAGGCCAGACCAGGTAAGGATGACAGATTTCCTTCCCTAAAGGACATGAGTGAACCAGATGAGTTTTTATGACAATCGACAATGGTTTCATGATCATTATTATACTTTTAATTCCAGATTTTTATTGATTTCAAATTTCACCATCTGCAGGGGCAGAATTGGAACTCAATTATTGTCTCTGACAAAGCATTCCAGGTTCAAACAACCCTCCGAGAAACAAAATTCCCCTTCATTCCTCTCCTCACTCTCAGTGACAATTTTAAATTGAAGCTACCTCATCAGACTGGCCCCTCCCACCCATGTAGCAGAACTCACCCTTCCGGCTTCAGCCCATTAACGTAATAATAATAATCTTTATTAGTGTCACAAGTAGGTTTACATTAACACTGCAATGAAGTTACTGTGAAAAGCCCCTAGTCGCCATATTCCGGCACCTGATCGGGTACACTAAGCAAGAATTCAGAATGTCCAAATGACCTAACAGCACGTCTTTCGGGACTTATGGGAGGAAACCGGAGCACCCGGTGGAAACCCACGCAGACACAGGGAGAGCGTGCAGACTCCGCACAACCAGTGACCCAAACCGGGAGTTGAACCTGGGACCCTGATGCTGTGAAGCAACAGTGCTAACTACTGTGCTACCGTGCCACCCATTTCCTTAATGATAAAACTCTTTATTCAACCTTGTCTTAGGTTTCCTATCAAACAGGAAATAGACCCAGCATATCAAGTCTCTTCTCAAAACGATATTCCTCATTCCCCAGGCCATCTTTGTTATTTGTTCCTCATGACACAAACATGAGCTCATCCAGAACTCTTCTGCTTGAATCCTACCTTGTGTGTAGGTCTGCTCACCTCGTACCCTTAACTTGCTCATCTGCAATGCCTCTGGTCCAAATCCTTGCTTTCAAATTCCATATGGCTTCCCCCCACCCCCACTTCCTATATATCCAAATTCCTCCACCCTCAGAGATCTCTGCACTCTTCCAATTATGGTTACTTGTGCATCCCAATTCCTTTGGAACCACTGTTGTCAGCCTTGCTTTCAGCTGCCACAGTCCCAAGCTCTTTCCTAAATATCTCCACTTCGCTACCACTCGCTCCTTTCCGAAGCATCTTAAAACTTACTTCTTTGACAAAACCTTTGGTCACCTGCCCTCTCCCCTTTATGTGGCTCGGTGTCAAATATTACTTGGGTTGCACTTTAGTGTATCACCATGGGACATTATATCGTTTAAGGCACTATATAAATGCAAAACTGTTGCTACATTGAAAGATCTAACAGGACAATATGCAAATGTGAGAGTCAATCCAATTTTGCTTTGCTTCAGCAGTGATGTCGCTATCACAGTGTGACAATTGAAACTCAAAGTAATCACGCCCAACTTGAAGGAAAATGCTCCAAAATGGGAAATTACTCTTAATAACACATACATTTTTCTGGGCTTATCACTTCCACGCATCACATAGGTGAGTGTAACGGGATTTCAGATATGGGCAGCACGGTAGCATAGTGGTTAGCACAATTGCTTCACAGCTCCAGGGTCCCAGGTTCGATTCCTGGCTTGGGACACTGTCTGTGTGGAGTCTGCACATCCTCCCCGTGTGTGCGTGGGTTTCCTCCGGGTGCTCCGATTTCCTCCCACAGTCCAAAGATGTGCAGGTTAGGTGGATTGGCCATGCTAAATTGCCCTTAGTGTCCAAAATTGCCCTTTGTATTGGGTGGGGTTACTGGGTTATGGGGATAGGGTGGGGGTGTGGACTTGGGTTCGGTGCACTTTCCAAGAGCCGGTGCAGACTCGATGGGCCGAATGGCCTCCTTCTGCACTGTAAATTCTATGTAAACCAGAGATTGAGGCCCAAATTGTGTTCTGGGTTATAGAGACCCAGAGTGGGTCTTATGTTTGTCTCCTGATGGCATTTATGGCTTGTTGGGGAACCCCAAGACATTAAATATTTTAGGTGGATGATTGTGCTATTTAGGTTCAAAGTCTGGAGGGACAGTGGTGGTGGAGGGAGGAGGGGGTAGAGAGAGAGAGAGAGGCGAAGAAGGCTTCCTATTTCTAGGTGAACTATTCTCAGTTTCGCCAATGCTTTGGCAGTCAATTGTAGGTGCAACCTACCTCAAAGAAAGCAGTGGTATCATTTAAGAGGATGCTTTTTTTTTAATGTGAAGCATCAGGTAGAATATGTTAGACAGTAAATTAAGGAATTTGATAGTACACGAAAACAAGTAAAGGCTCCTGAGATCCTGTTCTAATGCTGAGTGGTCTCCCAAAGTGGACAGTCAACAATCTCATCACCTCACAAACCTACTGGGGGACTGGGATGGGCAGGGTGTCAATCCCTAACCTATTCCCAAAAGTCACACAGCCCAAGAACAGCTCACTTAAACAAATGTACACATAGAAAGGCAGAAACACCTGATCCCCACCAGCCAGCCCCCCCCCCCCCCCCACCCCCCCGCTCCAATCACCTACCACCCAACCCCAGTTGAAGTCAGAGCGACTGACAGTGTCTCAGCTCTCAGCTGCTGAATGGGCACATTCACCATCCAGCCCAGCACTCTGCTCAGTAACTTTCAGCATTCCCACTGAGAAAAGCCACCGTCGTTGTCTGTCTGCTCTTTGGAGTGAAGCACTCCTCGTGCATAGTCCTCCTGCAAACTGCGGCTCTCTACAGACAGGTGGGGGGAGGAGTTAGGAGTTTAGGTTTGGAACTGGGAGTTGCCATCTCTGGCTGGCTATATTCCTGGAGGTTGCATCTTATGAGCAACTCTCTCCAACAGCCACAAACCCACACTTTCCCCACTGGTCATCCAACATATCCATCCTTGCAGGTAAAATGTCTTCCCAGCCCATTGAAAGTGAGTAGACTCATTATACTCGATTGGATGATTCTCGACTGCTGAACAAATAGTCTTTTCATCCTTATACCCAATAACCAAAAGTGCGGACATTCTTTAAAATGCACCCTCCCCCGCCCCAATGGCTTTTCTCCTGGGCTCTCAGGAATGTCCTGGAGATTAATCTCCAATTCCTGAGAACTGCAAGACAATCCTGAATGTAGGCAACCCTGTCAACCTAACAGGCAAGTCCCCAACGATGAACCAGAGGATGCCAGACTCCGGCATCCCTAGCCGTCAAGGCCACTGGTGTTCCTGGATTGGTCGAGAACAGTTTCTTTCTTGTATATTTCTGTCCAGACCCTCCTCCATGGTTTTGAACGCCTCGATCAAGCCAAGTTTCCCTCTGCAAGGAGAACAGCAGCTCAATCTACACACATAACTGAAGCTCAGGAGGATGAGGATCTGAAATTGTCCAGCCTGCGATTTCACTGTGGACAGGACCTGGACTCCTGCACACAAGGGTCTGTAGAAATGGTCATGGAGCCGCACACTCAGAAGAGGGGCTGGCAGTTCACAACAGGGAAGGGGCGAGTAAAGACGCTCGGAAAATAACCAGTAACATTGTAGTGGCAAGTACTTTTGACAATTCAAGTACCAACAAATTGCAGTATTTTGTAATTTTCAATGCTGGTGATTTCACTGGAAGTGGGGAGGAAGGGAATGGAGGAAGCACCCTCTGCCTCTGTGTCTTTGTTCTGTGTTATTTAGTCAGCCCTCCCTTTCTCAATGTCTGTATTGAAAGCCTTAACCTTTGAGCTGCGTGTGAATCTAAACATGACAGGATCCTGATCTTATATCCGTCACTCAGCCGTCACATCACAAGTAATATGTTTTATTTAGATAACAGACAGAGATCCGGTATAAAGAGGATTGGCTCATGGGGCTTGGTGCCAAGGTGGTTCCTGGAGCAAGAACAGACACAAACAGAGAGCATTGTATTTAAACAGAGGCACTGACAGATCTGCTCCATTGAACAGGAACTGAACACAGGGTGCCCATCACAAACCATGTTCTCCAGAAGCTAATCCCTTGTTTGAACATCAGCCATGCGTTGTCTCGTTCCCTGTGTTTAATTGATCTAATTCCAGGATCCCTAAGTGAGTATGGGGCCACTCTCATAGGGAGGATGGATGAGTTACAAGGTTGTGACTAACATCCTTACTGGCGCAGCACAAATATCACAAGTCAACTTTCTTCACTTTTAGGATCCATCATGTACAGAGACACCATTCCTCTGTAATGAGGTAGGCCAGTGGCCATTCACAACATCCTGTCAGCGAGGTGCACATTGTAGCAATGAGTGGTATATGGAATGAAATGAAATGAAAATTGCTTACTGTCACAAGTAGGCTTCAAATGAAGTTACTGTGAAAAGCCCCTAGTCGCCACATTCCGGCGCCTGTTTGGGGAGGTGGATGCCAATATTAAAAGTACTTTCTGTCAGTTCTGGTCCACAGCTTAAAGAGAGGTCCACAGGGGTCAATGGGTTAATGTGGTAATCCTGTGCCACACTCGAGAGGACAGAGATTTGCAGTAGTAATCCAGTTCCCCACTCCACAGAACACAGTATTACTGCAGTGACCCAATGACACATTCCACAGGGCACAGGGTTACTGCAATAATCCAGTTCCCCATCCATAGGGCACAGTGTTACTGCAGTCATCCAGTTCCCCACTCCATAGGACTTGGTGTTACCACGTGATCCAGTGCCCCATTCCACAGGATACAGTGTTACTGCAGTGATCCAGTGCCCCATTCCACAGGCCACAATGTCACTGCATTCATCCAGTGCCACATTCCACAGGCCACAATGTCACTGCGATCATCCAGTGCCATATTCCACAGGACACAATGTCACTGCAGTGATCCAGTGCCGCATTGCACAGGACACTGTCACTGCAGCGACCCAGTGCCACACTCTAGGGTCACAATATTACTGCTGTGATCCAGTGCCACATTCCACAGGCCACAATGTCACTGCAGTAATCCAGTGCCACATTCCACAGGGCACAATGTCACTGCAGTCATCCAGTGCCACATTCCACAGGCCACAATGTCACTGCAGTCATCCAGTGCCACATTCCATAGGACACAGTGTTGCAGTAGTGATTCAGTGCCACATTCCACAGGACACGGTGTTACCGCAGTAATGCAGTGCCACACTCCACAGGACACAGTGTTGCAGTAGTGATCCAGTGCCACACTCCACAGGACACAGTGTTATTGCAGTAATGCAGTGCCACACTCCACAGGACACAGCGTTGCAGTAGTGATCCAGTGCCACACTCCACAGGACACAGTGTTATTGCAGTAATGCAGTGCCACATTCCACAGGACACAGTGTTATTGCAGTAATGCAGTGCCACACTCCACAGGACACGGTGTTACCGCATAATGCAGTGCCACACTCCACAGGACACAGTGTTATTGCAGTAATGCAGTGCCACACTCCACAGGATACAGTGTTACTGCAGTAATCTGGTGCCCATTCCACAGGATACAGTGTTACTGCAGTCATCCAGTGCCATATTCCACAGGACACAAGGGGCAGCAGGGTAGCATGGTGGTTAGCATAAATGCTTCACAGCTCCAGGGTCCCAGGTTCGATTCCCGGCTGGGTCACTGTCTGTGTGGAGTCTGCACGTCCTCCCCCTGTGTGCGTGGGTTTCCTCCGGGTGCTCCGGTTTCCTCCCACAGTCCAAAGATGTGCGGGTTAGGTGGATTGGCCATGCTAAATTGCCCGTAGTGTCCTAATAAAAGTAAGGTTAAGGGGGGGTTGTTGGGTTACGGGTATAGGGTGGATACATGGGTTTGAGTAGGGTGATCATGGCTCGGCACAACATTGAGGGCCGAAGGGCCTGTTCTGTGCTGTACTGTTCTATGTTCTATGACACAGTATTACTGTAGTCACCCAGTGCCAAATTCCACAGTACACAGTGTTACTGTAGTGATCCAGTGCCACACTCCATAGGACACTGTGTTAGTGCAGTGATCCAGTGCCCCAGTCCACAGGACACTATGTTGCAGTAGTGATCCAGTGACACACTCCACAGGACACAGTGTTACTGCAGTAAAGCAGAGACATGAAATGAAAATGAAAATCGCTATTGTCACGAGTAGGCTTCAAATGAAGTTAAAGTGAAAAGCCCCTAGTCGCCACATTCTGGCGCCTGTTTGGAGAGGCTGTTACGTGAATTGAACTGTGCTGCTGGCCTGCTTGGTCTGCTTTCAAAGCCAGCGATTTAGCTCTGTGCTAAACAGCCTCCCCAGGATACAGTGTTACTGCAGTCATCCAGTGGCATATTCCACAGGACACAATGTCACTGCAGTGATCCAGTGCCATATTCCACAGGACACAATATCACTGCAGTGATCCAGTGCCACACTCCAGGGTCACAGTATTACTGCAATAATCCAGTGCCATATTCCACAGGACACAATGTCACTGCAGTGATCCAGTGCCATATTCCACAGGCCACAATATCACTGCAGTCATCCAGTGCCACATTCCACAGGCCATAATGTCACTGCAGTGATCCAGTGCCACATTCCACAGGACACAATGTCACTGCAGTGATCCAGTGCCATATTCCACAGGGCACAATGTCACTGCAGTCATCCAGTGCCACACTCCACAGGCCACAATGTCACTGCAGTGATCCAGTGCCACATTCCACAGGCCACAATGTCACTGCAGTGATCCAGTGCCCCATTCCACAGGACACAGTGTCACTGCAGTGATCCAGTGCCCCATTCCACAGGGACACAATGTCACTGCAGTGATCCAGTGCCCCATTCCACAGGACACAATGTCACTGCAGTGATCCAGTGCCACATTCCACGGGACACAATGTCACTGCAGTGATCCAGTGCCCCATTCCACAGGACACAGTGTCACTGCAGTGATCCAGTGCCCCATTCCACAGGACACAGTGTCACTGCAGCAACCCAGTGCCACACTCCAGGGTCACAATATTACTGCAGTGATCCAGTGCCACACTCCACAGGCCACAATGTCACTGCAGTGATCCAGTGCCACATTCCACAGGACATACTGTCACTGCAGTCATCCAGTGCCACATTCCACAGGAGACAGTGTTACTGCAGCAATCCAGTGCCACACTGCACAGGCCACAATGTCACTGCAGTGATCCAGTGCCACATTCCACAGGACACACCGTCACTGCAGTCATCCAGTGCCATATTCCACAGGACACAATGTCACTGCAGTCATCCAGTGCCATATTCCATAGGACACAGTGTTACTGCAGTAATGCAGTGCCACACTCCACAGGACACAGTGTTCCAGTAGTGATGATCCAGTGCCACATTCCACAGGACATAGTGTTATTGCAGTAATGCAGTGCCACACCCCACAGGACACAGTGTTATTGCAGTAATGCAGTGCCATACCCCACAGGACACAGTGTTGCAGTAGTGATCCAGTGCCACACTCCACAGGACACACTGTTACTGCAGTAATGCAGTGCCACACTCCACAGGATACAGTGTTACTGCAGTAATGCAGTGCCACACTCCACAGGATACAGTGTTACTGCAGTAATCCAGTTGCCCATTCCACAAGACACTGCAGTAATGCTGTGCCACTTTATTTTTTGCAAAAATATGTTTTACTCGTAAAATATCTGAAAGAACATTACACACATTTCAAAATGGCCCTCACACAAAGTTCAATAATATTCAGGTTCTCCACACACATCATGTTGAGCTCTTCAGGTGCTTCAATATGCACAGTCAAAGAAACATTACAGACATTTCAAAATGATCATTACAAATGGTCTCATAGAATCATAGAATTTACAGTGTAGAAGGAGGCCATTCAGCCCATCGAGTCTAGACCGCCTCTTGGAAAGAGCCTTCGCAAGCCCCATGCCTACACTATATCCCCTTTATCCCCATAAGCCAACCTACCTTTTTTTTTTGGACACTAAGAGCAATTTAGCATGGCCAATCCACCTAACCTGCACATCTTTGGACTCCGTGAGGAAACTGAGCACCCAGAGGAAACACACGCACACACGGGGAGAACATGCAGACTCCACACAGACAGTGACCCAAGTCAGGAATCGAACCTGGGACCCTGGAGCTGTGAAGCAACTGTGCTAACCACTGTGCTACCGTGTTGCCCTGTCTAAAGGAATTTAAGTTTTCTACATAGATTCAGATGCACTCTGAGGTGCTCCAATACAATTGTGATTCATGTAGTACTTACTGTATACATTCAATGTGAGTCATACAGCCCGAGAGGGTTCTGCACAATTCCCCTCCCCTTGGTTCACTATGGCTGACAGATCTTAGACTGCAACCTTCCCCCATTGCGCCTCTGTGGCAGCTGCCCCAAACTTTAGTGCATCCATCAGCAAGTAGTCCTGGTCTTTGGAATGTGCCACTGGGTGGGGGACAGACAACTCTTGGCACTGGAAGATCAACAAGTTTCTGGCAAACCAAAGAGTGTCTTTCATCGAGTTATAGATATAGATATAGAACAGTACAGCACAGAACAGGCTTTTCGGCCCTCAATGTTGTGCCGAGCAATGATCACCCTACTCAAACCCACGTATTTACCCTATACCCGTAACCCAACAACCCCCCCGCCCTTAACCTTACTTTTTTTTTAGGACACTACGGGAAATTTAGCATGGCCAATCCACCTAACCCGCACATCTTTGGACTGTGGGAGGAAACCGGAGCACCCGGAGGAAACCCACGCACACACGGGGAGGATGTGCAGACTCCGCACAGACAGTGACCCAGCCGGGAACCGAACCTGGGACCCTGGAGCTGTGAAGCATTTATGCTAACCACCATGCTACCGTGCTGCCCTAAGTGCTGTCCCGCTCATAGGCGATCCTATGTCTGAGCAGCGCAAGACTGTCAGGGATCTTCCTGCCGGGTACAGAGCAGGTCTGGTCAGGATAGATCACCGACTCCTGAGCAGACCCGACCCGATTGGCAATGATCTTGGACAGAATTGTATAGTCTGCATTCAATAGAGAAATGGGTCACCAATTTCTCATTTCGTCCCTTTCCCCCTTCCGCTTGTAGATGAGAGTAATGGTGCCTTTTCTCATGGATTCTGACATGCTCCCGACCAGAAGTATACTGTCATATAGCTCCACCAGATCAGGGAAGATCCAGTCCCACAGGCACAGAGCTGAATGCAATTCAGTCGGTAAGCCATCACCTAGAACATAGAACATAGAACATAGAACGATACAGCGCAGTACAGGCCCTTCGGCCCTCGATGTTGCACCGACATGGAAAAAATCTAAAGGCCATCTAACCTACACTATGCCCTTATCATCCATATGCTTATCCAATAAATTTTTAAATGCCCTCAATGTTGGCATGTTCACTACTGTTGCAGGTAGGGCATTCCACGGCCTCACCACTCTTTGCGTAAAAAACCCACCTCTGACCTCTGTCCTATATCTATTACCCCTCAATTTAAGGCTATGTCCCCTCGTGCTAGCCACCTCCATCCGCGGGAGAAGGCTCTCGCTGTCCACCCTATCTAACCCTCTGATCATTTTGTATGCCTCTATTAAGTCACCTCTTAACCTTCTTCTCTCTAACGAAAACAACCTCAAGTCCATCAGCCTTTCCTCATAAGATTTTCCCTCCATACCAGGCAACATCCTGGTAAATCTCCTCTGCACCCGTTCCAAAGCTTCCACGTCCTTCCTATAATGAGGCGACCAGAACTGTACGCAATACTCCAAATGCGGCCGTACTAGAGTTTTGTACAACTGCAACATGACCTCATGGCTCCGGAACTCAATTCCTCTACCAATAAAGGCCAACACACCATAGGCCTTCTTCACAACCCTATCAACCTGGGTGGCAACTTTCAGGGATCTATGTACATGGACACCAAGATCCCTCTGCTCATCCACACTACCAAGAATTTTACCATTAGCCAAATATTCCGCATTTCTGTTATTCTTTCCAAAGTGAATCACCTCACACTTCTCCACATTAAACTCCATTTGCCACCTCTCAGCCCAGCTCTGCAGCTTATCTATGTCCCTCTGTAACCTGCAACATCCTTCCGCACTGTCTACAACTCCACCGACTTTAGTGTCGTCTGCAAATTTACTCACCCATCCTTCTGCGCCCTCCTCTAGGTCATTTATAAAAATGACAAACAGCAACGGCCCCAGAACAGATCCTTGTGGTACGCCACTCGTAACTGAACTCCATTCTGAACATTTCCCATCAACTACCACTCTCTGTCTTCTTTCAACTAGCCAATTTCTGATCCACATCTCTAAATCACCCTCAATCCCCAGCCTCCGTATTTTCTGCAATAGACGACCGTGGGGAACCTTATCAAACGCTTTACTGAAATCCATATACACCACATCAACTGCTCTACCCTCGTCTACCTGTTCAGTCACCTTCTCAAAGAACTCGATAAGGTTTGTGAGGCATGACCTACCCTTCACAAAACCATGCTGACTGTCCCTAATCATATTATTCCTATCTAGATGATTATAAATCGTATCTTTTATAATCCTCTCCAAGACTTTACCCACCACAGACGTTAGGCTCACCGGCCTATAGTTACCGGGGTTATCTCTACTCCCCTTCTTGAACAAAGGGACCACATTTGCTATCCTCCAGTCCTCTGGCACTATTCCTGTAGCCAATGATGACCTAAAAATCAAAGCCAAAGGCTCAGCAATCTCTTCCCTGGCTTCCCAGAGAATCCTAGGATAAATCCCATCCGGCCCCGGGGACTTATCTATTTTCACCTTGTCCAGAATTGCCAACACTTCTTCCCTACGCACCTCAATGCCATCTATTCTAATAGCCTGGGTCTCAGCATTCTCCTCCACAATATTATCTTTTTCTTGAGTGAATACTGACGAAAAGTATTCATTTAGTATCTCGCTTATCTCCTCAGCCTCCACACACAACTTCCCACCACTGTCCTTGACTGGCCCTACTCTTACCCTAGTCATTCTTTTATTCCTGACATACCTATAGAAAGCTTTTGGGTTTTCCTTGATCCTACCTGCCAAAGACTTCTCATGTCCCCTCCTTGCTCGTCTCAGCTCTCTCTTTAGATCCTTCCTCGCTTCCTTGTAACTATCAGACGCCCCAACTGAAACTTCATGCCTCATCTTCACATAGGCCTCCTTCTTCCTCTTAACAAGAGATTCCACTTCTTTGGTAAACCACGGTTCCCTCGCTCGACCCCTTCCTCCCTGCCTGACTGGTACGTACTTATCAAGAACATGCAATAGCTGTTCCTTGAACAAGCTCCACATATCCAGTGTGCCCAACCCTTGCAGCCTACTTCTCCAACCAACACATCCTAAGTCATGTCTAATGGCATCATAATTGCCCTTCCCCCAGCTATAACTCTTGCCCTGCGGGGTATACTTACCCCTTTCCATCACTAACGTAAAGGTCACCGAATTGTGGTCACTGTTTCCAAAGTGCTCACCTACCTCCAGATCTAACACCTGGCCTGGTTCATTACCCAAAACCAAATCCAATGTGGCCTCGCCTCTTGTTGGCCTGTCAACATATTGTGACCCCTGTCTGGGGGTTTTACCAGTTTAGAAGGATTTTTGGGCTTTGGTCAACTCATCCAGAGTGCAGTAAGAAGTCTTACAACACCAGGTTAAAGTCCAACAGGTTTGTTTCAAATCACTAGCTTTCAGAGCACTGCTCCTTCCTCAGGTGAATGAGTAAGCATTGTATCCAGGTTCTCCTGCTCAATGTCTTCCCAGGCCCATGCGATAGAGGACAGGAAGGACTGGGAGGCCGTGTGGGCTTCACATTATACAGAACTGCATAAAAAGATTTGCTGATCCACAAAATGTCAGACTGCAATGATTTTACTGAGCCATCTTCTTCCTTTAGAACTCTGTGTGTGCACCTTTAGGAAGGAGAAACTCAAGCACATCTCACCCTGCTCCACAGAGCAGACTCTGGGCCGGAAGATGATCTTGGAAGCCTCCATGGTGAAGGGCGAGGCTTTCTGATCCTTCACCCCCTGGAGGTTCTCTTTGACATTCATCCCATTCAATGCAGCCGGGGCAGATTCTGCATGCCTTTCTGGAGTCAGGACATTTCCTCCCGTCTCTATCTCGCCTCCTGAACACCTTTGAGGATGTAAAACCTATTACTGTTCTCCTTTGTTGCCTCCCACCAGTGTGGAGAGGACTCAAAGAGGGGTTTCAAGGTTCTCCAGCCTTTGTAATCCCTCTTGAGTTCCTCCACGTTCTCTGAGGTCAACCTCCATGTGATTAGCCTCCAGGTTCCCCTGCCAAACTGCTGGTCCTCCTGTAGGTGACAGTGGATCTGACCATGAAAGCTCGGGATACAAACAGGAAGTCTATCCTTGAGCGGGGAGGTGTACCTGGCCTTGACCAGGTACATCCACGCTGCGTCACAGCTGCAGGGTTGCTGAAGATATCGTGCAACTTGGCATCTTTTACTGTTTCTATCAGGAGTGTGTACGTGGCACTTAGTCTGCTGTCGGCACTGCCGGATCGTCCAGCTGCTTTGAAGTCAACGCCCAGAATAACCGGTCTGGGAGTTGCAAGGAACAGTAGAAGCTGCTGAAGGAAAGCCAACTGCAAAACATACACACCAGAGTGGAGCATTCTTGTACAGTACGTTTACAACGAGGAGGCGCCGGCCCGCCATCTCCTTAACTTTGGTGCTGGTGAAATTGCCCTCTGCAGCAGAATACCCAGGCTAGAGGAACCTGAGTCATTTCCTCCTGATCAGATTGATGGCCACTGGGACCACCATCGTGACCATTGCCTGAGGTGCAGTATCGCACACTTCTGCAGGTCGGCTTTGACCTTGGCAAGATAATCCAAGCTGGCAACACATCACATAATGAATTTAACACTACGCATATTAATGGAAGTGATCTTTGTCCCCATTTAAAAAAAAAAAATTCAGAGTACCCAATTATTTTTTTTCCAATTAAGGGGCAATTTAACATGGCCAATCCACCTAACCAGCACATCTTTGGGTTGCGGGGGTAAAACCCACGCAGACACGGCACTCTGTCCCCAATTTAACATGCCTGTTGCTTACCAGACCCGTTGTCTTTGCCAGTTCCAGTCCATTTTTCAGTTCCTGCATGCCAATGGCATCCATAAATTGGACTGAGGGAGCTACCCCCCCCCCACCCCCCCCCCAACCATCCACCTCCAGCGACGTTGCTGCTCCCGTCTTCCCGGAGCTGGGATGTGCACATCTCCTCACTTTGGGGTTGGATCCGGGGTACGTTGGTCACTTTGTTGTTTCCGATATCCTGAAGTTCGAGTGTTTCCACCTCCAATTGCCTCGAGCTTTGTCGCTTCTTCTGTAGAAGCCCATTTCCATCCTCGTCTGAAGTTTTTTTTCTTTATTATTTTTGATAAGATGTGGGCGTCACTGTATTTAAGAGTCAACCACATTGCTGTGGGCCTGGAGGCACATGTAGGCCAGACCGGGTAAGGGTGGCAGATTTCCTTCCCTAAAGGACATTAGTGAACCAGATGGGTTTTATGACAATTGACAGTGGTGACTTTTAATTCAAGATTTATTTCTCTTGAATTCAAATTCAACCATCTGCCCTGGTGGGTTTCAAACCCAGGTGCCCAGAGCATTGTCCTGGGGCTCTGGATTACTAGTCCAGTGACAATACCACTAGGTCACTGCCACCGCCCTTGTTGTCTGTGCCAGATGGGACTGGTCGCTTGCTGCAATCCAGTACCACAAACCACAGGAAGATATTGTTACTGCAGTAATCCTGTCTCACGCCCCACAGAACAGAGGGTTATTGCAGTAATCCAGTTACAGATTCCACAGGGAGGGATTGCTACTGCAGTCACCTGGTCTCGCAATACACAGGGACAGAGGGTTCCTCCACTAATCCAATCTGACACTCTGGGGAGAAAGTTACTGCAGTAATCCAGTGTCACATTCCACACGGAGATATTGTTACTGCAGTTATCCAGTGTCACATCCCACACGGAGATATTGTTACTGCAGTAATCCAGTGTCACATTCCACACGGAGATATTGTTACTGCAGTTATCCAGTGTCACATCCCACACGGAGATATTGTTACTGCAGTAATCCAGTGTCACATTCCACACGGAGATATTGTTACTGCAGTAATCCAGTGTCACATCCCACACGGAGATATTGTTACTGCAGTTATCCAGTGTCACATTCCACACGGGGATATTGTTACTGCAGTTATCCAGTGTCACATTCCACACGGAGATATTGTTACTGCAGTTATCCAGTGTCACATTCCACATGGAGATATTGTTACTGCAGTTATCCAGTGTCACATTCCACATGGAGATATTGTTACTGCAGTTATCCAGTGTCACATCCCACACGGAGATATTGTTACTGCAGTTATCCAGTGTCACATTCCACACGGAGATATTGTTACTGCAGTAATCCAGTGTCACATCCCACACGGAGATATTGTTACTGCAGTTATCCAGTGTCACATTCCACATGGAGATATTGTTACTGCAGTTATCCAGTGTCACATCCCACACGGAGATATTGTTACTGCAGTTATCCAGTGTCACATCCCACACGGAGATATTGTTACTACAGTTATCCAGTGTCACTCCCACACGGAGATATTGTTCCTGCAGTAATCCAGTATCACATTCCACACGGAGATATTGTTACTGCAGTAATCCAGTGTCACATTCCACACGGAGATATTGTTACTGCAGTTATCCAGTGTCACATTCCACACGGAGATATTGTTCCTGCAGTAATCCAGTGTCACATTCCACACGGAGATATTGTTACTGCAGTTATCCAGTGTCACTCCCACACGGAGATATTGTTCCTGCAGTAATCCAGTGTCACATTCCACATGGAGATATTGTTACTGCAGTTATCCAGTGTCACATTCCACACGGAGATATTGTTACTGCAGTTATCCAGTGTCACATTCCACACAGAGATATTGTTACTGCAGTAATCCAGTGTCACATTCCACACGGAGATATTGTTACTGCAGTTATCCAGTGTCACTCCCACACGGAGATATTGTTCCTGCAGTAATCCTGTCTCACACTCCACAGGACAGAGAGTTACCGCAGTAATCCAGTTACAGCTTCCAAAGGGGATTGCTACTGCGGTAATCTCGTCCCGTATCACACAGAGGCAGAGGGTTTCCACTGTAATCTAAACCGACACTCCATGGGGGCTCTGCAGTAATCCAGTGCCACACTCCAGAAAGATAAAACGTTACCGCAGAATTTCCGTGCCACACTTTGCAGGACAGAGTTTCATTGCAGTAACTCAGTCCCACATTCAAGGCAGTTCAGTGTTACTGCAGTAATCCTGATACACATTGCGCAGGGCACTGCATTACTGCAATAATCATGTTTAACATTCATTGACAATTCTATAGAAAACCTTGATTTATGTCTCCCTTCAATCTTTCCTGTTCAAATCAAAAAGAGCTATATTTCAACTTTTCTTCCTGATTAGTCCCTGATTTCTGATATTATTCTGTGAAGCTTGGCAGGGCCCCATCTCTGGCTCTAACATCCTCCCTGCCGTTGCATAATAACTGTTCTTTGGGGGGGGGGGGGCACGGTGGTGCAGTGGTTAGCTGCCTCACAGCGCTGAGGACCCCGGTTCAATCCCGGCCCTGGGTCGCTGTCCGTGTGGAGTTTGCACATTCTCCCCGTGACTGCGTGGGTTTCACCCCCACAACCCAAAGATGTGCAGGTGGATTGGCCACGCTGAATTGCCCCTTAATTGGAAAAATTAATTGCGTACTCTAAATTTAAAAGAAAAAAAAACTGCTCCAGCTGCCAGTTTCTTTGGCGCTAATTCCGGGTTCCAGCAGTTAGAATACCCACTGTACTGGGAATTGCTCAGAGTTCACGCCAGCAGAGTGCTGAAACATTAGCATGCCCTGAATTACTCCCCAAAAGGAACACGAACCGCACGCAATTCAGTTCCGGCGTCAATGTATCCCAAATGAAGAATTTCACCCACTATCTGCATATCCTTCGACTCCTGAGCACAACCTTGCACATCCTTAACCACATCAGGTATTCACCTCAGGTGGTAGCAAGTCCCACATTCTAATTCACTACTTCAGTTATTAGTCACCATCCCTAATATTTGCCCCATAGCTTTGGTCTCCCCAGCTTGTGGAAGCATCTTCTCTAAGTCTTTCATATCAAACTACTTAATTTTTGTCATTCTCTCCCTCGGTCATCCCTTTTCTAAATAGCCACAGCCGGTGCAGCCTATCCTCAGCTCTAACCTCTCAGCTCCAACATTGCCCTTGTAAATCTTCAGCGTTTGAACCTTCTCCAGTGCCTCTATGTTCTTTTTGTAATTATAAAGATCAAACTGGACACAGCACTCCAATTTTTAAGAAAATGTCTACTTTTTCATGGGTGTCACTGGCAAAGCCCGTCCATAATTACCCTTGAACTGAGTGGCGTGTTAGGCCATCTCAAAAGGGGTGTTAAGACTCAACCACGTTGCTGTGGTTTGGAGTCATATGTAGACCAGACCTGGTAAGGACAGAAGATTTCCTTCCCAAAAATGACATTAGTGAACCAGATGGATTTTTTTTAAAGGTAATTTATTGAAGGTATGTCCAGAGAGTACAAAAACTGCAACAGTCCATAACACAAAAGAATGTCGAACACTGCAAAACATATTAACAATGCATATAACACTATAGCAATATAACACAGGAGGAACCCCCCATATATACAAGTATATCAGCTACATCCCAAATAAATTTTTTAAAAGCAAAATAGAGTACCCCACAAGCCTTAACAACCAATAGTTACTCTACCCCGTCACCCTCCCCTACAGAGTGGAAACTACCACTGGATTTGATGAGTAGCTACTCGGTGAGAATGGTGGAGGAACTGAGGTCAATATCCTTAAGGACATCTCTCTATACGAGGCCTACTCCACCCTGCACCACACCGACTTTTGATCCAACGTCCATTTCTGGGCCATGAAAATATTAGCAGCCCAGAAGTAACTGACAATTAGGGAGGGCCAGGTCGCCACCCGGTCTAATCCTCTCCAGACAAACTCTTTTAATACGTGGAACCCTTCCCGCCTGCACAAAGCCCAGAATAAGCTATTAATCTTTCTGAAATTCTGGAATGCAAAACGGAACCTAGGCAGGATCGCTATTTTTACTGTCTGGACTCTCTCAAACAGAGATAGCGGCAGACTGTCCCATCTTTCAAACTCCTCTTTCATCCACTAAACTTGCCAGGTTTACCTTGTGAAGCTGGGCCCAGTCCTGTGCCAGCTGAATCCCCAGATAGTGAAAGCTCTTTCTAGCCAGGCGAAATGGGAGCCCACAAACACCCCTCCTGCCTCCCGGAACCAATCAGAAACATCACACTCTTTGCCGTATCAAGCTTGCATCCGGAGAGGGAGCTAAACTCCCTCAGAATCCCCAAAATCTTATCAAATGACTCCATTGGGTAAGAAACGTACAAAGGTTCAAAGGAGGTCATCCACACACAAAGAGAGCCGGTGCTCCGCTACCCCCCCCCACCCCGCACTCAACACCCCTCCGTTCCCCAGACGCCCGAAGAGCCATTGCCAATGGCTCGATTGCAAGGGCGAAGAGCAGAGGAGAGAGTGGACACCCCTGCCTCGTCCCGCACTGCAAATACTCAGAGTTAACCCTGTTAGTGGAGATGTTTGCTTTCGGGGCTTTCTACAACAGTCTAACCCAATCCACGAATCCCTGTCTGAACCCAAATCGCTCCAAAATGTCAAATAGGTACCCCTAATCCACTCGGTCAAATGCCTTCTAGGTATCCACTGACACCACAACCTCCGCCTCACTTCCTCCTGAGGGCATCATGATTAGGTCCAATAACCTCCGTATATTGGTCGCCAACGAGCTGCCTTTTACGAACCCGGTTTGGTCCTTTCACATCCAGTACACATCCCTCAATAGGGGTAGCCAAGATCTTAGCCAGAAGCTTTGCATCTACATTTAGGAGTGAAATCGGACGATAAGATCCGCATTGCTCAGGATCCTTGGCCTTTTTTGGATGAGGGAAATAGAAGCCTGTGATAACTTGGGGAGGGGGGGGGGGGGGGGGGGGGGGGGGGTGAACGAACCCCTCTCCAGCGCTTCATTGTACATCCACACCATTAACCAACCTAGCAGCACACCAAAACGTTTATAAAACTCGACTGGGAATCCAACCGGACCTGGGGCCTTCCCCAACTGCATCAAACCCACACATCCCAGCATCTCCCGCAGACCTACCGGGGCCCTCAACCCCTGCACACTCGCCTGATCCACCCTCAGAAACTCCAACCCATCCAAGAATCTTCTGCTCAGCTTGTCTCCTAGCGGCGGTTCCAATTGGTATAGTTTTGGCTAGAAGGACTCAAAGGTTTTATTGATCCCTGCCAGGTCTGTTGCCACCTTGCCCCCTCGCTCCTAAGCCTATGTCTTTCCCTAGCAGCCGTCTGCATTCCTCAGTTGGTGGGTGAGCATCCTGCCAGCCTTCTCCCCGTATTCGTACACAAACCCCCTAGCTCTGCCCAGTTATCTCACCGCCATTTCTGAGGTGACGGATTAAACTCCATCTGGAGCCTCTGCCGCTCCTTCAACAGCACCTCATCATGTGATTCCAGGTAACTGCGATCGACTGCCAAGATCGCCTCCACCAACCTTGTTTGATCCTCTCCTCCACGCGTAGTCTGTGCACCCAGATCAAAATGAGCTCTCCCCTAACTACAGCCCACGGCAGACACTTCCCGGTGTCGTTCTGATCCATATAATGACAAATGGTCCCTTCCAACCTCTCACCTATTCCCTTATCCGCAAGCAGACCAATGTCCAGTCTCCACTGAGGTTTACAAGGGGACGGCTTTTCCGCCCACAGGTCCACCCAATGGTGGAGCGTGGTCAGATACCACGATCGGCGAGTACTGTGTCCCTGCAACTCTGGAAATCAACGTCTTACCCAAAACAAATAAAATCTATTCGAGAATAACACTTGTGAACGTGTGAAAAGAAAGGAAACTCCCTCTCCCTAGGCCTCCCAAAGTGCCATGGATCCACACCACCCATAAGCTGCATGAATTTCGACAGCCCCCCAGCCATCGCCAATATCCCCCCCCCCCCCCCCCCCCCCCCCCCTCTCAGTCTTATCTGGTCTGCCACCTTCAATTGAGCCTCCTGGAGAAACATCAAGTCCGCCCTCAGGTTCTTCAGATGAGCAAATATTTGCAACCGTTTAACAGGTCCGTTTAGGCCCTGGGCATTCCAAGTTACCAATCAAGTGAGGAGGCACCTACGCCTCCCCCCCCCCTCAATAATTAGCTATATTTTTGCTTGAGCCTGACACCACAGGTTGTCAAGTCACGCCCTTTGGGGCCTCCATGAGGCATCCACTGCCACCACCTTCTGTATCTCAGTACCCAACATCACTCTCACCGTCAGCTTCCCCACACCTCCGCCATCCCAATCCACCCCACCCCTCTCAGGCTAAACCAAAAAGAAGACATATTCAAACCTCTGCCCTTCTCACGCCACTTTGTCCCGCACATCCCTTCCGTTTGCTGGTTCTCACCCCAGTATGGTGGACCCGCACAACGCCTGCGACTTCGCTGAACTCGCCATGTCACCCAAACCCGATCAGAAAAAAATCATCCCAAATAAAAGTTTCCCCGCGCGGGAGCCACCAAGTACACGGCCGTTTACCGCATGGCCGCCACCGGAAGTCCAGGTGGGCTTTTATGACAATTAATGATATCACCATTACTGAAACTAGCTTTGAATTCCAGATTTATTAATGAGATTTAAATTTCACCACCAGCTGCCGTGGTGAAATTTGGACCCTTGTCCCAGAGCATTAGCCTGAGGCCTCTGGCTTATTATTTCAGTAACATGTTCTAACCAAGGTTACATAGGTGCACATCACCAAAAATCTGTCCTGGTCCACCCACGTCGACGTTACCACTAAGAAAGCACAACAACACCTATTCTTCCTCAGGAAACTAAGGAAATTCAGCATGTCCACATTGACTCTTACAGATGGACCTTAGAAAGCATCCTATTGGGTTGCATCGTAACCTGGTATGGCAACTGCTCGGCCGAAGACCGCAAGAAAATTTAGAGAGTCCAGTCCATCACACAAACCCTACTCCCATCCATTGACTCTATCTACGCCTCCTGCTGCCTTGGGAAAGTGGGCAGCAGAATCAAAGACCCCTCTCACCGGCTTACTCACTCTCCCAATTTATTCCATCGGGCAGGAGATACAAAAGTCTGAGAACAGGTACAAGCAGATTCAAAAACAGCTTCTTCCCCGCTGTTACCAGACTCCTAAACAACACTCTTATCGACTGATCTGACTAATACTACACTCCTGTATGCTCCACCCGATGTCTCTGTCTATGGTTTACTCTGTGTACCTTGTGTTGTCCCATTACGTTGTTTTTTTTCCCATGTACTAAATGATCTGTTTGAACTGCACGCAGAAAAATACTTTTCACTGTACCTTGTACACATGACAATAAACAAATCCAATCCAATATATTAGAGAGTGCCAAAGAATCGCATGCGATAGGAACAGAAATGTACCATTTACTCCTTGCCCCTGTTCTGTCATTTAATTAGATCATGTTTTTTTTTAGTCTGTTAACTCCGTCCAGCTAGGGCAGCACGGTGGCCTAGTGGTTAGCACAACCGCCTCACGGCGCTGAGGTCCCAGGTTCGATCCCGGCTCTGGGTCACTGTCTGTGTGGAGTTTGCACATTCTCCCCGTGTCTGCGTGGGTTTCGCTCCCACAACCCAAAAATGTGCAGAGTAGGTGGATTGGCCACGCTAAATTGCCCCTTAATCGGAAAAAATAATTGGGTATTTCTAAATTTATAAAAAAAAAAAAAAAAACTCCGTCCAGCTGCCTTTTCAGCACCCTTCAAAACACTAGCCCAACAGAAATCTATCAGTCTGGATTTAGAAATTTCAATTGACCCACAGCCTCAGCTGTTCCTTTTAGGAGTAAATGCTCCAACTTTCCATTACCTTGAATGTGAAGAAGTATTTCCTGACATCAACCATAATGTCAGGGTCCGGCTCTAATTTTAAGATTATGCCCCCTTGTTCTGCACTCCACCCCTCCAGGGGAAATAATTTCCCTCTCAACCCTGTCAACTTTATTAATCATCTGAAACGACTGAATTAAAATTACCCCTTAATCTTCTATATTCTAGGGAACCTGACCTCATAACTTAACCCTTTTAGCCCCAGTCTGATTCTAATAGAACATAGAGCAGAAGGAGGCCATTTGGCCCATCACGTCTGCGCCGACCCACTTAAGCCCTCACTCCCACCCTATCCCCGTAACCTAATAACCCCTCCTAACCTTTTTGGACTAAGGGCAATTTAGCGTGGCCAATCCACCTAATCTGCATGTCTTTGGACTATGGGAGGAAACCGGAGCACCTGGAGGAAACCCCCGAAGACACGGGGAGAATGTGCAGACTCCGCACAGACAGTGACCCAGCGGGGAATTGAACCTGGGACCCTGGCGCTTTGAAGCCACAGTGCTAGCCACAAGTCTCTGTATTGCACCCCCTCCAAACTCAAGATATGCACCTGAACTGGGCATCTCCCTCTCCACGTGCCACCCACCATGTCTGTTTAGATAATGACTTACAAATACAGAGGATTCTTCGTACTATAGCAACAATGACATTCCTAAACCTACACACCAGGTCAAAGAAATAACCTGATACAACTGGTACATAGTGGAGTCCAGTGCTTTCGGTATGAACACACAAAGAGCCCGGGACCTGTACCAATACCACCAACCTCACCACTCACCCATATGGGTCAGATCAATGGAGCCCTCAGTAACATTTAGTCAGCAAATAAAAGTAATTTGTATTCTGTTCCTCCTTGTGCAAACAATCTGGCCCACATCCTGTTCCAGCCTCCGTTTATTGATGACACTCGACAATAAAAGAGTTTTGGCAAATTTCAATCAGAAGTTGAATTTCTGGGAAAAGGGGGAAACCTGACACATTCTATCTGCGAACGTTGAGGTCCAGAGGCAGGATTCCGACTTGGTGCACATTAGAAATTGAACTTTACATAACTCACCCTCCAGATGCATCACTGTTCCCTGCTTCAATGTTTGAATTCATTTTTACAACATTTCTTCAGCTTCAAAAACTTCTTGCTCCTAAAAACAGCCCTCAGGATCGCAGGTGGACTGTTTGCCAATTGCCCCTACCTTGTCAGATTCCTGATGCTCTCGTCTGCTGGTCTTCAGTCAGCTAGATGCTTGGAATCTGCTTCCCTGCGAGCACAACATCATACAACCAACAAGACCAACTGCGCTCTGAACTAATGCTATGTCACACACACACACACACACACACACACACTGTGAGGAAGTGTCTGTCCACAAGGACCTATCAGGAGAGTTGGAACAATTATTTTATGTTCAACAGTGCTCCCTCCTGGTGTGCAAACAATCACACTGTTTATAGAGAGCAGAAGGAAGCAAAGAGAGATCGCCCTCACATCTTTAGAGTTCAGACACTGTGTAGCTCAGGAGGTAGATACCAATCTGCAGCCAGCCAAAGGACTGAGAAAGGTGACAAAAAGTGGGAGAACAAAGAAAATCGGGAATGCGCAAGGTGCCAGGTTTAGGGGGGATACGGATTTTTAATTTTTTTCTTTATTGTCATGTGGTGAACCACACTCCTCGTAATTCACACTGTCGTTATATGATGTGTTGTATCTATGTAAGCTCGGCACACGAGCAGTTGCACGGCTCTGCCCGTAGGGGGAGATGAGGCGTTTGTACTGGGCTCCACCCTTGGCTCCGCCCATGGTTCCACCCATGGCTCCTCCCACTATCCGGAAGTATAAAGCTTTGCAGTCATGAGCCTGCCTGCCAGTTCAACTCGTCGCAGGCAGGCTCTGTTGTAAGACTATTAAAACCACTGTTCACTTCCAACCACGTGTCTTGTGAATTGATGGTCACATCAATTTAATAGTCTTAGGAAACTAGAAGAAAATGACTATGGAATCAGCCCTCAAACCTGATCGACTGGAACTCGACCCGCAGACTGCATAGGCAAGAGAAATCTTTCAACACTGGCTCAGATGTTTTAAGGCCTACCTGGCTGAATCAAGTACTCCAGAAACTACAGAGGAGCAGAAACTCAGTCTACTGCATGCAAGGGTGAGCCACCGTATATCTACTCAACTCAATAGTACTAACTCGTATACGGGGGCCCTAGCCATGCTAGATCCAATGTACGTGAGGCCCATCAATGAGGTCTACGCGCGCCATATTTTTACGACCCGCCGCCAGCGCCCCGCGGAGTCGTTGGAAGAATTCCTGCGGGAATTAAAGACTTTAGCTCGGGACTGTAATTACCAGGCTGTATCAGCCGAACAGCACATGGAGCTCGCCGTCAGAGATGTGTATGTGGCAGGACTCAGGTCAAACTACGTGCGCCAGCGGTTGCTCGAAAAAGGGGCCCAGAATCTAGAGGACAAGGTAGAATTGGCTACCACCATGGAGGTCTCGTTCCGCAGCCTCACCTCGTTCCCCGCGGACCAAGCGACCCCATCCTGGGCCCCCGACCAGTGACTTCCCCAGGCCTGCGCCGCGTGGCCACCCACCCATCACGCAGCCCCAGTGTGCCATTTTTGCGGACAGCCCTAGCACCCGCGGCAGTGCTGGCCGGCCCGTCCCGTAACGCAACCTGCAGCAGCTGTGGTCGCAAGGGACACTATGCCCGAGTCTGTCTGGCAAAGCAGGCCTCCTCTCCTAGCTCTCCCGCAGCCCAGAGCACTCGTTTTCAACTCCACAGGCCCACAGGCCCCGAAATGCTGCGGCCTGTACTCCGACTCCGCCCCCAAACGACATGTGCGACTCATGGGGGCCGCCATCTTGGCAACCCCCCTCCAGGCGGCCGGCCAATTGTGACACATGGGGGCCGCCATCTTGGGTGCCATCTTCCTCGCCGCCCGCCACGTGCGATCCACGGGGGCGGCCATCTTGGGATCCTTCCTCTCCCAACTCAGAAAATCGCCTCGAAAACTAAGAATTCAGAGGGCAGTCATCACGGAGCCACTCCAGCACAGCTGATCGAGCCGCCGACTACCCGTAACTCAGCGCGGTGACGTTGGACGAGTCGCGTCCGAAACACCTCCGCAACTCTATGATGACCGTTCAAATCAACGGGTACAGGACACCGTGCCTCTTTGACTTCGGGAGCACCGAGAGCCTCGTACACCCAGATCTGGTAAGACGCTGTTCACTCCCTATCTTCCCTGCACGGCAAACTATCTCCCTCACTTCGGGCTCTCCCTCTGTTCACCTCCAAGGGCACACCGCCGCGACCCAACGATCCAGGGCACTAGCTACTCGAACTTCCAGCTGTACGTGCTCCCTGAACTCTGCGCCCCACTCCTACTGGGACTCGATTTCCAGTGTAACCTGAAAAGCCTCACACTCAGCTTCGGCGGGCCCTTGCCCCCGCACACTATTTTCAGCCTCGCCACGCTAAAAATCGACCCCCCTCCACTCTTTGCTAATCTCACGCCGGACTGCAAACCCGTGGCCACTCGCAGCAGGCGATGCAGCCTGCAGGACAGGGTGTTTATCAGAACCGAGGTCCGGAGGCTTCTACGTGAGGGGATCACAGAGGCCAGTAACAGCCCATGGAGAGCTCAGGTGGTGGTCGTCAAGACCGGGGAAAAATTCCGAATGGTAGTGGACTATAGCCAAACCATTAATCGGTTCACGCTCCTTGATGCGTACCCCCTCCCCAGGATTGCAGACATGGTGAATCAGATCGCCCACTATCGTGTCTCCTCCATGGTGGATCTGAAGTCTGCATACCACCAGCTCCCAATCCGCCCGGAGGACCGCCACTTCATGGCGTTTGAGGCCGACGGCCGCCTCTTCCACTTCCTCCGGGTTCCCTTTGGCGTCACGAATGGGGTCTCGGTGTTCCAACGAGCAATGGACCGAATGGTGGACCAGTACAGGCTGCAGGCCACATTTCCATACTTGGATAACGTCACCATCTGCGGCCATGATCAGCAGGACCACGACGTTAACCTCTATCGATTTCTCCAAACTGCCCAGAAACTTAATCTTACTTATCTCAGGACCCCCAAAAGGTGCCTGGGGTTTTTCTCATATTATGCCCAGTGGGTCCCTCAGTATGCGGACAAAGCCCGCCCACTATTTAAGGCCACACTCCTTCCTCTATCGGATGAGGCTCGCAGGCCTTCACTTCACTCATATCAAGGAGGACATCGCCAAAGCCGCCATGCGGGCGGTGGATGAATCCGTCCCCTTTCAGGTAGAGAGTGATGCCTCAGAGGTCCCTCTCGCAGCCATTTTAAATCAGGCAGGGAGACCAGTCGCCTTTTTCTCCCGAACCCTCTCCGCTTCGGAACTTCGACACTCCTCGGTCGAAAAGGAAGCACATGCCATCGTGGAAGCTATACGTCACTGGAGGCACTACCTCGCAGGTAGGAGGTTCACCCTCATCACCGATCAAAGATCGGTTGCCTTTATGTTTGACAACTCACAAAGGGGCAAAATTAAAAACGATAAGATCCTACGGTGGAGGATCAAACTCTCCACCTACAAGTAGGGGGTCGCGATTCTCCGGAAATGCGGAGAGTCGTAAAGGCTGCCGTGAAACTGGCCGTGTTTCACGGCAGCCTCCGCGCCCCCTCCCGGGACCCGATTCTCCCCCCCCCCGGGCGGGGCTAGCAGCACGGCCCCGTGAAGCACGGCATCGCGGGCTTAGCGACGGTCGCTAAGCCCGCCGCCAAGCATCACGGCGGCTGACACGCACGATGACGTCAGATGCGCATGCGCGGGTTGGACGGCTCCAACCCGCGCATGCGCGGATTACGTCATCATGCATATGCGTCAAACCCGTGCATGCGCGGGCCGTCATGCCCCTCAGCCGCCCTGCGGACTGATCCTGCGGGGCGGCGGAGGAACAAACAGTGCGCGGGTATTGGACCCGCTGCCCGTGATCGGTGCCCACTGATCGCAGGCCCATGCCACCCTTGGCACGGCCGTGGTGCGGCCGTGCCAATCGGTGCCATGGTTGTCCGGGACGGCACTTTGCGGCCGTTTTCACGAACGGTGAGAGTAGGTGTGATTGCGTTCGTGAAAACGGCCGTAAAGGCCTGGGAACTCGACCCATCGGATAGGGGAGAATCGCTGTTCGCCGTAAAAAATGGCGAGCAGCGATTCGTGTCGTGGGGCGGCCATGGGGGGGGGGGGAGAATAGCGGGAGGGCGGGAAATATGTCAGGAAGGCCCTCCCGCTATTCTCCGACCTGTCATGGGCAGCGGAGAATCGCGCCCGATATCATGTACCGACCGGGGAAGCTCAACGAGCCCCAGATGCCCTGTCCCGCGGCACGTGCGCCAGCGCGCAAAACGACCGCCTGAAAGCTATCCACAATGACCTCTGCCACCCGGGGGTCACCCGGCTCGCCCACTACGCCAAAGCCCGAAATCTGCCTTTCTCCACCGAGGGGATAAAAACCATCACCATGGATTGCCCAATTTGTGCGGAGTGCAAACCGCACTTCTATAGATCAGACGGGGGTCCGCCATGGTTCCCTCCTATGTACGGCCACCAACCAGACCCCTCACGAGCGGCTATTTGTTTTTTCTAGGGGCACTACCACGGGGGTTTCGCTCCCAGCATGGTTGAAGACACCGGGCCCGGTTCTCCTCCGGAAGCACGTCCGGACCCACAAAACTGACCCACTCGTAGAGAGAGTGCTCCTACTCCATTCGAACCCACACTACGCATTCATTGAGTACCCTGACGGCCGTCAAGACACGGTTTCCCTCTGGGACCTGGCACCTGCTGGATCCTACTCCGACACTACTTCCGCCGAGGTACCCCTCACACTATACCCCTCCCAAACCCCCGCGCCAGGCGCCCCCACGCCTGTAGGTTCGCTGCCCGTGCTCCGCGCCCCCGCATCTTTGGGTTTCCGGCGCTCTCCGTCACCAGCCGAACCAGTCGGATATGAAGCTCTGACCGAAACACCCCCAGAGTCCGCCATGGTTCCCTCGCCGACCGCCACCACCCAGCCACTAGAAGAGGCTGCAACCCTGGTGCTTCGTCGATCTCAGAGGACGACACGGCCGCTGGATCAACTCAATTTGCAATTTGTAACTTGTAAACACATCAGCCCCGCGGGACTTGATTTTTTTTACAAGGGGTGAATGTGGTGAATCACACTCCTTGTAATTCACACTGTCGTTATATGATGTGTTGTATCTATGTAAGTTCAGCATGCGAGCAGTTGCGCGGCTCTGCCCGTAGGGGGAGATGAGGAGTTTGTACTGGGCTCCACCCTTGGCTCCGCCCATGGTTCCGCCCATGGCTCCTCCCACTAACCGGAGGTATAACGCTTTGCAGTCGTGAGCCTGCCTGCCAGTTCATCTTGTCGCAGGCAGGCTCTGTTGTAACACTATTAAAACCACTGTTCACTTCCAACCACGTGTCTTGTGAATTGATGGTCACATCATGTCACAAGTAGGCTTACATAACACTGCAATGAAGTTACTGTGAAAAGCCCCTAGGCGCCTGTTCGGGTATGTGGTGAATGTATAAATACTATTAATTCACCAGTATACTGTGTTACATTATACCATGCTATTAACCCTGTGGGCTCCATCTATGGGCCACTGTGGCTTCACCCACAGGGGAGATGTGGAGCATGTACGGGCTCCGCCCATGGCTCCGCCCCTTATAGGAAGTATAAGAGCAGCAGACCTGTGGGACCGCCTTCAGTATTGTACCGGTCGCAGGCAGGCAAAGTTGTAAGCTGATTAAAACCACTGTTTACTTCGACTCAAGTCTCCGAGTGAATTGATGTTGCATCAATTTAATCAGCTTAAAGAACTACTATGGAGTCAGCCCTCAAACCTGACAGACTGGAACTCGATCCACAGGCCGGGGAGGCGAAAGAAATTTTTTCACATTGGCTTCGGTGTTTCAAGACCTACCTTGCCGCGTCGTTGACATTATCCGTCACGGACGAACTGAAATTGAGTCTCCTCCACACACGGGTGAGCCATCGCATTTCTGCGCAACTCGACGAAGCCACTTCCTATACTGAGGTCCTCGCGATATTCGAACGCATCTACGTGCGGCCTGTGAATGAAGTCTATGCGCGACATACCTTCACTACTCGCCGCCAGCGCCCGGGGAGTCACTAGATGACTATCTGCGTGACCTCAAAGCCCTCTCGCGCGACTGTAACTATCAGGCCGTTACAGCCACTCAGCACATGGAACTCGCCGTCCGAGATGTTTACGTTGCGGGGGTCCGATCGAACTACGTGAGGCAGCGCCTGCTTGAAAAATGGGCCCAGAACCTGGAGGACACGGTAAAACTGGTGACCTCGCTGGAGGTCACTTTTCAGAGTCCGATCACACGACCCCTTCATGGGCCCCCGACCAGAGACTACCCCAGGCCTGCGCCGCGCGGCCGCCCGCCCACCACGGGGGGCTATCGTGCCATTTTTGTGGCCAGCCTCAACACCCCCGACAACAATGCCCGACCCGCAACGCGAACTGCAGCATTTGCTGGCGAAAAGGACACTCGAACTCTGCCGACTCCGCACAACACTTGCGACCCATGGGGGCCGCCATCTTGTTCGTCCTCCCCCACGCGGCAGGCCACGTGCGATCCATGGGGGCCGCCATCTTGGGTGCCATCTTCCTCGCCGCCCGCCACGTTCGATCAACAGGGGCCGTCATCTTGGTCATCACCCGCTACGCCGCCCGACACGTACGACCTGCACGGACAGTCATCGCAGGCCCGCCCCGGCACCGCCGACCACGCCGCTGACTACCCTCAACTCAGTGCAGTCACCTTGGACCAGTCAAGACCCAAGCACGTCAAGAACTCCATGATGGCCATCCGGGTTAACGGATACGAGACACCTTGCCTGTCCAACTCCGGGAGCACTGAGAGCTTTGTCCACCTGGATCTGGTAAGACGCTGTTCGCTCTCGATATTCCCGACGCAACAAACAATCTCCCTCGCCTCTGGGTCGCACTCAGTACAAATCCAAGGGTGCACTACTGCAACCTTAGCGATACAGGGTGCCGAGTATACTCATTTTCAATTGTACGTGCTCCCAGACCTCTGTGCCCCTCTCCTCTTAGGACTCGATTTTCAGTGCAATCGCAGGAGCCTAACTCTTAGTTTTGGCAGACCCCTGCCCCAGCTCACCATATGCAGCCTTGCAACCCTAAAAATCGACCCCCCTCCCCTCTTCGCTAACCTCACCGTGGACTGCAAGCCAGTAGCCACTCGAAGCAGGTAGTATAACATGCAGGACAGGGCATTTATTAGGTCCGAGGTCCGGCGTCTCTTGCGGGAAGGAGTCATAGAAGCCAGCAATAGCCCCTGGAGAGCTCAGGTGGTGGTCGTCAAGACCGGGGAAAAGTTCCGGATGGTGGTTGATTACAGCCAGACCATTAACCGGTTTACGCACCTTGATGTGTACCCCCCTTCCCCGGATTGTAGACATGGTGAATCAGATCGCGCACTACCGCGAGTTCTCCACGGTGGATATAAAGTCTGCATACCACCAGCTCCCAATCCGCCCAGAGGACTGCCACTACATGGCGTTTGAGGCAGACTGCCGACTTTTTCATTTCCTCCGGGTCCCCTTTGGCGTCATGAACGGGGTTTTGGTGTTCCAACGAGCGATGGACCGAATAGTGGACCAGTACGGGCTGCGGCCACATTTCCGTACTTGGACAACATCACCATCTGCGGCCATGATCAGCAGGACCACGACGCCAACCTCCACCGATTTCTCTAAACCATCCAAAAACTCAACCACACATACAACAAGGAGAAATGCGTTTCCCGCACTGCCAGGCTAGCCATCCTCGGCTACGTCGTGGAAAACGGGGTCCTAGGGCCCGACCCTGACCATATGCGCCCCCTCCTACAACGCCCTCTCCCTCACTGTCCCAAGGCCCTCGAGGTGCCTTGGATTTTGTTCCTATTACGCCCAGTGGGTCCCCCAGTATGCGGACAAAGTCCGCCCACTATTTAAGGCCACCCTTTTCCCACTGGCAGCCGAGGCTCGCCAGGCCTTCAACTACATCAAGGCGGACATCGCCAAAGCCGCCATGCGTGCGGTGGACGAGTCTGTCCCCTTCCAGGTGGAGAGCGACGCATCAGAGGTCGCTCTTGCCGCCACCCTTAACCAAGTAGGCAGGCCGGTAGCATTTTTTTCACGCACCCTCTCCACCTCTGAACTTCGACACTCCTCGGTCGAAAAAGAAGTTCAAGCCATCGTGGAAGCAGTGTGGCACTGGAGGCACTACCTCGTTGGTAGGAGGTTTACCCTCATTACCGACCAAAGATCGGTTGCCTTCATGTTTGATAATTCGCAACGGGGCAAGATCAAAAATGGTAAGATCTTGAGTTGGAGGATCGAACTCTCCACCTATAATTATGATATAGTATATCATCCTGGGAAGCTCAACGAGCTCCCAGATGCCCAGTCCAAGGCGCGCAAGACGACCGGCTACAGGCTATCCACGACAACCTGTGCCACCCGGGGGTCACCCGGCTCGCCCATTACATCAAGGCCCGCAACCTGCCCTTCTCCACCGAGGAGGTCAAAGCTATAACCAGGAATTGCCAAATCTGTGCGGAGTGTAAACCGCACTTCTATCAACCAGATAAGACTAAACCTAGTAAAGGCATCCCGGCCCTTTGAACGCCTCAGTATTGATTTCAAAGGGCCCCTCCCCTCAAATAATCGCAATACCTATTTCCTTAACATTATAGATGAGTTCTCCCGTTTCCCGTTTGCCATCCCATGCCCCGACATGACCACCCCCATCATTATCAGAGCCCTGCACAGCGTCTTCACCTTGTTTGGTTTCTCCAATTATGTCCATCATGAGCGACGAACTGCATCAGTACCTGCTCAGTAAGGGCATCGCCTCGAGCAGGACTACCAGTTATAACCCCAGGGGGAACGGGCAGGGTGGAGAGGGAGAACGCGACAGTCTGGAAGACCATCCTACTGATCCTACGGTCCAGGAATCTTCCGGTTTCCCACTGGCAGGAGGTCCTTCCCGATGCGCTCCACGCTATTAGATCCCTCCTTTGCACGGCCACAAACCAGACTCCTCATGACCGCTTGTTTGTCTTCCCTAGGGGAACTACCACAGGGGCCTCGCTTCCATCCTGGCTGATGGCACCGGGCCCTGTCCTCCTTCGGAAACACGTTCGGACCCATAAGACCGACCCCTGGTAGAGAGGGTCCAGCTCCTGCACTCGAACCCACACTGTGCATATGTCGAACACCCCGATGGCCGACAGGATACCGTTTCCCTCCGTGACCTGGCACCCGCAGGCTCCTCCACCAATACCACTACTGTACCCCCCACACTATACCCCGCCCAACCTCCCATGTCCTGCGCCCCCGCACCTATTTGGTTTCCACGCTCCCTTCCATCCGGCACACCAGTCCGCAGGAACGAAGCTCAGGAAGAACCGCCCCCGGAGTCCACCCCCGGGCCCGTACCGGACCCACTTCTACAGCCACCCAAAATGGCTGCAACACCAGAACTACCCCCGGGCCCGCACCGGACCCACTTCCATAGCCACCCGAAATGGCTGCGACACCAGAACCGCCCCCGGAGTCCACCCCCGGGCCCGCACCGGACCCACTTCTACAGCCACCCGAAATGGCTGCGACACCAGTGCTTCGTTGGTCGCAACATACGATCCGGACGCCGGACCGACTGAATTTGTGAACCCGTCACCCCCGCTGGACTTAATTTTTTTTACAGGGGGTGAATGTGGTGAATGTATAAATACTGTTAATTCACCAGTATACTGTGTTACATTATACCATGCTATTAACCCTGTGGGCTCCATCTATGGGCCACTGTGTGGCTTCACCCACAGGGGGAGATGTGGAGCATGTACAGGCTCCGCCCATGGCTCCGCCCCTTATAGGAAGAGCAGCAGACCTGCGGGACCGCCTTCAGTATTGTACCGGTCGCAGGCAGGCAAAGTCGTAAGCTGATTAAAACCACTGTTTACTTCGACTCGAGTCTCCGAGTGATTTGATGGTCGCATCAGGGTACACAGAGGGGGAATTCAGAATGTCCAATTCACCTACAGACTTGAGTGTGGTAGGGCTGGAGGAGGATTCAGAATTAGGGAGAGGTGAGGCCATGATGAATAGATTTGAAAACTAGGGCGTGAATTTTAAAGTTGAGGCAGGATGAGCTCCAGTCGTTGGCCATGCGGGTGTAGGAGGTTAATGCCGGTCTGATTGAGGTGTTGAAGATATTTTAAAGAGGCAATGGCAGACAGAAACTAGTCCCTCTGGGGGAGGTTAGCACTGTGGCCTCACGGCGCCGAGGTCCCAGGTTCGATCCCGGCTCTGGGTCACTGTCCGTGTGGAGTTTGCACATTCTCCCCGTGTTTGCGTGGGTTTCACCCCCACAACCCAAAGATATGCTGGTTAGGTGGATTGGCCAGGCTAAATTGCCCCTTAATAAAATCTGTCTAACTCTGCCTTGTTCAACGGCCCGCTCTCTGGGAAGAGAATTCCAAATACTAACGACCCTCTGAAAATAAAAAGAAATTTCTCATCTCCATCTGAAATGGGAGACCCAAAATCACAGAATTGTTACAGCATCGAAGGAGGCCACTCGGCCCATCTTGTCTGCATCAGCTCTCCGAATGAGCACTTCACTCACCGTCATTCTCCCGCCTTCTCCCCGCAAGCCTGCACTTTGTTACCTTTCAAATAATCATATAACGCCCCCCCTCTTGAATGCCTTGATTGAACCCACCTCCACCACACTTTCAGGCGGTGCATTCCAGACTCCAGCCACTCGATGTGTTAAAAAGGTCTTTCTCATATTGCGGTTGCTTCCTTTCCCATTTACCTTAAATCCATGCCCTCTGGTTCTTACTAATTCTGCCAATAGGAAGAGTTTCTCCCTAACCACCCTGTCCAGCGCCTTCAAATCGCCTCTCCGCCAAAATGATAAATGCTTCAATAAAATACTTCCTAAAAAAAAAAATCTCCTCTCCGCCTTCTTTTCTCTCAGGAAAAGACCCCCAGTCTACCTTCATAGCTGACGTTTTGCATCCCTGGGATCTTTCCTGTAAATCCCTTCTGCATTCTCCCCGATTCATTCTCAAATCCCTTGTCCTCTGTGCTGTACTGTTCTCAAATGCAGCACCCAGAACTGTACACAATACTCCAATTTAGGCCTAACAAGTGTCTCCTCCTTCATCTTGGACTCCATGCATCATTAAAAAAGCCCAGGATACCGCATGCCTTATTAACAGCTCGCTCAACCTGTCCTGCCACCTATCATGACTCATGCACAGAAACGCCCAGGTCCCTCTGCCCCTTAACCCCCTTTAGAATTGTACCTTTTATTTTATATTGTCTCTCCATGTTCTTCTGACCAAAATGAATCACTTCACATTTCTCCGCATTGATCTACATCTGCCACCTGCCCACCCATTCCACCAACTTGTCTATGTCCTTTGCTTTGAAACTGTGCCGCTGAGTTCTAGATTTCCCCCCATGCAGAGAAACATCCTCCCAGTACCTGTCCTGTCAAGCCTCCTCAGAATCTTATGTATTTCAATAAGACCACCTCTCAGACTAAGTTGCAATTAATGCAGGCCACAACCCTTCCCCGTAAAATGACCCCTTCCTCCCAGGAATCTGAATGTCGACACTTCTTCCCCCCCCCACCACTCCCAAGCTACCCAGAAATAATCCGCTGAGTTGAAGGGTCAATTGAAAATTTCAAAACATTTGGTTGGGTTTACTGCAATCAAGGTGTCTGGATGGAGTGAAGGTGTAGATCAGTCATGATATAATTAAACAACTTTTGTTTATATTGTTAGAAAGTAAAATGTTACAAAACACTTCGCAGGAGCAGCAGGGTAGCATGGTGGTTAGCATAAATGCTTCACAGCTCCAGGGTCCCAGGTTCGATTCCCAGCTGGGTCACTGTCTGTGTGGAGTCTGCACGTCCTCCCCCTGTGTGCGTGGGTTTCCTCCGGGTGCTCCGGTTTCCTCCCACAGTCCAAAGATGTGCGGGTTAGGTGGATTGGCCATGCTAAATTGCCCGTAGTGTCCTAATAAAAGTAAGGTTAGGGGGGGGGGGGGGGGTTTGTTGGGTAATGGGTATAGGGTGGATACGTGGGTTTGAGTAGGGTGATCATGGCTCGGCACAACATTGAGGGCCGAAGGGCCTGTTCTGTGCTGTACTGTTCTATGTTCTATGACTATTACCTGACAAAATTTGTCAGCGAGCCAAAGGAGGAAAGATGACAGAAAGTGGTGAAGCAAAAATAGTTGGGAATGCACCAGATGCCCAGATTAAGGGGATTACAGAGATTTGAGGGTGGGAAGAAGCTACAGATTTAGGGAGATGTGAGGCCACGAATAGATGTGAAACCAGGGATGAGAATTTTACACTTGAAGCAGAGTTTTGGATGAGCTCAAGCACACAGAGGCTGCTAGTAGGCAGGCAGGTTACGACAGCGTTGAAATAGTTAAGTCTAGGAGACAAATGGAGGGCCCGGTAAGAGGGTAAGAGAAGGGCAATGATAGACAATGGACGAGATTTTTCGCCCCTCTTAGGCATGTCCTGCAGTGGCAGACGGCGACTCGGACTGCCGGAGGGATCTTCTGGTCCCAGCTTTTCCAACGGGGTTTCCTTTTGAACGCATCCCTTGCTGCTGTGATACCCGCAGAGGGGGAGAGCACTATCGACAGGACCACAAACTCCCGCCAGCGTGAAGGGCCAGAAAATCCCCATGTTACAGAGGTCAAAGCAGGGCACAATTGCTGATGGAGAGGATATGGGGTCAGAACGTCCCAAAGATATTCCAGTTTCTAAATTCCAGTAGAACCATAGGTTGATTCAGAAGGAGGCCATTCAGCCCATCAGGCCGGTGCTGGCCTTTTGAATGATCCTGTTCTTTCCCCACAGCCGGTAATATTTTTCCACTCATGCATTTGTTTAATTCTCTCACGAGTGTTATTGCACAATCTGCTTTCACCATCACTTCAGGTAGAACATTCCTGATTATACTGATTAGTTTGCAAGATAAACGTTTTTTCATATTGACTTTGATTCTTTTGCCAAACACCTTAAATCTGTGTCCTTGAGTTACTGACCTTTCTGCCACCGGAAACAGATTCTCCTTGTCTACTCCATCAAAACCCTCATGTTTTTATTGAAGTTTTAACCATTTTTATACTAAGCATATAATAACACAGAATATCAACCAAACTGTAAGCACACCCTTCTCCTTACAACATTATAACCTCACCACTAAACACCCCCACCCCACAGCCTATCCCCCCCACTCCCGAACAGCTAACAGTGACCAACTCTTTAGAATACATTATAAACGGCCGCCATCTATGGTAAAACCCTCCCACCGAACCTTTCCGGGTAAACATGACCTTCTCGAGGTGCCAAAACTCCATCAAGTCACCCAGATATGCCGAGGCGCTTGGCGGTGTAGTCGACCTCCAGCCGAAGAGGATCAGCTCCTTGCCACAAGCGAGGCAAAGCCCAGGATATCTGTCCCCGACCCCGTCCGGAGCTTCAGCACATCCAAAACCCCCAAAATCACCACCAGTGGGCAAGGCTCCTGGCCAATTCCCACAATTGTCGACATTGCATGAAAAAGGACCTGCAAAAGCCCACTAGCTTTGAGCACAACTAGAACATGTGCACATGGTGTGCAGGCCCCCTCGGACACCCATCACATCTATCCTCCACTCCATCGGAAAACCAACTCATTTGTGAGATTTGCTTGAAACACTACTTTTAGCTGGATGAGACTCAGCCTTGCACAAGACAAGGTCACATTCACCCTCCTCAGTGGCTCGCTCCAAACCTCCTCTTCCAAGATCGGCCCCAGCTTCTCTGCCCACTTTGCCTTCACACGAGCACGTCTCCTCCCCTACTATCCGCTGGTATATGCCCGACATACTGGTCACCCCTGACCCCGAGAACGACAAAATCCGCTTGAGCAAGGTAGAAGGCTGCTCCACCAGGAAGGCACCTCGAGATACCTGAACCCATCAGCGTCCCAAAGACAATATTTCTCCTTCCGTTCCCCCAGGCAAGCAAACTGACCCTCTAAAAACAATTCTCCCACCCTCTCCAACCCCCTTTCCTTCCATTCCCTAAACTTCACATCCAACCGAGCAGACTCGAATAACTGGTTTGGACAGACGGCAGCTAGTCTCGAGGCAGCCTTCAAATTGACATGTTGATGTAATTGTCTCCAAATTTTTAATGTGGCTACTACCACCAGGTTATCAAGTGTTTCTTCAGTGCCAAATTTCTCTAGTATCGTGAACAGATAGTCCCACTCTACCCAGCCAAACGCTTTCTCCCTATCAAGCAAAATTATGATCTCCCCGGGGTAAGTACCACGTTCAGCAGCCGCCTCACATTTGCTGTCAATCTCCGCCTTTTACAAACCCCAGTTGGCCTTTCCCCACCACCAACACCTTAGGGCTGGTTTAGCACAGTGGGCTAAATAGCTGGCTTGTAATGCGGAACAAGGCAGCAGCGCGGGTTCAATTCCCGTGCCGGCCTCCCTGAACAGGCACCGGAATGTGGCAACTAGGGGCTGTTCACAGTAACTTCATTGAAGCCTGATTATTATTATTATTAGCTAGAAGTTTCACGTCCACATTCAACAGGGAGATCGGATGATGTGACCTGCAGCCTGCGGGTTCTTTGTCCTTCTTCAGATAAATCAATACCTGCCCCATGTCTGTGGCAGAGCACCTCTCTCCAAAGAGTCCCTGAACATCTCCAACAATAAAGGAGCCAGATGGTCTCAATGTTTTTATAAAATTCCACCAGGAACCTGTTAGACCCCGGTACCTTTCCCGACTGCATCAATTTCAGCAGCTCCTTGACCTCTTCCAAATGGAGCCTCTAGTTCTTCCCATAAATTTGCCCCACCTTGGGCAACTCCAACTCCCCCAGGAACTCGTCCATATCCCTCCAAACCCGAGGCAGTTTGGACCTGTATAACTTTTCGTAGAAGGCCCTAAATACCTCATTCACCTTCCCCTGAGCCGAGAGGAGCCCCCCATCCTGAGCCTTAACCTGGACAATCTCCCCCTCTGCCTCCTGTTTCCTCAGTTGATAAGCCAAGAGCCAACTTGCCTTTGCTCCATACTCATGGATTGCCCCTTTAGTTCACCTGAACTGTTGCATCGCCCACTCCGTAGCATTTGCAGAATTTTCTCTCTGCTAATAGTCCGGGGATGGACTGTTCCATTTCAGAGGGCAGTTTAAGAGTCAACCACAATGCTGTGGGGCTGGAATCACACACAAGACAGACCAGGTAAGGTGGGCAAATTTCCTTCCCGAAAGGGTAGTGAAGCAGATTCACAACAATCAACAGTAGTTTCGCAGTCGCCAGGGCTGAGACTAGCTTCTCAATTGGGCAGCACGGTAGCACAGTGGTTAGCACTGTTGCCTCACAACTCCAAGGTCCCAGGTTCGATTCCCAGCTTGGGTCACTGTCTGCGAGGCGTCTGCACGTTCTCCCCGTGTCTGCGTGGGTTTCCTCCGGCTGTTCCGGTTTCCTCCCACAAGTCCCGAAAGACGTTCTGTTAGGTGAATTTGGACATTCTGGATTTGGCATGAGTCAAAGGCCCGTAACTTCTTAGGCTGGACAAGACAGTATCAATGAAGCATGCCAGTGGCTGCAAGGGCGAGGAGTAACTGGGCTGCAGAGGTAAGAAACACCCCCTTTTTATGGCTCTCGCTGCCATAAAAGTGGTGTTTAAAAGAACAATTAATCAATTAATAGGTAAGTGGTTTAGACAACCGAGCCCGGTTGGGTGGCACCGGAGACAGGGGAGAGATCAGTCCAGGGAAGGGGGGGTTCTGTCCAGGAGCTGGGGGTGTAAAGCACTGGAGGAGGTGTCAATCCGGGAAGGGAGGAGGGAGTAGTCAGGCCGGGGTGGTGTGCTTAATCTCCTGAGGAGTAGTGTGCACACTGGGTGACCCGTGCAAGGCTGGGTTTGCATTTTTAAATAGTTATCCGGAGTTAGAAGTGTTTTTTCCTTCATTTTCAGAGTAATTATCAGGGTAAAATTGGCAGAACCATCTGAACATTTTTTAAATGAGGAAATGCTCAGGAAATCAGAAACACAAAGGGACTTGGGAATCCTTGTTCATGATTCTCTTAAGGTTAATGTGCAGGCTCGCAATGTTAGTACAGTATTCATGTCAAGAGAGCTAGAATACAGGTCCAGGGATGTACTTCTGAGGCTGTATAAAGCTCTGGTCAGACCCCATTTGGAGTATTGAGAGTTGTTTTGGGCCCCGTATCTAAGGAAGGATGTGCTGGCCTTGGAAAGGGTCCAGAGGAGGTTCATAAGAATGATCCCTGGAATGCAGAACTTGTCATATGAGGAACGGTTTAGGACTCTGGGTCTGTACTTGTTGGAGCTTAGAAGGATGAGAGGGGATCTTATTGAAACTTATAGGATACTGCGAGGCACGGATAGAGTGGACGTGGAGAGGGTGTTTCCACTGGTAGGAAAAACTAGAACCAGAGGACACCATCTCAGACTAAAGGGACGATCCTTTAAAACTGAGATAAGGAGTAATTTCTTCAGCCAGAGGGTGGCGAATCTGTGGAACTCTTTACTGCAGAAGGTTGTGGAGGCCAAATCATTGAGTGTCTTTAAGACAGAGTTAGATAGGTTCTTGCTTAATAAGAGGATCAGGGGTTAAGGGGAGAAGGCAGGAGAATGGGGATGAGAAAATATCAGCCGTGATTGAATAGCGGAGCAGACTTGATGGGCCAAATGGCCTAATTCTGCTCCTTATGGTCTTATGAACATAGCGATTTAAATTGCTTCAGTTGGATGGTTCCCAGCTCAGCACAATTACCTGGAGGAAGTTCCCACTTCCGGACAATTACAAGGTAAACCCTTATGTGGGAACGTCCTCAGTGGATTCCCCAGTGCTGGGGAACCAGGAAGCTATTGGCCATTTTAGAGAAGGTTTACAAATGCCTGGCAGACTATTTTATCATTCAAGAGTCTCACATGAGGGCAGCACAGTGGCGCAGTGGGTTAGCCCTGCTGCCTCACGGTGCCAAGGCCCCAGGTTCAATCCCGGCTCTGGGTCACTGTCTGTGTGGAGTTTGCACGTTCTCCCCGTGTTTGCATGGGCTGCACCCCCACAACCCAAAGTTGTGCAGGGTAGGTGGATTGGCTACGCTAAATTGCCTCTTACGTGGGTACTCTAATTTATATTAGGAAAAAAAAGTCTGGTATGTCAACCCAAGTGCGAAATGAAAAAGTAAGCTGGCCAGAATCGTCAACACTACAGGTAAAATCATTGGTAAAAAGCAGACATGGCTTGATAATTTATTTAACAACGCTCAGGCCATCATCAGTGTCCCATTTCATTCTTTATATCATTAATTTGAAAGGCTCCCTTCAGGCCAGTGCTTTTTAATGTCAATTGCTAGGAAAAATCTTTTTATTTAATTGTAGTAAGTGCTTTAATGGCAGAGGTCAATGTGTTATGTTTGTATGGTATGGATGTTATGTATTAATGTAGATATATATGAAATATTTACTATTTTTAACTCATGACAGTATGATCATTCTTATACTGAAGGTGAAGTCAAAGCTAAATTCCTCCTTTTGTGTGGGCAATAAAGCTCTATTTTATTTGTACCCATATCACAATAAAAGTAGCCTGGGTCTCCAGTTAATGTCTATGGCTATTAGCCATACACCACCATTACTGAGCTTCCTGACCAGAGTGTAGGTGTAATGATGACCCATAGTCTGATAATGAAGGATCTCTGTAATAATAACCTTAGTTAGTGTCACAAGTAGGCTTACGTTAACACTGCAATGAAGTTACTGTGAAAATCCCCTCGTCGCCACACTCTGGCACCTGTTTGTACACGGAAGGAGAATTCAGAATGTCCAATTCACCCTACACGTCTTTCAGGACTTGTGGGAGGAAACCTACGCAGACACGGGGAGAATGTGCAAACTCTGCACAGACAGTGACCCAAGCCGGGAATCGAACCTGGGACACTGGCACTGTGAAGCAACAGTGCTAACCACTGTGCTGCCGTGCCGCTCTTCTTAGAGGGAGTCAATTATGGGTCAGAACACATGCAGGAGATTGTGTTTGTGAAGGTTAGGACGGGAAATGGAAGACTGATATGGGAAGACTGTCCTCGATTCTCTTACTTCTTCCCTGAAGGAAGTGAGAGCCAGAAGGGAGATGTGTTTTCCACTGGTTGGGAGGAAGAGACCAACCACTTGAACAAAACCAGCATGGCTGACAGTTGCAAAGGCTTTTGGTATTGGGGAGGTGGCGTCCAGAATCCAAGGATGGTTCGAGGGTTTCTTCCTGCTGCTTCATTCTGTTAAGAATAACATCACTACTTGCTGGCAACTCACACCTTTGGGCACAGGCAGTTATGAACTGTACCCCAAAAAAACCCTGGTCATAGCACATCGTGCTTTCTAGGTTCAGAATTTTCCACTGTGCTTCCTTGAGACCGAACACCGGGCTGCCATCTTTGGTGCTGGTTCCAGGGCTCTGACTTTCCGTAGCAGACTCTGAACCACTATTCAGGTCCTCTAGCGGCACATGCACTTTGATTGCTACAGTCTTCAGCCTGGGTCAGTTTATGGATGGTTGTATATTTTCTATGCGAACAATGCAGAGATGACACTAGTTTCTAACTGTGCAGGAACTTTATTTACAGAGTTTTATACAATGTTATAGAATGTCAACACCATGTTTTAGCAATATTACGTAGTACTACCGCTGGTCTCAGAAGCCACTTTCTGCTATTGATCAGGCACCATGTAGAACAGTAATGGCAAGTTTGACGAAAATTTCTGGGTCACATTTCAAGGGCACATTTACTGGGCATATCTGTTATTGGGTAAAATGACAGAAGAGCAATCAGTGGCAAATGGTAAAAAAATATATAAAACTAAAGGAAAAAGTAAGCAAAAATGTAAAATGCAGCACAATCCTGGAAAAGAGGAAAGTTGAAGAACAGCAAACAGTGATAGATAGTAAGAGCATGAAAATAAACATGCAAGGTATATTAAAATCAACAAAAACTTTAGCATTAGGAAAAAGAGTGGTTACGGACAATGTGGGTTGTGATATTGTCAAGTAAGAAAATATCAAATGTGCTGAATTACTTGCATCAATATTTACAGTAGAGTAAGTGATCCAAATGGCAGACATCCCAAGGAATCAAACATTGCATCAGAGACAGCGACTCAACAAAATTAAGATAAACAAAATTAGTAATGAAGCAAATAATGGCACTAAAGAGTAACAAATTCCCAGGACCAGATGGTTTCCATCGCAGGGTTTTAAAGGAAGTAGGTGAGAACTTTGTAGGTGTTCTAACAATAATCTTTCAAATCTCTCTCAGTTCAAGCACCATCCTTTGAGATAGGAAAATTACACATTTTTAAGAAAGGTGATAATGGGGAAACAAGGGGTCGACAGACCAGTTAGGCAAACATTTGTTGCTGGAAAATTGTTAAAGTGTCTACAATTAAGGATAGACTGACTGAACACCTTGAAAAGTTCCAGCTGATCAGAGAAGGTCAGCATGGAGACCAGTTGGATTAAGATCATTCCTGGTAATACTGATTTAATTTTTTGAAGAGGTGACCATAGTAGTAGAGGGAAAGCCTCCCGATGTTATTAATATGGACTTCAGGAAGGTATCTGATAATGTCCTGCACAAAAGATTGTTAGTTAAAGTTGAAACTCATTGAATTGGAGGAATATTGTTGACCTGGTTAGGAAATTTGCAGAGTGTTAGCAGACCGAAAGTGGGGCTAATGAGCAAGTACTCTAACTAGAAGAATGTGACCAAGTGTCCCACAAGGATCAGCCATTCATTATGACTTGAAGATTAGGTAGCATTGTAAGCAATGTAAATTGAAATATAAAATTAAAGCTATTGGTAGATTTGGTGAATAGGCAGAACTGTGACAAATGAATTTCAATGTCATCAAATGTGAGGTCATCCACTTTAGACACAAGGATAGAACAGAAAAAACACTTTCTAAATGGTGAAAAGATAGGACTGAGAGATCCAGGTACTGATTAAAATGTCATGAACAGAAAATACTCAAAGACTAATTGGAATGTTGGTTTTCACATCCAAAGGAATAGCACACAAGGGGATGGAAGTTATGCTACACTGGTTAGACCACATTTTGGCAGTTCCGGGCACTACTCATTAAGGAGGACAGATTAGCCTTGGAAGGAGTGCAAGTAGGTTCACCAGAATGATATATGGACTTCAAGGAATAAATTAAAGGTAGAGATGACATAAACTAGAATTATATACCCCAGCATTTACAATGTTAGTGTCTCTTGAAACTTTGATCAAGCTTAAGGGAAACAAATAGGGTAGACAGAGATAAACCATTTCTACTGGTTGGGGGGGAAAGAGAGAGAGAGAGAGAGAGAGAGAGAGAGAGATGGTAAAAGATTTCATAGATTTTTGTTCTCCAAATGTATTAAGGGAAATAGGGCAACAGCAGGCATATGGAATTAAGACTATAGATCAGCCGTGATCTCACTGAATAGCGGAACAGTCATGAAGGGCCAAATTGCCTACTAGAGAGAGAGACAGAGAAGAGAAAGAAGATTCCACCTCAACTCTTAAACTTCCTGGACATCTGAATAAGATTGTCAAATTAGTCTTTGCACTCTGATGCCGACATCCACTAAGAACTGGATTGGAACAAGTGAATTTCATTCTACATAGCAGGTTGACAGCTAATAAATAGGGACTGCTATTATGATGAACTGGATTTGAAATCACGTTCCAGATATTAAAGATGAAAGTGCAACACTTTCCCAGAAAGATTCTTTTTTTTAATTTAAAGGGATAATATATAAAAGGGGTCACTTGCTCTGATCGCTCCTGAAGGCTTGCAATATAAAACACTTTACCAATGCCAAGACGACTCAGACATCAGAGTTCTCCAGGCCCTCAACATTGTCAGCTTGTCGCTCTCAACATTGTAAAAGGGGAGTTGGGGACAAAACCGTTTTCATTCCTTCATCCATTACCACTACGCAGGTCAGGGGCAACATAATCCCTTCTCACTCCCTTTGTAATGTGCCAAAGAGGGCAAACTTCTGTGAACTCTCACACCAGCCATGTCTATTACCAATCTAATTCCAATGTGGGGACCACGTCATTTCCTGACATTCCTAGTATGAGCTGGTTCAGAGGAGGTGCATAGCAGAGGGTGGGTGCCTATGGAACAGACCCTGCTTCTACACAAAAGGAGACAAAATATTGCTCAGGTAACCTACACACCAATCATTACATTGGACGGGAAGGAGGAGAAGAATCAGGAAATAAGAGAGCAAAGAATGAACACTTAATTTTGCATGCCTTATTGCGAATGCGTGAATTGAGAGATTTGAAAACAAGTTGTGTCCATACAACGGGAGCAGCATTATGTACTCCGCTAACATATCGCTGGCGGTCTGCAATACTGCCCGTTATTGGAAAGCTCCTGGTTATCGCCCCACTTGAAATGGTTAACACCATCAAAATAATCTACACACTCTTCTGAGACCATTCAGTACCACATTTGCGAAAGGGAGAGCCGATCTACCTCCATTTCTCATGGAATTGCAGACCATACAATGGGTAAAGTCCATGCATTTCAGTGCTTTTAATGTTCATACCTTACAAAAAAAAAAAATCAAACAGACTCATTTTCTCCTCACAGGCGAAGGATCAAGTTCTGGGTCACCTTAGAAACTGTGCAACGGCTGCAGTATACAAGATGAACAAACCAAAACACAGGAGCATGTTCATCAGACAGGAGTCAATAACAAAATCATGCATCGGGTTATTTAGCTATAATTTAGTGCTTTTATCAAATACTTTTAAGAGCCTCAGTCAAGTAAAACACATGGAGTTCCCTCCAAATGAGTCAGTGATGAGGAGTCGCTCTCCGTTCAGAATCGGATAAAGGTCGCATCGATCTGTCGCACAGAGGGGAGGGACAAGATTACTTTCCGCCGATAATGTGGGTCCTTTTGCAGCGGGTTACCCTCAAGATACACGGTCTGTAGATCTTTAGCATTCTTCAGCTCATCAAGGTCACTCCAGTGCTCGATTAAATTATCATTCATCTGAAAATTCAAGGCAGGGAAACTTTTCAAAACCCAAGGCAGACAAGACAATCTCAAGGTAGAATCTAATGCAGCGTGTTTCACAAACAATCTAAGGATGCATTATAAAATAATCTTGCTTCTGATCGAATTTGAAATAATCACAGGAGGCGGCCATTAGGCCCATAGTGCCCATGTTAAATTTTCAATAGAAGCTACGGTTCTAATTCCCATTCTTAGTGTGTCCCTTTCCTTGGGCACTACCTCACTCCTTCTCAATCACCTTCAAAACCATCCATCCTCGCCCAAATACTCACCAATCTCTTTGTAAACCATCAAAGTCCTTGTGTTCCAAGGACTATGTTCAAATGCCTCCAGTCTGGCTTCCACCCTGCTCATCAACAGGTGCTAACCAGATCAATAAATAATGTCCACCTTGATCGACTTGTGCATTACTCATCCTTACCTCAGTAGGATTATATATGAACAAGGAGGAGGCCATTCAGTCCCTCGAGCCTGCTCCATTTAATAAGATCATGACTGATCGGAGGGGAACCTCAAATCTGCACCCCGCCTACCGCCTAACCCCCTTTTGCTTATCATGAATCTATCCAACTCTGCCTAAAAGCATTGAAAAACTCTGCTTTCACCACCTTTTCAGGAAGAGTTCCAAAGACTCACGACTCTCAGAAAAATTTCTCTGCATCTCCGCTTTAAATAGGTGGCCCCTTACTCTTAAACGGTGACCCCGAGTTCTAGATTCTCCCACAGAAGGAAACATCCTTTCCACATCCACCCTGCCAAGTCCCCTCAGGATCCTATATGTTTCAATCAAGTCAACGCTTTCTCTTCTAAACTCCAGTGGATACAAGCCGAGCCTGTCCAACCTTTCCTCATAAGGCAACTCATCCATCCCAAGTATCAGTCTGGTGAACCTTCTCTGAACATTTACATTTTTCTTTAAATATCCTGACCAATCCTGTACACAGTACTCCAAATGTGGTCTCACTAGTGCCCTGAACAACTGAGGCATAAACTCCCTACTTGCCCTTCGATCTTGCCTGCTAGAATACAGCTCAACATCCCCAGCAATGCTTCTCTTCCTGCCCTCACATGGACATTTGAGAATTGCCCAAGGATCTTGGTGGGCTGCCTCTTTTATTGATATACTGCTTCACAGTAATAGACACCATACAATCAACAGTATTCTACTCTGCTACTCCATCATCACTTTCAGCTCCACAAAAAACTATGCTGCAGAGTTCTTCCTCTGGACCAAAACCATTCAGCTCCTACCATAAACTTTGCTCACTCACCTATGGCCCCAACTTTCTTTCAAACCATTTACTCAGGCTGAAGCAGAACATGAAAACTTGACAGCTCATTTGACTCAAATGTTATACCTAGTAGCAAGTCACATGCACCGCAGCCTGCTAGAGCTCTGCAGGCACCAAAATGTGTCCCCTCCCCCCACCTTTTCTTTATCACCCTTGGTTCAAATACTTAATTGCACTCCTTGCTGGCTTTCTATCCCTCACTAACACCAACTTGTCCAGAAAAAAACCACCCGCACTCTGTCCTGTACCAAGTTCCTCTTATTCATTATCTCTCTCTCCTCACTGGAGAATGGGGAACCAGTTGTGGTCAAAATAGTACTTTTAAATTGCTTCTCATCAAAGTCCTTGCCCGACCAATTGTTGTTAATTTTTTGGGGGTGACTAGGTTTGTAGATGAAGATAGAGGGATAGAGCAGATGATGTAGTCTAGATAGACTTTAGTAAGCTTTTGACAAGGTGCCACATGGGAGACTGATGAAGGCAAGAGCCCATGGGATCCAGGGCAATTTGGGAAACTGGTTCTAAAACTGGCTTAGCAGCAGGTGGTGATGGTTGAAGGCTGCTTTTGTGACTGGAAGCTTGTGTCCAGTGGTGTTCCACAGTGTTGGGTTCTGGGTCCCTTGCTGTCTGTAGTATACATTAATGATTTGGATGCAAATGTAGGAGGTATGATAAGTTCGTAGATGACACAAAAATTGGTTGTGTGGCAAATAATGAGGAGCAAAGCTTTAGATTACAGGACAATTTAGACAGACTGGTTAGATGGGCAGAAGAGTAGCAAGAGGAATTTAACCATTAAAAGTGCGAGGTATTCCATTTTGGGAGGACTAACAAGGCACGGGAATATACAATGATTGGCTGGCCCCTAGGAAGCACAGAGGATCAAAGGGACCTCAGTGTGCATGTCCACAGATCTCTGAAGACAGCAAGACAGGTAGATAAGGCGGTTAAGAAGGCTTACAGGATTCTTGCCTTTATTAACCAAGACACTGAATATAAGAGCAGAGAGGTTATGCTGAAGCTGTATACTCTGGTTAGGTCCAGCTGGAGTGCTGTGTGCAGTTCTGGTCACCACACTATATAGGAAGAAAGTGATTGCACTGATGAGGCAGCAGAGGAGATTCACCAGGATGTTGCCTGAGCTGGAGTGTTTCAGTTATCAAGAGAGACTGGATAGGCTGGGGTTATTTTCCCTGGAGCAGAGAAGGCTCAGGGGGGCCCTGATTGAGGTGTACAAAATTATGAGGGAGATAGGCAGGGTGCATAGGAAGGTACAATTCCCCTTAGTGGAGGGGTCAATATCTAGGGTGCACAGATTTAAGATAAGGGGAAGGAGATTTAGAGGAGACACGAGGAAAAACATTTTCACCCATAGAGTGATGAGAATCTGGAATTCACTTCCTAAAAAGATGGTAGAGACAGGAACCCTCATAATATTCAATAAGTATTTAGATGAGCACTTGAAATGCCATAGCATACAAGTCTACGGAGCAAGTGCTGGAAAATGGAATTAGAATAAGATAGTTGCTGCACGGCCAGCATGAACACGATGGGCCGAAGGTCCTTTTTCCGTATGTAAAAACACATGACTCTCTATAACTCTATGACCATCTCTGCAATCTCTCCCAGTCAAACATCCCCTCCAGTAAAATTTCATCCTCCCACTATTCTTTCACCTCCACCTTCAGTGACCAAATCTTCAGCCACAATTAAATACCTTTCCAAAACTGTAGACTTCTCCACTTGTCGTCTCCTTTTAGACCCTTAACACTGAATCATACAGTACAGGAGACCATCATTCTGCCCACTGTCCATTTGAAAACCAACTTTATTACTTTCACTTTATTATCTCAATGAGAATTTTCCCCATCTTGTCTAATTAAGGAACCTGTTTTTTTAAAACATTAACTATTTCAATAAGTTGCTCCTCTGCATCGAGAATTGCTTACATCACCTACAGTAAAGTGATGAAAATATACTTTCTTTCATCCTCATTTTTAACTGGGATTTGCAAGTTATGCTCATGACCCTACCCCCAACTAAGCCAAAATTCTGCAATTTTGTTTCCATAAAACACAATTTCCACCCCGTCTTAACATGCCAAAAAACTTTCATGTCCTTCAATACATTGCATATAGTGTATAACTGAACCTCGGGTCAGTGTGTAAAATTACATCCATTACATGCTCACTAATTTCAACGGGAAACCTGTTCCTCTAAAACTAGAAATTAATCTATTAATCTCTGGGGGGCTGGGGGAATGCCTCTGCGCATTGGAATGCTCATTAGAGGCTTGTTCAAACAAACCTACCCAAAATTCCTGAAGTTCTGTCAGGTGACTGATATTTTCAATCTTCTTGATCCTATTGGTTGCAATATCCAAAGTCGTTAACTTTTTCTGGAACAGAGAGACAGATGTGAAGCTCGGCAACACAGGTTCCAAATAGAAGTTATGCAGTTTACAGTAATGAGCTTTGATCACAAAACCAGATTCAGTCACACTAGCTTGTACAGGCACAGGTAGAGGGAAGTCATTCATTTAAAATCCATCACCATGGAGCTTGAAAGCCAAACTGTTGAAAAGCTAACTCAGAGAAGTTTCTCTTGATGTAGAGTGTTTCCACTCTCCACATGGAATCACACATTTACCGACATTCAGAAAGCTTAGGCTCCATGATGCCAGAGCCGGGTTTATAAATCCCTGGATATGCACAAAGATACTGGAGCGTTTATCCTGTTATCATCTAGGGCACTAGGGTTTGCAGACGTATCTGGTATTTTTGAATCTCTGAATGTTTTTAAGGTAGAGCTAGACAGATTCTTGATTAACGAGGGAGTGAAAGGTTATATGGTGTAGGCAGGAACTTGGGGTTGAGGTTACAATCAGATCAGCCAAGATCTTATTGAATGGCAGAGCAGGCTCGAGGAGCGAGTGGCCTCCTCCAGCTCATAATTTGTATTTTCGTACATATGTTTGTATGTAATTGAGTAGGAAGAGTCCCAGTGACAGACCTACCCCTCCAAGTCCCAATGATGAGCCCCGTGGGTTGATCAATCTATAGTGCCTTCAGAGTGGACGTACCTGGTTTAGATATCAATTTGCCACCAAGGGCTGGTTGAAAATTCCCATTCTCAGATTCTATCTTGATCCTGAACCGCAAAAGTATCATAGAATCTTTCGGCCCATCGCGTCTGTGCTGGTTCCCTGCAAGAGTAATTCACCTGGTACCACACTCCTATTCCGCCCCCTTCCAAGAACCCTGCAAATATTTCCTTTTCACATAATGATCCAATTTGCTTTTGAAAGCTACAATTCAATTTATCTCCACTCCATTCTCTGGCAGTGCATTTCAGATTCAAACCACTCAAAGCAGAATGAGGTCTTTCTTCATGTCACCATTGCTTCTTTTGCCAATTGCCTTAAAGCTGCATGCTCTGATTCTTCATTCATCCACCAATGAGAACACTTTCTCTCGATCATATCTCCTCTCAACCTTCTCTTTCCCAAGGAGTAAAACCACCAACTTCTCCAATCTATCCACAAGCTGAAGTTCTCATCTCGGCAACCATTGTTGCAAATCTTTCCACACTCTTGCCTTCCTAAAATGTGTGTTCCGAAATGGATGCAATACTGCAATTGAGGCTGAAACACTGTATTTCACAGGTTCATCATAAGCTCCTTGCTTTTGTAATCTGCCCCTATAAAGCCCAGGATCCTGAATGCTTTAAACTGCTCTCTCAATCTCTCCTGTCACCATCAAGGGCTTATGCACAAGTACCTCCAGGTCCCTCTGCTCCTGCACTCACTACAGAATCACACCCTTTATTTTATATGATCTCTCCCCACTCTTTCTTCCGAAAGAATCATATCTCTGCATTAAATTTCATCTGCCACTTGTCCACCCGTTTACACAAACCTGTCTATGCTCTTTTGAAGTTTAACATTATCCTCCCCACACTAGATAATGCTTTCAAATTTTGTACTGTCTGCAAATTTTGAATTTGTGCCCTGTACACAAAAGTCTAGGTCATTGCTATAGCTCAATAAGGTGGCATAGTGGTTAGCACCGCTGCCTCACAGCACCAGGGATCCGGGTTCAATTCCAGCCTTTGGTGACAGTCTGCATGGAGTTTGCATGTTTTCCCTGTGTGGATTTGCGCTGGGTGCTCCAGTTTCGTCCCAAAGATGTGCAGGTTAGGTGGATTACCCATGCTAAATTGCCCCTTAGTATCCAAAGATATGCAAGTTAGGTAGAGTTATGGGGATAGGGCTAGGGAATGGGCCTGGGTAGGGTGTTCTTTCGGAGGTTCGGTGCAGACTTGATGGGGCGAATGGCCTCCTTCTGAACTGTAGGGATTCTATGATCAGGAAGAGCAGGGGTTCTAACAGCAACCCCTGGGGAACACCACTATAAACACCCTTTCACTACTCTGTTTTCTGCCACTCAGCCAATTTCCTATCCATGTTGCTCCTGTCCCTTTGATTCCAGCAGTCTAATTTTGCTCACAAGTCTCTTGTGCGGCACTTTATCAAATGGCTTTTGGCATTACCCTCATCAACCCGCTGTTACCTTTTCAAAAAACTCCAGCACGTCAGCTAAATTACAATTTGCCCTTCAATCCATGCTGACTTTCATTAATTAACCTGCATTTGCTCAAGTGACTGTTAAATCTGTCTCAAATCACCATTTCTAAAAGCTTCCCCAATACCGAAGTTAGATGACTGGCTAGTAGTTGCTGGACTTATATTTTCACCCCTTTTTGAACAAGATTATGGCACTGACAATTCTCCAGTGCTCTGGCACCACCCCTGTACCAAGGGAGGATTGGAAGATTATGGTCAAAGCCTCACTTTCCTCAGTATTCTTGGGTGCTTCTCATCTGATCCTGGTGCCTAATGAACTTTAAGGACAGTCAGCCCATCAAATACTTCCTCTTCATCAACTTTAAACCAATAAAAGTATTTGAATATTTATTAATTAGTTATTACAGGACCAGCTCTAAACTTCTGTTGTATTATAGAGATGTGGCGTCAACTTCTATTTCAAAAACAAAATTAGGGAAAGAGCAAAATACAACCATACACCAATTGCATTTCCTTTGTGCAATGAGCGTATACCTGTAAACTACTTTCATACAAAGAACTGGTTCACAGCTTTGCTATAATCAATGTGAGGGAGAATTCTCTTATCTATGATTTATAAATGTGAGCATAGATGAAGTTACAACTATAAACAAGTACAATTGCAGACTAGAAAAGTATCCAGTAAGATTCAGATAGCGAGAGGTTGATGCAGAAAACTATGTACAAAATGCTAATTTGTATCTTTATGATCATAGAATCCCTATGGTGCAGGAGGCCATTCGGCCCATCGAGTCCACGCTGACCCTCTGAAAGAGCACCACCCAAGCCTATCCCAATAAACCCTTAACCTAACCTACACATCCCTAGACACTAAGGGGCAACTTAGCATGGCCAACCCACCCAACCTGCATATCTTTGGACTATGGAAGGAAACCATCGCACCCGGAGAAAATCCACAAATACAAGGAGAATGTGCAATCCATGTGGTGTGGGTATATCCACAGTACTGTTAAGGAGGGACAGTGAGGGAACAGTGATAAAGTCAGGATGGTAAGTGGCCTGGGAGGGAACCAAGTGGTGCTGTTCCTGTATCTGATCCCCTTGTCCTAGATGGTAGCCATGGGTTCGGAAGGTGCTGTCTAAGGATAATGGATTTTATACAGAAATACAAGAGTAAAGACGAATGTACAATTTTAAGATAGAAACAAAATTGTCAAAAGTATTTTTTACAGCTGTTAACCTTGGCTCAGTTGGAACACCCTCGCCTAGGTCAGAGTGTTCAATATTTACTCCAGGTTGACAATTTAGTGGAGTACGGAGGGATTGGTGCAAAGTTAGAGGTGTTATGTTTGGAACGAGATGTTAAACAGCAATGCTGTCGCCCTCCACAGGAGGTAAAAGTCTCCACAGCACAACTGGAAGATCAAGAGTTTTGTGCGCTCTGGTCAATGTTTATGCGTCAACCAACACCCCAAAAAATGATTACAGTCAAATATTTCTTTGATGTTTATGGAGCCTCACTATGTGGAAATTGGCTGCTGTTTCCCACAATGGCAGCTACACGAGAAGACTTGGCTGTGAAGCCCTTGCGAGCTAAGGTACTATCGAAATGCAGGTTCATTCGCTTGCTCCTTTCATCTTTCATTCAGAAAACACACGTCACCTGAAGACTACACCACACTCTGTAAAGTCTCAGTGTATATTAACATCCATCCGTGGACTTCCGGTGGCAGCTATGAGGGAGTAGGTCGCACATTTGGTGGCTCCCGTTTTGGTCGGACCTTTGGACCTTTTCCCCTGACTTTTTTGCACTTTTGAGCGCGGAACTGGAAAGCAATAGTACTCAGGCACAGGACCCATACAGAATTGTATGGACCTAAGAAGCCGGAGGGACCGTAAACATGAGAAGAAGTGGTCGAGTAAGGGCACAGTGGAAGCTGAGAGAGAGACCAACATGGCTGGTGTTCAGAGCAAGGAGCCGACAGCCAAGCCCACAATGGAGCAGCTGCTGCAGACTATGCAGGAGGGCTTTTTGGCTTTGAAGCGTGACAACTTGGAGCCGCTTCAGAAGTCGATTGATCGGATGGGAAAGAGGCTGGATGATCAGGCTGAGAAGCTCCAGCAGTTGAAGAAATCAGTGGAGGAGCAGGCTGACTTTCAAACGGTGGCGGATGTGGAGATTCGGAGGCTGAGAGACCAGCAAAAAGTGCTTCTGGAAAGGCTGGAGGACCTGGACAACAGATCTCGCCGGCAGGACGTGAGAATCGTGGGCTTCCCGGAGGGGGCAGAGGGGCTAGACGCTGCCGCATATGTGGAGGGTATGTTTCAGAAGTTGCTGGAGAACGAGGTGTTCCCACGCTCGCCGGTGGTGGACAGGGCACACAGAGTGCAGGTGAGGCGGCTGCAACAAGAGGGACCCTCACGAGCGATGGTGGTACACTTTCACAGCTACCTGGACAAGGAACGGGTGCCGCAATGGGCAAAGAGCACGCAAAGTTGTATCTGTGACAATACCACCCTCCGCGTGTTTACCAAGATTTGAGCGCGGAGGTCGCCAGGAAGAGGGGAAGCTACAGGCAGGTGAAGGAGATACTGTATAAAAACAAGGTGAAATTCAGGCCGCTTTTTCCGGCGTGACTGTGGGTTATGGGTCAGCACCACTATTTTGAGGAACCCGAAGAGTCGATGGACTTCGTTAAGAAGCAAGGGTTGGCCCTGAGCTGAGGACGTTTGGACTCATGTTAGAGCTTTTATGTATATGTGGTGTCTCTCCCGTTTTGGGATGTATTTTTTTTTTTCTTGTTTTTGCGTGCTTTTTACGTGGTGTTCCTGAATGTTTCCTGTTTGGGCTCTTTGCTTAGTTGGAGTTTGGCTGGGGGGGAATTATTAAAGAAAATAGTTAAAAGGGGTGGGTTAAAATGGATGCTTCAGGGGAACTGTGTGTAATTCTTTTTCTCTGTGCCTGTATGGGAAGGACTGAAGAGTGCCTGTTATTTCTTATCTCTTTTTTTCTTCTTGTTTAACTTGAATTGTGCTATTGTGGGGGTTGTTTATGACTTGTATAGTGTGTTTGCTCAAGTAGGGCTGAACTGGGGAAGTGGTGTGGAGGGGTCGGGTGGAGGGGTGACTGGGAACAATGGATGGGAGACAGGCTGGTGCCGAGGCTGGGAGCCCCAGGCTAGCTGAGTGCAGCTAGTCAACGGGAGCCAAGGTGGGGGGTGTCCATATAGTGAGATTAGAGCAGGGGTTAGATAACAGGATGGTGTTGCTGGGGGGGGGGGGGGGGGGGGGGGGGGGGGGGGGGGGGGGGGGGGGGGGGGGGGTTTGTTCTGCTGACAGGGATGGATACTGGGCATGGTAACAGCGAGGAGGTCATGGGTGGATCCGGCCAGGAGGCCAAGGAAACGAGATAGCTGATCAGCAAGGGGGGGGTATTCGATCGTATCTTCGGATCTGGGACCAGTGGAGGAGGCATGTACGGGAGGTAACGGCCCCAATCTGCAGCAACCACCGATTTGCCCCGGGGAACATGGACGGGGGGGTATTCGACTATGGAGGAGCGCAGGGATTGAGGATCGGGGATCTGTTCCTGGAAGGGAGCTTTCCGAGCATGAGGGCGCTGTAGGAGAAATTTGGGCTGGCGAGAGGGAACGACTTTAGATACCTGGTGAGGAATTTTGTATGCAGACTGGTGCAGTCCTTCCCAAGTGAATGGGAGCTGAGAGCTCGGGGGGGGGGGGGGGGGGGGAGAGAGAGAGAGAGAGAGAGAGAGAGAGAGAGAGAGAGAGAGAGAGATTAGAGAGAGAGAGGGAGAGAGAGAGAGAGAGCCCGGAGCCAGCTAACCATGTAGACATGTTCTGGTCGTGCCCTAAACTCAGGGGGTATTGTCAGGGATTCGCAGATGTCATGTCCTGGGTACTGAAAACTGGGGTGGTAATGAGCCCGGAGGTGGCAATCTTTGAGGTTTCGGAGGACCTGAGAGTCCAGGAGAGAGAGAGAGCCCGGCGTTCTGGCCTTTGCTTCCCTGGTAGTCTGGCGACGAATACTGTTAGCATGGAGGGACACAAAGCCCCCGAGAGCTGAGGTATGGCTATCGGACATGGCGAGCTTTCTTGGCCTAGAGAAAGTCAAGTTCGCCTTGAGAGGTTCATTACTAGGGTTCACCCGAAGGTGGCAGCCATTTATTGACTTCTTCGCAGAGGAGTAAGTGTCAGCAGGTGGGTGGATGGTGGCAAGGGTAAAGTAGGGGGATATTGAGGCAGGTCCATGCGTGAACAGAGCCACGGTTTGCACTATGTTTAACTTGTAATTTGTGTCTTGATTTTTTTTGTACTGTACAATGTCACTTTTTCTATATGCCTAAAATACCTCAATAAAATTGTTTGTTTAAAAAAAAAACACCCATCCGTGGAGTCGAGGTGCAAAACTGTATAACACATGGCACTGCCTAGTTTATTAATAAAGATTTGGAATGCCTCAGTTCCACCCTTGTTACATGGATAAGTGTTAATTCTGAGCATCGACGGGAACATGTTGCACAGTGACTCACATTATTCTCCAAGCCTTCAATCACCTCTATGCCATTGTGACTCAGGTAAAGCTCCTGCAGGTTAACCAGGCTTTGCATCCCTTCGATCTTTGTCAGCCGATTACTCTGCAAGGAAAGATCACAGTGCATCAGAACCAATCATCAATGCTTAACTTGCATTAACAAGTAGTCAGTAGCAGATTAGTCACTGAAACTTCATTTCTGGTTAACTGGGCCCAAAACCATCAATGGGTTTCTCCTAAATAAACAGTCACGATTTCCACACAATTGTTTGCTGTTGGATCACTCCACTGATTGTACTACTGGCGTACAAGACACTGATTGTACTACTGGCGTACAAGGTTACTTAAGAGTTAAATGAACAAGAATCCAGCAAGTCTGAATAATGAGTCAACCTAGCTAATCATTATCATAGTTTATCATAGAAATTACAGTGCAGAAGGAGGCCATTCGGCCCATCGAGTCTGCACCGGCTCCCGGAAAGTGCACCCTACCAAAGGTCAACACCTCCACCCTATCCCCATAACCTAGTAACCCCACCCAACACTAAGGGCAATTTTGGACACCAAGGGCAATTTATCATGGTCAATCCACCTAACCTGCACATCTTTGGACTGTGGGAGGAAACCGGAGCACCCGGAGGAAACCCATGCACACACGAGGAGGATGTGCAGACTCCGCACAGACAGTGACCCAAGCCAGAATCGAACCTGGGACCCTGGAGCTGTGAAGCAATTATGTTATCCGCAATGCTACCGTGCTTTGCTCAGTGACTAAATTCCAAAGGAACTACTTGGTTTGAACACAGTGGGTAGTGAGTATTGTTACAACACCCTGGGCGAGTGCATGGTCAATTCGAGCCCCACAGGTCCCAGAGTACCAACATAAAAGTGAATTAACCAATTATTTGTATATAGTTTCTGAGATCTTTGACCCTTGTGTGCTCCAATGACTTACAGGCACCAGATTTGTAAGTAAAACACAATAACTGCTTATTTATAACAAGAACAGAGACAAACATATAGGGCGGGATTCTCCGAATGCGCCGTCCGGCGACCAGATATTCGTGCCAGAGGTCAATGGACGTTCACATGATCTGCATCCCGCCGCCCATAATTATCTTGTGGCGGGTTGGGCTGAAGAATCCAGCCCGTATTGGTGATACTAGAATAATGGCCTGCTAATCTAAATATTCCCCCGTTTATCGTCCCACCCTCTACCCAAGTACATACAAGACAGATGCACACAGAGTGGGAGGGGAAGGGTAAACAATAATAATAGGGATTAAAAATGGAAGAAAACGTAATGTGTCTTTGTTGCTGGTGTTGAAGCTTTGTAGTCGGCTATCTTCCCAGGACGCAGAGTGCTGTAAACCACCAGTCAAATTGGTTCTTCTGGCATGTGTATTCAATCAGAACTCTCAGGCTGTAAAATGTCCTCTGGGGAGTCACTTTCATTAAACTGGGCCTTGGCACTGAAGGTTCCCCTCAGATATGTTCAATTCTGACTGACCTCCACTTCCACCAGATGAAAAATGAAAATCACTTATTGTCACGAGTAGGCTTCAATGAAGTTCCTGTGAAAAGCCCCTAGTGGCCACATTCCGGCGCCTGTTCGGGGAGGCTGGTACGGGAATTGAACCGTGCTGCTGGCCTGCCTTGGTCTGCTTTAAAAGCCAGCGATTTAGCCCAGTGTGCTAAACCAGCCCTTCAGCTTCAATTAGTTAAGATTAGACTGCTCCACAAGGGAATTTAAAAGAAGGTTGTCAAGCAATCCAGCCTGCCTGCAGCTGGTCTGAATCGTCCTGTAGGTTTAACTGGCTGCGGTGCAGAGAGAGAGAAAAGCCTTTCCTTCAAGCCCTTAAAGAGATCATCAGGAGAGCGCGCGAGAGAGAGAGAGAGAGCAAGCGAGCGAGAGAAGAGAAGGGAAAAGAGAGAGAGAGAGAGAGATGAGAGAAAACAGAGAGAGAATAGAGAAACAGAGAAAGAGAATGCATTGTGGCTCTGCAAGCCTCTACATCAAAAGTGAAATCTAACTCTTCAAGATGGAGCCTGTGTGTGTCTTTCAGCATCGAGGGCCAATCAAGTCCCAGGAAATTAAAGTAGTTGACTGGCTGCGAGCTAAGTCCATCTGCCGGGGACATTTTGTTTTAGTCCATCCGAAGACATTTGTCCTAGCAACTGTCCAGGCATGCAAGTTATAAAGGCAAAGAATAACAGAAAATAAAGGAATACACAAGGAAAGCCAGGTTTAAACAGGAGTATCCGCATGCCTGGGGTCAGCGATTACCTGTATACTGAGGACAGTGAGATTCGTCAGCCCATCCAGGTTCTGCAATTTGGTGATTTTGTTTTTACCCAGAAACAAACTGCTGAGTTTCTTCAAATTTTCAATATTTTCTATAACCTGAAAAATTTACAAAGATTTTTTAAAAAATTACTACCACCCTCCTCTGCCCCATTGATATGAATTATGAATAGAACACATAAAAGAGAAGAGATAGGAGGATTAGGTCATTTCACCCCCTTGGGCCTGCTCAGACAGTCAATAAGATCATGGCTGGTCTGATTGTGGCCTCAACTCCACTTTCCTGCCTGACCTCCATACCCTCAACTCTGTTGTAGATCAAAACTCTAACTCAGCCTTGAACGTATTTATGACTCAGCTTCCACTACTCTCTGGGGTACAGAATTGCAAAGATTAATGACTCTCAGAATACATTTGTCCTCATCTCTGTCTTAAATGGCAGACCCCTCACTCTGAAACCATGCCCCCCTCGTTTTAGATTCTATGAGGGGAAATATCCTCTCAGCATCAATCCTGACAAGCCCCGCCAGAATCTCATGTTTCAATAAGATCACCTCTCATTCTTCGAACATCCAGTGTGAGCGGCACGGTGACGTAGTGGTTAGAACTGCTGCATCACAGCTTAGGGTTCAATTCCAGCCTTGCATGACTAAATGGAATATGCATGTGGTGTCTCCGTGTCTACGTGGTTTTCCTCCGGGTGCTCCGTTTTCCTCCCACAGTCCAAAGATGTGCAGGTTAGGTGGATTGGCCATGCTACAAATTCCCCTTAGTGTAGGTTAGGTCGAGTTATGGGGATAGGGCAGAGGAGTGGCCTAGGTAGGGTGTTCTTTCAGAGGATCAGTGCAGCCAGGATGGCTGGAGGAATTCTGTGGAATACAGTCTCAATCTTTCGTCATAAGACAATCATTTCATCACTGGAATGAGCCCAATGACCTTTTCTGAACTGCCTCCAATGCAAGTATAGATCATAGAATTTACAGTGCCGAAGGAGGCCATTCAGCCCATCGAGTCTGCACCGGCTCTTGGAAAGAGCACCCTACCCAAGATTAACACCTCCACCCTATCCCCATAACCCAGTAACCCCACCCAACACTAATGGCAATTTTTTTTGGACACTATGGGCAATTTATCATGGCCAATCCACCTAACCTAACCATCTTTGGACTGTGGGAGGAAACAGGAGCACCCGGAGGAAACCCACGCAGACACGGGGAGGATGTGCAGACTCCGCACAGACAGTGACCCAAGCCGGAGGGACCCTGGAGCTGTGAAGCCATTGTGCTATCCACAATGCTACCGTGCATTACCATCTAATATCCCTTCTTAAATAAGAATACCTAAACTCTATTCAGGTCGGCTCTTACCAACGTCCTGTGCAATTGTAACAAGAACTCCATCCTCCATGCAATCAAAACCAAATACTACCTCCCTCTCCTGCCCAGCACACCCTCTGGGAAATGTGGTTCACAATGTGACTGGAACAATCTGGATTTTATGGAGCACACCACCACCATTATCCTCCACTATACTAATCCTCGATTGACACTCGCGGCAGATTGAAAAGCCAGACATGTGCACAGATAGAGAGTCATTTCAATAGGTGAAAAATTTAATACAGATTTACCACGATCACAAATAGAAGCAACGCTCAATCCTAATGGGGTGCTGTTAAGTAACTTCAAATCAAAGCATCTAAAATCAGACAAGATCGACTTCCGGTGACGGTGGGTGGGAAGCAGCCGCACACTCGAGTGCTCCCGCTAGGGAATAGGAATTTCAGAGTTTTAAAAGTCAGCGCAGGAACTGTCAGGAACGTGGAGGCTGGAGCACTAGGGGCGGGCACATCGCTCATAGCAGAAGAAATGACCAAGGTGATGGCTGTGGAACTTGAAAAACAGTTCACAAAACACATGGAAGCGATGAAGGAAGAGATAGGGACAGTATTTGAAATGCTGGTGGAGGAGGCGATTGCCCCAGTGAGGGCGGCGGTATCAAGCGCAGCGGCGGAAGTGCGGGAGCAAAGTGAGACACTGAAGGAAGTGGAAGAGGCATTTTCGCAGCACAGTGATCAACTCACCTCGATGGGGAAGCAGTTGCGGAGGGTGATAGAGACCAACAAGGGTCTGCGAGCCAAAATGGAAGATCTGGAAAACAGATCCAGGCGACAGAACCTGAGGATTGTGGGTCTAAGGGGTGGAAGGCCCGAGGCCAGCGGAGTATTTTGCCACGATGTTGGCGAAGTTTTTGGGGGAGGGGGAGGATCCCTCCCAATATGAGCTGGATCAGGCTCATCGGTCGTGGAGGCTTATACTAAAGGCGAGTGAAGGGCAGCACGGTGGCGCAGTGGGTTAGCCCTGTTGCCTCACGGCGCCAAGGTCCCAGGTTCAATCCCGGCTCTGGGTCACTGTCCATGTGGAGTTTGCACATTCTCCCCGTGTTTGCGTGGGTTTCGCCCCCACAACCCAAAGATGTGCAGTGTAGATGGATTGGCCACAATAAATTGCCCCTTAATTGGAAAAAATTAATTGGGTACTCTAAATTTTTAAAAAAAACTAAAGGCGAGTGAGCCGCCAAGAGTAGTAACTCCGTGTTTCCGTAGGTATAGCGTGAAGGAGAAAGTCATGTGCTGGGCAAAGCAGAAGCCGGTGTTAGTGGGCTGGAGCTGGTATACGCATTACCAGGACTTTACGGTGGAGCTGGCGAGCTGGGTGAAGGCGGCACTGTACATCAGCAAGGTGCAGTGGGGCATAGTATATCCAGCTAAGTTGAGGGTGACCTACGAATCCAAGGACATTTATTTTGGGACGGCAGAAGCAGCGGAGGAGATTGCGAAGGCAGAAGGACTATGGGAGAATTGAGAAATGGTCGTGTACTGATGTAGCCTTATGTAACTTTATTTTTTCACTGCGTGAGGGGTTGGGGGGTGGACTGTATATGTCAATGGTGACCATTGCCGATTCCTGATTCCTTTTTCTTTTTCCTTTTTTTCCCCCCACCTTGGGAGGGTTTGTTTTATTTGATGCTTATATCGTCAGGTGGGCTGTTGTTCGGGGTGGTGGGAGAATGGGATTAATAAGGGGATTGACATTGTATTTGTTACTGTTTGTTGGGGTATAAATTCTGAAGAAAATGTGAAAATGGAGAATAAAAATATTTATTTTTTAAAAATCAGACAAGATCATCTAAAATCAGGAAACAGGCTTTCTTACAGAAGTCCTTAAGTTAAGGAACAAATTTGTGTCCCCTTTTCTCAGAGAGACTGCAGATTTGTTTCATAATCATCCAGCATATTCTGCAAGCAGCCACTTTTCATCCTAATGTAAGTGGAGCCACATGGGGCCTCGAAAAAATGATCTTACAAAAAGGAGTATCCTCACTTCCTAACCGAGCAAAGCCTCTCCACTAACTACAAAAGATCACAAAGAGTGGAATGGAGTACTCAATGGCTGAGAGTAGCTGCGATAACACCAGGGAAGCTCAACACCACCCACGGCAAAATAGTTTGTCTGATTGGCATCTTGCCACTGAGCTTGAGACGCACCCCTTCCAGCATCGGTACAATGTGGTTGGAGTATGCAATCCAGAATGAAGTGAAGCAACTCCTCAAACAATTTTAATAACACCTCCCAGTAACATAATTCTAGTGCCGAGAGGGACAAAAGCAACAATATCATGGCAACATAAATTGCTTCAGTTCCCCTCCAAGACAACCACCCTGATTTTGATGTATTTCATATCATCGTCACTGGATCAAATTCCCAAAACTCCTTTTCCCATGTCACTGTAAGAGCAGCATCACAAGGACTGCAGTCCACCACCATCTTTTCTGGCATTTCAATCAATTTTCCAAGCATCTGCTTATTTTAGAGCTTCCCTGTGAACAGTGCAAGGTTTAAAGTGCCCTCAGATACTCCTCGCATACAGCCAGTGGCTTTTAGCAGGATGGTGCGACTGAAGCAACAGGATAATACATTGTAATTACCTGCTGACCACCTCATGATCTTACAAAAAGGAGTATCCTCAGATGGTTACACTGCCCGAGCGACCATTCTGGTATGTACTTACCCGGATGCGATTTGAGCCAAGCTCCAACATCTCCAGCTGATCCAGGTGACCAATATTTTCTATTTTTGCGATTTTGTTGTTCACGAGGAAGAGCTTCTTTAGCTTGGTCAGAGACTCAAGAGCCTCAATTTTCCGCACAATGTTAAAGGAGAGATCCAAAATCCTGTATGGAAGCAAAGGGTACCAGGAAAATACTTCAGTTCTGCAGCACAATGAAGACTTCTGTCTCTGCAGTGCGCAGACAGTGCCTCCAGGTGAAATGCTGAACCAGGTTAAGAAGAGAAAAGCTATGAGACAGCATGAAAAGTTTAGGTTTTCTCCAACCAAACAAAGGCTTTATAAACTGCTGGCCCCTTTTGTGATATCCGATTATGCTCCCCTCAGCATCTGGGATCTGTGCTACGGTTGGACATTGATGCCAAACCAACCCCTGGGAATTGCCCCCCATTCCAAGGAGTCCCATGGACGTTCACAGAATAATGGCAGTTCACAGCTATAATATAATGAAGGAGAAGTTGCAGTAGTTTCTGTAACTACAGGCTTCAGGGTGCTGCAGGTTTTAAAAACTTGTCGATGATAACAAACTTAAGAGGTTTGGCAAAAACATTAAGAATCACACCAATACCACAGGCCATAAGCCAGCAGAATGGGCAGACAAGTAGCAGCTAGAATTTAATTTGCATTTTGGCAGAATGGATAGGAAGAGGCAATGTAGACTTAATGGCAGTTCCAAAGAAGTGTGCAGAAAAAGATGGAGCTGTGGTGAGGGTAGATCACTGATCTTTAAAGGCATTAGGACAGATTGAGAGAGTCATTAGAATAGCATATTGGGCTTCAGAAAGTAAGGAGGATATCCAGAGCCCTTTGAAAGCTCTGGTTAGGCCGGGACTAGAATACTGCATCCTGTGCTGGTTGCCACTAAAAGAATAGATTTATGTTTTTCATACTTACTCAAGGTCCTTCAATGTCTGGAGATTTTCTAGTTGATTGATCTGGTTGTCATACAGATCTAACTCTCGGAGTGTTAGCAGATGCTCAAGTTTCTCAATGGTCTTGATAAGGTTCTGACGAAGACACAGCACCTAGAATAAACCCAGAGATCAGGGTGGATTTGTAAGCGGGACATTCTAAAATTAAGCCCATTTACAAAATTACATTTGCAGTAATTTTACTAGGTGCTAGACCACTCTTGCTAGCGTACCAGAATAAACGTTTAAATAAACATCAGATGTAAAAGGGAAAAGAGACAGCCAACAATGAAAGCAAGGAGGTTGGGCTGGATTGGCAGGTAATTAATTTACTAACTGACATGGTGACATTCTGGTGAAATAAATTCAATGCTACACAAGTCTTTACCTTGATTGAAGGCGCGCGTATACACACACACACACTTCACACCTTTCTATGATTTGCCAGTGACTGTTAAATTGATAGTATCTTAAAAACATATATGACAACCAGCTATTAATAACAATTCGGTGCATCAGAATGTGGAGCAGTCAAGAATAAAATTTCCTTAAATGATACGATGTGCGATTCCATTGCTATTGGTGCATTTCCTAGCTGATGGTCAGCACAGACTACAATGATGTGTGCCTACTTACATTGACTTAAGTCAACCCAGCAGTAGGTAAGGACTTAGTCATGGGATCTACTCATTGTCTTACCAACTCTGGCACTAATACAAAGCTTGCAATTTGTTGCAATCTTTAAAGCTTCTTTTGCAATTAAAAACTAGCCTCTGGGAACTAACACAAATGGGAGAAATGCCTGTCAGAAAAGTGGAAGGACAACACTATTGTTGATACCTGTCAAACTGACTGGCCTAGCCAAAATTCTAGACTCACAAAGTAACTGGGAATAGAAGGGCAGAGTTGGCCAAGTGTTCATATCGGAAGTCATGGGATGGTGAATGTTAGCATTCAACCTTCTCCTTTCTCTGGTTCACAAGTCCCAGTCAGCATGAACACTTTTATGGGGAAGCACACAAACATTAATCCTTAACATGCCAAGTTGTCCAAGGTTTTCGGAATTCTCTAACCCACAGGGCTGTGAAAGCTCAGTCATTGAGCACGTTCAAGGCAAAGATTGATATGGGTACTATTGACATCAAGGGATTATGGGGTTCATGCGGGAAAATGCCGTTGAGGTAGTAAACGATCAGCTATGATCTAGGCGAGTAATGGAACAGGCATGAGGTGCTGACTGGCCTACCTCTGCTCCCATGTTCCTATGATCAATAATTTAGTTGCGTTGAAAATAAAGATCAACACTGCAAATTGCAATGATTAATTTTATATCATATTTGTGGGTTTTGACATGTAGCATTTTTTTGGAACTATTTATAGTTTTGGGTGGGAAAAGGTTTGCATAATTTGTTGAACACATTTCCGCCTTATTCCTGCTGCGTGGGAAATTTTCCAGGGTGGGTTTTTTTTGGGGACTCGAGTCGGCTTCAGCTTCTGACTACTGAACCATCAAGGTTTACATCAGCATTCCTGAGCAGTGACCTGTTCAAACAAAGCAGACAGCAATAGATCCAAATTTAGAACCTACCCTGGACCAGAAATGTGCAACATACAAACAGTGAACAGGATGTCAATGGAACACATCAAAAAAGCACACTTTAGAGGGATGCTAGGGCATAGCTTGAGAATTAAATGCTGATCTCAACCAGGACACACTCTGTCAGAAGCTGGCAATGAGTCCCAACATCCTGGAAAGAATCGCCACATAGCAAAAGGCAGTGACAGGCAGAAATTCTGCTTATCACAAGGACTGAAGGGAACACTGAAGTGTCATAAGGTATTGGCAGGCCCTCGCAGTTGGCAAAACAGAACTGAGAATTTTACTTCACTCTTTCACAAAATGCTTGGCAGGGGTTGAGGTGAGGTGGGTGGCAGAGAAGGGGGATGAATTAAGTGGCCAAGTTGTTATAGTTACAAAAAAAAAAAATGCTACATACAGGCATTCTGATGTTGTTGAGTTTTGAATATGATTAGAGTAAATTCCTAATCTCAGCCAGGCAGCAGATTCCCAACATGCCAATGTCTAACCTCATGCATTCCATTGAAAGAATTACTATGTGAGCGGAATATAGGTTGGGGAAGGCACTGAGCAGAGATTGTGTCGGAGAGGGAATATAACGAACAGAGGTGGCGGAAGTACTAAAACAGGGATTATAGCAAATCACATCAGTACAGGAGATTTTACTGTCAATACGCACAAAGGTCTTTCCCTACCACATCAGGAAGCACTATCCAGGTATCACAATGCTGTTACAGCATCTACTCAAGAGGTGCAGAGGAGGTAAAAGAATTAACTATTACACTTGGCATGTCAGCTGAACTCACCTTCACCTTTTTCAGTACATCAAGTCCTTCTATTTTTCCAATTCTGCAGTGGTTGAGATCAACATCCTAGTAAAGCATAAAATAATCAGCTGTGTTAAACGGAACAAAACTACTCACAAATCTATCATCCCAAATGTTCAATAGGAATGGGAGAGAACAAGAAATGGTATTGTTTATATGGCAACCTCAAATCCTTTCACATACTATTTACTTTGAAAATCATTGATTTACCCAAGCATCTACGGTAATGCAGAGCCAAGGTCCTGCAATGAGTAATGAGGGACTCATGATTCAATTAAACCTTTTGTTCTAAAATAACCCACTTAAAAAATAAAAATAAGCCTCAGGCTCCTATTAAGTGTGCAATGCACCATCACCTCACCAGAGAGAGTGGCTGGAACAAAAGCACAAACAGTTATCATTTCAAACAAAACACCCTGCGTTGACAGACCTGAAAGTCAGTCACTGAAGTGAGTCAGTTATGGTTCAGTTGGTAGCACTCTCGTTTTAGTTAGGTTGTGGGTTCAAGCTCCACTCCAGAGATTTGAGCACAAAATCTAGGCCGACACCCCAGTGAGGCACGGAGGAACTGTCAGACAGGTCCTCTTTCAGGTAATACATTAAACCAAGGGCCAGGGTGTATTTAAAAACTAAGCATGCACTATTTAAAGAGCAGGGAGCCAGTGCCCTGGCCAATATTGATCCCTCAAATACAACCAAACACAGATTACCAGGTTAATATCACGGTGTTGTTCATCAGACCTTGCTGTATGCAAATTGGCTGCAGCATATTTTACAATTAGTGAGAGAATATTTCACAATATTTCATTGGTTGCAAAGCACTGAGAAGTTAGCGAGAGGTCCTCGAAGTGAAAGTCTTTTTCTCTTGAAAGCGCTGTTTACTGCTCCACAATCTGAACAGGGCAAGGATATATTCGGATGCTAGTTTAGTCCAGCTTATCTACAAACTGGCATTTAAACTGGGAATTTTATGTTACTGCCAGCAACACAAAATTAAACACAATTTTCCAAATTAAAAATGAGTTATACCATTATTGTATTATTGATTTCACTATCAGCTATGCAAAATAGTATCTGGTGCATTTTGAAGTTACAAAACCTCAGTAAGAACATTTTTCATTTATTATAAACAATATTATGCCTCAGAGTGCAAGATCACCAGTCTCAAACCAGTGCACCTGAGCAGGAGTACACTACCTGACAGACTAATCAGATCACTCCTTACTCCAACTTGCTCTTGTGATACAGCCCAGTACTGGGAACAGGATCACGGGCCTCAAAAGGGAAACACCCTACTGACTGCAGGGTTGATGCACATCTGGTACATGCAAGCAACAGATAAGGAACTGCTCGATCAGATTACTTCATGCATTGCGCAGGTGTGCCCCTGGGAGATGTGGTTAATGAAAGACCAAAGCCAGCAATAGAGATGAATCACCGAGAATCACATTTACAGCACATTAGAGACTAATGGTTTGAAGATCTACTTGAAAGGCCTTGGACAAAACGTTGTGCGCCAAGAATATCAACGGGTGAATCTTCAAAAGTAACTTGGATAATATTGGGAAAGACTCACTTGCTAACATTTTAGAAAACTGTGGGCCTTAGCTCCAATCAACCGATACAGATGTCTGTGTGTGCTCTATAGTAATAAGCATAATTGTTCAAGTGAATTCACGAATGGCTTAATCTCCTTCTCCAAGGATCCACAAATGTAAATTTCTTCACCTGAACAGCATCTTAATGAGCAAGACAGCACATTGCCATTGCCACAGACCTATCTGGCTAAAGGACCTTCAGGGATTTGGTGCTGCAAGTGAGGACAAGGCAAGAACCCACATTCCGCCATGAGCTGTAACCGTGCGAGAAGGTCCCAGGGGCTTCCAAGGGCAGAGAACAGTCAACAGTGGTAACTAGCTTCACTCAACGGCAACAAATGCATGAAAATAACAAACCCAGGGTCGCACAGTGGTTAACACTCTGGCTTCACAGCGCCAGGGTCCCAGGTTCAATTCCTGGCTTGGGACACTGTGCGCAGTCTGCACCTCCGGGTACTCTGGTTTCCTCCCACAAATCCCGAAAGATGTGCTGTTAGATGAATTGGACACTCAATCCTCCCTCTGCACCCAAATAGGTGAAGGAATGTAGTGACTAGGGGCTTTTCACTAACTTCATTGCAGTTATAATGTAAGCCTACTTGTGACAATAATAAAGATTATAAAAGATTATAAATCCTCCATGACACCCTCCTTAAAAGACAAAACAAAGTAACTATACCAGGCGCCCCAACAATACAGGCTGTGTAATCACAACTTGTATCTTCAATCTACAAGGTAGCAAAACTCCTTTTAAAAAGTGACTTACCTCCGCTTCAGGATCTAAAATGATGGTGTCGATATCAACTGGAGTGTCTGGCTCTCCTGAAATAGAATTTAGCGTTTTTTATTAGCCTAATCAATATTAATATTTCTGTACTGAAATGCAAAACCAAAGTCAATTACACGTATCTCGGCAAAAGGTTTATAAAGCAACATCAGAAAGGCAAATTTGGATCAGAGGTCAGCACCTGCTGAGGGCCTTGAATCATGATTCAGATCTGGTCCTTCAATCTACCTGCAACAGTCTGATCCACTGTTCGAAGATGACATAAAGGTTGGTGGTGTGGTAAATAGCGAGGAGGAAAGTCTTAGATTATAGGAGGATATTGATGGACTGATCAGATGGGCAAAACAATGGCAAATGGAATTTAACCCTGAAAAGTGTGGTGATGTAATTTGAGAGGACTAACAAGGCAAGGGAATACACAATGAACGGTAGGACACGAAGAAGCACACAGGACCAGAGAGACCTTGGGTGCAGGTCCAAAGATTCTTGAAGGCAGCAGGACAGGTGGATAAGGTGGTTAAAAAGGCATATGTGATACTTGCCTTTATTAGCCGAGGCATAGAATATAAGAACAGGAAGATTGTTGTGGCGCTGTATAAAACACTCAATAACCACAGCTAGAATACTGTGTGCAGTTCTGGTCGCTACACTATAAGGATGTGATTGCACTAGAGAGTGGCAGAGGAGATCCACCAAGATGTTGCCTGAGCTGGAGCGTTTCAGCTATGAAGAGTGGTTGGCTAGGCTGGGGTTGTTTTCCTTAGGGCAGAGAAGGCTGAGGGGGGACCTGATTGAGGTGTACAAAATTGAGGGACATCGAAAGGGTAGATGGGAAGAAACATTTCACCTTAGTACAGGGGTCAATAACCAGAGGGCATAGATTTAAGATAAGGGGAAGGAGATTCAGAGGGGATCAAAACCTTTTTCACCCAGAGGATGGTTGGAATCTGAAACTACTGCCTGAAAGGGTGGTAGAGGCTGGAGCCTTGACATTTAAGAAGCATTGAGGAGCACTTGAAACCCTATAAAATTCAAGATTACAGACCAAGTGCTAGAAAACAGGATTGGAATAGGTAGGTGCTTATGACTAAAACAAATTACAACTGCAGTTTTCTCCACCCTCAATTTCTTTATCCTTCATGCTTCTAACATACATGGATTTCAAAGTTTCATTTCTAACTATTTTTATACCGTTGTTCATTCCTGCATTTTCTTTCTCCTGTCTTACTGTTGTCTAAAGTGGAGTACGAGTCATTTACCACATCAGTTCGCACTCCCAAGTTGCTTTTTCCTCTTTCTCACTTGATGTTTTCAATATCATCTACTTTTAATTCCAGATTCCATAATATGAAGGGGCTTGACAGGGTGGGCACAGAGGTTGTTTGCCCTGGCTGCGAAATCTAGTACATGGGGACACAGTCTTGGGGTAAGGAGATTTCATCACTCAAAAGGTTCTGAATATTTCAAATTCTCTGCCTCAGAAGCTTGTGAATGCTCCAGCATCAAGTATACTTAAGGCTGAGCTAGACATTTTGGTGTCTCAGGGAATTAAGCAGGGGAGAAAGAAGAGTGGACTGGCAGCATAATTTCAGCCACAATTGAATGGAGCAGGCTCCAAAAGCCATTATGTTTTTACCTCTGCTTTTCATCCGCTCGCCATTTGTCTAACAGTCTCTCTTTTACATTTTTCTCATCCCAGCTACTTGTTTCACCACCTCTTTCCCCACCACTGTTCACCATTTGTCTACTCTCTGCTCCCTCTAGTTTCTCCAATCTCTTGCTTCCCTCTCTCATTATCCATACTCTCCTTGGTCCCTCTCTGCTTTCTCCATCTATTTTCTACAACAGACTTTTCTGCTCGTATTTGTAGGCTATACTACCGAGAAAGCTTAGGGCTGCAATCTACTGGAAAGAATCAAGTTCCTCCAGTCTGTTTGCCAGTACTGCCTGGTCTCTTTCAGCAGGCTGCCACCACCTAGGGTAGAAGCTCCAAGGTCAAGTTGGAAAACCCCAATGAAGCCCAACCGAAGTACGATCACCCAACTTAAATTTGAACATAGAACATACAGAGCAGAAGGAGGTCTTTCGACCCATCAAGTCTGCATCGACCCACTTAAGCCCTCATTTCCACCCTATCCCAATAACCCCTCCTAACGTTTTTTGGTCACGAAGGGCAATTTACCATGGCCAATCCACCTAACCTGCACATCTTTGGACTGTGGGAGGAAACCGGAGCACCCGGAGGAAACCCACGCAGACACGGGGAGAATGTGCAGACTCCGTACAGACAGTGACCCAGCGGTGAATCTAACATGGGACCCTGGCGCTGTGAAATCACAGTGCTATCCACTTGTGCTACCATGCTGCCCAAGGTGGTATTATACGACAACATCCTATATTGCAGATTTGTATATTATATTTCAAAGTTTTCTGAAAAGAAATCTCAAATTTAAAATATTACCACTTTCACTTGCTCTGTACTTGTACTGACAACTGCAAGTATACTAGAGGTGGCAATAATTAGATAATTACCTACAGCATACAGTTACCAATATGGTACACGAGATTCGTGACTTTGGGTACCGCACATAGAACAGTTTGCGTCACCTCATAAGCTTCAGTCTTAACAGCTCTCTTTTGTCTTTGCTTGGAAATCTCTCTACAAAGGGCAAGGCATCAAAGCAAACAGCTCTCTCAGACTCAACTTCCCATGACCCTGAATTGCCAAACACCAAAGCAGGCTGTAGATAGAGCACCACACGGGGTGGTTGCAGAAGAGGAGGAAATTGTTGCATAATGCAGACACGTCTGGGAATGAGGTGCACACTGTATTTGAACAGAAGAATTCAGATTATTTATATTCAGAGTATCAATTTGGGAATCCCAGGCAGAATGAGTTTTGCGTGCACTCACATCTGGTTCAAGGGACAGACTGTAAAACTCTGAATTTAGTACCACAGTACATAATTTTGGTACATTCCCATTAATCTATCTTCCTCCGCCTTAAAATATTCAATGAGCCAACCTCTGCCGCCTGAGGCAGAGAGTTCCAAAGTCGCACAACCCTCAGAGAAAAACATTCTCCTCACCTCTGTCCTAAAAGGGTGCCCCCTAGTTTTAAATCAGTACCCCCTAGTTCTGGACTCACCTCATTCTCTCTACATTCACCTAGTTCTGGACTCATTCTCTCTACATTCACGTTGTCAAGACCATTCAATCAAGTCACCCCTCGCCTTTCTAAACTCCGATGGAAACGTGCTCAGCTTGTCTAACCTATCCTCATAAGACAACCTAGGTATCAATCTAGTAATCCTCCCTGAACCGCCTCTAATGCATTTATATTCTTCATTTAATTAGGAGACTAAAACTGCATACAGTATTCGAGATGTGGACTCATCAATGCCCTCTATAACTGAAACATCCTTACTTTTACGTTCAATTCCTCTTGTATTAAGAATTGCATTCCATGGGGCTTCAGGTAGCTGCCATGAGCTGAGCGGTCAGACGAAAAGTGGCTCTCATCTAAGAACTATAACTATGGCCTTTTAACCCCAGATGGGCACCAAAGGTAACTCCCTAGTTTAACCCTCCCCCCCCCCCCCCAAATCGACCACACTGCCAAACAGGATGGGAAAAAGCCAACTGCCCGGCCGAAAAGCCAGCGGAGACGATGGGGAGGAAACCTCGGCCTCGGAGCAGGGAACCGCAAGTGGAGATGCGGAACCTGTGCGGGTCAGCCAGACACTACTTCCATCACAGACCCAGACACAGATGGACAAATTTCATCACCTCTGAGCTACGGAGATACAGGGAACAGACGAGAAGAGACCGCCTGGCAGCAGCCAAAACGGCAGTGGAAGCCGCGACGCCCCCCCATAAAGGAGGAAATGAACAATATGGAGCGGAGATTGGAGGACTAGGAGACGATGACATGGGGCCTTGAAAAAGCCTCCACGGGGACTGGATCGTGGCACACGAGGCTGCAATAGTGCAGGGGGGTGGGGTAAGAGAGAGAGAGAAAGCTAGCTGGGTGTTAAATAGGGGAAACCAACCTTTAGGGGAGCCTCTACACTGGTGAGCAGGCACCTGGCATAGGGGAAGGGAAAAACTGAGCTTCAGGGAAATAGAGGGTGAAGAGCAGTGGTCGGGGAGCCTTCTAGGAGGGGGAGCATAAAGGTGAGGGGGCACGGGTGGAGAAGGGGAGGTAGAGCCTTGGTTGCAACACGTCGCACATGGCAATGATGAAAAAGAGGAAGTAGTCTGTGACGATCCTGAGTGGCCCGTGAGCAAGGAAAGGCCCGACAAAGTCTGCCAAGCCTACAGGGGGGGGTATGGTTGACCCCACGGGGGGGGGGGGGGGGTCCTCCAGATTGTAACATGGAACGTGAGGGCCCTCAACAGGCCGATGA